>NC_082670.1:81292911-81917911 GCF_025265405.1 Mesoplodon densirostris
CCTGAACCATTCCACACCCCCACCCCGGTCCGTGGAAAAACTGTCTTCCACAAAATCAGTCCCTGGTGCCAAAAAGGTTGGGGACCACTGCTATATTGTAACTAAACTTAAGCCAGGCACTATTCATCTCTGGCCCAAGCACACTTTCAAATCTTTTGATCACACAATACCTTGCCTAACCTGTTGGTTCTTTCCTTAGATCAAAGAAATAGAAATGAAGAATAAGTAATTAACAGATAACTAAATCTCTTCCCTAGCTTCCCCTCCGGTAATCTTGTGAACAAAATAGCATCTAAAGAAAGATCACAAGAAGTCGACAAGCCTGCACGTAGTGGAAAATGGCAATGAGTCTGATCCCCTATCTCAATGATTAACAGATTTTTTCTCCTTTTCTCTTTAAAAACTTTCATGGCTGAGCAGAGTCTTCAGAGTTGGTTTTGGGACACAAGTCTACCTTCTCCCCAGATTGCCAGCTTTCTGATTAAAAACAACTTTTTCCATTTCTACCAACACTTGCCTCTTGAGTATTGATTTTCAAGCAGCAAGCAGCTGGACCTGAGTTCGGTAACACACACACACACACACACACACACATATAAATACCTCCTATTGGTTCTGTTTTTCAGAAGAATCTTAAAACACTAATATTCTCATACTCAGCACGTACTTCCAAATATTACAGCAGTTACATCATCCATAAAAGAGGGTACTTTTTAATGGCAACTACTGTACTGAAGGAGTTTATTACGAAAGGAGATGTGTTCACATTTCTGATATACTGATAGTATCATCATTAACTAAAGCAGCATCATAAAGTGGTGCTATGATGTACAGATACATTCAACTTTGGAAACATATCATCCATTTTCTTTTCATTATCTTATTCCAGAAAGGTGAACATAGGCAAAGGACAAGGAAATCTAAAGGAAGCAGAAAGACAGATAAGGAGTTTAGGAATCAAGTTTTCATTTTCTTTGTAATTTTCCACAGGACTTCTATGAAAAAAAGCAATACTGACCAATGGAGTATTTTTCATATTGTGTCTGAGAATGAATGCTGGGTAAAGGAAGATACAACGAGGGAGAGGCTCTCAACCAGATATTCTTTCCCAGTATCTCACATGCAGAAAACACCTAAGTGAGGTTTACTTGAAAGAAAATCAGAAATTGACCTCCCAGCCTGCCTGTGTATGGTTTCTGCTCTTACTAAGGTCAGCTTAATCCCTGAAGAGAGATGAAAATTCAAGTTTAAATGGGTGTTTCATACATCCAATTTAGAGGACCCACCTCTACCCCCCAGGTCAACAAAAGAGGGTGAAGAGCATGGAAGTAAACACCCATTATTTAGACTGATCAACATCTGACTCCCTTAGGGCACCGCGCCTCCCCCAACTCATTGTTTTCTCCTGGGATCTCAACTGAGGTGTCTCATCTCCCTTACCAGAGGTAGGAATGTGACTCAAGCTAACCAATCTGAGTCTTCTGGGGGGATTTATATGAATCAGCTGTAGGAGAAAGGCACTTCTGAGAACGTGGGTAGTATTTAAAAAAAAACAAAGAAGAAGAAAACAGGCCCAGAATGGAGTCACTTGCGCTAAGCCCCATGTCAACAAATCAAGAGTTAATACCTAATCTAATTGTAGTTTCAGCCTCTCCTAGAAATGTAATCTTAACCAGTCAGTCTGAAATTTCCTGGTCAGCACTGGTGAGATAATCCATCTGATGAAACTCTGCCATCCCGCAAGAAGGTAACTTTGCCTGAAACAATCCTTTCTTTTATTTATGACTTTCTTGTCCCACCCCCTTTCTGCCCTTTCCTTGTCTGAAGCTCTTTGGAGCCCTTTTCTACCTACTAGACAGGATGCTGCCTGATTCATGAATCGCTGAAAAAAGCCAATTAGATCTTCAAATTCACTCAGTTGAATTTTGTTTTTTAATAGTAGTTAAATTCACACCACCACAAGGACTTAGACTGAAGGAAAATTAAGAGCATGTAGAGAAGAAATGGGCTATGAGATGGGGAGGAGCAGATTCACCATGAAGCTATTGCAACTTAAGTTTCCAGGTCCTTTTAGAGCAATGTGGTCATTTATGATCTTTTAATAAAGAAGCTTCTCCAAACTGTGTAAACTTCAGGCTACACAAAACCTAGATTCACCCCTGGAAGAAACAGTTTTGAATATACAATGAAGCACCTATAGCCATCCATGACAAAAGTCAGGTTCACCCCACTGGAAACTGCAATTATGTGAGCCAAAATTTCCATTTTCATTTCTCTTCGGATATCCTGAATTCAGTTTTACCCACTTGCAACTGAAGGGTAGCAGAATATGTCACCCCAAAATATGACTCTTCGGCGTAAGGATTATTTTGAGCCAATTATTGTAAGAAACAGCAGACACAGGAGAAGCTCTGAAAATAGAGTAGAACTTGCCCTTTTGTAAGAGACATTTACATTTATAAAGGAAAACTCCATTAGTAAGTGTCTCCCTCTCTGTACCAGGAAGAGAAGGATGACTCTAAATCACAAGAGAATCTTATCAATGGAGAAGGCATTAAATCTACAGAACAAATCTTACCTTGGTTTACCACGCTCTTCCTAGTAAACTCCCATAACTACCTACCCCAACCCTCCTTATCTTTCTTTTGTCTTTAGCTGAAGATGGTATTTAAGGTAGTAGATGCACCATCTCAGGGAGTTACTCAATTTTTCTGGGTATCTCCCATGTATACAGGAAGTATACAGGTTAATAAATTTCCATTTGTTTTTCTCCTATTAAACTTTTATTACTGGGAGGTTTGGGGTGGTCTCAGCCAAGAATTCAGAAGGGCAGAGGGGAAATTATTTTTCCTCCTCTACATAACCAAAAGAATTTGGAGAATTTACGAAAACAATAAACTTAACTTCCTCTCAGGAAAATAGTATGAATCAATACTACTTTCAACTTTCAAAAATATATATTATAAGCTATTACTTTGCTTTTGTCCAAATTTCAGAATGTTGCTAACACAAAGTTCCCACATCAGATTTAAGCAATTTTAATAAAACAAACCATAGGACAACCTTTACAGATCTTTCAAAGATATTTTTCCTTTAATTAATTAGTAATAAATGAAAAAAAGAAAGATTAAGCTGACACTACAAAAAAGTCTCATCTGATAATAACCTTTTGGGACTTCCCTGGTGGAGCAGTGATTAAGAGTCCTTCTGCCAATGCAGGGGACACGGGTTCATGCCCTGGTCCGGGAAGATCCCACATGCCGCAGAGCTACTAAGCCCGTGCACCACAACTACTGAGCCTGCGCTCTACAGCCCACGCAACACAACTACTGAAGCCCTAGTGCCTAGAGTTCGTGCTCCGCAACAAGAGAAGTCACCGCAATGAGAAGCCCATGCACCTCAACGAAGAGTAGCCCCTGCTCACCACAACTAGAGAAAGCCCGTGCTCAGCAACGAAGACCCAACGCAGCCAAAAATAAATAAATTAATTAAAATAATGATAATAATAAGTATAACCTTTTTATGCTGTGTTTACCAAATGTATTTTTATTTCTGCATTGCACAGAGTACTTATTTTCTACTGAGTGTTCCATTTAAATTCTCCTCTCTTGGCCAATCCACATGACTGCTAAGGAATCCATTCTTAATACTATACGTGTCAAACCCCTACCAGCAGTGCTTTGTCACCCACAGTCTCCTTGAAACAAATTACATTAGATATCTAAGACTGTTGGAAATCTGCAAGAAAAGCATCTTCAGAAATGTTTCACTTAAGCAAGCCTCTATCTTCTTGGGATTTTTCTTTGAAGAAGATAATTTAGAAAGTGGTAAAATTTAATGGAGGATATTCCACACTTTTCTGAATAGCAACATGCAAACTAATAAAGGTCCAGAGAGTTCCTCCACGTAGTTCCAAGGAAATAAAATGTGCTTCTTATTAAATACTTCTCAAAAGGTACTTACAATACTACACTTGTTGGGAAAATTAGATATTTATCTTAAAAGAAACATGAAATATTTCATGTCCAAAAGATCAGGAAATCAATCGAAAGGGACCATTTGTCTTGTAAATTATTCATTCAGAATGACAAAGAAAATCACTGTTGTACCAGGAAGTGACCAGCTCATTTGAAGAACAGCAGGCAGTGGGAGAAACATGGATTTTGTGATTTTGAAGAAAATCACTGTTACTTCCGAGCAATGATTCAAGTCCCAATCAAGTCCTGTCACCACCCCCATGCACCTTGCCTCTTCACCTAAAGAAGACAATAAAATTTGTACTGACCCCACCAAAATGTGTGCAGCCAAATGATCTCACTTTAAAGAACTCTGTATACACACACACACACACACACACACACACTCTCACACACACACTCTCACACACACCCCTCCATCACCACCATCATGTTGGAGAACAGCCACCTCAGCAGTAAAGAGATTTGAGAGCTAAGTAAACCTTCTGGCCAGAGGTCCTGGTGTCCTGGTGTCTTCATCTAATCCCAAGTCACTATGGAGTAGGTCCCTGCAGGGCACTGGCTTTGGTGCCACTGCCATTTCCAGCACTGCCAGTTCCTTTAACCCTCAAGACAGCAGCGAAGAGGCATTCAAACCGACAAGTAAAGAGATGTCCTGGCCGTCTAATTTCAAAGTAGGTCATATCAGAGTCTTTTATGGTTTTTAGAAGTACGTTATGCTACTCTGATGAAAACCTAAAAGAGTAGTAGCTTCTGTCTGATAAATGCCATAGCGGGGGAAACAGTAAGTCTAAAGCAAAGGGAGGGGGGTGAAATTATTTTGCTGCAATAGGCAACACAGTGAAAACAAGAGACTATTGAAGTTTAAACAAATTAACTATATTTATTCTGGTAAAGACTTTCCTCATATCAGCACTTTAAATACCACTGTAAAATGCTGACAATAATTATGTGAATGTTGCTACAAAAAATTAAATTTCCCAACTAATGGGTTTCAAAGGTGTTTCCACTCCTGCCTGACACACACATACAGACAGACAGACAGACAGACAGACAGACACACACACACACACACACACACACCACGTGCGCATGCGCAAGAACATTTCGGGTATCTCTGTTAGGATTTCCCAAAGTCAACTATACTGTACGGAAGGAAAATATCTATACTCCTACTACTACCACCACTACTACCAAGAAACAAGTCCAAAAAGAAAGAATGTGAGCCACAATACACTAACCTGAGGCCTGTGCTAGGCTTCTAGTTGGAAGCAGTGTGGCAGAGCAGTTATCAACCTGAACTTTGGAGTCACATCATACAGAACTGAATCCTATCTTAGTCATTGGGTGACATGGGCTAGTAACTAAACCTCCCTGAACCCCAGTTTCCTCATCTGCAAAATGGTGACAGTCATGTATGTTATAGGAATTAAATGATGAAATGTATATAAAGCACTTAGTACAGATTCTGGCTCACAACAAAGCACTTGTGTAGAGTAATTGCTATCATTATTACCATTATCAACAATTGTCACAGAGCATGCTTCTTGGTTAAACAGACACGAAGCTTAGGGGAATAAAGTCACTCTCAGGAAAGTTAAGACTTTAAGAAAATAGAACTTGCCTAGTACTTTGGTTAAAATGCACATTTGTCTGACTTTATATTTTTGGAATTGGCATGTCTATTGGGCAGCTGATACAGCCTGTGCAGGATCTGCAATCTCAACAGAAAGGCAAGTATAACCTTCCTGGTTGTAATAAGCAACTTGTTAATCTTTGGATGAATGGACTTCCCTGCTTTGACCTTTTCTACTCAAAATGTGGCCCACAGACCAGAACATCAGCATCACCAGGGAACTTCTTAGAAATGCAAAATCTCAGGCCCCACCCCTAATCTACTGAATCAGAATTTTAACAAGAACCCTAGGTGATTTGTATGCACATTAAATCTCAAAAGGCACTATTGTAGACCACAAAATTTAATATATAACTTAACCCATTTTGGATGTGTTTCTGTAATCTTTGCTATACAATAAACCACTCCAAAACTAGTGACTTAAAACAATAAGAATAACAACCATTTATTTGTCCTACATCTTCAGTTTGGGCAGCCCTTAGTGGGACAACTCATCTCTCTGCTCCACATAACGTTGACTGGGGCAGTCCAGCTGGGACTGCAAGATCCAAGTTGGCTTCCCTTCCCTCCATGCCCCCCTCGGCTGATATGACTGGGACAGCTGGGGGCTGGGTGGGCCTCTCTCCATATCTTCATAATCCTCTATGAACCCTCTCCCAATGACCTCTCTCTTGCTGCATAACCAGACTTCTTAAAGCGACGGCACAGGGCTCTAAAGAGTGTTTATCTCCAGACAACCTAAAGTCTAGCTAGACCCAGAACTGACACAGTGTTATTTCTGCCATTTTCTATTGGCCAAAAAAAGTCAAAAGGTCAACCAAAACTCACGGGGAGGGAAAGAGGACTTTATCTCCTTACAGGAGAAGAGACATGCACAGACAGAAATGGAAGAATTTGTTGCAACCATCTTCTCAGACCAGTTACGTATGACAGGGTGTCCGTTCCTTTTTCATTTCCTTTCTCTCCCGGTTCTTGTGATTGGTACAAAATATCCACTTCATTTCGATTACATGATTATATACATGTCCCCATTGGGAGCATAAGGAATTTTAAGGCCTGATATCTCCCCTCAAGGATCTTATTATAATAAAATTGGCCTGGAGGGGAGGGATAGGGAGGGTGGGAGGGAGGGAGATGCATGAGGGAGGGGATGTGGGAACAGATGTATATGTATGACTGATTCACTTTGTTATAAAGCAGAAACTAATAAAAAAAATGGAAAAAGAAAAAAAAATAAAAAAATAAAAAAATAAAATTGGTGAAATAAGGCATGTATATCTTAAAATTTTAATAACAATAAAATGCTGTAATAATAAAATATTTAAGTAGCAGTACCAGATAATAATAGAAGTGATGGCCTAAGGCTGTGAACCATTCATTTAATTAATTGTGTACACAGTAGCCACTTTAAGTGTTCAGGGAAGAGCATGGAAGTGGAGAAAAAGGGACCATGGAAGAGGAGGGATGTATAGCCTGAGCTGAGGAAGATTTGCAAAGGAAGAGTTAGACGGGTTTCCAAAAAAAAAAAAAAGGCCCAATGAAACATACTTGAAGGATAACAGAACCAAGGAGCCAAGGGAATGGGGTCATGGGGACACAAAGCCATGAATGAGTGTCTCTGCATGTTCTTTCTTGAGTGATGATTATAAATTCAATGTTCCTGAAAGAATTTCTTGCCTCATAACGTCCACCTTTATGCTTCCCCTTAGATATGTGCATATGCCATTTATGGAATTCCCAACAGCAATGTAACCTTGTATTAATAATGAAGGGCTTTTACTAACCTTATACATTTTACTATACCTTGTTGGGGGGTGGGGAGGGAGGACAAACAAACAGAAATGTGGGCATGTCAAATGGCAGCTTGTAAACTTCACTATTCATTGTATAGAAATTAGCACTTCTGGTATTGTTTTAAGCAGCAACGTGTAAAGTCCACTCTCCCTTAGAAAATAAAAATGGAATGAAAGGTACTGCTTAGAAGAAGCATAAATTTCAATCTCCAATGCAGGAAAATAAGCTCTGATTACGCTACATAGTTCATACACCTCAATGTGCCAGACACTTGTTTTATTATACATTCATGTATAATCAGCTGGTTTTCCAGCAACAGAGAATGAAATTTACAAGTTGTTGTTTAACTTTCTTTGAAATGTATTTTTCTTCCTTCTCCTTCTTCCTCCTCCATACCCCCAAAACATAATATGAGCAACGGGGTTTCTGAATGTTACCACTCATTAATTCCTTTTATAACAATGATTAAGATAATTTTAAACATTGTTCTTGGGCTTTATGCTATCACATATAATAGAGAATGACATAGTTTTGGGTCATACATTTCAAACAATAGCTTCTTAACTTGTCGGGGGTAGAGAGAGCTTTTTAAAAGTTAATAATAAGCATCATTAATAGCCTTTAATTTCTATTTGTTGTTGAAAAGGACCAGGCCTCTGACCCCAGAAGCTCCTCAGAATTTTCACAAATGCACCCATCAGAAATTCAGAACCAGTGCATTTGAATGTTTACCATTTATTCAAACAAGTTTCTTTTTCTTGTTTCTTTTCTTTTTTTTTTCTGACTTTATCTTACAGTTCTAGAGGCCAAGTACAAAACTCAGGGTGTGGGTGGGCAGGGCTCGTTCCTTCTGTGGCTCCAGGGAGAATCTGTTCCTTGGCTTGCGGCTCCTGCCGGCACCTTCCAATCTCAGATTCTCCATCTGCCTCCCTCTTATGGGGACCCTGTGTGACACCCGGCCCACCAATATACTCCAGAACCACCTCAGGATCCCACGTGTCCACGTGGGAGGGTTATTCCGCCAACCACACTACCTCTCCCCCACCCCACTTCCCTGCACCCTGTATATGCGGGGGGCCTCCACCACACTAATCAGAGGCCCTCAAGCCCAGCAGCCAGAGCCCTGACCCACATGGGGACTTAGGACAGGGAAAGCAAAGTGTGTCGTGTTCCTAAAGAAAGTAAGACACAGGCCCGGCAGCCCATCTGTGTTGGCACCTGTCCACCGGGCTCACAGCGCCTCCTCAGCACAGGCAAGGTGGGCCAGCCATGCCAAGACACCTGCCAGGTCAGCAGCCTTGCCCAGATTGACGTAGGTGTCCATGTGGATGCGGTGGAGGCTGAGCCAGTCGGACAGCAGCAGCTCAGAGAGGAGGTGCACGTGCTTCTCCATCTCCCAGGGGCTCATGGCCGTGCGGCAGCTGCCCACCATCCTGGTGCAGGCCATCTCCATGCTGAGCGCTGGCTTGTGCTCTAACCCGAAGATGCTGCGCAGCACGCAGGTCACCTCAGGCAGCCACTCAAGCCCCTGCAGCCGCTGCTCCTGCTCCGGGCGCCGGGTCATCTGCGCCAGCTGCTTCTGCGCCTCCTGGGCCAGATCCGCTCCAGCAGGGCCTGGGAAACCCCCTTCAGGGCGGCAGGCGGCGTAGTGGCGGGGTGGCTGGCAGTGCCGGGCTGGGGGACCGGGGGCTGCTAGGCTCGGCCGTGAGCTGGGCCAGGTCACTCAGAGCCTTCTCCATCCTGGGTGACACCAGGCTGTGGGCACCGGCCAGCACCTCCTGGGCGGTGGCCAGCTTCTCCACGGTGGGCGGCTGGGGCAGCTTGGCTGGCTCGATGTCAGGCACTTCGTCCACACTGAAGCGGGGGTGCCAGCATGTCAGCTGGTCCTCAGGAACCTCCATGGGCGGTGTGGGGGGCGGGTCAGGGAGGCCAGGAAGGCCCTGTGATACTACTGGACGCGGGCTACCAGATTCTGGCTGAAGATCTGGCGCCACTGCAGCAGGCGTGACACCGTGAGCTGGGGAGCCGCACTGCCAGCCTGCTGGTCCAGCAGCGGCTCGATGGTGAACTGGTAATCAGACCTCCTGCCACCGTCCTTGAATGTGGCGGTGTAGCGCTTCTGGCAGAAGCAGTAGGAGCCAGGGTACACAGTTTTGATCCGGCCCACACTGCGCTCCTCAAAGCGCTTGTGCATCATGTCCTGGACTCCCTGCTTGACCTCGGTGAAGGTCATAGGCTCAGAGCGGTTGTACAGCATGACCACGATGGTGTCCATGCTGCAGAACATCTCGGCCAGCACCTGGTACTTGTAGGGCAGCACAAGGCCCGGGGGCCCCGGCTGGGCCAGGGCGAGGAAGCGCTGATAGGCATCCGCTCACCACATAGCCCCGCTGGGTGCCCCTTGTCCTCCGGTGCTCTAGGTTCCCCAGCATTCTTCTGTGCACTTGCCTTCAGCTCCTGGACCCGTGCCCCCAGCTCCTGTGCCCACTTCAGACAAGACTTGAGCTCAGAAAGGGTGACCTTTGAAGGGACCTTGTGTCCTCCTGGGCTGCCAGGCAGGGTCGCTGACCAGCTGAGAGGGTGGCCTTTGTCTTCTTGCTTTGGGGAGAAGAGTGCTCTAGGGAGCCAGGGACAGCTGGGGAACTAGGGCCAGAGACTGCGTTGGCCAGCAGCCACAGCCTCCTGTGTGGGGGCGAACCAGGCTCATCGCACTGGGGCTCGGCGGGTTGGGCGTGCTTGCGGCAACGCTGCTGCCCAAATGGGGCCGGGGCGCGGGGCTCAGGGTGCACCAGACCGGCTTGGTGCATCTAAGAGATGGTATGCAGATCTTCAGGAAGACCCTGATGGGCAAGACCATCACCCTGGAGGTGGAGTCCAGTGACACCATCAAGAATGTGAAGGCCAAGATCCAGGATAAAGAAGGCATCCCCTCTGACCAGCAGAGGCTCACCTTTGCAGGCGAACAGCTGGAAGATGGCTGCACTATTTCTGATTACAACATCCAGAAAGAGTCTACCCTGCACCTGGTCCTTCGTCTAAGGGGTGGCTGTTAATTATTCAGTCTCGCATTCATAATGCCCAATGATGGAATCACTCTGCACATGGGGCTGCACCATGGCGGGAGCAGCGAGACCCCAGCGGTGGGACCACGAGCAGAAGTGGAGACGCGTTTCCCGCTGATTTTCTCGCCACGCCCTGGTCCCACCCCCGTTGTGGGCGGAAACCATTGGCGCAAACAAGTTTCTAAATAGTTCTCCTGGATAGGAAGGACCCGAACCTTGGAAGAAAGTGGTAGAGCTATATTCTGTAGAGTCATGGCAAGCAGTAAAGGAATAAGGGGAGTTGCCACCTCATTACTAAAAGTGTCAGTGCAATGATATCCTAATAAAAGGTGTTCTAACAGAAATTATAAGAAAACTCTCAAAAGAGAAGTCAGGTGCAATACAGCAGAGAATCAAGCAAAGACATCTTTATGTAAGGGGGGAGTAAAAACATACAAATATACCACCCCTATAATTTTCTTAACATAATTTTTGAATAGATGATACATACAAGAAGTAATTAATTGAAATAATACCAAAGTAGCAATGTACATTGAAAAATGTCTTCTGACCCATGCTTTTAAAAATCTCTTATGCAGTCTTCAACATATGCATATATAAATATATATACATATACTTGACATTTCTATCACCACAAATAATAGCATATTCTAACCCTTCTTTCACTTAGAGATGGTTCTATATAGATACAGGCTTTATAAAGGCTTAATTATATTACAGTGCAAAATATTCCATAATTTATTCACCTAATCTATTTCTTGGACATTTAGACTATTTAAAATCATTTGCTATTAAACAAAATGCCATGACGAATATTTTAGTACAGAGATTTTTGTGCATCTAGTGACTATATTTCTAAAATAAATTACTAGAAATGAAACTGCTAGGTCAAAGGGTTGTGTGCATTTTATTTTGATAGTTATGGCCAAATAGCTTTCCAAAGACAATATACCAATTTATACTTCCATTCATGATACCAATATATCTTGCATTGAAGGAATTCCAAAATATCCGAAAGTTCACCATCATTTTTCTGCCAATTGATCCATTCCCTCTGAAATGGGGGTTGGGGGTAAATATCATCTACTTTTGCTTATAAGTATAGGCAGGTTATGTTATAATTATTATTACCCAAGATTCAAGGCTATATCATTACCTACTGCACCACTCTGTCCTCACTGTGCTATAATTCTAACTGGTCATATAGATCTTTAATTTGCAGATCTCCTCAGAATACAGATTATCTGCATTCTGCAGACATCTGTAAAAAGCCATCCACAAGTGCATATTTCATGGCTGAATATTTTTACATAACATCAGCTGGAGCGCATCATTCCAGTATTCTCGCCATGTGTCACAACCTGCTCTATTATATCAATAAGCAGCTTCAATTAGTCATTTTCTCCCCATGGTGACGACAGCTATAATAGCGTGCAGTGGTCTGATGAAGTTTGTAATACAAAGTACAGATGGGGATATTAGAAGGAAGAGGATACAAAATTAGAATAGCATAAAAAAATTCCGCCTCTCAAATAGTCATTTGGGAAATGACACAGTATTCAAGAACGAATACAAAAATGCAATTACTTTTGAAAAGATGGATAAATAAATTCACCACAGGAACACATTCTTGCCCCGGATAGAACTCTGGTTTTTTTTTTTGTTTTTTTTTTTTGCGGTATGCGGGCCTCTCACTGTTGTGGCCTCCCCCGTTGCGGAGCACAGGCTCCGGATGCGCAGGCTCCGGACGCGCAGGCTCAGCGGCCATGGCCCACGGGCCCAGCCACTCCGCGGCATATGGGATCCTCCCAGACCGGGGCACGAACCCGTATCCCCTGCATCGGCAGGCGGACTCTCAACCACTTGCGCCACCAGGGAGGCCCAGAACTCTGGTTTTTATTGGCTAATTAGTCATTAAGTGTTATTCCCAAAGCAAGTATAAATAAAAGAATATTTGGTAAATTGAAAAAAACTTGCCTTAAATAGAATTATAAGATGAAAATAAATACCAACGGAGAACGCTGCTTTGAAAGCGTTGTACAGTAGTAAATAAATTAGAAGGCATAAACACAGTTGGCTCTCCTCTCAGAATTCTTCCTCATCCTTCCAGTTCTCACCTTGTCCACTACTATCACTGGGCTCCAAGTCACCCCTACCATACCTGGCATAGAGCAATGTCTTCCTAACTGACCACCTTTTCAGCCTCTCTCTTGTCCTTTTCAGCCTCTTCTATTCAGAGCAGCTGAAACTATTACTTTTTAAAAATATAAATCAGATCATGTTATGTCTTTCCTTTCAGTCTTCCTGTAGTTTCTCTTACAATAAAAATCTAAAAGCTTCACCATGGCTGAAAAGGTCCTATGCAATCCAGTCCTGCCACCTCTTCAGTGACATGTCCCACTGCTCCCTTCTTATCCCCACACTGGCCTCCAACAAGCACAGTCCCAACTCAGATCCTCAGGCCTTACTATTGCTTCTAGCTAGGATACTTGTCCCTCAAATATTCATATGTACCCCCTCCTCTTAACTTTAATCACATTCGTCCTCAAATGTCACCTCATCAGAGAGGTATTCTTTGACTACCAAATCTAAAAAGCAACCCAAAGCTCTAACAATACATGCTGATTTACGCTCCATACACCACTTACTCCACTTTACATTACATTATAATATGCATATGTGTATGAATTTATTATCTTTATCTCCTTCTAGAATATAATTTCTATGAAGGCAAGAAGAAGCAAAAATACAAGTTGTGCATCCCAACCGGACACAAAACCATACTGTGATTGTGAATTATATCCATAGTTGTTAAAACATCATTTAACTTACTTTGGGTCAAATTCATTCAACACAGCAAACATTTAATGAACTTCTAATTATATATGGGGCTATTATATATGCTGTTTATAATATGCATTATATTACATAATATGTATTATATATTATGTATATGTAAATATATTATATATAATATATAAATAATATATAATTTAATAATATATAAATATTATATAAATATTATATAATGTAATGCATATTATAAACAGAATATATATTATATAATGAACATTTAATTAATATGGGGTTCCAGAAGCACAGGTCCCAGTGTCTATTCCTGGAGACAAAACTTTACGGTGTTTAGGAGACAAGACACAAAATATGAGCTATTGAAATACCAGGTCAAAACATTAACAATCAGGGCTTCCCTGGTGGCGCAGTGGTTGAGAGTCCACCTGCCGATGCAGGGGACTCAGGTTCGTGCCCCAGTCCGGGAAGATCCCACAGCCGGCGGAGCAGCTGGGCCCGTGAGCCATGGCCGCTGAGCCTGCGCGTCCAGAGCCTGTGCTCCGCAATGGGAGAGGCCACAACAGTGAGAGGCCCGCGTACCGCAAAAAACAAAAACAAACAAACAAAAAAAAATTAACAATCAGAAGCCAACATAAGTAGGGCAGATAATAAATGTCAGGAAGTTTGGACCAGAGACTTGTGTAGGCTAAGAGGGTGAAGGAAAGTTTCAAAAAGAAAGATGGAGAGGATCAGGAAAAGGAAACTAGAAGGAGGAAAGCATTCTGGTTAAGCTCACAGCATAGGGAAAAACAGATTATACCAGTGATCCTCAGACTTCAGGGCATGTAACCCTGGTGCTAGACGGTCACTGACAGGACAAAACAAAGACTAATAAAGTTATGTCCCTTTCAATTCTCTTTCAATCTTTCTAATTCATCCAATGAGAAATATTAATTAGTGCTAACATGTCAAGACAACCCTCAGAATGGCAGAAAATATTTGCAAATGAAGCAACTGACAAAGGATTAATCTCCAAAATTTACAAGCAGCTCATGCAGCTCAATAACAAAAAAGCAAACAACCCAATCCAAAAATGGGCAGAAGACCTAAATAGACATTTCTCCACAGAAGATATACAGACTGCCAACAAACACATGAAAGGATGCTCAACATCTTTACTCATTAGAGAAATGCAAATCAAAACTACAATGAGATATCATCTCACACCAGTCAGAATGGCCATCATCAAAAAATCTAGAAACAATAAATGCTGGAGAGGGTGTGGAAAAAAGGGAACACTCTTGCACTGCTGGTGGGAATGTGAATTGGTACAGCCACTATGGAGAACGGTATGGAGGTTCCTTAAAAAACTACAAATAGGGCCTCCCTGGTGGCGCAGTGGTTGGGAGTCCGCCTGCCGATGCAGGGGATACGGGTTCGTGCCCCGGTCTGGGGGGATCCCATGTGCCGCGGAGCGGCTGGGCCCGTGGGCCGTGGCCGCTGGGCCTGCGCGTCCGGAGCCTGTGCTCCGCAACGGGAGAGGCCACAACAGTGAGAGGCCCGCATACCGCAAAAAGAAAAAAAAAAAAAAAAACTACAAATAGAACTACCATCTGACCCAGCAATCCCACTACTGGGCATATACCCTGAGAAAACCATAATTCAAAAGGAGTCATGTACCAAAATGTTCATAGCAGCCCTATTTACAATAGCCCAGAGATGGAAACAACCTAAGTGTCCATCATCGGATGAATGGATAAAGAAGATGTGGCACATATATACAAGGAATATTACTCAGCCATAAAAAGAAACGAAATTGAGCTATTTGTAATTAGGTGGATGGACCTAGAGTCTGTCATACAGAGTGAAGTAAGTCAGAAAGAGAAAGACAAATACTGCATGCTGACACATATATATGGAATTTAAGAAAAAAAATGTCATGAAGAACATAGGGGTAAGACAGGAATAAAGACACAGACCTACTAGAGAATGGACTTGAGGATATGGGGAGGGGGAAGGGTAAGCTGTGACAAAGCGAAAGAGAGGCATGGACATATATACACTACCTAACATAAGGTAGATAGCTAGTGGGAAGCAGCCGCATAGCACAGGGAGATCAGCTCGGTGCTTTGTGACCGCCTGGAGGGGTGGGATAGGGAGGGCGGGAGGGAGACACAAAAGGGAGGGGATATGGGAACATATGTATATGTATAACTGATTAAATTTGTTATAAAGCAGAAAAAAAAAGAGAGAAAACACAAATAATACCAGGAATGAGAGAAGACATCACTATAGCATCTATGGATATTGAAAAGATAATGAGATATTATGAATTCATTTTAATGCTAATAAATGTGGTAGTTTAGATGAACTAGATAAATTTATTGAAAGATATAACTTAGCAAAACTAACACAAGAAATACAAAATCTGAATAGCTACATATCTGTCAAGGAAATTGAATTAATAATAAAATGCTTTCACACAAAGGAAAAAAAAAAAAACACCTTCCTAACACTTGGCTAACATGAGTAGCATCATTTTATTTTTGTTATATTCCCCTTTAAAGTTTCATTCCCTTATTTATTGTAACGGATTTTATTTTCCATTTATGGAACACTATGTGAGTTTCTTTATATATAAACTCATTTAAATAAGTAAAAGGAGTTATTTTAAAGCCAGATGTTAAACCAATCCTGGACCAGGTGGCTGGGACACTACCTGCCCAGACACAGCAGAGCCCAGCTTTAAAGTAAGCAAAGGATGCTCAGCGGAGAAAGCAGAAAGGGAAACTCTTGTCAAAATGCAAGAGGCCTCATGGCAGGCTAAAGATTTTAGAAAATATTATGTAGGCCTGTTTCTCAACTGGTTACAAATTCCTTGGAAACATGCCCTTTGCACAAGGGTGCGGCATGCCTCTCATTTTTAAGACTGCATGAACTATGACAATCATCAATTCCATTATAAAAAGTTAAAGATAAAGTAGAAAAAAGCTAACATTACTCCATACTGTATGAGAAATATAAAAGCACAACCATAACTACAGTTTTAATTTAAAAATTTTTTGTCTGTATCAATTAGGATCTGGGCAAAAACAGAGTATACACAAAACACTCAACTGGGGTAAGCTGCAGAACTTTTTACAAAGGTGTGGTAATGGTGTGGGGAAACCAAGGGTTAAGGCAGTATGCAGGGTTAAGGGAGGATCCCATTTATAAAGCCAACAGAGAAGAACCTCCCAGGCACAGAACAGAGTAGAAAGTGGGTATGAAGGGATAAACGGAAGATACCCAGCACAAAAACAAGGCTATTTCCAAATAGCTGCTGGGTATTTATTTACTACTGTCTAATCACTAGCTTTAGGCTGGGCTTTGGGCTACAGAGATTGAGTGTAGACAGCCTGGACTTAAACTTCAGCTTGCCACTCATCAGCTATGTGAGTTTCTTATGTCACTGAACTTAATTTCTCTGATAAAATGGGGGACAATAGCAGTATTCACCATAAGGCTGGTGTGAGAGCAAATGAGTAAATGTATATGAAGCACTTAGCATACTTTGCCTACAATAAATGTGTTGTGCACGTCAGGGGGTGGGAGAGGGTCATGTTAGCCACCAAAATGTTTGAGAGAAACCTATAGGAGGAAAACTTAAAATTGTGGAAATCCTCAATTTAAATTCCATTAACTTAATACTTCCTATGACTTGGCCAAAAAAACCCACATAATTCTATTCTATTGATAAAATATCTGCAAGGCATGCAAAGCAGGAAAATTATCTAAACTAGTAGAGGCAGGAAGGGGTGATGGTGGTGGCAGCAGCAGGGAGTGGACAGTAAAGACCCCCTGGAGAAGGCGACATTTAAAACGAGACCAATCCGAAGCCAAAGAGGAGTCAGCTAAGGAAAGAGGTGGGTGAAGAGGGAGCAGAGGGCACCCAAAGTGCTAAGGCCCTGGAGAAGAGGAAACATTACAGGTTCAATGAACCATCTGATCTAGACGTGAAAGAGTAAAGGGAGCTCGGGGAAGACTCTAGCTGGAGAGGTAGAACTCTCACAGCCATGCTTAAAGAATTTGAATCATGTTTTTTGTGAGGGCAGTGAGAAACCTTTGAAGGGTTTTAAGCTGGGAAAAGACATAATCCCATGATCAGATTGTCATAGTTAGAAAACCACTGCTAAAGGGAATGGAGAGCCATTGAAGAGTTTTGAGTCAAGGACTGGACAAGAAAAATGGTGTTTCAAACTTACTTTTTATCATTTTAGTGAATGCCTAAAACTAAAATTGTTGTAAAATGTTATAAAAATGGTTTATAAATGTCACACATAATTTTTCCTTGGGTTAACTACACATGTGTGTTGATTCAATAACTCATGTATATTCATTAAGACATTTATTGAGCACCTAATATATACCAGGAATTGTGCTTAGACAGCGACAGGAGAAGAAAACTTACAAATAAGCAGTATAAAAGTGCTTAAGGGGCTTCCCTGGTGGCGCAGTGGTTCAGAGTCCGCCTGCCGATGCAGGGGACACGGGTTCGTGCTCCGGTCCGGGAGGATCCCACATGCCGCGGCGCGGCTGGGCCCGTGAGCCATGGCCGCTGAGCCTGCGCGTCCGGAGCCTGTGCTCCGCAGCGGGACAGGCCACAACAGTGAGAGGCCCGCGTACCGCAAAAAAAAAAAAAAAAAAAAAGTGCTTAAGATTTGAGAGGCAAAGGACATTTCTGAGTGGTGGGTAAAATTCCTAAGGTGGGAGCAAGCAGAGTGCATGTGATAAAACATATTCCAGAATGGTTAGAATATACAGTGCATGGGCAGTGTTGAAACACTCATTCAGTAAGAATTTAGTGAGTACCTACCATGTGCTAGCATTGTGCAGCCATTGGTGACACAGTGATGGACAAGAAAATGCTTAAAATATGACAAGAATAACTTTTATCATTGCAGACAACACTAAGTTGATTATCAAGAGTATGTGAGGAAGAAAAACAGAAAAGAGCAGTGCCTTAATTTAAAGATGCTTGGAGTGGCAATAAAACATTTTCAATTAAAACTTCTCTACTGAGAATAGACAATCTTTGAAAGCCTGTGTAAATGAATTACATGCAAATATACTAGCAATATTAGAGCTTTTAAAATGACATTATAACTTCTGAAATGTCAAATAACTTTGAATGTCAAATGTTACCCCCCCATCAAAAAAATTACAATCATGAATTGTCCAGCTGATCCCAAATCAAAGCAACCTGCTTAAAAGGGGAATGCCCATTCTTTACACTGATTAGAAGAAATGCCTCAAATGTGGTTAAATCTTTGCTTTGACTTCACAGAATCTTGATGCTGATACAGACCCAGAAAGTCAGCTAAGGTCCATTTGGGGCAGCTTGAGAAGGGGAGAAAATGTGTTCCCTGCCCAACACGAACTTTTCCAACTCAGCCCCTGATCGTGCCAAGACAACACAGTGTAATAATGGTAATTTAATAATGCCATCCGCTGGGCTCTGCCCAGATTAGAAAGCTCGGGAAAATAAATGAGGCTTGCAAGCCAAACAGAGGGAAACTTCTCCAGGCAGTGCCTGCAGCAGGGAGATACCTGGTAATGAAATACCCGTAGTCTCCATTCTTTATACAAGAGGTAAACATTAAAAGGGAGTCTGGAAAGGTAAAGCTCTCAAAATGGAAATAAATAAATAAGCTCACCTGCCATGATGAGATCTCTGAAAATGACTTGGAAGGACTGCCCAGAGATTTTCCCAGGGGATGTGGTAAACTATCAACAGACATCAAGGGAGGTAATTATGTACTTGGGCACATTTGCTGGATAAATTGGCCTCCTTACCTTCAACTTCCCGTGTGGGCACCAGATACAGAAACCGTGTTTAAACTCCACAGCGTTCTCTCTGGCTTTTACCATAAAAAGGAAATAAAAGTGTATCCTGGGGGATTTCCCTGGTGGCACAGTGGTTAAGAATCCGCCTGCCAATGCAGGGGACACGGGTTCAAGCCCTGGTATGGGAAGATCCCACATGTCACAGAGCAACTGAGCCCATGCGCCACAACTACTGAAGCCCACGTGCCTAGAGCCCATGCTCCACAACAAGAGAAGCCACTGCAATGAGAAGCCTATGCACCACAACGAAGAGTAGCCCCCGCTTGCCGCAACTAGAGAAAGCCCGCGCGCAGCAACGAAGACCCAACGCAGCCAAAAATAAATAAATAAACAAACAAACAAATAAATTTATTTTAAAAAATGTGTCCTAGGTTCTTGGCAAATCAGTCCAGCATTAGATAGGGACCCATTATCTTTGACCTTCATGTTTTTGCCTCTTCTGACTCAGAAAATCCTCAAAAACCCTTTAAGGGAAAGATATGTGATGTCTGAGAAATTCTCACTTTCAGAAAAAAGACACCATTTTTGCAGTATAAAAATTATAGTTGAATTAAGTGATTTCTTTATTTTTTATTTCAACTGGTCTGTTATCTGCTCAAAATTTTAAAATTTACCTAAAATAACAGAAGCTTTGTTTACTGACCATGTTATTAACATGTGAGGATAACAGCCAAACCTCTCCTTTCTCTGTTTTTCCTCTCAATCACCAAGACAACTTTAACATTCCTCCATCTTAGCTTCTTTATAGAAAAATTCTCACAGGTAACTGCCATCCTCTATCACTTCTGAAACCGGTAATGAAATGTCAGAGCAGGAACAGTTAATTAAAATTGTGGAATCCACTTTGCATCCTCTCACAGTCAATAAAAGTACTACAATTAAGGATACATTTCAACACATGATGTAACTAATATGTCACATTTTTAAATAACATTTGGCTATGAAAAATCAAAAATCATGAATGTGAACAGAATATTCGGTAAACATCTTGCTACACTGGCCATAAAACTCCTTTCGTTCAACTAGTGCAATAGATTTGATACTGAGATCAATTAAGAAGGTGTTTTCTAGTAATAAACCAAGGAACATGTCTATAATCTGCAAGGAATTTATGGGAATAAAAACTGTACCTGGGGCTTCCCTGGTGGCACAGTGGTTGAGAGTCCGCCTGCCGATGCAGGGGACACGGGCTCGTGCCCCGGTCCGGGAGGATCCCACATGCCGCGGAGCGGCTGGGCCCGTGAGCCATGGCCGCTGAGCCTGCGCGTCCGGAGCCTGTGCTCCGCAACGGGAGAGGCCATGACAGTGAGAGGCCCGCGTACCACACACACACACACAAAAACTGTACCTGAATATCCCACACGGGCTTACCTGAGCTGTTATCTTCAACAAGATTTCCTCACGCTCTCAGCTTACTCCATAAACATTTAAGAAAGAAACGGTACAGAACAGCAGCTGAGAGAGTTCAGGCTCTGGAGTGAAATGCTGTGTGTTTCAACCCTGCCTCTGCTACTTTCTAAACATGAGACTATAATCACTTGGCTTTATTTCTTGGAGTCTCAGTTTCCTTACCTGCAAAATGGAGAAAACATTATCTACTCTTAGGGCTGCTGTGAGGATTAAATGAGATAACATGCATGAAGCATTTTGAATAGTGACTAGGACCTTGTAACGGCTGAATAAATATAAGCTGTTCCTCTTATTGGACACTTTATTCATTTAATAACTATATTCCCTAAGGGTCTGGTAATTTAAGAACATTCATATACCTGAAATATATTCATTTGTTTTACACTATTGCACTACTCATTTTTCTACATAAGAATTAGGCAGATGATACTTCAGGGTCCCTTAGTTCCAAATGCTGCCACTCATATTTAGTACAGATATCTGTTAAGCAAAGGAGAATAAAGGAGTCAAATCACCTCAGAAGCTGCTAGCTTCCACCCTTGCTTGTCAACTAACTCCATATGAGTCAAACTACACTCTCCAGGGAGCACTTGTGAAAGTCCCCGATTCATAGAAGTATTCACTTTGGGGTTTGGGGTTTGGTTTCTCAGGTTTTTGTCTGGGACAGCTTGCTAAAGCTAACAGTCCAGCAATTTTATTAAACTCTTTTCAATTTCAGCATTTTTTAAAGAGCATATAGAAATCACACTGGCAGTGGCTATTTAAACTTCCCAGTGGATGCTAAAAAAAATAAAAGGACACTTAAATGACCGTTTTTGAGCAGAGCCAACAGCATGTGGCCTAATTATCCAACTACATGAAAAATTCTATGGATTTTTAACCAGAGTATAAGGGTTTGATATGCACAGTTCAGAACGCAAATGGCTACCTCACTGGGGGAGGGTGTAGAACTTTTCAAGTCTAAATATAAGGTCCAGGTCTATCGGGGTAAGTTTCTTCTCTGTTTTTCCTTCTGATAACTTCTAAGAAATGATAAATGAACAAGATGCTTAGAAACTGACATAGCTAAGCCACTAATGAATACAAGTAAAGAAAATACCATTGTGCTAAGTGCTCTCCATTTATTTCTAATACAACTTTCTGAGGTAGGTATAATTATGCACATTTTACAGATGAGGAAACCAAACTCAGAAAGGGTGAGTGCCCTACCCCAGAGGGCAGGTATCAGAGCTGGTGTCCTGGTTATCCTCTATTTGCCCCTGCAGACCCTTTGTCTGCCCTGTGGTGGCCTCTCCTCTGCAGCCCTCTGCAGCCCTCTGCAGCTCTCATGCCTTCTGGATTCTGTTGGGTTAAGACAGGAGGCAGACAGCTTTCCCTTACTGTCCCTACCTTAAAATCATTACCCCTTTATTTTGTTTTCTTCATCACTTATGTAATACATACACTTAGTCATGAATTCATTCAACTATATTTACTGGGAGTCTACCATGTACCAGACACTCTATTTAGGTGCTGAAATACTGTAGTAAATAAGACTCATGTGGCCCTTGCCCTATTTATTTTCTCTTCCTTCCTTTTCCAACTTAAATATTAAATATAAGGGATTTCCTAAAATCAAATACCATGTCTTCTACAAATCTTTGGGCAGGGCTGGACACATTACAGATGCTCAAGAGTGGATGGATAAAAGAATGATTGATGGATAAGAGAAAATCATCTGAAGCATCTGCAGGACCAGGATAGAAGCTACCAAGCCTAAGACTTTTTCAATTAGCAGTAATCGTGCCTCGGATAAACCTCATTGGCTACGATACTACCACTGCACAAAGCTTAAAACTAAGACTTTTTCAATAATTTGCTGAGCAAACCCATAACAGTGCTGCTCGTTACAATAAGAATTAAGAACAATGATGATATCTGGTGCTGATAAAGATGAGGTGAAATGAGCATTATTATAAACCACTGTACTGAGTATGAATCAGTGCCACCTTTCTATATGGCAATTTGCTTAAACACCACAAGCAAGTGACTCGGCTAATTGGCTTCCAGAAACAAATCCTAGAAGCACAATTAAGGATGAGTCCAAAGATACAGTTATATGTTATGAATAATTTGAAATTTTAAAAAATGGAAATGACCTAAGCGTTCAGCAACAGTGGATTGGATTAATCTATTCAGGCACATCATATAATAAAATACTACAAATGATTAAAGATAATGCCATATCATATATTTCATGACATGAACATATTCGCATTAACTGAAAAAGGAGGATACAAAGTTTTACGTAGAATAACGCAATTTTTCTTTTAAAAAAATTTTGATATAAGAAAAAGGTCTAAAATTGCACTGTCCAAGAGAAATATACATAATTTTAAAGTACTTAGTAGTCATATTTTAAAAAGTAAAAGATGAAAAAAAAGTAAAAGATGAAATTCATTTAAAGATATATTTTAATTAATCCATCATACACAAAATAACAATAACTTAAATTCTCTTTTTGAAATTTGGTGTGTAGTTTATACTTCTAGCACGTGGTGTCAATTCAGTCTTGCCATATTTTAAATATTTATGAGCCACATGTGGCTAGTGGCTACCAGATTGGACAACTCGTGTAAGCCTTAAAAGCAGGTATGGAGAGTAGGAATTTGTATGATTTTTACTTTCTTCTTTCGTTTCTCCATCCTTTTACAATTACCATGTATAATTTTGCTGTTGACATATACTACTTCTGTGATAGAAAAACAAAGTTGTTTTAAAATATAAGACCCGAGTTTTTTTTCTGTCTCTGGAATACTTTTTGTCTCATCGTCTCTGCAGTTCACAGACTACCTGCTTCCTAGAATTAGAAAAATGCTCTCCTTTCTTCCCCTCTCTTTATAGAGACTTTGAATAGCTACCTAGCTTCAGCCCTCGGGCAAGTGACTTAAGGATCAAATAGTGTTGCTTTTCAGAGTCACAGCTAAATCAGCCCCTGCTTTCCAGTGATGTGATCCCGAATCTATCAAGACCCCAAGCACTGTTTTAGAAGCTCTCCTGAGCTTGTGGAAGGGCATGGAATGGGACCAGAAAGCGCTTAATTTGAGGTTAATTAAATAGTGATGACAAGCCTTAATCTCCAACTTGTCATCAGATTGTAAACACTGATCGCAGCTGCAGCCATCTGCAATAAACCTATTGAGAGAAATCTTGACCAGAATGAAATGAGTATGTTGATTACCCAGATGAAGCTGAGAGGGATGAGATCAGAGAAATCCAGGCTCTTGTAATACCAGGAGAAATGGAGACCCGAAAGGAGAGAAATCAGAGGAAAATGTGTCAAATCTGATTCCTTTACAGTCCTACCAAAAAAACCTAAAAAATTACTGGACCCCAGGAGCCTGGAGGATGAAAGAAATAAAGGTGAAGATGTAAATCCATTGGACTGAGGACCTGAAAGAAACTGAAATAGCTCTGCCACTATTAACACCTGATGGGTTTCTGTGGAAAATATGTCTGAGCCACGTGCATGTGCTGGGGCCTCTGGACCAATAGCTATACCAGCGGAAGTGAACTACAGCAGGAGTTTCCCAGGGAGGGAGGTGGGGAATAATAGTTACAGGTCAGGCACTTCACCTATAATTTACCTGATAATTCTCTCAATTATTTTATAAGGTATTATTATTTTCTCCATTTTAAAGAGGAAAACGCTAAATCTCAAAGAAGTACCTACCTCACTGAAGGCCATGCAAAATATGGGTTGAACCCGGATTTGAATACAGACTACCTCCCTCACCTAAGCGCTAAACCTCGGGCAGCTCTGCCTCGAGCTTTGCAGCTTTGCGGTAGTGGTAAGGAAGTGATCAAGGTGAAAGAATAGTGAAGTTCATGAGGAAGACGGAAAGAAAAGAGCAAAACTTCCCCAAAGAGGATCTAACTAGGAAGTTAGGTGACCTAATGGAAATCTGCAAGGTGGGTGAACATTCTGGTACCACTGTTCTCAGTGTACCTTAAAAGTGCCCTTTCTGGCCTCACTGACATGGAGAACACTTCCTCATTCTTCAAGACAGCACAGGTCAATCTGCACCTCATCTGTGAAGCCTTTCCCAAACCTCCTGGTGAGACCAGCACTTTCTTTTTATATTAACAAAGTGGGAGGCATTAGGAAGGAGATGACTTCAGTATAATTGGCTGGACACCATGTCACATGTAAAGAAAGTTAGGAAGGAGAATCTGAACCTAAGGATGAGAAAAACTGAAGTAAAAGAACCGTGACAGTTGTCAAATAGTTAAGGGACTAAGATGTATGGTTTAAATCTATGTATTCTTCCCTGAAGCGTTTTTGGAATAAGATAAAGCATTCATTTCTTCATTCATTGCCTAGTGTTATGACAGTGCTAGTGGAAACAGCAATGAGCAAAACCAGACACAATTCTGTTGTCAGGATACATGCATCTAACAGGGATAACACGTTCATAATAAAAAGATCTCAGAAATATATGGAAAACTGTGATACATACTCCAAATAATAGGTAAATAAGATGTGATGATTTTATTCAAGATGCAAAACTGGAATCAATAAAGAGATTTTGCAGGGAAATAAGCTTCAGTTCATTATTTGCAAGAACTTTGAAATAATCCACACATTCCAGAAATGACCCCATGAATGAGTACACTTCCCCCTCCTGACATTGGACAGGCCCAGGCTGAGGCCGGAGAACAAAAGGGTCCAGTGCCAGACAACTTCGCAGGTCTCTTTCAGCTCTTAGAAACTATGATTCTATCATTCTAAAGAAAATATTGTCTCAGATGGTAATTAGAATTTGATAGCTTGAATTTCCAGGAGACTCAGGAAATTTGTGCAGAGAAGAATCATTTTCTGTACATAGAGGGGAGTCAAGCAAAACTGAGTCTCCTAAACAGCACTGATATACCTCTCTTTTACGTACTGCCCTGGAAGCTTTGTGAGTACAGACGCCCATGGGCTTGCTCATCACTGACTCATCACTGCATGGCACATAGCACATACTAAATATTTGTTAAATGAACAAATAAACAAAGTACTAAAATGTACCAGCACAAACACACTCACTTATAAAAACTTTCTTCTACTGTTATAGACCTTAAAATTGAACTTCCTTGAATAATTAATGAACATGAACATCAGTCAATCACTTGCTTCCTGATTAACAGCTAGGGTCCCTTGTCCAAGCACTCACTTAGTTCAATTAAAAATTAATAATTTTCCATGGAATAAATACACACTACACATAGTACATCAGGGGTTCCACTTTTAATAAGCAATTAAGTAATGCAGAGAGGCTAAGAATCTATTAACTAAGAGAGAACTCCATGAACTTGCCCTTCAAGTTATCACTTACTACCCATTTCTCTTCTGAATTTTTAAATTAGCCAGGAAAAAAGTAGTTCTGAAAACAGAATAAATAATGCCAATATGTTGTCATATTTTGGTTAACATTTGCAGGCGACACAACGTGTTTTTGTTAAACAGTGTGTTTTGTTTGTTTTTATCCCTTCTTTGAAATGAAGAATACATTAGGGAAGATCAATACAAAACTGAGGCACTATATGTAAAATGTTAAGGGTCTATTCATTGAAAAATTATGAACCATGCTATAGAACTTAGCCAGGTCAGAGCTAAATTAAATTATTGATCCATTCATTTTTCCCCTTTCTATGTGACTATCCTCTGACTTTTTATAACATACAATGTTGCCTATATAGCAAATGAATCATCTTATTCTAGGCTGCTGACTGACAATTTTCTAAAATTAATCGTCATATTGTTAGCATTCAAATTTATAAATTGAGCTCATCTCACATGAACATCTAAATACCCAACATAAAATTTATAAGCTTTTGTAGCATGAACTCAAAGTGAAAGAGGGTAATTTTCACTTTTTTCAATACAAAGGAAAAATGAAATGTTTTTCTTAACACCATTTCACTACTTTATGGTTCTTGGTACATTTCATTGATGAGGCCAAAACTTATTCACCTGACTTTTTAAAAATGACTTAACTGTACTACTAAGCAAAATGATGCAATCAACACTTTGTGAATTGAAGTCTTTTAAATTTTCAGACTTAAATCTTCCTCAAGATGTGTAACATCAAATTCTATAAGCAGTTTTACCAGTTGTTTTGGGGA
This sequence comes from Mesoplodon densirostris, assembly GCF_025265405.1. NCBI lineage: Eukaryota > Metazoa > Chordata > Mammalia > Artiodactyla > Ziphiidae > Mesoplodon > Mesoplodon densirostris. Next base: position 81,319,617 of record NC_082670.1, read on the forward strand.
TTTCTTTGAATACAAAAAAACTCTCATCCCCAATCAGCCTCCAAAGTGACAGAATGTATCTTGAATTAGGATCTTCTCTCACCTTATGAAAAGGGAAAATGGGTAAACAATTTGTAGGAAATGTAAATTCCACAGATCCACATTAATTTATGAAAAAGAAAGCTGACATAAGAGTTCTTGGTAGAAAAGATCTTTGATTTGGGGCTGTATTTAGCCAGTAACTCTTGTCTCCTGGGAAAATATTTTCTCTTTAACAAAGTAGTGTCAGATACAGAGGCCTCTTCATGTCCTCTGATGGAGATAAGATCATTCTGACTGGTGCTCCAAATAAGGGAGAAATTACCCCTAATGTGTACTTTGAACATTGTATCAAAATACAGTAAAATGCCCTTTCAGAGTCTGATGAGAAAAACATGTGAGCTCACAAAATGTCTGCTTCCCTCAGGTGGAGAAATGGTCCACTGCTTTTCTTCACGCTGATGGTCACTGCAAGAAGTTCCCGGCATCAGGGGCATGTCCCACTGTCTCACACAAATGCCAATCCCTGTTGCTGGGACAAGGGGATTCTAGCCTCACAGCAGGCCTGACGGACTCTATTTCTCTACAGGTCTGCTCCAACGCTGAGCGCCCTTTGCACTAGAAATCAATGTCATCCAACATAAACTTCAGGAGAAAGTTAAATACCAGCAGCAAAATGTCTCTTGTGTACCAGTCTCTCCCCACTGTGTGTTTCTGCCAGGTGACAAGAAACAGTGAGGAAAACGGAGCAAGCAAGGGCTGAGGAGAGAAAAATTGAAGAAGTGCAGAACTTGAGAGTTGGAAAGGGGCAAAGTTTCAAATAAGAAAAGACTCAAGCAACTTACTGTGCAGAAATATAGAAGGCCATCTGAGGAAGGGCAGGAGGCTCCCTCCCCAGAGACCCAACTGAAGGTCATCTATACCTTAGGAAGTTCCTTCACTAGGTTTTGGCATCCTGGGCCTTGGGGATCTCAGCACACAAGACAGAATCCCTCTCTCAGGAGGTGGACTTCATTAAACAAAGCACACGAGTCCAGCAGCATGAACCCAAAATATCGAAGTAGAAGTCTACAATTTGTAATATAACTGCCGCACAGATGTCAGAATGACCAGAACATTCCCTTCCTGAAGATGTCCTCCATGCAAAGCCAAATCCTAATCAGACAGCAATTTGATGTGAAAGCAATCTGAACAAGAGGAGTTCATTTGATGAATTCAATGTTAAACAGCATCAGGGGGAATGAAGTCAACCAATGGGAGAAAATACACAACATGCACTGGCTGCAGCTCCCTGTATCCACTGCCGTAACAGGAATGGCCTTGCCAACAAAACAAAGCTCCTAGTTCCTCACAGGAGACACATCTCCTCCAGAGAGGACTACATGCACATGCCTTCTGCATTTCCATTGCTAGGTACCCACAATTTGAATGGCAAAATCTTTCTTTTGTCCTAAAAAACCTGCATCATTTTCTCACTGTGAAGTAAAATATATTCCTTCTAACAAATGAACATATGAAAAAGAGTAGAATAAAAATTATTCTATTTCTTCCACCTAAGAAATTACAGGTGGATAATCTTTCAGTCTCTTTCTTAGGTTGACCATATAAAATTTCCATTTTGCAGATAAAAACCAGCCATTTAACATTAATTTCACATGATCCAACCTAATATATGGGTTTGTACATACATTATATCAAAGTAGGATCACATATTACATTCTGTTTTGCTGCTTTTCTTTTAATTAACCAGGGCCCATAAATAGCTTTCCATGTCATAAAGTAATATCATGACAGATACTCTTGTACATGCTTCTTTGACAAAGCCTCTGATTATTTCCTTAGGGAACATTGCTAGACATAGAATTGTTGGGTCAGAGAGTGTGCACACACCCATTCATTTATATATTACTTACGGCGGCTTTCACCCAATAACAGTAGAGTTGAATAGTTGGAATATGGACCCAACAAGCCTACAATATTTAGTCTCTGGTCCTTTACAAAAAAGTTTGCCAACTGCTGACCTGGAGACTTCAGTTAGGTAGAGACAGAACACCCACATGGAACATCCACAGGACACAGACTCCCCATTTGTAAAATTCACCATGATTACAAGCAGATCTCATCCATTTCAAATGTTTTCTACTCTTTAGCATTTTCTAATCAGTCCAAAAGTTCTATACAAGTCCACTTATCATTAGAATAGTGTTAAAGAATACTATTAGAGAAATTTAACTCCATTATTTTTAACCACAGAAATTACTGTAACCTAAGATATAAATGGGAACCAAATCAAACAAGATGTTATAAAAATTCCTTTCTTGTATAATAATCTATAGTAAACATAGATAAACATGTTCTTAAACATTTAATATAAAAATTGATTATTAAATAAAAAGACTAAAAGATATTTCATTTCTTTGGCCTTTGATTTCAAACAGCTAAAAATTTGAGGCTGGATCCCCTTTACTCACGAGCAAGACTCAGAAGCCTGGCTACGGAAAAAACACATTTAACTTTTCACTGAAAAAGAATCACACAGACCACGTCTGAATATTTACAAATTCCTCGTTAATTAGATTTTAATCTACATGACTATACCATATGCTAGAAAGCCATCCAAATATAAACTCTATGAGACGGTTTTACTGCCATTACTTTAAAGAGCCATTTAAAAGATTTTCTATGGGATAAAGATTGGGTGATTTATCATGGTTTTATGCTCCTTTAATCTGCTCCATCTTCCCATTGTAAAATAAATATTGGTTTTGAAATAAATGGTTCTGCCCAGGTTTTGATGAGAAAAATTGCCCTGTAAATCACAAGCTCACCTGTACCAATTCCAAGTCCAATGTTAACTAGCCCATTCTGATGAAAAATAAGTCAATTTTTTTTTTTTTTTGCGGTATGCGGGCCTCTCACTGCTGCGGCCTCCCCCGTTGCGGAGCACAGGCTCCGGACGTGCAGGCTCAGCGGCCATGGCTCACGGGCCCAGCCGCTCCGCGGCATATGGGATCCTCCCAGACCGGGGCACGAACCCGTATCCCCTGCATCGGCAGGCGGACTCTCAACCACTTGCGCCACCAGGGAGGCCCGATAAGTCAATTTTATAGAACAAAATCTAAGGAAGACAATTACATAAGTATATTATCAATGTTGCAATGTAACTAATTTAAGATATGAGCTTCCCCACTCCCTGTTTTTTCAATTCTCAAAAAAGAAACCCAAAAAACAAAAAACTAGTTGATACCAAACTGGTCTTTCAATTGGACTTTTAAAAATGTATTATTTACCACAGTTTTTATTATATTCTGTCCAACTCCAATATACAAGTTATGCAACTGAAAATAAATACAAGCAAATCTGAAGGGTTATATGATAACATCTTTATCAATCACTTTTTCATACTCAGAAGGCCACATCAATTTAACAATTGCCTCCTTGGACTATTTCACAGACATCTGAGAAATTGACAATATATGTTTCTTCCTATAGTAAGCATAGTGGCTAAACACTTTGGAAGATATGAATGGTTTCAAGCAGTGCTTCACTATTTATCTGTGATGAAATACTAGTTGACTGCATTATTCCTTTCCAATATGTTGTGGGCTGATGAGACATACACTTGGATATTGTGGCAATGCCAAATTGCTATAAAAGTTTCTAAACTTGCACTGTCCAACAGAAATAAAATGTCAGCCACATATGTAATTTTAACCTTTCTAGTAGCCATGTTAAAAACTGTAAAAAGAAACAGGTGAGATTAATTTTAATAATATGCTAATGTAGCCCACCAATATATCCACAATCTTATCATTTCATATAATATAATCAATATAAAAATATTGTTGATGACAAATACTATATGTTACCACTTCTACATGGAATCTAAAAAGTATTGGGTTGGCCAAAAAGTTCGTTCAGGTTTTTCCACACACTCTTGTGGAAAGACTTAAATGAACTTTTTGGCCAACCCAGTAAAACAACCAAATGAATGAAACAAAACAGAAACAGACTCACAGATATAGAGAACAAACTAGCAGTTACCAGAGCAGGGAGGAGCATAAAAGGGGTAGGGTATTAAGAGGTAAAAACGACTATGTATAAAATAAATAAGCTATAATGATATATTGCACAGCACAGGGAATATAGTCAATATTTTATAATAATTTTAAGTGAAGTAAACTCTATAAAAATATTGAATTACTATGTTGTACACTTGAAACTAATATTGTAAATCATCTATACTTCAATAAAAATATTATTGAAATATTTTACATTCTTTTTTAATACTGTCCTCGAAATCCAATGTGTATTGTACACTTACAGTATGTCAATTCAGACTGGCCACATTTCAAGTACTCAATAGCCACATGTAGCTAGTGGCTACTGTGCTGGACAAGGCAGTCCTAAATCCTTACTCTCAGTGTCTGACCTCCCTCTTCACATTTTGAGTAGTACTGTCTATACCACTGCTCCCTTCAGAATAGCATCTCTAAGTTTCTCTTCTGTGATTTTCTGCCTGATGTTTTATAATTGAGGTCTCCATTTCAGATAAGGCCAACACTTAAAGAAATTAGCACACTCATGATTGTGGCTAACTTTATCCTCCCTTTCAGGAAGGGAATCACCATTAACGATGCAGAAGCCTCCTCTGCTCTCCATTCCCTAGAAGCAACCACTACTCTGAATGAAGCTGGTTTATTTCCTTCCCATCCTTGTTTTAATACTTTCTTTACAGATTACATTCTTAAGCATCTACATAAAGCTATTAAGAAGGGGAAATATGTTTGTGCTCTACTTAGACGTGTGAATTTAATGTATTTGGCTTGTATAAATCCTTACCATATTCCAAAGGCAACTGCTGAAACCGATTTTCACACCTTTCTAATCATCCACTCTATGATATATGTCTTTGGACCCTGTAACCCCTTCTAGCTTGGGTAACTCCTACCCATTATTTAGGTCCCAGATTAAATGTCACTTCTTCAGGAAACCTTTGCTAATCTGCCCTTTGCCCAAATAAGATTAAGTTCTCTGTTAAATGCTCTAACCCTTCCTATACTGTACTTACCTCAACTGTAAATATCTGTTTTTGTAATGATTTGTTTAATGTCCATCCCCCTCATGAAAATATAAGGTAGCACCAGCACAATTCCCAGTACAGAGCAGATGTCCATAAATACGTTTCATATGAGTGAATGATCTTCTCTTCCATTCATTTATTCAAACTCAGTTAGAAATCATGTTTCTCAGTCTCCTGTTGTGACATGAGCTTAGAATGTGTGTATCATAAATGTATTGGACACCCCTATTTATTAAAATGTATGTTTAAATATATTACCATGAAGTTACTCATAGTACATTCTTTTGACCTTTTATTCTCTATTATACATATATTAGGTCCCTCTTTTCATTTCTAATACTATTTGTGTTCTCTCTGTCACTCCTACTCTTTCTTTCCTTCTTTCTGTCTTTGTCTCTGTAGCTGATCAAGTTTGCCAGATGTGTTTAGTTAGTCTTTCAAGGAATCATCCTTTGCTTTGTCGATCTTCTCTGCTATTCCTTTGTGTTCTATTTCATTTCTTTTTGCAGTACTTTGTATTATCTTCTCCCTTTGCTTTATTTTGGTTTACTCTGCTATCTTATTTATAACTTTTTGGTTGAATGCTTAACTCACTAATAATCAGTCCTCCTTCATTTCAAATATATGCATTTTAATCTATAAATTTTCCTTTATGTACCTCTTTAATTGTAACCCACAAGATTTAAAATAGAGTATCAACTAATTTCTATCATCACTTTTCTTTGACAAGATTTAGAAGTATGATCTTGTTTCCAAATGTATAAAGTTTTTGATGTCTATTTGTTTTTGGTCTCCTAATATTTTTTCTCCTGAGATAAAAGGAAATATAATTTTTAGCAATCAGTGGTAAGGCTTTCGGTGTGTGTATATTCTCTGGTAGCGGAATTCAGGAGTTCAGAGTTCTATGTATGTCTATTCAATCAAGCTAATCAGTTATGTTATTTAAATCTTCTTTATCCTTTCTAATTTTTTTAGTTTATTTGAATTTTCAGTGTCTTAGAGAAAATGTTTAAAACTCCCAATTATGGGGACTTCCCTGGTGGCACAGTGGTTAAGACTCTGTGCTCCCAATGCAGGCCAGGTTTGAACCCTGGTCAGGGAACTAGGTCCCACATGCATGATGCAACTAAAAGTTTGCATGCCACAACTAAGGAGCCCACCTGCCGCAACTAAGGAGCCTGCCTGCCTCAACTAAGGAGCCCATGCACTGAAACTAAGGAGCCAGCAAGCTGCAACTAAGGAGCCCGCAAGCCACAACTAAGGAGCCTGTGAGCCACAACTAAGGAGCCCACCTGCTGCAACTGAGACCTGGCAAAACCAAATAAATTAAATAAATAAATAAATAAATAAATAAATATTTTAAAAAACCCTCCCAATTATGATTACCTAGGTTCTCAATACCTCATGGTGATATGGTCAATTTTTACTTTATATATATATATATATATATATTTTTTTTTTTTTTTTTTTTTTTTTTTTTTGCTGTACGCGGGCTTCTCACTGCCGTGGCCTCTCCCGTCGCGGAGCACAGGCTCCGGACACACAGGCTCCGCGGCCATGGCTTGCGGGCCCAGCCGCTCCGCGGCATGTGGGATCTTCCGGGATCGGGGCACGAACCCGCGTCCCCCGCATCGGCAGGCGGACTCTCAACCACTGCGCCACCAGGGAAGCCCTACTTTATATATTTTTGAAATGATGTGACTAGGTAATAATGCAGGTTCAGGATTAATATATCTTTCTGGTGAATTGTTCTTTTATCATTAAATAATGACCTTCTTTATCTATAACAACATTTTTTAAAGTACATTTTGTCTGATATTAACACGGTGTCACCAGCCTTCTTTTGAAAGGTATTTGCATGGTATATTATATCAATTTCCATCTATCTTCTTTCAATCTTCCCATGCCATTATTCTTAATAGGGGTATTCCTTGTAAACAGTGTGTAAAGAGAGTGTAACTGTTTCTTCTTCCCCATGCAACTTAAAAATCTTTGCCTACTGACACACAGAATGAATCATCTTTATGTTTGTTGTGATTCCTGGTATATGTGGCTTTATTTCAACCATGAGATTGATTTACACTTTCCCAAAAGTCAGGGCTTATCCAAATGTACCAAGTCTACACACCACAGAAGGCATGACTATACCTAGCTTAGGCTCATAATTTATCTATTCTCAATAAGTCACTTAGACACATTAGCAAACCATACTCTCTTAAAGCTATAAGGTAATTAATTAATCCTTACACAAGTAACACACAAAAATTTCCAAATTAAGGCGGCCAGTCCACTACTCTGTCTTTACCTGTAACATGAATATAAAAGAATCCAGTTGTCATCTACTTCTGATGTTGCTGTACTTCACTCTCTCCCATTTTTTTTTTACTTCCATATGGTGCAGCTTTCATCTTGTCTCCTCCTTTCCTAAATCTCTTCTTCCCAACCCCATCTCTTAGCATCTCTTCCTTAGATAATTACATTAGTATCCTTGGTCTCCCTGCCTTCATCTTACTATCTTGCACTCCAATTCACATTCCAGTTAAATGAGGACTTTGCATTATAAATTAAGAAGTTTGAACGTTACCCTGCACATCAATCTCTCTTGAACCGAAACCTGAAGACACAGTCTTATAGCTCCAAACATGTTATTTTTTAATTCGTGATTTTATCCAATTAACATTCTAAAGAATCTAAATGACAATCTGATAATTGAGCTGTGCCTTCCAATAGCAGTGCCTGAGTTTGTCTTTTTTTACCCCATCGACTGTCCTGTTCGCAGTGTCATTGGCACCAAACAATCACCTAAACTGAAAGTATTTAACTTTCATTGTGTCAATAAGCACATCTGGCTGTTAGGTTGGCATGTCCTAATGCTAAAATTGTCCCACGTCTGCCATTGTGCTCTTTAGTGGAGATGATTCGCAATTGAAAGATATTGTCATCGAATAAGGCTTTAATTTATTAAGTTATTTAATTAATGGAGACTTTGATATGACATAATAAAAACCCATAGTGTGGCAGAGTAATGGTCTCTTTTAATTGTTATGGGCTAATGAGAAAAGAACAAAGGCAGAATTAATATGTAAATGATGTGTTTATATCAAACGAAAGCCCAGTGATATTATGGGACACTGCACAAAAGGTTTCCCAATCTTTCAAATAGAGAAAAGTGGTGAGAGAACTGAGTCTTCCTTGCCTCAGGATAGTAACAGCGTGACAAATAAAAAGAGTCTTTGCCACAGTAGTCACTATACTTTATTCAATATTCATTTATCAAAAATGTGTCAAATACTTAATCAATAGATAATGAGTGCTAAATACTGTTCTAGGCCCTGAAGATACAGTAGCAAAAAAGACAGGCAAAATTCCTACCCTCATAAAGTTATATTCAGATAATAAAGAAATTAATACAGATTTATAATATTAGGTCAGGTAGTGACATAATAGTGATAAGTCCTGTGGAAAAAAATTAAGCAGGGTAAGGAGTTAGAGAATGATAGGGGAGAAGGACAACTATTGTGGGCAGAGTGGTCAAGGAAGGATTCTCTGAGGAGATGACATTTGAGCAGAAGCCTGAGTGTAACGAAGAAGAAGCAAGGCATAGAAATATCTAGGGGAAAAGACTTCCAGACAGAAGCAACAGCAAACACAAAGATGTTGAGGTGAGAATAAGCTTGACATACACGAAGAACAGCAAGAAAACCAGTGTGACCAGAACTCGGGGACCAAAAAAGAGAGTAGTAGTAGACATGGTGAGAAAGACAGGCATGAGCCCAACCTTAAAGGGCCCTGAGGCTATGGCAGAAACTGGATTTATTCTGAGGATGACAGGGAGCTACTACAGGGTTCCATATAGCTCATGTAGAGTACCGGAAGCTGGACCAAGACAGCGAGTGCAGAAACAGAGTCAGTGCAGATTTGCTGGAGAAGATGAGGTCATTTACTCTCATTGTTTCTATTTCACCAATGAAAAATGAAGTGAAGGAATCAGCTGAGGGGAGAATTGGGGATGGGAGTTGGAGGTCTGAGGTACAGGTGAAGGTGTAAAACCGTTGCCCCACAGAGTTAGAAGTATTAAGCAAATGATGAAGGATTGCTAAATAGAGCAGAGGATACACTTGAAGTTTGTGGACATAAACTCAAAGTAATGCCATTCAGCATAGTTTTGTGTTCTTCTCCATTCAACTGAACTCAGGTCCAAAGTGGACACAGGGTCAGAGTCATGCCAGTAAACAGGACACAGAGAGACAAGCAAAGGAGAGACTGACCATAGCACCTAAGCTGGGTAAGGACGGAAGTGAGGGCATGAGAGGAGAAACGAATACAGGCATGCCTCATTTTATTGCACTTTGCTTTACTGTGCTTAGAAGATATTGTGCTTTTTATAAATTGAAGGTTTGTGGCAATCCTGCAACGAGCAAGTCTATTGGTGCCATTTTTCCAATAGCATTTGCTCACTTCATGTCTCTGTGTCACATTTTGGTAATTCTCATAACATCTTCAACTATTTCACTATTATCACTGTGATCAGTGATCTTTGATGTTACTATTGTAATTGTTTTGGGGCACCACAAACTGCACCCATATAACACAGTGTACTTAACAAATGTGTGTGTTCCGATTGCTCCACTGACCAGCAGTTCCCCCGTCCCTCTCCCTCTCCTCGGGCATCCCTATTCCCTGAAACACAACAATGTTGAAATTAGGCCAACAAATAACCCTACAATGACCTCCAAGCGTTTAACTGAAAGGAAGAGTTGCACATCTCTCACTTGAAAGCAAAAGCCTGAAATTATTAAGCTTATTGAGGACGGCATGTCGAAAGCTGAGAGAGGCCGAAAGCTAGGCCTCTTGCACCAAACGGTTAGCCAAGTTGTGAATGCAAAGGAAAAGTTCTTGAAGGAAATTAAATGTGCTACTTCATGAAAACATAAATGCTAAAAAAGCAAAGTACCCCTACTGCTGATATGGGGAAAGTTTTAGCGGTCTGGATAGAAGATCAAACCAGCCAAAACATTCCCTTAAGCCAAAGCCTAATCCAGATCAAGGCCCTTAACTCTCAATTCTATGAAGGTTGAGAGAGGTGAGGAAGCTGCAGAAGAAAAGTCTGAAGCTAGCAGAAGTTCATGAGGTTTAAGGAAAGAAGCCTTCTCCATAATATAAAAGTACAAGGTGAAGCAGCAAGTGCTGATATAGAAGCTGCAGCAAGTTATACAGAAGATCTAGCTAGGATAATTCATGAAGGTGGCTACACTAAACACCAGATTTTCAATGCAGATGAAATAGCCTTATATTGAAAGATGATGCCACCTAAGACTTTCATAGCTAGAGAGGAAAAGTCAGTGCCTGACTTCAAAGCTTCAAAAGATAGGCTGAGGACTTCCCTGGTGGTCCAGTGGTAAAGAATCTGCCCTACAATGCAGGGGACGGGGGTTCAATCTCTGGTCAGGGAACTAAGATCCCACATGCTGTGGGGCAACTAAGCCCACATGCCACAACTACTGAGCTCACGTGTATCAGCTAGAGCCCATGTGCTGCAAACTACAGAGCCCACGTGCTCTGGAGCCCATGCACCACAACTACAGAGCCCACGTGCCCTGGAGCCTGTGCGCCACAACTAGAGACAGAAAACCTGCATGCCACCACTAGAGAGAAGTCTGCATGCCACAACTAGAGAGAGAAAAACCTGCACGCCACAACTAGAGAGAAGCCCGTGCACCACAATGAAGAGCCCACATGCCTCAACGAGGATCACACATGCCGCAACTAAGACCTGACGCAGCCAAAAATAAATAAAATAAATAATAAATAAATCTTAAAAAAAAAAAAAAGGCTGACTCTCTTGCGAGGGGCTAATGCAGTCACTGACTTTAAATTGAAGCCAATGCTCATCTACCATTCCAAAAATCCTAGGGCCCTTAAGAATTATGCTGAATCTACTCTGCCTGTGCTCTATAAATGGAACAACAAAGCCTGGATGACAGCACACCTGTTTACAACACGGTTTACTGAATATTTGAAGCCTGCTGTTGAGAACTACTGCTCAAAAAAGATTCCTTTCAAAATATTACTGATCATTGACAATACACCTGGTCACCCAAGAGCTCTGATGGAGATGTACAATGAGATTAATGTTGTTTTCATGCCTGTTAACACAACATCCATTCTGCAGCCCATGGATCAAGGAGTCATTTTGACTTTCAACTCATTATTTAAGAAATATGTTTTTGTTAAGATTACAGTTGCCGCAGATAGTGATTCTTCTGAAGGATCTAGGCAAAGTAAATTGGAAAACTTTTGGAAAGGATTCACCATTCTAGATGCCAGTGAGAAGATTTGTGATTCATGGGAAGAGGTTAAAATATCAACATTAACAGGAGTTTGAAAGAAATTGATTCCAACCCTCACGGATGACTTCAAGGGGTTCAAGACTTCAGTGAAGCAAGTAACTGCAGATGTGATAGAAATAGCAAGAGAACTAGAATCAGAAGTGGAGCCTCAAGAGGTGACTGAATTGTTGCAACCTCATGATAAAACTTTAACAAATGAGGAGTTGCTTCTTTATGTATGAGCAAAGAAAATGGTTTCTGGAAATGGAAAAGATCTCCTGGTAAAGATGCTGTAAAGACTGTTGAAATGACAAGAAAGGATTTAGAATACTACAAACCTTGGTTGATAAAGCAGTGGCAGGTTTTGAGAGGATTGAGCCCAACTTGGAAATAAAATGCTATCAAACAGCACTGCATAGTACAGAGAAATTGTTCATGAAAGGAAGAGGGAATCGATGTGGCAAACTTCATTGTTGACTTATTTTAAGAAATCGTCACGGCCACCCCAACCTCCAGCAACCACCACCCTGATCAGTCAGCAGCCATCAACATGGAGGCAAGACCCTCTATCAGCTAAAACATTACAACTCACTGAAGGCTCACATGATGGTTAGCATTTTTTAGCAATAAAGTATTTTTAATTAAGGTATGTACATTGTTTTTAGGAGGTTAGCACAGTGTTTCCTAACAAGAGCACTATGGCATTTGGGGTGAAATAAGTCTTCATTGTCTAGACTGTCTCATGCACTTAATGACATTTAGCATCCTTAGCTCCTGCCCTCTAAAGGCCAGTAGGACTGCTCACATTTACAAATGCTCCCAAGGAGAGAAGTACTTCTTAGATTGACAGCCACTGGCCACTGACCATGAGGTAGAGAAAGTGACATATGCAAGTGAGAATTTCAAGGAACTGAGAGGCCAGATACGAGTCATCTATGTGGACATTCTTACCTAGAATGATGGCAGGAGAGTGATGGGCACAAAGACAGTGAGCTAGGGAATAAAATCATCAATAAATACAGAGGAGGAGTAGGCAGTAGGATAGGCTGATCCCACATGCTATAAGAGTACTTCTGTGGATGAAGAAAAAAGAAGCTGTCTAAAAGTGACAATGAGGATGAAAAGAAGACACCAACTCCACTCCAGACACTGAAAAAAAAACACCCACCACCTGAGAGGGTGACAGAGAAGCAATATCCTTAGTGGGTAGCCAAGAGTATCAGAGCAGAACTTCCTGTGATGATGGAAATGTTGTATAGTGACACTGTCCAGTAAGATAGCCAATAGCCACATGTGCCTATCAAGCCCTTGATATGAGGCCATTGTGACTAAGGAACTGAATTCTTCACTTTGTTTAATTTAAATCAATTTGAACATAAATAGCCACATGTGGCTAGTGACTACCGTATTCTACGGTGGAGAAGAGTAAAGGGTGAAGAGAGCATTTAGAAATGAATTTGAATTTGAAGACACAGGAAATTCTTCTTAATGTTCAAGTCTTAAGAAAAGGGGCAAAGGTAGGTGTGAGTCTAGGTAAGTTGGTGTTTCTGGAGAAGAAAGATGAGAGAAGTAACACTCAACAGCATCAGCATTTTCAATAAGCAGAATTCCAAAAATTCATCTTAAGTCATTTCTGCCTCCTCCTGAAACCAACTTCTGTACCATATTGCTATGGAAGACACTTGAGAAAATCTCCTTCAAAGTCTAAAATGTCACCACCATGTAAGAATTATTCCTTCTCATGAGAAGCCCCTGTTATTAATAGACTGTGACTATTGCCTATTTTTCTGGGACCTAAGTGTCCCTTCCCCAAAGACTGGCTTTCTATCTCTAACCAATGGGAAAAAAAGTTACTTCTGAAAACTCCCCATTAAAAGATGCTGTTGTTTAGAAACCATGTTTCTTTCTTTTCTATAAAAGAATGTAAGGAAGTATAAGAACATGTTCTTTGTTATCCAAAATGAGGTAGAAGTATTCTGATTTGCCACAGCCATAAGCCTATGATTTGTGCCTTCACAAAATAATAAAAAAGGGTCATGCACCACCACGACCACCGTAACACACACACACATGCACACACACACACACAAACACACACTTCCAGAATGGCCTCATGGCCATACCCTTAGAGGCTTGGCTGCAAACTTACCAACAACAACTCTGTCAATATATCTTCATCAACCAAATGAGCAATGCCAACGTGGGACCCAGGACCACTCACTCGGTGGAAGAATCCCAGGTTTAGGCAGGGGACAGGCAGAGCGCAGGTAATATCTAGATATTGCTTGACAGAGCATTTGATTGGGAATAAAGGAACAGTAAAACACTTCTGATTAGTTTCTGTCTGTTAGTGTTCTCAATTTCCACTTAATTGCAATCAAAATATCAAAATATTCTCTGTCCCCAGAGAGGGGACACAGTCCCTATTTTAATAAACCCTAAAATACATAATTAAGAAACAACTTCTGCAGGGCTAATCAGCATAGCACTATAACTGGTCAGATTCCTTAGTGGACAAACATTAATTTCTCTTGGTCCTAAGGCAGAGTCTTTCCCTTAAGTGTCCTCACCAGATGCCAGTACATGTCCACTCTGTATCTTGTAGGCTGAGGGCCTTATACATTAACCATGCTTCTGAACCCTAAGGATGGGCCAGAGTCAGGCAAAAGGATCAAAAAATGAAGAGCAATAGATGTCCACAATGTTGGCGAGATGTATTCTATCAGATGCTTATTACCCTTGGATCACTTCGGGTCCAGGATACAGATTTAAGCTTCCACTGTAATGAATTCCATAGTTTCCAGTATTTGATCTATGAAACTAAGAAGCTATTCTTGCTTTCCCCTTTGGTTTCCCCTGATGGGACTCTGATCAACATGGAAGCCAAAAAGCATCCTGGTGCTAGGCACCCCAGTTAACTATTCTATTCTCTGGCCACTGCCAAAGACAGTCATCTTGCAACTTAATTTTACTGGGACCAATAAGATTCAAAGGAGAGTAGGTGAATGGAATGCTTAAAGTCCATCTCAGCTACTGAGAAGAAACCTTGCAAGTCACGATGAAGAGCAGTAAAAAGAAACTGAATTATTAATTCCCATTGCCTCTCTGTCCACAAGCTCCCTCTGGTGGAGGAACTACTAGGTAATAAAATAGTTATAATAACAATAACCAAAATTTAAAAAAAAAAAAAAGGAAAGAAAGGAAGACAAGAAAAGGCAATCCACAGCAAGACAATCAATCCCTGTAAAACTGAGAGTCAAATGTAGTGATTAGCAAATATGAGCTACAGCTAGAAAACCACTTACAGATGAAGCAGTGTGATGGATGATTTACCAAAAGGTCAACACTGCTCTTTTATCTTCACCACCCATCAGCTTCCATTGCCCTCAATTTGTCTGGCACATAACAAAAAGCAGACCACAAAATATTCACCATAAAATTAACCATATAGGGCTTCCCTGGTGGCGCAGTGGTTGGGAGTCCGCCTGCCGATGTAGGGGACACGGGCTCGAGTCCCCGGTCCGGGAAGATCCCACATGCCGCGGAGCGGCTGGGCCTGTGAGCCATGGCCGCTGAGCCTGTGCGTCCGGAGCCTGTGCTCCGCAACGGGAGAGGCCACAGCAGTGAGAGGCCCGCGTACCGAAAAAAAAAAAAAAAAATTAACCATATTTTGCAACATCAAAAATAGAAACATATAGTTGGATGTAGTCTAAGCATATGGGCCAGCTTCTCAGTTAGAATTCCTCATATACATTGTAAAAAGCGTTGACATTTAAAACCCTGTTATAAGAGGTAACATACTCAGCAAGTACCACAATTCTCTGCCCTATGCTCAGCGTTGCTGATCCAAACAAGGGAAGGCACCATTAATCCTCTCCCAAAGACCACAGCAATAATGGCAGGAGAGGGGCTAGTGTCAGCATTTCCCCTACTATTCCCTTGGAAGCCAGACTTCTCTGTAGCTTCTGCTTCTAGCTGGCGTGGATGCCAGGCTTTCGATCTCAACATGCCTACTATACATTCTGACAAATGAGCTGGGAGATGAACTACCTTTACACTCCCATTTGACAATCTTTATACAAAAAGGAACACAATACCAGATGAAAATACATTTTCAAGCTGGAGGGATTCTAAATATTAACATAACTGCAAACTGCCAGATCCCCTTAACCAGAGCTGCAAAAGTCATATTAACTGAACTGATTAAATTGATTCCATCAAAAAATAGACCACTTCCCTCCTCCCTATCTTGTCTCTGAATTTACCAGCTGCTTCTCTGATTTGGTAAAATCAATAGGATATTTTGCATCTGGTAGATATAATCTAGGTTATCTGATTTATTGAAGAATTCTTCTCCCCAGACTCTGTTTAAAGAGATTACCTAAAGATCTGGTTATTTATACTTATATCATTGTTATTTGAAGATTTGAAAAAAGGTGGGGGGATCAATATCATTGTTACTTGAGGATCTGAAAAAAAAAGAAAATCAAAATGAAAGAAAAACGGTCAAAACAGTTCTGAAAAAGAATAGCTATGAGGATGTTCATCACCACATTATTTATTTTATAAAAGTAAAACTTGAAAATCCTACATTTCAAACAAAAGAAGACTGTTCAAATTAACTATGGTATAGTAATCAAGTGGAATATTATGTAGACATTGAAAGTTATGTAGAAGAATATTTAATAAAATGAAAAAATATTCATGGTATTATTAAAGGGAAAAAACACATTGAAAAAACAGTAAGGTATAGTAGTACCAGATTTATTGACAATGGCTTTATTTGGATAAGATTGAAAGTTTGGCAATTGATTGGCTAACTCATTTTCTGTTCACAGCCCCCTTACTCCAGCACCCCCTTAAAGTTAGGGGTGATTCTATAAAATGAGATATAAACAGAAGTCTGCTTGCTGGTGCTTTTTTTGTCCTGATTAAAAGGGGGGCAGATGGGGCTCCTTCTTCTGTTGTCTATACCAGACTGAATCAGCTGATTGATCCATAACCACAGACCGTCCTCTCAGCCAACAAACAGTGGGGGAAAGAAGACAAATCCTTGCAATCAACTATTAGATACCACCAAAAACAGTTGCAACTTGATCTGTTTATTCATCTTTTAACCATTTGTCAGTTTTTTTGTTTGCTTTTTTTGTTTGTTTTTTTTGTGGTGCGCAGGCCTCTCACTGCTGTGGCCTCTCCTGTTGCAGAGCACAGGCTCCGGACGCGCAGGCTCAGCAGCCATGGCTCACGGGCCTAGCCACTCTGCAGCATGTGGGATCTTCCCGGACCGGGGCACGAACCCGTGTCCCCTGCATCAGCAGGCGGACTCTCAACCACTGCGCCACCAGGGAAGCCCCTAACCATTTGTTTTATTGTCCGTGTAGATATAATCAAAGAACAGCCCCTAGGAATCTATGGAGTTTTACTGAAATGAAGTTAAGGCTTTGGGTCGTGTGAAGAATAATAAGTACCATTCCAAAAGCAGGGCAGCCACATTTCCTCTCAATTGCAAAATACAAGCTAGTCATCTTGAAAGCTGGAAAATTCACTCTCAATATACCTTGATAACAGGAATAAATATAGGCATGTATCTCAGCCATTTATGGCCCAAATAAACAAGGGATAAAATAATATCAGTAAGTGACAGAAATATCAATACTGCCTAGATTTACACATATCTCTTACTAGAGCAGCTACCATTTTACACTGTGGCAATCTGTTTGCATGTCCATCTTCCCACTAGACTATAACCTCCCTTTAAGCAAGAACCAGTTTATTTCATCTTTGCTAAGGATGCCCAAGTCTTCTTCCTTCCAAGCTCAGAACCAAACTTAGTCTCCAATGATAAATGCCTATAAAACATGGCAGCAATTTTGACTCTTTCTTCATTCTAAGTCATCCTACTTTAAAAAAAAGTCAACAACTTTTTAACATTTCCAAAATATACTGAAGGAAGGGGAAAATCACACATTAAATTCTTGTCAAGTAACATTTACCTCCTCAAGCTCTGACTAATCAGAAATGACTGGACTTGGCAGCTTCTTTCACCACTTGGTCTATAAGCTAAATTCAGCTCCTATTGTGCCAACTGGAAAATGACAACATCCCTTGCCACCTCACACAACATCACATCCCGCCAGTCACTCTAGAGTCTGGCAATCTGGTGTGACCATTCCACATCAGATCAAGTAGAAATTATAAACCAAATTTAACGGGTCCTAGTATCCCCATTCCAGAAGAGCAATGGTGAAGTTAGAAGAGATTAGAAGGGTGCCAGATTTATTACTATTGATTCCCTGCTGGCAATTTCATGAAAGGATATCCATCGCAGAAATAAAAAGAGCATCTGGCTCGTTTCCAACTCTTTTGTCTTCAAGTTCTTAAAAAAAAAAAATCAACCAAGAAGGATAAGAAACTAGGAATTGGCAGATGGGGCCCAAGTTTCTCTACACAATAAGAAGCCTTCATCACTACATCCTAATTATGCATATCTGCTCCTGCAGAGCCCAATACATTTATTTATTGAGCCTTACCACTGCCATCCTGGTAACCCAGAGAAGAAGCCAATCTATAATGACTCAAGCCACATTTCACAATAGACTCCAAAGGAAACATGATATCATTTGCTAAAATGACTCAATCCAGATAGAAAGCATTCTGACCTATACATAATTGATTGACCTTTGCTATGCTTTCCTGCTTATTTATATACTATCATATGCATGAATGTATATCAGTGGTATTTACACTTGGCAGCTACTTTGGAGAACGCATTATTCAATTGGGATTTGAAGCTTTTTATGACCATTTCCTGACCAAATATTCATAAATGAAGGACAAGAAAAGATGTTACCTTAAAAATAACATTTAATAGGCTCTGGAAAGTCTAAGGAAGCTTTGTTACTCTAATTGATTTAAAATACAGTGGATAAGATCTATGTAAAGCTGAATTCAAAACCCTAAGACCAAGGATATTAAAGGGCATTTTATCTATTTTCCATTTAGGGCTCAATAATGAGAGTAAAATATGCTTTACCGAAGGAGTGGAGTATTTTGGATACTTCTGAGAAAAGCATCCTGTGGAGAAGGTAATTAGAGACCATAATAAACGACCAGAGAAAAGAGCACGACTATATGATGCTCTTTGACTTTTTAATTATGAATTTTGTTTTCCAAAAGGGGTAAGCTACAAATTAAATATTAATCAGATGATCAAAATGGTTTCAAGATAATCATAGAAACAGAGGCAGATGGACACACTAGATTAGGGAAAGAAAACGTGGAGCAGGTATGTCCTTATTTCCACTTTGCATACTCAGGGCAGACATCAATAACTGATCACTGAATTCTTAACCAAGACCTCTGACATAGACTAAACACTTTTCCAGTACTACTCCAGGGAAACACTACCAAAAAGATGGACTTGGAACATGAAGTGAAATATATTTGCCATTGCCTAACTAAATCATATAGTTCATTTCAGATCCCAATACATATTAAATATCAAAAACAGTGATGCCATTATGAAATACTCATAATTCAGTACTCCTTCGTTTGCTTGTCTAAACTAAATTTCCAGTGATCTGAAGGTGGATTCACTGGCACACATTGCTATTGTGCCTTAATAATATAATTAAATAACTCTCAAATTGATTCTATCTCTTGTTGTCATAGACTCCAAAACCCAACATAAAACTAAACAGATTTTTAAAACCAAAATTTAAAAGCAACATTTTGAATCCTGGGAAAACATGAAATCAAATTCAGCAGGTTTCTCTGAGTCATGGTAGATTGGTATGATCCCCAGGGTAAACAAAAAGCAAAGAGGGGTCTAACCAGAATAAAATGGAAATGCTTATCTGTTCACAGGAAAATATTATACAGTGTTGAAAAGGAATGGCCTACAGTCATAAATATCTACAGGGATAAATCTTAGAAGCAAAGATTAAAGTGGAAAGAGTGTATGCTGAAGACTACATACAGCAGTGCTTTCCAACTTATGTACCTCAGTGACTAGGTTACAAAGGTCTTAACATATTGATCCCCTTAGCTCTGGGGGTGAATAGTAGCTGGAGTGGCCAGAGTCTTTTAGTGGGACATGAACAGCATTTATCCCAAGGCACTGTACAGTATTTTCAAGTTCAGTGTATGCCAAGATGTGAAGAAGTTGGGAAGCACTGACATATGGCATAAAGCCACTTTTATAATGCTCAAAAACTAAAATATATCTTGTTTAGAGATATATACACATGTGGCAAAATTAATTTATAGGATAAAAGAAAAGCAAAGGAAGGATGAGTGGAAAATGCATCCAGTACATCCATTCCTTCAGGGTAATGGCTACTATCAAAATGGAAACACAGGAGATGAGATATAGGGAAGGAACACGTGAGTAATTTATAGTTCTTAAATTGGATGGTAGGTTCATGGGTGTTTAGTTTATTGTGCTCCAAATATACTGTTTTATAAATATAAAATATTACATAATGCTTATTTTAAAATATCAAAGTTAAGAAGCCAGGCAACTTTCTAGCTTATTCAGGATCAGTTTTTCACAGTGGAATCTCAAGCATCTCAAGCATAGATACAGCTTCTCAGGGAAGGCTTTAACCCAGAGGTTTCTAATGGTCAAAACCCTACTCAAGGGGCTTCCCTGGTGGCGCAGCAGTTAAGAATCTGCCTGCCAGTGCAGGGGACACGGGTTCGAGCCCTGGTCCAGGAGGATCCCACATGCAGCAGAGCAGTTGGGCCCGCGCACCACAACTACTGAGCCTGCGCTCTAGAGCCCGCGAGCCATAACTATTGAAGCCTGCGTGCCTGGAGCCCATGCTCTGCAACAAGAGAAGCCACCAAAATGAGAAGCCCATGCACTACAGCAAAGAGTAGCCCCTGCTTACCACAACTAAAGAAAGCCCATGCGCAGCAACAAAGACCCAACGCAGCGATAAATAAATAAATAAATGTATATTAAAAAAAAAAAAACCTACTCGATGATGACAAGATTTTGTTCTAATCCAACTAAGAGTTTTCATAACAATTAGATGGACACCTAAATTTCCATTTCCACGCTCAAACAAAAATATCGTAAAAACCATGTGCAAGCCTCTTAATTAGGATTCATTTAGTTACAAAAAACAAAAATCCACTGCAGAGCTCAAGAAAAATGGGAGTCAGAATCAGAAATTAGAGGTATCCCATAGCACATAGGACAGGAAGTACAGCCAGGACTCATGAGGAACCAGAGCCAGAAACAGGGGGGCCATTCAGATCCAATACTGATACATTCTGGGGCTATAGGATCTTGTTATCTCTATTTCTTTCTGGAACATTTACCCTAATGCTTCTACCTTAAGATGTGCTTTCTCTGCTTTGGCACTGACATGATCAAATATTTGTATCTCTTTGCAGCTTAAGTGGAAACCAAGTGCACACCACTTCAAAATGACCAGAGGAAAAGAATCTGATTAACCCAACCAAGGTCAAGATCAGTCCACACCTGGTCTAATCAGCCACATCTATCTGCAAGGAGTTACCAATTTAAATACCTACCAGGGCCAGGCAGGTAATTAAACATGTGAAGCTGACCAGGTGTGAAACAAGGAGCTGGGACTAAAGGGCCTACAACAAAGAGACCTCCTGCTGCTTCTCAACTTTGGCTGTGTAACAACAGAAATCCAGGTTTTCACTGAAATTTCCTGATTTACAAAACTTATCGGCAGGCCATATTAGGCCACGGGTCTCTGCTGTCAGTGTCCTACGAAGAATGAACTGTGGATATGCCAGATTCAGAGGGTCACAGTGGACAGACACGATCATTAAGTGCCAGCCCTTTGGGTGAAAGGTCAGTTCTCGCAGAAGGGGTCATAGATCAGGCAGTCCCTCCAACAAAGCTGGGATTATGCACTACTCTTACATATACACCCTCACAAACAAAACACATAGCTAAGACTCTAAAAATACCTTGTTCAAGATCAGATACTAAACTGGGTGGAGATAGTTTTCATGTGGCTCTGTATGGGTTCACAGAAAAAATCAGTAAAGTACACAAAGAAATGAGACAAAGCAAACTAGAGACAGAAAAAGACAGCATCATCACCTTCTTCTTTTCTATCCATAGATAGCCAAAAATGCTGCCATAAAAAGACTACTCACTACCAAGGAATTATACATTCTTTTTTCAATTAACTAAGGGTGACACAGGTGCTCTTATCTCAATTTCTTCATCATACCAGAACTGTTAGACACAGATGTGACTTTCTCTAGGAAGCCAGGCCTGAATCCCTGATCTTGGGTTAGGCAAGTGCCCCCTTAGGTGTTCCCACAGCATCTTGCCCTCACTCCCCTACATGCCCACCCCCCTGCCCGCCATGGCACCTAACTGGTAATATCCGTACATAGCTATTTATCTCTGCATGTAGGTGAGCTTCCTTTTATTTTTTTTAAAATTGAAGTGTAATTGACCTTCAACAAAATGTTAGTTCCAGGTGTACAACATAGTGATTCGATAGTTCTATATATTACAAAATGATCACCACAATAAATCAAGTTACCATCTGTCACGATACAAAGTTATTACAAATTCACTGACTATATTCCCCATACTGTACATTTCATCCCCATGACTCATTTATTTTGTAACTGGAACTTTGTACCTCAATCTCTCTTACCTATTTCACTCATTCCCTCACTCCCCTCCCCTCTGGAAACCACTTGTTCTCTGTATCTATGAGTCTGTTTCTGTTTTATTTCTTCATTTGCTTTGCTTTTTAGATTCCACAGATAAGTGAAATCATGTGGTATCTGTCTTTCTCTGACTTATTTCACTTAGCATAATACTCTCTAGGTCCATCCATGTTGTTGCAAATGGCAAGATTTCATTCTTTTTTATGGTTAAGGGTGTGTGTGTGTGTATGTGTACCACATTTTCTTTATCCATTCATCCATCAGTGGACGCCTAGGCTGCTTCCATATATTGGCTATTGTAAATAATGCTTAAATGAATATAGGGGTGCACATATCTTTTCAAATTAGCATTTGCTTTTATTTTTTGCAGAAAAATACCCAGAAGTGGAATTGCTGGAAATCCAGCAGAATCCACCCAGAAGTGGATTTTGTGGTAGTTCTATTTTTAATTTTTTCAGGAACCTCCATAGTGTTTTCCACAGTAGCTGTACACATTTACATACCCCTAGGTGAGCTTCTTCAAAGCAAGGATAATGTCCAGTCCTCCTTTATGCCCCAGTGCCTATTCATTGAGTAAATTCATAGAGTCAGGCATATTGAAAATTTTATTTCTATTTTTTAGCATTCAATTCAGGGAAGAAAAGTTGAAATTAAACTTGATTCCTCCCTATTCTTTTGTATGAACTTAAAATTTTTCAATAAAAACACTGTGACTCAAACTAGAAGTACATATATCATGTTGAGTTATTACACTCAAAACCACATAGTTGTGGGGCTTTTTGTAATATGTAGTCATATTTAGGCTAAAAATCCTCAAAGGCACCCTCTGTCAGCTTGTAGATATGCACAGATTCTTCCCAATAAACCTATATCGATGTAGATATAAATATAGAAGAATAAGGCATGGTAAAATTCTCTACCTAAGGGCATGAAATCCATATACATAAACTTAGGAGAAATTTGGAGAAGTACAGTATATGCATGTCCTGAAAGACTTATGTTCCATTCTAAAGAAACGAGTCTTGGCAAACTTCCCTAGTGCCAAGAACTGTTTAGCAGGAATTAATTTTTAAATGAAATAAGCTAAAAATGAAATAAATGTAGTATTATTTATAGGTAAGTCTTATTCTTCAGTAATTACTGATAGTGACACTGGTATGTTTTATCATTGGTAGTTGGACAAAGTTTGATCAAATGTCTCCCTTTTCTCATGAAATATAGATGCAATGTTCTGACTCTCACTGCTATCCCAGGTCTGGTGGCGCTTCATCATGTTCAATTTGGTAACCTAAATAATGTGGGGGGAAAAGAGCGTAATTTCAAACCAATAAGTATATCTGTGACAGAAAGAAGTGAGGTTCATGTCTCAGACACTTGCGCCTAAGTTAAGACAAATTAATTTTAAAAGACTTAATGTTTTATCTTGAACCGGGGGGAGTCTTGTCTTCTCATTCTAGCTAGATGGAAGTATTTGGCAAATGTATTCTTTGAAAAGCATTATTTAGCAATGGAATTACAGTCAATGTCATAAGGAAAGATGAAGCAAACTGAAGAACAAAAAGATAAATGAAGAAATGTATAGCAGCACTTGCCAAGGCAAGTTCCATTCATGAGTATCACCAAATGAAAGGGATACTGGATTATATCAAGTTCAACAACTTTCCTTACTCCAGGAATTGTCAGCCTTTAATATTCATAGTGGTCCTCCTGAATTTTCAGGAGGGGATAGAGTATACAGAATTTGCCATGCTTATTGTCTATATAAAGGTTTTACCACTCTTGGGAATATTAGTGCTATCGGTCAAAATTCTAGCTCTATCACTTAGTAGCTGTGTTCCCATCCATGTGAAAATTTCTTAACCCCTCTGAGCATCAGTTACCTCATTTGAAAATTTAGTCCTTTAATTTACATTTCATCAGAACTTCTGTCGTTGACTTTCCTTTGAAGTTATTTCCTATAATTAGTAACAGATAATAATATCTTCAGGGACTTCCCTGGTGGCGCAGTGGTTAAGAATCCACCTGCCAATGCAGGGGACACAGGTTCGAGCCCTGATCTGGGAAGATCCCACATGCCGTGGAGCAACTAAGCTCATGCACCACAACTACTGAGCCTGTGCTCTAGAGCCCAACGAGCCACAACTATTGAGGCTGCATGCCACAACTACTGAAGCCTGTGTGCCTAGAGCCTGTGCTCCGCAACAAGAGGAGCCACCACAATAAGAAGCCCGTGTGCTGCAACTAGAGAAAGCCCATGTGCAGCAACAAAGACCCATGCAGCCAAAAATAAATAAATAAATAAATTTATTAAAAACAAAATATCTTCAGCTGCAGTAATTCATCTCCTATTCAATTTACAAAATTTATATACATTCTTTTATGCATTCAACAAACAATTATTAAGCATTTGGCATATGCCAGGCTAAGCTAGTAATAGGATATCAATATACACAGAGCTGATGGTCTTGCTGGGGAGACACTGATGAAATCTTAACACAGGTTAGCAGCAGGTACCAAAAAGAGAGACTATAACAAGAGGCCTAAACTGTAGGGGAGAAATATTGGAGTTGAAATCTGAGGAGATGAAATTAAGTCAGTGGAGATGAATGAAACAGAATTCTAGAGGCCAAGGGAACAAAAATGTGCAAAGACCATGTGGCAGAAGGGAGAAGAGTGATTTTAAGGAGGAGACAGGGCAGTGTAGTTGGAGGTCAGAGAGCTAAGGGAGATAATATGAAAAGAATCAAGAGAGAAAGACGGGGCTGTGTTAGGCTTTGGAATGGTGGAAATCGTTTCCACCTGGGGAGTGGCATAATCAAACTAGCTTTGAAAATCTCTCTCAGGCTATATTTGGAAAATGGATTGGATGGGGACAAAAGTGGATGCAAGGGAATCAGTCAAGAGGCTATTGCAGTAATAATGACAATTTAGACTATTATGGGAACAGTAGATACAGTAGAATTACAACAAATCTGAGAGATATTTAACAATTGGTAATGAATTGCGTAAAGGAGTTGGGTTCATTTTACACAATAAAGTCTTAAGCTTCAGTATTTGATCTGGTATATAAAATGTACTTCCAAATCAGCTGATGCTTTTTCTTTACTATATTATGGCAGATTTATCTCAATTACTATAATACTTCTCCTCTTTCAAAAACTGTCATGATTCTTCATCATATTCCACAACGGTCATTGTTGGATATTTATGCCTTATGGAATAGTGGAACCAAAAACTTTAAAATACATTTATGTTAAATATATCATGTGTCCTTTTGTACATTATCATTACTCTTAGCTTAATACATTGTAAACTGCAGTGCTCACCTCCTCACCCATTTTCCATCAGCACTGGTAATGTGGACTACTTGTCCCTGCCTACGATTCACTCAAGATGAGAGCAAATTTATTTGTGGGAATATGTATGAGGTTTGCTCTGGGAACAAAGGAACAGTACTGTACACCACATTTGCGGTTATCATTCCTTCCCCAAATTGCTCCTTAATCTCGTCAACAAACGGAACACAGTAAAATAACAAGGATTACAAATACTTAAGAGTTTAGTGGACTGACTGCCCATTTGTTGAATTTGACAGGAAGGATAAACTTGGTCTCAATATACACATCTTAATTTTAAAAGATTTAGACAGAAAGTTGATGACTCTTTGAAAACAATATTTTAAAAGTGTATTT
The DNA here is from genome assembly GCF_025265405.1 of Mesoplodon densirostris. Lineage (NCBI taxonomy): Eukaryota > Metazoa > Chordata > Mammalia > Artiodactyla > Ziphiidae > Mesoplodon > Mesoplodon densirostris. Next base: position 81,345,419 of record NC_082670.1, read on the forward strand.
AATACATAAATAAAAAGGAGAGAATAAAAATATTTACAGCCATTACTTCTGAGGAATGGGTTTGGGGTACAAGTATAGGGGACTTTGCCTATTACTTTATATGTTTGAATTTTAAAAGCTGGCATTATTTGGTAACCAAAAGAAAAAAGAGCAGATATGAAAAACAAGATCAATAAAATAATATCACTGTTTCGTAATGCCAGGATAGTGAAGGCAACATTTATCACAGAAACAAAATGTATTACCCTAGACTTGCATTACAAACAACTACTTTTCAAGGTCCACGATCTGACTAACCCATAGCATTTATCTATACACTAAATCTCCACAATCAACTTGATGTACCCTGCATCTCTGGAGTACCTGACTAGACAACAAATTATCCCAAAATTGAGGCAGTAAACTTTGGGAGCAACTGTAGATTTGGGGTTTGCTTTCTGCATCTAATTTTTTTCTGGTTTTATGTTTATCTTAGTTTAGTATTTAGGGTTTATTAACATTGGGAGATTTGTTTATTGATTTGCTTGCTCTCTTCCTTTTTTTAAAAAATATATATATTTTTCCTTTTACTCTTTTTGTGAGTGTGTCTGTGTATGCTTCTTTGTGCGATTTTGTCTGTATAGCTTTGCTTTTACCATTTGTCCTAGGGTTCTGTCTGTCTGATTTCTTTTAAATTACTTTTTACTTTTTTAAATTTTTAATAATTTTTCTATTTTAATAACTTTATTTCATTTATTTTTCTTTCTTTCTTTCTCTCTCCCTTTTCTTCTGAGCCGTGTGACTGACAGAGTCTTCGTGCTCCTGCCAGGGGTCAGGCCTGTGCCTCTGAGGTGGGAGAGCCAAGTTCAGGACATTGCTCCACCAGAGACCTCCTGGCTCCACTTGATATCAAACAGCGAAAGCTCTCCCAGAGACCTCCACATCAACGCTAAGACACAGCTCCACTCAACAATCAGCAAGCTACAGTGCTGGACACCTTATGCCAAACAACTAGCAAGACAGAAACACAACCCCACTCATTAGCAGAGAACTGCCTAAATTCATAATAAGGTCACAGGCACTCCCAAACACAGTACCGTACAAGCTCCTGCCCACCTGAAAGACAAGATCCAGCCTCATCCACCTGAACACAGGCACCAGTCCCCTCCAAAAGGAAGCACACACAACCCACTGAACCAACCTTAGGCACTGGGGGCAGACACCAAAAACAATGGGAAGTATGAACTGCTGTGAAAGGAGACCCCAAACACAGTAAGTTAAGGAAAATAAGAAGACAGAGAAACACACAGCAGATAAAGGAGCAGGGTAAAAAACGACCAGACCAAACAAATGAAGAGGAAATAGGCAGTCTACCTGAAAAAGAATTCAGATTAATGATAGTAAAGATGATCCAAAACCTTGGAAGTAGAATGGAGAAAATAAATGTTTAACAAGGACCTAGAAGAACTAAAGAGGAAATAAACGATGATGAACAACACAATAAATGAAATTAAAAATTCTCTAGAAGGAATCAATAGCAGAGTAACTGAGGAAGAAGAACGGATAAGTGACCAGGAAGATAAAATAGTGGAAATAACTACTGCAGAGCAGAATAAAGAAAAAAGAATGGAAAGAACTGAGGACAGTCTCAGAGACCTCTAGGAAAACATTAAACGCACCAACATTCGAATTATAGGGGTTCCAGAACAAGAAGAGAAAAGAAAAGGGACTGAGAAAATATTTGAAGAGATTATAGTTGAAAACTTCCCTAATAAGGGAAAGGAAAGAGTCAATCAAGTCCAGGAAGCGCAAAGAGTCCCATACAGGATAAATCCAAGGAGAAACATGCCAAGACACATGTTAATCAAACTATCAAAAATTAAATACAAAGAAAAAAAAAAGCAGCAAGGGAAAAGCAACAAATAACATACAAGAGAATCCCCATAAGGTTAACAGCTGATCTTTCAGCCGAAACTCTGCAAGCCACAAGGGAGTGGCAGGACATATTTAAAGTGATGAAAGGGAAAAACCTACAACTAAGATTACTCTACCCAGCAAGGATCTCATTCAGATTCGAAAGAGAAATTAAAACCTTTACAAACAAGCAAAAGCTAAGACAGTTGAGCACCACAAAACCAGCTTTACAACAAATGCTAAAGGAACTTCTCCAGGCAGGAAACACAAGAGAGGGAAAACACCTGCAATACCAAACCGAAAACAATTAAGAAAATGGTAATAGGAACATACATATCGATAATTCCCTTAAATGTAAATGGATTAAATGCTCCAAACAAAAGACATAGTCTGGCTGAATGGATACAAAAACAAGACACATATATATGCTCTCTACAAGAGACCCACTTCAGACCCAGGGACACATACAAACTGAATGTGAGGGAATAAAAAAAGAAATTCCATGCAAATGGAAATCAAAAGAAAGCTGGAGCAGCAATTCTCATATCAGACAAAAAAGACTTTAAAAGGAAAATTATTACAAGAGACAAAGAAGGATACTACATAATGATCAAGGGATCAATCCAAGAAGAAGACATAACAATTGTAAATATTTATGCACTCAACATAGGAGCACCTCAATATATAAGCCAAACTCTAACAGTCATAAAAGGGGAAAGTGACAGTAGCACAGTCACAGTAGGGGACATTAACACCCCACTTTCACCAAGGGACAGATCATCCAAACTGAAAATAAATAAGGAAACACAAGCTTTAAATGACACATTAAACAAAATGGAATTAATTGATATTTTTAGGACATTCCATTAAAACCAACAGAATACACTTTCTTCTCAAGTGCTTATGGAACATCCTCCAGGGTACATCATATCTTGGGTCACAAATCAAGCTTTGGTAAATTTAAGAAAATTGAAATCGTACCAAGTATCTTTTCTGACCACAACACTATGAGACTAGATATCAATTACAGGAAAAACTCTGTAAAAAATACAAACACAAGGAGACTAAGCGATACAGTACTAAATAACCAAAAGGTCACTGAAGAAATCATAAGAGGAAATCAAAAAATACCTACAAACAAATGACAATGAAAACATGACAACCCAAAACCTGTGCGATGCAGCAAAAGCAGTTCTAAGAGGGAAGTTTATAGCAATATAATCTTACCTCAAGAAAGAAGAAATATCTCAAATAAACAACTTAACCTTACACGTAAAGCAATTAGAGAAAGAAGAACAAAAAAAAAAACCACCAAAATTAACAGAAGGAAAGAAATCATAAAGATCAGATCAGAAATACATGAAAAAGAAATGAAGGAAACAAGAGCAAAGATCAATAAAACTAAAAGCTGGTTCTTTGAGAAGATAAACAAAATTGATAAACCATTAGCCAGACTCACCAAGAAAAACAGGGAGAAGACTCATATCAACAGAATTAGAAATGAAAAAGAAGTAACAACTGACACTGCAGAAATACAAAGGATCATGAGAGAGTATTACAGGCAACTATGTGCCAATAAAATGGACAACCTGGAAGAAATGGACAAATTCTTAGAAAAGCACAACCTTCTGAGACTGAACCAGGATGAAAGAGAAAATATAACAGACCAATCACAAGCACTGAAATTGAGACTGTGATTAAAAATCTTCCAACAAACAAAAGCCCAGGACCAGATGGCTTCACAGGCGAATTCTATCAAACATTTAGAGAAGAGCTAACACCTATCCTTCTCAAACTTTTCCAAAATATAGCAGAGGGAGAAACACTCCCACACTCACTCTATGAGGCCACCATCACCCTGATACCAAAACCAGACAAAGATGTTACCAAAAAAGAAAACTACAGGCCAATATCACTGATGAACATAGATGCAAAAATCCTCAACTAAATAGTAACAAACAGAATCCAGCAGCACATTAAAAAGATCATACACCATGAGCAAGTGGGGTTTATCCCAGGAATGCAAGGATTCTTCAATATACACAAATCAATCAATGTGATAAACATATTAAATTGAAGGATAAAAACCATATGATCATCTCAATAGATGCAGAAAAAGCTTTTGACAAAATTCAATGTCCATTTATGAAAAAACCATCCAGAAAGTAGGCATAGAGGAAACTTACCTCAACATAATAGAGGCCATATATGAGACACCCACAGCCAGCATCCTTCTCAATGGTGAAAAACTGAAACCCTTTCCTCTAACATCAGGAACAAGAAAAGGTTGCCCACGCTCACCACTATGATTCAACATACTTTTGGAAGTTTTAGCCACAGCAATCAGAGAAGAAAAACTATTACTTTTTTCCAAATTGGAAAAAAAGAAGTAATGCTATCACTTTTTGCAGATGACATGACACTATATGTAGAGAATCCTAAAGATGCTACCAGAAAACTATTAGAGCTAATCAAAGAATTTGGTAAAGTGGCAAGATGCAAAATTAATGCACAAAAATCTCTTTCACTCCTGTACACTAATGATGAAAAATCTGAAAGAGAAACTAAGGAAACACTCCCATTTACCATTGCAACAAAAAGAATAAAATACCTAGGAATAAACCTACCTAAGGAGAGAAAAAACCTGTATGCAGAAAACTATAAGACACTTATGAAAGAAATTAAAGATGATACAAACAGATGGAGAGATATAACATGTTCTTGGATTGGAAGAATCAACATTGTGAAAATGACTACACTACCCAAAGCAATCTACAGATTCAATGCAATCCCTATCAAACTACCAATGGCATGTTTCACAGAACTAGAACAAAAAATTGCACAATTTGTATGGAAACACAAAAGACCCCGAATAGGCAAAGCAACCTTGAGAAAGAAAAACGGAGCTGGAGGAATCAGGCTCCCGGACTTCAGACTATACTGCAAAGCTACAGTAATCAAGACAGCATGGTACTGGAACAAAAACAGAAATACAGATCAATGGAAGAGGATAGAAAGCCCAGAGACAAAACCATGCACATATGGTCAGCTTATTTTTGAAAAAGGAGGCAAGAATATACAACGGAGAAAAGACAGCCTCTACAATATGTGGTGCTGGGAAAACTGGACAGCTACATGTAAAAGAATGAAATTAGAACACTCCCTAACACCATACACAAAAAGAAACTCAAAATGGACGAAATACCTAAATGTAGGACCAGACACTATAAAAGTCTTAGAGGGAAACATAGGCAGAACACTCTATGACATAAATCACAGCAAGATACTTTTTGACCCACCTCCTAGAGGAATGGAAATAAAAATGAAAAAAAACAAATGGGACCTAATGAAACTTAACAGCTTTTGCACAGCAAAGGAAAACATAAACAAGATGAAAAGACAACCTTCAGAATGGGAAAAAAATGTTTGCAAATGAAGAAACTGACAAGGATTAATCTCCAAAATTTACAAGCAGCTCATGCAGCTCAATATCAAAAAAACAAACAACCCAATCCAAAAATGCGCAGAAGACCTAAATAGACATTTCTCCAAAGAAGACATAAAGATGGCCAAGAAGCACATGAAAAGCTGTTGAACATCACTAATTATTAGAGAAATGCAAATCAAAACTACAATGAGGTATCACCTCACACTGGCCAGAATGGCCATCATCAAAAAATCTACAAACAATAAATGCTGGAAGGGTGTGGAGAAAAGGGAACCCTCTTGCACTGTTGGTGGGAATGTAAATTGATACAGCCACTATGGAGAACAATATGGAGGTTCCTTAAAAAACTAAAAATAGAACTACCTTGTGACCCAGCAATCCTACTACTGGGCATATACCCTGAGAAAACCATAATTCAAAGAGTCATGTACCACAATGTTCACTGCAGCTCTATTTACAATAGCCAGGATATGGAAGCAACCTAAGTGTCCATTGACAGATGAATGGATAAAGAAGATGAGGCACATACATACAATGGAATATTACTCAGCCATAAAAAGAAATGAAGTGGAGTTATTTGTAGTGAGGTGGATGGACCTAGAGTCTGTCATACAGAGTGAAGTAAGTCAGAAAGAGAAAAACAAATACTGTATGCTAACACATATATATGGAATCTAAGATAAAAGAACAAAAAATGGTTCTGAGGACCCTATGGGCAGGACAGGAATAAAGATGAAGACATAGAGAATGGACTTGAGGACACAGGGAGGAGGAAGGGTAAGCTGGGACGAAGTGAGAGTGTGGCATGGACATATATACACTACGAAATGTAAAACAGATAGCTAGTGTGAAGCAGCCTCACAGCACAGGGATATCAGCTTGGTGCTTTGTGACCTCCTAGAGGGGTGGGATAGGGAGGAGGGGAGGGAGATGCAAGAGGGAGGAGATATGGGGATATATGTATATGTATAGCTGATTCACTTTGTTATAAAGCAGAAACACGCCATTCTAAAGCAATTATACTTCAATAAAGATATTTTTTAAAAAGTACAGATTCTTGCCCATCCCAAGATTATGAAGACATTCTGTTTTTCTTACCTTATTGAACTTGCAAGAGTCTCTAATACAACAATGGACAAAAGTGGAAATAAAAGATATATTTATCTTATTCACAATCTCAACGAAAAAGCTGTCAATATTTCAACATTAAGTAGTAGAGGTTTTCTGTAGCTTTTTTGTAGATACCATTTATCTAATTAAGAAAGTACTGCTCTATTCCCATTTTGCTAATTTTTATCATAAATGAGTGGTAAATTTTATCAAAAGGTTTTTTTCCTCTCGCCTACAGAGATGATTGTATGGTTTTTCACTTTTACTCTATTAATGTGGTAAACTGCATTGACTGATTTTCCAATAATTAGCTTGCATTCTTAGAATTAACTCAACATTTTAGTAATATATTATCCATTTTATATGTCAGTGAATTTGATTTACTAATTTTTGCTAACGTTTTAGTTAGGATTTTTGCATCTATCTTCAGGAGAAAAATTGGACGATGAATTTCTTTTCTTTTAATACTCTTCTTGGTTTTGGCATCAAGGTTATGCTGTCCTAATGTGAATTTATATTTGACTGCTTCCTCCTTAAATATTTGGAAGAATTTGCTGGTGAATTTAAGTGGTAATTTCTTTATCAGAAGATCTTTAATTATGAAGCAAATTTCTTTAATATATAGGATAATTCAGATTTTCTAAAATGTGTTATATCCATTTTAGTGTGTTTTCAAGGAACTTAACCATCTCATTTAAATTTTCAAATTTATTGGCATAAAATCTTGGTAATATCTAATTATATCATCCTCTTAATATCTATATTCTAGTGTTATTCTTTTTGCATTTGTGATTTTAGCAATTTGCAACTTATTTTTTTCCTTAATTATTCTTACCACAGTTTTATAAATTTTGTTAGCCTTTTCAAAGAACTGACTTTTGGCTCTATTTATTTTTTTACTGCTTGTTTTCTGTATCAATGACTTCTGTTCTTATCTTTATGTTCTTCTAATTTCTTTGAGTTTACTTTGCTTGTTTAGATCCTTGAGACTGACATTTAGATCACTGGCTCTCAGCTTTTCTTTTTTTCTAATGTAAGAATTTAAGGCTATAAATTTCCCTATAAGTACTGTTTTAGCTGCAACCCACAAGGTTTGATATGTTGAATTTTCATTATCATTTGAATATATTTTTAATTTTCACTATGATTAGTTACTTTGACACATGGGGGAAAGAGTATTAGTTAATTTCCAAATATTAGAATTTTCTCATTTTCATTTTGTTGCTGATTTTTAATACTATTGTGATCAGAAAATAAACTCCGTGTCTTCCATCTTTTGAGATTTGTTGAAAAATGCCTCTGTCTAGGCATATATACTAATGGCCAAATGTTTCTTGTGCACTTAAAAAATGAATATTCTTCAGTTGGTCGGTGTAGGTATATATATTTCTATATATTACAATTAAGTCAAGTTTGCTAAATGTGGTATCTGAATCATCTATATGTTTACTGACTTTTTTTCTGCATGTTCTATTAATTATTAAAGAGGTATGGTGAAATCCCAAATATGTTTGAGGATCTGTATACGTCTTGCTTTAGTACTATTAGTTGCTTACTTTTTAATATTTTAAGGTATTTCTATTTGTATGCATACATAAAACTGCACTGCATCCTTTGGTTAATGTTTGCATGGTATTTCTTTTTTACTTTTAACTTTTTATGGCTTTATATTTAGAGTGTGCCGGGTATAGTCAGCAAATAGTTGTCCTTTTTTATGATCCAGTCCAATAATCTTTGTTTTTAAATTGACATTTTTAGTCTTTCACATTGGTGTTAAATCTCCACCTTAATATGTTCTTTATTTGTCTCATGGTTCTTTATTCCTTAACTCTCCTTTTATCTTCAACTAAACAAAGAATTTTTTTTCATTATTCTACTTTGTTCCTCTTTCAGCTTGCTAGTTATACATTTTTAAGTGGCTACCCTAGAAACTAAAATATGTTCCATTGACTTATTATAACCATAATCAATATTTTACCATTTCCTGAATAAGGACTTCATGTTTTTTTAACTTCATTTACCCCACACCCCACTGTCACCTTAGTTATTATTATTGGTTTTTATTGTAATGCTACATATATTTTATCTTTCAAGTTTTTTGTTATGGAGAATTCCAACATATAAAAAAATGAATTAACAATGCAATGAAACCCCAATATCCAACAGTTTGTTTAATGATCATTAGCTCATGACCAGTCTTGTTCCATCTCTATTCCCACCCACGTCTCCCTCAACCATATTATTTTAAAGAAAATTCCAAACATCATATCTCTTGTAACTATTTTTTGTCACTTACTATTTAGGATGTATCTCTAAAAGATAAGCAGTTTTTAAAAACATAACCATAATATTATCAAACATTAAAAAATTTAACAATGCCAGAATGCCATCAAACATTCTGTAAATATTCAAATATCCAAATGTCATAGCTATTTTTACAAGTATTCTAAAATCAAGATCCAAATAAGTTCTGTACACTGTAATTGGTTGATATGTCTTTTAATGTTTATTTTACCTACAAATCTCCCTAAATCTTTTTTTCCCTTGCTACTTATTCATTAGAGAAACTGGATTCTTTGAACTAAGGTTTTCCATTATCTGATTTTTGGGTATGGTATTATATTAAACAAAATGTCCCCTTATCTGTAAATTCTCTTTGTTGGTAGTTAGATCTAGAGGCCTAGTCAGGCTCAGGTTCATTTTTTGTTGTTTTGTTTGTGGCAAGACTACCTCATGGCTGATGGTGTGTATTTCTCTCTCAGCAGGCACACGATGTCTGGCTGTACTCTGTAATATTCCTAGTCATTAATATCCAATGCCTGGATCCATTAATTCATTAGAATTTAAAAATAATATTCTAATTGTTATTTTTTCATTTATTAGCTGGAATACTATTATCAAGAGAAAATTCTCCCCATCTATGTTAACTTACTCAGTAGTATGAGAAATGCAGAATAAATGTTCAATTCTTTATATTTTTATACTATATTTTAAAATAATAAATAAACCACCCTTCTATGGTAACCAATTGTTATTATTAAGATTATGAACCTATGGATCTAAAATATTTAATTCCAATCATAGCAGTTCCTATTCTAATGGAGGCTTAAATTGTCCCATCTTTGGTTACAGGGAGTTAAACTCTGCTGGACATTGTTTGGATTGTTTCAAACAGTCTGTATGCATTTATATTTACTTGTATATTTATCCTTTTTGGTGCTTTATGTGCCTTCCGGTACTTCCATGATTTCACCTGAGACCATTTCTCTTCTGGTTGCAGAGCTCCCTTTGACAGTTCGTTGTAGAGAAGCTGGTAATTAATTCTCATTTTAATTTTTCTAAAAATATCTTTTTTGAAGGATATGCTCACTGCATATAGAATTCCAGATTGACAATTACTTTCTTTGGCTCTTTAAATATGTCATACTATCTTTCTTTAGCTTCCATTGTTTCTGTTTAAAAATTAGTTATAAGTCTAACTGGTATTCCTTTGAAACTATCGTTTTTCCTTTAGATATTTTTAAGATTTTCTTTTTGTATTTGGTTTTTCAGTAGTTGTACTACAATATATGTATATTTTTATTTGATTTTCTTTGCTTACAGAGTTTCTTAAATTTCTGGCTTGATATTGCTCATCAATTTTGCAAAATTCTTGATCAGTATCTCTTCAAATACTGCTTCTGCTTCTATTTTCTCTCTAATCTCCTTCTGATGTCCAATGACCAGGCCCAGACCTTTGCACTATCCAATACATCTCTTATGGAATTTTCTTTATTTTTGCATTCTTTTTTCCACTGTGTTTTAATCTGGGTATTTTCTACTGACCTATCTTTTAAGTCACTAATCCTCTCTTCTGATGTATCTAATATGTTTTTAAAACCATCTACTGGGTTCTTAATTTCAGTTACTATAATTTTAAATTTGAAGTTATCCATTTGATTCCTTTTATAGATTCCAGATCTCTAGTGAAACTCTGTCCCTTCTTAAACATATTAATCAGCTGTTTGGAAGTCTGTGTCTGATAACTCCAATATCTGAATCACTTCTGAATCTATCACTTTTGGCTATTTTTTCTGTCTTGATTTTTGATCATTTGTTCCTATTTCCTGGCATGCCTACTAATTTTTTAGTAAATGACAGATACATTGTTTATGGAAAATTATACAAGTTTGAACAATGTTACCTTCCTCCAAAGATGATTTGAGCTTCTTCTGGCAGGCAGATCATCTTGGTTCAACTGAGGGTGGTATATTTCCAGTTTGCTTTTATCCTAGGATGTAGCTATTCAGGAGACCCAATTAAAAGCCTTGAGTGTTTATCATGGTCCTAACCTCCTCAGAAGCTCTATGAGACTGCTAAAATCTCTGCATATTTACCTTTTAATCTCTTATCAGGTGTTTTCAATGATTTTTTTTTTTTGGTCTCACCCTAGAAGTACACAACAAGGCCTCAAGGGAAAATTCCATGCAGCATTTTGACTTCACTTCTCTGTGCTTCCTTTCCTCTGAGATTTTGGTTCCTTAAGCCTTGAACTCCATTGATCATGAAAAAAATTAAATTATTTCCCATTTAGAAAACAAAATTTTAAGTTCTATTCCTTATTGATGTCTTTATGCTTTTACTTTCCCTTATTTTTAGTATTTTTAAAAGCCTATCACATTCTCATTATTCCAATACAAACACAAAGAAACATGTAGAAATAGAAAGCAATAAAGTATTGAGCTTCACTAGGCAATCAAACCTGAGCTAATGTCAGGAAATCTGGAGGTTTCTCAAGTAGGAATATGGAAGAGAAGAGAAGCGAGATGTGCTATTTATCACAGACAATACTCAGCACAATTTTATTGCTCCTTGGGGAATCCAAAGCTTTTAAAGGTGCTATTATTATTTGGAAGCCCTCCAGAGAGCACTAAGTATTAAAAATAGCACCTGTACTCTGCTAAGTCAAATCACCTGTTTATTACCCAGAGTGATGAAAACCATCTAATAAAATATTACAGACACTTGGTCAAAATCATGCACACAATTCATATGCTCAGAGAAGTTGAAGGAAATGTCATGCCTGGCTCAATACATATTTTTTCAATGGATAACTAACTTAATGAGGAGATAAAGAAAATATCACTGTTTTGTTTGTTTTTTTTTAATTAAAGATGTTTAAGCTTTTTAAACAGTCAAAATAAGACCTCTGTAGTAGCATCTTCTGTTTCTCTTGCCCAGCATCTACATAAAACCTTGCCTTTGTAATAGTGGCCCATTTTTTTTTTCCTTTGGAGAGCCTGCTCCCCCTCCAATCCTTGGAATACAGATATAGGAATGTGACTCAGGTCTGGCCAATCACTGTTCTGTTCCATTGACCACAGTTATTGGTACAGCAGTAAGCATGTAATCCAAGTTATTCTGATGAGACACAGTACTTGGACTTATAAAAACTACTGGAAAGAGAAACTCTGCTGGGATAGCTAAACTGGTAGAATGGAAGGTCCAGTGTGGTGATCACCACATAAAGAAGGCCTGCTTACGAGTGCAGCCAAAACTACCTAGGGCTTCTCAGTTACCTGAGTGAGTAAATGCCCCTTATTGCTTAAGCTAGGTTAGTAAGACTGGGTTTCAGACCAGCAACCAGGAGTCCTTACTAACATAGCTACATCCAAAAAGTACATAGCAGCAACCAAGTCTGTTGACAAGAGTGATTAACCCTCAGGTTTAAGACAAAACTCTGGCTGCTAAATGAAATGATGTAGCAGCATTAGGAACACTTCTCAGGTATGAGGTAAAATGTATTCCAGTCCACTGATAATGTTTTCATTTCCCAACTCCATTTACATTATACCCAAGACATGAGATGTGAACATTTATCAATAACATCAAATAATGTAGCTCAATTCTTCAGACTCCAAGAATGGATTACTGTTGGCATTTTATCCTGTTCCTCATAGATGCTAGTTATTTGGGGATTGGAACAAGTTATAAAAAGTTCTAATTGGGGAAACATTCATGTGTTTTATGTTTTTAAAATGATATCTTCAGCTCTGACTTTATACAATGGGTTGGTGGTAGCCATAAATAATATTCCTAGGAGAAAGCCTACAAATAAAATAATTCCTCCAGTAATCTTATTGTCCTTTAAGTGGACACAGATTCAAGCATGTGCACATACTGGAGATCACACATTTGTACTCATGGCATTTAATTACAAATAAAATAAAATCTGCAAAACCAGAATTTTAAATATTAATTTAATAACCTTTATGCACCTAGTTTCTGAATGATTCTCTTCCTCTCTAGGGAGGTATCTAATGTCAAACTGCGATATTAAGGTGACATTAAGGTGAGTCATGGTAACTGAAAAGGCATGAGGAAGGCACATGTCAGAATTATTAATTTTACAAAAAGATGAAATACTCCCTTCCTTAAAATTATGCATTGCTAATCTATGCTGAACTTCAAAGTGCAGTTTTATTTCCCTCATTTGTAACCAATCACTGTCTCCAGAAGGAAGAGGCTAAAAAGAGAAAGATTATAAGAGAAGCATAACCATTTGAAAACCCCAAAATAAATGAGAAGTCAAAAGAAAAATGACAAGTTTGTTCGTTATTTAAAGAAGAATTTTCAGTGGGCCAACCATGGCTGATACCATTATAACCATGCCCAAATTCACCAAGGCAGGTTTTTAAACTCTTTTTGAGTTTTTAAATAGATAGATAGATCGATAGATGACATGTATACATATAACAATACATAAAAATAAAGAACTCTTATACCCTGACCACATTAAATAAAATCTCAAATATTCTATTCTATTCCATTGTTTCACTTCACTAAAAATAAATGCTATCACAAATCACTAAATTGTTTCCACAACATACCAGTAACTTAAAACTACATGCAAAGCATATGATTTGGCACAAATGGAAGAAATTATACAACTTAGGCTAAAAGAATCAGACATTATTATTATTATATTATTACCAACACTAATTTCAGATTAAGACTTTTCTGAAATGAAATCAAATCAGCTCTACACAGTGGAATCTCTTATACTGTTCGTTAACTTCACCAAATATTTTCATAAAGCACTTGAAGTGAGATGTTTCATTCAGAATGATCTCCCTCTGATCATATTTTGAAAAAACTCAACGCAAGCTGACCGTCTCAAAGTGAATCCAAAGACCCTAAACTTTTCCTTTTAAAAAAAAAAAAAATGCATGTCTCTACAAAAGTCAGTGAAACAGAATGTCATGGGGTAATATTCTAATGTAACAAGGAGGTAGTCCCATTATTTGTTCTGTTTTACCTTTCGGTATCAACTACTGTTTGATTACTCTTTCTGTAAAGAAAATGTATTCTTTTTTTTTTTTTCTTTTTTTTGCGGTGCGCGGGCCTCTCACTGTTGTGGCCTCTCCCGTTGTGGAGCACAGGCTCCGGACGCGCAGGCTCAGCGGCCATGGCTCACGGGCCTAGCCGCCCCGCGGCATGTGGGATCTTCCCGGACCGGGACACGAACCCGTATCCCCTGCATCGGCAGGCAGACTCTCAACCACTGCACCACCAGAGAAGCCCAAGAAAATGTATTCTTAATGAACCTAAAGGAAGACAATGATTTGCTGAATGAAAAATGTGACATGTAAAACAAAACACTCGTCATTCCACACCAGTGTATATAATATCATTTGGCTACCCAGACTTTCTTAAAGCTCTAACCTCATGATGACTCCCCTCCCCGATATTTCCTTTTACCTTGGAGGCAGGAAGTGGGAAGAAATGTTTCCTTTCCAGACCCATTATTAACTGAAAATTCCAGTGCCCTGAATGTCTTTTTTTAAATTCAAAAAAAAGTAATCGGGCTTCCCTGGTGGCACAGTGGTTGGGAGTCCGCCTGCCGATGCAGGGGACACGGGTTCGTGCCCTGGTCTGGGAAGATCCCACGTGCCACGGAGCGGCTAGGCCCGTGAGCCATGGCCACTGAGCCTGCGCGTCCGGAGCCTGTGCTCCGCAATGGAAGAGGCCACAACAGTGAGAGGCCCGTGTACCCCCCAAAAAAAAAAAAAAAAAAGTAATTGGGACTCCTATTAAAATGATTTCCTTTATTAACTCCTGCCTAAGAACTTACATGTTGGCACGTTTGAAAGTACACCCTGCAGAAACTAGGCATGGTGCTCATCGTCATGACAGACTGATGATGGGTGATGGGTTTCCTGTCGACTCCCACGTCACACTGACTAAATTTCTATTGAGACCACAGGGTAGACCCAGCTTATGAATTATTTTGTCTTCTTTCTGCTTCACAGATCACTCATAATCACACACAGAAAAAAAATAAGAAGAAAAAAATCATGGAAGCCGTTTCCCACTGATGCTGAAAGCAGAAGCAAATGCCATAATCCTCAGCACGGATAGTAAAACCGTGTGGCAAAAAGCAGCCAGTGTTGTAGTGTGGCTGGTTCAGCATTATGACCAAAATGGGCCACTCTAAGCTCTGGGGTTCAGTCAATGGGGTTTTCTCAAATTTGTCCTTAAAGGTTGAAATTTGTCATACTTATGCTCAGCCACCCTTAAGATGCTTGAGTGTATGGCTGTGTGTGAAACAGAAATAAAACCTGTAGAGCTGTTTTCTGGATTGAATAAGACACCAAAGGTTCACAACCTCCAAATAACTGAAGGTGCTGTAACAATTCCAAAAGGGTGTGCTGAACAGTCGGGACGCTGGTATCCTCCATTAAGGGAGACATGGTTAGTCACGTGGCTTAGCACAATTTGGGAAGGAAGCGTAAAGCTTGCACAGGAAAACTTGGTCAGAAATTCCTATTCCTTAATCTTATCTCTTTCTTTCTCTCCTTACTTCATTGACATTTGGGCAAGTGAAAAAGACTAGAAAGAGAACAGGGGATGTTAAGGAAGAGGAAACAAAAGTGTGACCCCCCAAAGTTTGTAATTTGTCCTGGCAGTTGATACCAGAGGCAGTAACCAGCCATGTTCCTTCCCTGAGTCAGGTCCTTCAAGGACCTGAGATGGAGCAAGTGCAAAGAAGCAGCTTTGGGATGGCTAGGGCAGTGCTTCTTGAACTTTAACATGCCTGCAAATCACCTGGGGGTTTCTTTTTTTTTAACATCTTTATTGGAGTATAATTGCTTTACAATGGTGTGTTAGTTTCTGCTGTATCACAAAGTGAATCAGTCATACCTATACATTTATCCCCATATCTCCTCCCTCTTGCGTCTCCCTCCTACCCTCCCTATCCCACCCCTCTAGGTGGTCACAAAGCACAGAGCTGATCTCCCTGTGCTATGCAGCTGCTTCCCACTAGCTATCTATTTTACATTTTCACCTGGGGTTTTTTAAAAATGTAGATTCTGATTCTGGGATGGGGCCTTAGATTCTGCACTCCATAGGATCTTGTTAATATGCTGATTCTGAGAGTGGAGTGGGGCCTCAGATTCTGCAATTTTGCTCTTAGAAGAAACCCAAGCTGGCATCCCATGTCATACCCCACTGCTGCTCTTCAGGTCTGGTACACTGGCATACTCTTAGCCTTTTTCTTAGAGAAATTTCACCTGACTCCATTTCCTTTTTAAAGACACCTCCAGTAGAGAGACAAAAAGCATGGCATAGTAGAAAATATACTGGCTCTGGAATCAAATTTGGGTTGAAATTCCATCTCTGCAAAACTGATTTGCACTGTGTGTTGTAGGTGAGTTGTTTTTTAACTCCTCTGAGGTTCGTTTCTCTATCTATAAATGGGGCATGCTATCTTTCTAACTCTCAGGGCCGCTACAAAGAACAAATGATACCATGTGCACACTCTGGAAAGTTCATCCATGGAATAAATGAATAAGGAGTTTAAAGCACTGCAATTCTATCCACATGAATAACAAGGGGCTGGGGGGGTGTTACAATGTTTGAATACACCTTAACTTTTGCTAATACTATGGCTTTGTCTCTGTCTTAGATATACAACTATATGTTGCATAGAGTTCTAAGCACATTAAGTCAAGCATTTCTCCCCATTTCCAATACTTTTCTGACTCTAAAAAGCTACTCTCTGGTCATGCTTTTAGTAATGATGGAATCCAGGGCAGACTTGTTCTAAATATTTCTTGCTCTGTCTAATGGTAAAAATATACTTGATAATTTTCTTTCCCTCGATTAATTCAGTTCCTAGACTTGTTCTTCTGGACTTTGGCCCCTATTTCCAATGACAGATTCTCCTTGTTCTCAAGCTGCCCCTTCTAGTCTCTCTTCTCTGATATAAAGTCAGGCTCCCCTTTGCTCCCACAGTAAATAAGGCAAAGGCGCCCCTCCTACCCATGTTGTCCAGCGGTGAATCTGAGTTCCTCTAGGTGAATCTAAAAGATTCCTCTCAGTTAACCAGAGGAATTAAGGGGAAACAGCTAAAGTAAACCTTCCCAAACCCTCCCACATCCGCAGATTGATCCCAGCACTCAAAACTCAGGGTTTAATAAAGAGAGGAAAGGAGATGGGGCTATTCTAATGAATATACTAGAAACAAGGAAGGAAATAGAAGAAAACTGTGAAATTGTGATATCAGCTGCCACATCCTGCCTCCCCTGACTACCTCTGGTATCTCTAAGGATGGGGCTGGCAGTCGATGGGTGTTATAACTCCTAGGTATATCTGCTTGACCCTTCTGGGCCCTATCATGACTTCTGTTTAGGTGACACTAAAGGGTCTTGAGCACCATTAGAACAGGAAGCACATGTCAACTACAGAAGTCCCAATTCATGAGAAAAATCAATGGTCGTTCAGGGATGCCCCTGACATCACTTCCTCTGCCCCAGTGGCCTCTCTCCCTCAAGCTGTTACAGCAGAAGTGGGGCCTGCTTCCCGTTAGCTCATTTCCATCCCAGACTGAATCAGAGGAATGAATTATTACTGGCTCATCTGTCTTATTAGATTGATCTGTATGATACTGCCATATTTGTAGCTCGAATACTGGCAATTTCATATGACTCCACCTTATATCCTATTTATAGAAACAGAGTTTCACTGCTACAAAAAACTAAACCACGGGCTATGCTGGCCAGAACAAAGTTATCTCAAATTCATTTAGTAAAAGGCTGCATATTTTAAACTAAAACATACTTAGTATGGCCCTTACCCTTACTGTCTACTTTTCTGAGACAAGATAAGTTCAGCAAACTTCTTTAGGAAACATCCCATCTGGAGCAGGAACTATCAGTCAGACACCATGCAATCACTGTGCATTTACTCTGTGGAAGGTGTGAGAAGGCCAGAACAATAAACAAAACTCCATTTCTGTCTCTAAGGAGTAACTGATCTAGCTGAAGAAAGCAGAAAGAACAACGTGGAAAAGGTAAAGAATGAAGCAACAATATAAGAAATGTCATAAGACAGACCATAATCATTTGCTAAATGAGTAGAATCGAAAATAAGTGCAGTGAGTCGAGAGGCAGGAGCAATCACCTAGAATCTGATTTGAGCCACTTTCCATCTAATTTAGCTCATCAATCACTGTACCCTCCCACCTACTTACTGTGGGAAGTTATTGCAGAAAATGAAAATTGCCTCTCTGCCTACTCATAACTCCCGGATGACAGTCCCAGAGATATATCCCCAGTAAGTCTCAGACCACGCCCTCTCATTTTTTGGATCCATCCCAGGAAAAAATGGAAGAACAGGGACATTTATGCTGGACACTTCTCTCTCCTCTAGATGAATTCAGTATGATGGGGTGGGGGCGGGTGATTGAGGGTATGTACCTCAATATAAACTGCAGCATCCTGGCTGCCTAACATTTAAACTAACTTTATGATGTCTCTTAATTCTGAATTTCAAGCTTTCTGAGCAGTTGCCAATAGCCAAAAGTGGCCATAGCTGTAAATATATTATAAATACTGATTTAGCTACAAATGAGGCCATGTTAGTACCACACATTCACTGGCCATTTCAGCAATTCCCTGCGAGCTCTCACAGAACCTCCCGTGGTACCCTGCTCTGCCTCTCCACTGAGGTCCCCACTTGAGGATGGTACCTAGCCATGAACTCTGTCTCCAGCATCCTCCAGGAAAAGGCTGCTTCCTGAACCCAGGAGCCAAGACCAAGTGCTCTACAAGTGGCAAACTCTCAAGGCAGCAGCAGCCGTGGCTGCTTCAGTGCTCCCCGCACTAAAGCCACATTGAGGTATTCCATGGAGAAATGCAGATAATGCCCTTTGGGACAAGGACAATGCTGTCACCCTCTATCACCAGGCCTAATAAAGGTTTTCTCACACCCCAAGGAAACATCTCCGATTAGGCCCTTTCTCTTTCCCCTCATCTCTAATCCATAGAAAAGACCTTTGCCCTACAAAATATCTCTTAAGCACCCCCCTTTTTTCTCCATCTCAGAAGACATTCTGAATATTAACCACATTTCCACAGCCTTCTAATATCCTGCTTCCATCCTTGTTCTTTAAATCCATTCTGAACACAGGGGCAAGAGAGACTTTCTAAATCAATTAAACGGACTATATCTTCCTGGGCTTAAAACCCTTCAGTGCTTTCCTGTTACACTCACGATCAAATCTAAGCTCTCCACCCTGGCCAACAAGGCCTTGTGGGACCCGGTCCTCTCCCTTCCTGAAGCTCAGACCAACTCTCTGGTGCTAGGCTACAGAACAGACACCATCACTGGTCTCTTCATGGCCCAGCCTACCCCACTACCCTTAATATACAGAGAAATTTCTTCAAGGCCTCCCTTTCCCTCAGGCAGATGCTTGGCAAACCCAACTCTAAATGCTCCTTTTGGCTCAACCCAATTCATCTTCTCTCTCCATCTCTGTATATATACATAGGTGTGTGTCTGTGTGTATGGCTACTTGTATATACAGTATACACACTGTTGTGTATATTTAGATGTCACATTATCCCAAATTCCACAGAAAAGCACTGCCTGAGCCAAATGCTATGTGTGCCTAATTTATTAGAGCGTGCCATCCCGTGGAAGCAAGAGGGGAAAGAGGAAAAGCAGATCCAAGGGTACCTTCCTGAGTCTTATTCTCAAGCACAACTGATTGTGGGATCTTCTCAGGACAGCTGATCAGGCAGAAGAAGGGAGACAAATGTTTTCCACCCCATGGCCATAGGAGGTGGGTGAGCCAGTCTAGTGCATCTCAGCCTCGGCAATAGTGGCGTGGGTGGGGGACTGTAGGTGAGGGGGGGTGAGTGCTGATGGGAGGGGCTGGGAGAAGTCACTGCAATAGCCTTCAGCCACTAGAGGCAGCAGTAGTGACCCAGCTCAATAACCACGAGAGCATCACATAGCAAGCGTACAGATCTGGAGTAGGGCCTAACTAACCTAAGGCTAGCACAGATGGATTAGAAGGTGATGCCATCTAAATGTATTGCTCAAGAATGGCAAGCACGTGACCCATAGGCTCACCACTTCCAAAGCTTGCACTCACTGCAAACATCTCCAAACGTTCAACAGTACTTTTTCTAGTTGAGCCCAGCCAGCCTCAGAATCTTTCTCAACACAGGGCTGTCAACAGCGACTCTATCCAGTAAGACTTGACACATCTCCAAGACAGAACATTGCAGTAAAAAAGTTCTTTCCTATACATTAACTAATTTGATCTCTACAAATTTGCAACATTCAGTGGGTAAGGCAAAATTCACCTCTGTTCTGCAGCTGGGCAACAGAGACTTAAAGAAAGTACCTGGGGCTTCCCTGGTGGCGCAGTGGTTGAGAGTCCGCCTGCCGGGACACGGGTTCGTGCCCTGGTCAGGGAAGATCCCACATGCTGCAGAGCGGCTAGGCCCGTGAGCCATGGCCACTGAGCCTGCGTGTCCGGAGCCTGTGCTCCACAACAGGAGAGGCCACAACAGTGAGAGGCCCGCGTACCGCAAAAAAAAAAAAAAAAAAAAGAAAGTACCTGGTATGGATACAGTCACACACCATCACAGCAGGGATGAGAACCTAGATTTTCTGACTCCTGGCTATGTATAAAAACCTAATATACATATACTGTAACCCAATGACAGAATCAAAGAACTATTTTATTAATTTAACCATAAGAGGATAAATACTGTGGTTCTTAAGGACTATTCTCTATTTTATTTTTTTAACATAAATTGGTAGATAGAAAGCAGACACTAAAAAGAACATGACAGTAATGCAAATAAGGATAATACAATATATTTTTTTTAATTCAGACCTGGACAAAAAATACTATCAACCTAATGAAAATGATAAATTTCAGTAAGTGGAAAATGCCACAAAAGGGAAGATTTTCCACAGCATCTTCCATCTCACCCAACCTTATAGCTCAGAAGTCAGTGTATGTGGCTCTCCTTGATATTTTGGGAAATGAAAATACCATTCTAGAAATCAAACTCGGTGTACACCCTTGCACAGTAGCTCTCATCATTCTGCATCGGACACCAGTTTTACAGATTTGGCATCACATGGTGAGCCATACCTTATTCATGGAGTGGAGTTCATTTCATATAAAGCAGTTCTTATCTTCATTGTGGTGTAATTACAAGTCAATCTGTCAATGCTGTTGTTCTTAAGCTTTGACATTTATTATAGTAAAGATGTGTCATTATTTCTACTGACCCTTCACTCCTCTCCCATCCACCAAATACACCTACCCAAATGTTCAGAGCTTTGTATATACACCTTAATAATCTGTTGTCCAATACTTGGCAAGGAAAATATATTATCATATGACATCAAGAATGTCTGAAGCTCTAGAGCTAAAACTTCATGGATCTGACATTTAAGCCTTACTGGGGCTGTATTCTATGCAGAGAAGTGTGCTAAGAACTAATAGTTACCAAATGCATTTCTGGTCCCCTTTTCTCCCTCCCAAACCCATTGTCATCCAGGCCCTTTAAAGCTTTAGTTCCCCACTTTTCTTCAGCAAAGTTCCTCCCTCAACCCCGTGTTGTCCTTCCCACACTAAAACCAACCACACTGTCCTTCTCTTCAGTAGTTGTTTCCGCTTTGAGGAGCCCAGCTGGACCCCTGGCCTGCACAGCACTGCTCTGAAGACTGGTATTGGTCTGGTATTCAGGCCCTGCTCCCCAACATGGTCCCTGCCTGATCCCCAGTAAAGCTTTAATCACACAAAAATAAATAAATAAATATCAAAAAGAATAAGATACTGCCTCTTTCCTTTAAAGTAGTATGCTCCAAACTGCATGATATATAATCCAATAGTGGTCAAGAAATCAATTTAGGGAATTGTGACCAGAATTTTTTAAAAAACTAAAATAGAACTGAATAGAAAATAGAAAATATCTCACAGAGTGGGTATACTTTCATGAAGCTGTGTGTACCTGCGTGTGTGTGTGTGTGTGTGTGTGTGTGTGTGTGTGTGTGTGTAAATGTATTCCTTACTGTGGTGATCTAAGAGTTTGAAAGACAAAGTTTCCCACAGTGGGAAAACCGTCTCTGAACAAAATCTATGCGTGGAGAATCCCTAGAGTGACACATAATCAGCATTCAACATGCACATATGATGGTAAAAACCAGTACTACTGAGAAGTAGACCTGATGTTCAAGCAATGGTGAGAACCCAAACTTTGCTTTCTAAAGCCCATATTCATCATTTTACCCCCTGCTCAGAAAACACCGTATGTGGCCCCCATCACCACAGAATATAATCCAAGCTCACTAGTATGGCAGGTGAGGGCTTCCAAACTCATCTCCCACCACGTGTCCCCCCCACCCCCACCCTCTCGTGCCACACTGGGGCTATAATCCTTTTCTGCCATTTCCTGAATATATTCTGTATTTTGCTATCGCTGGGTCCTGGCACAAATTCCTCCTTCATATAAGAATGCCTTTCCTTCTCTAAGTGACCAGTAAAGTCATAAACTCATAGCAGATAGTTTTGTTTTGTCCCTCCAGCAAACGGTATCATCTTCCTTCTGGTAATATTATCCTCTTTGCATTGAGGAACTCCCCAGAGTTTCCTGTGTTCCTGGTGGTGTTGTCAATCATAATGCCCCACTGCCTGTGGTCACAAGGGAAACCATGTGACAAATATAACCGGTAAGACAACTGTAATCCTTAATCACACCTGAAAGTCACTCCAGGAATTAGGATGTGCATATGTTGGGCCATTACTTTGCCTACCCCACCAGGTGATACTGATCCTGATAGTCCATGGCCTATATTTTAAGAACCACTGAATGACCATCACGATAAAAGCCAGCCTTGTATTTAAGTTCTTCTTTAGTCTGTCTGCCCCTGCTCTATCCCGCTAGATTCAGGGTGTTCTGAAGGCCGGTTTGAATCGTGGCCTTTTTAAAAAAAATTAATTTAAGTTTATTTACATCCTCCTTTCTGAATAGTGGCATATACATCTTTCAGGTAAATTTGAGGAATAGGCAAGCAGACTGAAATATTAACAGAAAAAAATTGTGTACCTAATGCCCTGAAATGGAAAGAGACTGG
This sequence comes from Mesoplodon densirostris, assembly GCF_025265405.1. Lineage (NCBI taxonomy): Eukaryota > Metazoa > Chordata > Mammalia > Artiodactyla > Ziphiidae > Mesoplodon > Mesoplodon densirostris. Next base: position 81,368,298 of record NC_082670.1, read on the forward strand.
CTGATAAAATCGTCTGGATTCCTTACTATTCAACATAGATCTTTCTACCTAATTATGCTCCTGAATCTCACACTCCTCAATTGCTGACTGCTGGATATTGCCAGTCTGATGTCCCAAATATTTTGAATTTTTCTCTAACCAAAACTATGTATCCAGACCCATCCTGAGCTCCACCTCATAGGCTCTGGTTCTCAAAGGTGGCTTTACCACACACTCAAATATTAAAGCCAGATATCTCATCAGCATCACAGGAACAGCAGTTGACATTTATTCCACAAGTGCTATGAACCTGGAAATGTTCGATATTCCCTATAGACACTTACTCATTAGTTCTTAGAGGTCTTGTTCATTTTTATATCTCTGATAGTGCTTTGCATATAGCATATATTCAATAAGCCTACGTTGCCTGGTTCACTCAGCAAACCATAAGCTCCTTGAGAGTAGGGACTGGGTCTTCTCATTTTGTTTCCAGCATGAAACTAAGTGACATACCTCACATTGCATTTATAGTACAATGACAGAGAGGCCAGACCATATGTAAGTAGTAGGGAATAAGTTAGCCAAGTTGGGATAGGGCCTGAGGTCAAATTGCCTTGAGAAGTAGGCAGAACTTAAACATGATATAGCAGGCAGCTCATAGCTACTACACAATCCTAAACAAGGACATAAAGTTAAAATCATTTTATAGAGCCATAGCAATATGTCCACAGTTTAGCTTAGAAACAATTAGACAAGGACCAAAGATTTCCCAGGAGGTCTGATTCTTCAATGAGACAAGAGGATTGAAATGGGGTCCTTCAAGTTCTCTTTCAGCCTCCTGATTCTAGGTATTGAGTTATCTGTCCTTTGTTCTCGGTGATTTACTATATCTGATTGTAACTCAGATTCAAACATTAGGCTCTGCCTTCTTTTCCATCAGGATTTTAAAATCAATATCTTTACCTTTTATGAAATTGTGTGATGTGCTTTGAAGACTTAAGGCATCTTAGAGAGACAGGGAATGTCACCTTGTACTATCGTACCAATGTATTAAATAGTGACTTCTTTAAAAATCAAAAGCTGCTGCTTGAAATGCTATTAAATTGTAACCTATAAAAGCAGCACACAATCATCTCAATGGTACAAAAAGCAAACTTTAAATACAGTGGATGAAGTGGATGAGACTCCACACTCCCAATGCAGGGGATCGGAGTTTGATCCCTGGTCGGGGAACTAGACCCCCACATGCTGCAACTAAGAGTCCACATGCTGAAACTAAGACCCAGCGCAGCCTAAATAAATAAATATTAAAATATTAAAATATATTTTTTTAAAATTTTTTTAAATAAAAGAGTAGATATATGTATATGTATAACTGAGTCATTTTGCTGTACACCTGAAGCTAACACAACATTGTAAATTAACTATATTCCAATAAAAAATCAAAAAATAAATAAAATAAATATAGTGGATGAGAACTGTTACAATATAAAAGAATGTAATCTAGTTTGTTAGCCATTTATGTGCAACATGAAAGAAAAAATCTCATAAATAGTAAGTTTTACTCACCATACTTGTCAGACAGAGCACCTAACGTGTGCCAAGGACTGTGTAATACAGTGTTAAACAGAAGAATCTCTATCCAGATGGAGCTAACAATCTAGTGGGGAGGACAGACATTAAAGAAATAATCATGTAGCACAGGAGGGAGACAATGACTATCAGTTGTGGCCTTGAGGCCACCTATAGTAACAGAGGCTACAGTTCGACCCACGGACCCTCCTTTCACTAGTAGTTCATCTCACTCACCCTCTCCCCCAAAAACAATCCATGGAAACTATGAAAGAGTTGTTTCCAGAACTTATGCAAAGACTTTGATCCAAGTAAAGGCAACAAAAGCAAAAATAAACAAGTGGGGCTATATCCAACTAAAAAGCACAACAACAACAACAACAAAGAAATAATCATGAATAATTAAGTAGGACAAAATAAAATGGAGGCATTCCAGGGCAATTCAAGCATAGACCCAAGCGTGGAACAGATGTGGGAGAACAAGAGGCTCTCCAGGAGAAATGATATTCCATTTGAGATCCTAAGGATGAGCGTTAGCTGACTGGCAACAAAGAAGGGAAAGAATCTTCCAGCAAGTGATCAACATACAAGAAGGAGGAATAGTGGGGATGGGCTGGGAGCATCAAGGGCTGTTCAATAATGTTCAGCCTGGACAAGGTGGTTGGGGAGAGTTGACACATTTGTTTGAGCCCAATCCCTCAGAATTTTGCATTTTAAGTCTCCTGGTTCAAGATGACTTTTTTAAAAGGAGGGGCTCTTTATGAAACTGAGTATACTGAGAACCTCAAGAATCTTAAATCAATGCATTGCTTAGTATATAATCCTGATTCTAAAAGATACCTGATGAAAGTTTTTTTCAAGTGCACATGACTTTTTTTAAAGGGATTTATGATAATATGGTGATACGGTAGAGACATGACGTAGGTTTTTCTACTGAAGTCCTTGGTTTATATACCATCACCCCAAACCCCCACCCAGCAGTGTTGGAAGGCAGCATCTGTATTTTAAGGTGTCTCTACTGGGTTTGTTGCATAGTGCACAGACAGCATGCCACATGTAGATGACAACACAGTTCTTACTAAGAGATCTTATTCTGATGACCTTTAATCAAGCTCTTACTACATATGAGACGAGTGTCTCATATGCTGAGGGTTCTACATATATTTCTCATTTAACCTTTGTGACAACTCTAGAAGGTAGGTACAGTTATTATTCTCAGTTTATAGATGTGTCACCTGAAGCTTAGAGAAGTTAAACAATTCTTCATAGATCACACAGCATGTCAGCAATGGAGACTCAACCCCTCCCCACTGTTATGCAGGGAAGTTCTGCTTTTGTTCAATTCTGGCCCTTTTTGCTGAGGGGGAAAAGGGTGTTTTTCCACCCTTTTTAGTTTCCCTTTGGATTACTATCTAATGGTTATTGCTATAGTGTTTATAATAAGCAATGCATTATTGCTGGGCATTGGAATTAATATCATCACTCAGAGACAGCAAACAGAAGTTTGCATTTGTGCACTGCCTAGAGGTGGAAGCTTCAATAAAAGCCTAAGGCAGAAGAGATGAACGTGCAGACTTGAATCAGAGGTAAGGGATGCAATTTGATGTGAGGTAATAAGACATTCTGCTTAGGCTAGCAGAGACGCCCAATCTTTAACCCCTTCTAGCCCAACCACGTGGATGCAATTCTCCTAACATGGCTTTTCTTTCCTCCACAGGGCATGAAAATCCCAGCCCTGTCCATCACACACACACACACACACAACTCTTGTGCATGCCCTAGGGTGCCCGGCATACGATATTTTAGGAGCAATAGGCTGCAAGTCCCTTTGACAAAGTTTGCTTGGGGCCTAGGAATTTTAATCTATATCCACAAACTGAAGATGTTTAAATTAAAAACTTCCTCCCAATTCAGCAATAGCTAGGAGAATGGTGACTGTAATTTACAGGAACTGGCCTGCAGCCTTCCAAATGGCAAAGCAGCAGCAGAAGATAAGGAGCAGCTTGTTCCTAAGGGTCTTCACATTGACCCCATGCATTAAGCAGAACAAAGGATCATTAATGAGTCCAAGGTATGTCATATTAGAATGAGGTGGTGGTGATGAGAGGGCATCTACTTTTGCTATTCTTGTAACATTTCTTATTTTTAAATTCCAGTATAAAAGTATGTGTTAATTTGTATGATTTGTTTCACATGCTATGCTATGCTCCAGGCTGGACATATGAGATGGTTTCCTCATTCTAGTATTTCACAAAAAGCAATAAAAAAAAGAAAACAAAACAATAAACAATGACAACAAGAAAAGAACCACTTTCCAGGACCGTCTAGTTAGTTTTGACATTTGGAAAATTGCTTTATTGCCAGAAGTCAATTTCTGCAATTGTGAGCATGTTTGCACACATAAAATTAATAATGTGCATAGCTCCCCTCCCCTCACCATTTTATCTCAGGCAGATTGGACCCCTCAGCCTATAAAGTCACATTTTTCAATTAAGATTTTCTTCCTTTATAAAATACACAAGGAAATATCTCATAGAGCCCCAGGAATATTGGAAATGCACACTTACTCATTCCTTCACTCGTTCAGTCAGTATTTGTGGAAAACAAAGTGTCAGACACTTTTCTAGCACCTGAGGACCAAGGTTAGATAAAACAGACACGTACATAATCCATTAAAATAAGTCTGGGTGTAGTAAGTGTTAGGAAGGAAATCAAGTAAGGCAATGTGACAGAGAGACATGTCCTTCGTAATGGGTGGTCAGGAAAAGACTCCCTAGGAAGGTGACATGTGAGCTGAGAGTTGGCTGACAAGGAGCCAGAAGAGTGTTCTGGGCAGAGAGAATGGCAAAACAGGAGAGCCAATGACAGGAACGAGCCTGGCTGTTCCAGAGCAGATGAAGTTCAGTGGGGCCAGAGGGCACTGAGGGAGGGCTGGGGGAGGGGAGATAAGGTCCAGGTGGGAGGTGGAAGTAGACCCGGGTTGTGGGGTGCCCTGGGGGCCATGGTGCAGACTTCAAGTTCTGCATTAACAACGAGCAGAGCCACTGAAGTCCTAAAGCCGGGACATGACGGATTCCAACATTTTAAAATCTACAGCTGCTTTTTTTGGTCATGGAGGAAGAAAATGGACAAAATTGTGTTCCACTCAAAGGTGTCAGTTCCTTATAGATCCTAAGGATCCTGTCTTTGTCAGTATGCACAGTGATTAAGAACACAGTGTGGGGCTTCCCTGGTGGCGCAGTGGTTGAGAGTCCACCTGCCAATGCAGGGGACACGGGTTCGTGCCCCGATCTGGGAAGATCCCACCTGCCGCGGGGCGGCTGGGCCCGTGAGCCATGGCCGCTGGGCCTGCGCGTCCGGAGCCTGTGCTCCGCAATGGAAGAGGCCACAACAGTGAGAGGCCCGCGTACCGCAAAAAAAAAAAGAACACAGTGTGGGTCAGGAAACCTAGGTGTGAATCCTTGCTCTGCCATTAATGTGCCGTGTAGTCTTAGGGAATCCATTTAACTTACTAAAGGCTTCATTTCTCCATGTAAAACCTGTGACAATAATTCCTCCCAGGGTCTTGGTGAGAATTAAATGAGACATTACTCACAACACAGAGTAGCACTAGTGCCTGGCACATGGTACGTGTTCAGGGAATAACAGCTGTTAGTAGTAGTAGTATTACTCTTAGGAAGGAGAGGGAAGGATGAGGTGAAGGACTAAGCAATTACCCAGATCCTTTAGGGTAGAATACAAACCTATTGGAAATAGGATGGAGGTTTCCATCAGCATAGAGCATCTCTGTGCTCCAGGGTCCCTGCGTGAGTACTGAGCATGGTAGAATTTGAACCAAAATAGAATTTTTTAAAAACTGGAAACAATCCAAATGCTCACAAACAGGAACATGGATCAATAAAATGTGGTCTATTAATGCAATGAAATACTCCATGGAAACAAAAAGAATGAACTGGCACTCCCAATAACATGGATGAATCTTACAAATATGTTCATTGAGAGAAGCTAGAAAGGAGAGGCTACATGCTGTATGATTCCATTTACGTGAAGTTCAAGAACAGGTGAAACTAATTGCTGTTGATATCAAAATAGTATAGTTACCTCTTGAGGGAGTGTATTTAGAAAACATTTGGAAGGAGAACAAAAGAGCCTGCTGGGGAGCTTTAAAAGGTTCTCTACCTTGATCTAGACGGTGGTTACACAGAGATATATATGTATTTTAAAATAACATCAAACTATAAACATAAGATCAGGGCTTCCCTGGTGGCGCAGTGGTTGAGAGTCCGCCTGCCGATGCAGGGGACACGGGTTCGTGCCCTGGTCCGGGAAGATCCCACATGCCACGGAGCAGCTAGGCCCGTGAGCCATGGCCGCTGAGCCTGCGCGTCCGGAGCCTGTGCTCCGCAATGGGAGAGGCCACAACAGTGAGAGGCCCGCGTACCGGAAAAAAAAAAAAAAACATAAGATCAGCATACTTTATAAACTTCTACGGTGTGTGTTTTACCTTAATAATTTAAAAATGTATATATAACTTCAGGGGATCAGAGTTAGCTAAATAAACAAATGCTGACTGCTCTATTTTTTAAATAAATTTATTTATTTATTTTTGGCTGCGTTGGGTCTTTGTTGCTGCACGTGGGCTTTCTCTGGTTGCGGATAGGGGGACTACTCTTCGTTGTGGTGCATGGGCTTCTCATTGTGGTGGCCTCTCATTGCGGTGGCTTCTCTTGTTGCGGAGCACGGGCTCTAGGCACACAGGCTTCAGCACTTGTGGCTCATGGGCTTAGTTGCTCCGTGGCATGTGGGTCTTCCCAGACCAGGGATTGAACCCATGTCCCGTGCATTGGCAGGCAGATTCTTAACCACTGCGCCACTAGGGAAGTCCCTGACTGCTCTATTTGAGAGAATTCTAACCTCAGGACCATTTGGGTGCCTGTTAGTTCCCAAAGCTGCTTCCCCATTTCTGTATTAAACAGCTCTCCCCATACTGTCAGCCACAGGGAAGGCGACTAACCACAGGGAACAGATGAAGAAAAGTTCAGCTTAGTCGCAGGACAACCAGAAAGCATGTCAAACTATGGCCATGACCAGCTTCTCAAAACCACTCCAGTGATTGCCAATGCCTTCTTCATGCCTTATCTTTCATTCGTGCTGAATTAGTCTACATGACATGAAAGCTCAAGGGGGCAGGGTCCCTTCTTTTCTATATGAGAAATATACCTCAGGTACCTGGGTGCTCTATAAAGAATAAAAATAATAACAGGAGACTATGGAACAATTGAAGTGCAGACCATATGTTTAAACAGCACTTTCTGGCATTTTAATAAGGGAAACTCAGAGGGCTTCCAGCATAGAAAAAGAATCCAAATGGAATTATTTCATTTTCCTGACAGAGCACCCCAACCTGCAATACAAGAGTCATTAAGTCTCATCATGTGGCGTTAAAAAATGCTTTTCAGCTAAGATCAGCCAAAAATGTGCCCAGGGCAAATTTTTATGACCATATCATCACAACCTGAAATTCAGATCGGTAGACTAGCTAGAAATATATGCTCACTAGAACAGTTCTGAGTTTTTCTGCATCTAAGTGAAAAATGGGAGCAAAAGAAAGCTTATTTTTCCTGGAAAAACACTATCAAATAATAAAACAATCCAGGACCAGTTTTCACAAAGTAATAACAGGTCATACATAATTGATTGCCTTTAGTCTGAATCCCTGGGAATTACAAATCATAGTTACTAGAGCTTCAACCAAAGTTACTTTCATTCCACATTCAGGCTGTCCATCCTGGCACTGCCAGAAACTACTTTAGCGACTCTGTTGCACACTTTACTGCGTTGTTCTTTAGTTTCTTCTTCAGTGAAGTTTTCACATTCCCAACAATGTTACATATCCTTCTCTCTGTATATTCACCTACTTTCTCTGATGGCAGGCAAAAGGTAAATTTCTCTAGAAGTGAACTGATTTGGACTTACGATCTCACCTCGGGCTGGCAAGGGACTCTGAACTACCCCAAGAAATAAAACACTTTCCTGTGAATTCATATCCTAACTCCCTCCATTAAAACCCTAGAATTGCACTGAGAGCAGGAGAGAAATACTAAAATTATCTCAACTCCTTGGTTTCCCAAACACTGAGCAGCTGTATCCATAAAAAAAGAATAAATAATTCATTCCAAAACTCTCTTTCTTTGCACATCCCAGGGCTCACAGCATTAGTTGCAGGAGGAGGTATGAATCGGGGCTTAGAAAGTTTGAGTTGTGCCTTGGCCACCAGAGGAACCATACCCCTCTGCCTGACTTTCCCTCTGTACATAAGGTTAATGACCTAGACCTGGGCTGCCCATTACGGTAGCCATGAGCCACATGTGTCTATTCAGCAACTGAAATGTGACTAGTTTCAACTGAGATATGCTGGGAGTATAAAATATACACAGGATTTTGAAGACTTACTACTAAAAAAAGAATACAAAATATGCCTCAATAATTTAAAAATATTGACTACATGTTGAAATGATAATATTTTGGATATAGTAAGTTAAATAAAATATATATTGAAATTAATTCTACCTCCTTCCTTTTACTTTTTTAACGTGGCCATCAGTTTTTTTTTTCATTTTATATGTGGCTCACATTGTATTTCATTTGTATAGCACTGATCTAGATCATTCTGAATTGCTATCAGGACTAAGAGTCTTGCCTTGTGGAAATGGTGAATTGCAATCCTAACAGTGTATATAGACATGTTTTGTATGTCTTGAAAGATGGAGAATAAAGAAGAGGCAGTAACAATCACCAAGGGTATTACATGTTTCGTTATGCTTACACATTCCTAAGCACATTGCAAAAAGATTTAAAAAACACAGAGAAAAAGCATGGTGTAGTCCCTTATCCTCCTGAAACAGTAATGACACTGAAAATGAACTTTGAAATCAAACCATCTTAAATCTGAATTCTGCCTCTATACCCTCAGTTTCCCCATTTGTGAAAAGAAAAATACATACACCTACTTTTTACAAAATTAAATGAGATAATATAGATTAATGCTTAAAATATCATTGAGCACTGAGGGAATGGAAAAGATTTTGTCATTGGGCATGTCGAGCCAGGAGGTGGAGGGACACTGAGATAGAAATGCTCATTAAGCAACTGGGAATCTGAGCCTGGAGATCAATAGACAAATGAATAGATAAAATCACTTCAACCAGTCTGCACAACAGGAATTGCAAACTCAGGAGTACTCCGGAGCCAGACAGGTGAGAAAATAAGTGAAACCAGTTGTGTGGGTAAGTGTATGTGTATGGTCATGTGGGGAGCACATACCCCATCTAAACCATACAGCTCCAGCTCAGATCCAGCCAATTTAGACCATGAGGGTATAATAATGGTACAGTGTGGTCAGATTTTCCAATTTTTAAAGAGATTCTAGAAATTCAGGTTTTCTAATGTTTAGAAAAAATTTTAAAGGCACTCATTCCAGACAGATTTCATGGGAAAATAGTTTGATACATCTGCTGCCTAGAAGGTCAAAGAGATAACTTGTTAGACTCCTACCATATGAAAGTTAGTGGAGATCTCAAAGGGAATTCCCCCTAGCCCCAATACATTTGAGCTGCCAGTGCTGGAGAGGGAGATTTACCTCTCTCTCCTCTGAGCTCCTCATGCAGCAAGAACCCAGTTGCTGCGGCTACAGCTGTCCCAGGGGTCTCTCTCTCTCTCTCTCCCACACCCTGACCTGGATGTTATGTAGAATGTTTCAAAGAGAGCTGCAAAATCACTTGGACTCTGCAGGAAACACGTGACATAATCCAAGGTGCTACTCTGGCTATTATTCACTGCCTACTTTAGATCTCTCTGGAATATTGTCTGTTTCAGTTTCAGACTCTCTCTGTTACCCATTTGGGTAAATAAATTAACACACTGTATAAATGTGTACAATCTGTAAACCTGGAAGAACTGCCTCGCAGAATAATTTTTTAAATATCATACTTAAAAAAAAATACTAGTGGCCTCTCTATATCTATTGTTAGAAAGTAAAAGGACTTATACCCGAAAAATTAAAATTACAGTAGCTACTCTCTCCTCAAGTAAGTGATTCTTAGGAAATGCATTTGAAAGAGGATGACTTCCCAGTGAACACTTTAATTTTAATTTAACCTTCCCAGAAAATGAAGTGCTTTGTGTAGATTCTTTTGGTTTTATTTAAGGCATAAAAATTAGCTCTGAGCTGTGATAACTGTGAGCTTAGGAATGTAATCATGCTAAGCACCACTTCTGACTTGCTTATAAACCCTACAGATCCTGAGTTGCTGTTTATTGCTAATTTGAAGTTGGCAAGTTATTTAATTGTGAAGCTGAACTTCAAGTCGGAGTGTGGTGGGATGGTTGGAGGTAGATTGTTTGGTTTTGCTTTCAACAGGTTACCCAAAGGCTGGATGCATGGCGTGGTGCAAGCAGGTTTCTGGGTATGTGCTTCTCTAACTATTAATCTTCTTAATTAAAATGGGCACAATGACATGTTCTGAGGGTGGAATAAAATATTACATTAAACTATATCTCTGGGCTTCCCTGGTGGCGCAGTGGTTGAGAGTCCGCCTGCCGATGCAGAGGACACAGGTTCGTGCCCCGGTCCGGGAAGATCCCACATGCCGCGGAGCAGCTGGGCCCGTGAGCCATGGCCGCTGAGCCTGCGCATCCAGAGCCTGTGCTCCGCAATGGGAGAGGCCACAACAGTGAGAGGCCCACGTACCGCAAAACAAAACAAAACAAAACAAAAAAAACCTATATCTCTACCTTTTGAAACCAATCACAGATAGGACAAACAATCACAGTTCCTATCATTCACGTTTCTGATTTTGGTCTTAATTGTGGCTTTTGGTTGTTGCTATGAGGACCCAACCTAAATATCATTGCTTATATTTTATCGTTTAAAGAAAAATAAGGGAGCCAAGGTTTTGCCCATGAAAAATCTTGATGTCCATAATACAGTAGGCAAAGTATTTCTAAACTCTTTAGAATTATGTGTTTGAATCCATGACAACACACCTACATATATATATATAATCAACATCAACCAAAGTGACATATGGCATTTTTTTCTTCCTTTATAATAAATAGAGGTCCCTGGAAATGTTTTAAGAAAAATGAATTCATATCTATACTTAAGTATGGGCACATTTGAACTGAGATTCCTTTGAAGAAAGTTATAATTTTCAAACACCACCATGCCTAAAAGATATGAGTATTCAGAAACTGAAATCACTGAAAATTAAGTTACTAAAACGTTTGGCATATACCTGTACTTCGTGTAATTAATATTTTTCAGTAATTCAAGAAACAGATAAAAATATTTCACCCTAATTTTAACTTTCTCTAATTCCCATTTGAGAAACAATCTAGAAATTATCACCTGCCTGAATATTTTTGGAGTAGAAAAGATGACACAGTGCTGACCTGTGGGCTGACTCAGGTCCCAAGACGCATGTTGTAGGAACCCTTTGGCTGTTGTTGTGGTTCTTTATTCCAGGGTCCCCAACCCCCAGGCCAAGGACCGTTACATGTCTGCAGCCTCTTAGGAACCAGGCCACACAGCAGGAGGTGAGTGGCGGGCTAGCGAGGGAAGCTTCATCTGCCGTTCCCCATCGCTCACATTACCTCCTGAACCATCCCTCCCCCACCCCACGTCCGTGGAAAAATTGTCTTCCAGAAAACAGGTCCCTGGTGCCAAAAAGGTTGGGGACCACTGCTTTATTCATCCATTCAAGAGCCTGTACTAGCACGTTGTGTAATAGCAGGCACCTTGCTAGATTTTGGGACACAACAATAATCCCTGCTCTCAGGCACGTTACAATCTTCTTCACTCAGCATCTAATGGATCCAAAGCCAGGGAAGAGAAGCACCTCACAGCCACAGACTACAACAAGGAAAAATAAAATGCTACTACCGCCTGGTGTTTGTGTGTCTGTCTCTTTGCTTCTTTTAGGAGGTGGTGATATTTTTACATAAAAATCTGAATTTCTAGCTTCTCTTTAAAAAAAAAAAAATCAGATCTTAGCATACTATACCAGAAATCCCCCTTGGCAACAGCTAACTGGAGCCAGGTGGCAGCGTTGTACTTCCCAGATCATTGCACGTACTTTCTTTAGTTCACCAATGTTACCATCACTCCCATTAGGTTAACACATCACTCAATTCTATTATCGACTTGGTCCTCATATTACAGTATTGAGTGCTGCCCCTCCTAGAAATGACTAGCAGTCAGAGAGCCTGGCTATAGCCTTGGGTCTGCTGTTTATTACATATGTGACCTAGGATGAATGACTTAACCCAATGACCCTCAGCTTTCAGTTTTCTCTTCTGAAAAAAAAATAGACAAAAATTAAAGATAATAAGACAAAACAAACCAACTTTGCTTTCTGGGCATGACAATCGTGAATCTCCAAAGAGAAATCTATAGAAGGGTTTCAAAATCTGGGAAGCACTGACCAAAGAGTTAGCCTTGTTGTAATTATATTTTCAGAAAAAAAAAATCTAGAAAGTCAGAAATAACAGCCTGTGTCTGATTATTACTGTAAAGACCACAGAGTACTCTCAACTGAATCGAATCTCACATGACCTCTATGTGACAAATATTACTTTACCCATTTTGTAGATGAAGAAAACCCAGGCTGAAGGGCTTCCCTGGTGGCGCACTGGTTGAGAGTCCACTTGCTGATGCAGGGGATGAGGGTTTGTGCCCCGGTCCGGGAGGATCCCACATGCTGCAGAGCGGCTGGGCCCGTGAGCCATGGCCGCTGAGCCTGCGCGTCCGGAGCCTGTGCTCCGCAGCAGGAGAGGCCACAACAGTGAGAGGCCCGCGTACCGCAAAAAAAATAAAAATAAAAAAGAAAGCCAGGCTGAAAAGGATCAAGGGACATGCTCCATCATAAAATGTTTACATTTTTATCAAGTCCACTTTCAAGATTGTTACCATAATTTTAATACCCATGAAGAGACCATGAACAACTGATATCACAGAATGGAAGACTAACCAGTAAGCTGAGCCATCTTTTTCCAAGGACAAACTCCAGAGAAGGAGTACAGACAGTTTTTGAAGAGGAACACTTTTTTTAGTTTGTTTGCTTTGTGGTACGTGGGTCTCTCACTGTTGTGGCCTCTCCCATTGCGGAGCACAGGCTCCGGACGCGCAGGCTCAGCGGCCATGGCTCACGGGCCCAGCTGCTCCGCGGCATGTGGGATCTTCCCAGACTGGGGCACGAACCCATGTCCCCTGCATTGGCAGGCGGACTCTCAACCACTGCGTCACCAGGGAAGCCCTGATGAGGAACACTTTTTAGAGGGTATTATATGTTGTAATATCAGGGAAATATCTTGAATAAATATTTGTAATAGACCCTCATATGGACTTTTAATAAACTGGAAGGGTTAACGATTTTGAGGATGTACTCTCTTATTAAATGTTTCTCAACATTATATCATTTTCTTGGAGACTGTTATCAGTAAGTAGGTATTCAGTAAACTCTATGAGAAACAAATGCCCTTAATTTTATTAAAATCTACTTTTATTAACCCCCTCCTTACCTTCTATTTTAGCCCATTTGAACCATACTGCAGTTCAGAAAGAAATATGAGAATGGACCTGGCTTACTTTCACCTTTTCAAGAAGACCTTGATATAGTAAAAAGTCTGATTTAAACATGAAGTAAAGATTTATCACTTACCTTTCAGAAAAGACTCACCATAGGAACAGTAGGCTTTTCTAATGCATTTACATTTTTATTAGGCTTACAAAAATTCAATTTAATGGTGTCTTTAGGTACACGTTTACTGAATAAAATCAAATATATATTATCTTCATAATAACTTTTTTTAAAAATGCAATGGACTTATTTAAATTTCTTCCATGGTTCACCGTAATTTAGGTAGAGAAAATTCTAAATGAAGAAGCACAGGAGTGACTTTAAAGTACGTAGGAGATCTCCACACAGTTAATTTAGAAGCACTGTGGGAAATAAATCAGGAGATATGTGAAAGAGTAACCAGTTCTTGGTGGGAGGTAAACATGAGTGAGTAATGTGCAACCTACTGTTTACACACTGCAATCACCTGGTTGCTAAGGAAAAAGCTTATAGATAATGGCACTGCCACTACCATGGTTTTGTTCTAAACTTCTGAATTAAGCAGAGAAACTCAGACTAGAATGCCACATGGAGAACACAGTGCCAGGGACCATACACTTAGCATGCTGGAACTAAATGTTAACTGCAACTGCAGAAGATGTGACTGCAGACTCAAACTTTCTGAAACAGTCATCTACAAAACTGGCTGTTTGGTGATCGCACTTCATGAAAAGAGACAGTCCCAAGAAATCTATAAGAATTGTAAGCCACAGTTTACAAATTTCAAAAACGGGGGAGAAATGTTTAGCATCCCAGCTTTTTATTCTTCCAAGTGAAGATTTTGAAAACAAATAGCATTTCCATCTAGTGTGGCCATTGCTTCATTATAAGAATAAATAAGTAAAAACATCCTAGTTCTAGGAGAACTAGATTTCTTTCCATGGACAATTTCATTTAGGAAAAGATAGCAGAAAACCTACAGAAAAGAAGACTTCTAAGGCAGGTTGGATTCCCCAAGCAACAGACTCTTCACACATTTATCTTGAAGGAGGTTTTTATAGGAGTGCTTTGGGGATCAACATCTATAGAAAAAAAGGGAGGGAGAGAAAGGAAGCAGAATTGGCAGAAGTTCCAATGGTAACTTGTGGGGAATAATGAACATGGGCTGTCTTGTTTTGGGGTGAGAGGGCAGGGTCCTTTATACCCTCCAGTGTTGAGTTACTGAAAATAGACCACCTCATGAAAGAGATGTGCCTTTGAAAGAGGGTTGTCTGTGGGCAGCATCCCCAGCAGGCGGGGTAATGAGTCCTTAGCTCCTGAAGGAGGATCGGGGCAATGCATAAGAGTCCATACAACACTTTTGTCCCAAACTAGTGAAAATATTTTCAAGCACTGGCATTAAAGACAGTCGCCTTTAAGCCTTTAATCTTAAGAGGTCACCATAATGCAAAGGCCACTTAAGATACAATCGTAAAAAGTAAAAGCTTACAATGCTCTCATATTGTCAGATAACATCTGCAGGAAAATCATTCCTGTTGCTGTTTGATACAAAATGACTTCTTAAGTATCATATCTACAAGGTGGTTCTAGAAAAAAGATGGTGTGAATTCATTTTTCTCTGCTCTACTCATCTTTCCCTCTAAATACAACTAAATACCCTGGAAATTATTCATCAGAAAATGATAAAAGAACTCTGAAACCTGGAAAAAAAGGTCACTGGCTAGGGACCTCAGGACTTGGAGGACAACAATGTGGCGAGTCCCCTGGTTTTCTGTGTATTTCCCATATACGCTGGACTGGGCATCAGAGCAGGAAGAGCCTGCTGCCTCTAGCCAAAGGACCAGAAGAGGGGAAGCCTAATAGAGACCCAGTGAGGAGCCCCAGTCTCTGAGGCACCAATGGGCAGTCTGATCTGGAAGCAGCAGCAGTGAAGTCCTAGGCTGACCTCATTACATATCTGACAAAAGACTAGTATCTAGAATATATAAAGAATTCTCCAAACTCAATAGCAAAAAACTAAAACAGCAACAACAAAAATCCAATTAGAAAATGGGGAAAAGACAAGAAGAGATATTTCACCAAAGAGCATAGGCAGGTGGCAAGCACATGAAAAGACGTATAACATCATTAGCCATTAGAGAAATGCAATTTAAAACCATGATAAGATACCACTATATACCTTTCAGAATGGCAAAAATTAAAACAGTGATAACATCAAATGCTGGTGAGGATGCAGAGAAACTGAGTGACTCATACGTAGCTGGTGGGAATGTAAAATGGTACAGTGATTCCGGAAAAAAAGTTTGGTGGTTCCATTTAAAATTAAAAATGGACTTATCATATGACCCAGCAATTGTACTCTTAGGCGTTTATCCCAGAGCAATGAAAACTTATTCTCATGCAGAAGTCTGTACATGAATGTTTACAGCAGCTTATTTGTAATAGCCAAAAAGTAGAAAGTATCCAAACATACTTCAATAGGTGAATGTTTAAACAAACTGCAGTACATCCGTAACATGGAACAATATTTAGCAATTTTTAAAAAGCCAATCTCAAAAGGATACATACTGCACAGTTAGTTTTATATAACATTCATGAAATATGAAAATTATCAAGATCAAGAACAGATTAGCAGTTGTTAGTGGTTGGGGATGATGTGAGGGGATGGGTGTGGCTATAAAGAAGTAGAAGGAAGGAGTCTTGTGATGATGGTACAGGTAAGTATCTTGATTGTGTTGGTGATTGCATGAAACTACACGTGATAAAATTGCATAGAGCTACACTTACACACGTAATATACATACACACACACAAAATGCCTGTGTAACTGGTAAAATCTGAATAAGCTCTACAGATTATACCAGTGTCAATTTCCTGGTTTTTCTATTGTACTATAGTTAAGCAAGATATTATCATTGGGGGAAGCTGGGTAAAGGGTCCACAGGACCTCCTTGTGTATTTCTTTACTACTTCCTATGAATCTGTAATTATTTCCAAATTTAATTTTTTTAAAATCAGACCTACTGATTACTGATTACTCAGAGTAAAAATTCCAAATCTAGGTATTGTTTCCTCTGCAGTTTACCCAGCATCTGCATCTATCATTGGAAGCAGATCATAAGCACATCTCAGATGCCCATACTTCCAATAATTTCTCCAATCCCCAGGCTCAATTCCCTCCTCTAGGCCCCTTCTTATAGTTTAAAGAAGGGAACTAGCAGGGTGGGAACCTCCTCCATGGCTTAGCAAAACTCTATGCCAGTTCTCAGGTTGTCCTTCAACTCTATTATGGCTCTATGCCACTTCTGTTGTCATCATTTTCTCCATTTCTGATGCATCAGGGTTGCTGCTGAAAAAGGTTTCGTTGCAGCCTTTCCTTATCAAAAATAGACCAGTTTTGGGCTTCCCTGGTGGTACAGTGGTTAAGAATCCGCCTGCCAATGCAGGGGACACGGGTTTGAGCCCTGGTCCGGGAAGATCTCACATGCCGCAGAGCAGCTAAGCCCATGCGCCACAACTACTGAGCCTGCACTCTAGAGCCCACGAGCCACAACTACTGAAGCCCAAGTGCCTAGAGTCCATGCTCCGCAACAAGAGAAGCCACCACAATGAGAAGCCCACGCACAGCAACAAAGACCCAATGCAGCCAAAACATTAATTAATTAATTAATTAATTTTTAAAAATAGACCAATTGTGATTGCTTGTGGCATTTTATAGTGATATGTACAAAACAAACAAACCCTAAAGCATGGCAGAAGGTCCTTAGGCTTTTATATAAATAATTTACTCTATATAAATTCCCCTAAGAGAAATTCGTGTCAGTCTACAGAAAGTGTTTCTCTCAGGGGACTCATACCAGTTGTCTGTATTTCAGTACACTGATAGCCATTTGCAATTTGCAAAGAAAAAAATATATCTTTTATATCTGAAGGGGAACACCACACTGTTATTCCTTTGTAAGATTAATAAATTTATTCTAGTTTAAAAGTTAGCTGAATTCTTACTCTTTTTACAAACTAGACTTTAAAACACAGCCAGTAAATTGACCAAGCACTACTGCTTTTATCCTTCTGATATGTAAGCCTATCAAAACATTAGTGATAAAAAAAAAACATTAGTGATGAAAACCTTCATTTAAAAAATCCTGTTATTCAATTATAATATGCATTTCACTACCACACTGTATTTATGACCCTTAAAAGCCAAAGCTGGAACTGCTCTAATACTGATTTCTTCAGTGCTTATCATTAATTAAAAAGTAAAAAACTATTACCATGGTATCTGCAATCAGGATTTCAAAGTAAGAAACATCAATATCTGGTAATTGAGAACATTTGGGAACAAATTTTAATGAGCAAAAACTCAGGAGAGAAAAGAAAAATGTTCCGTATTATTTCAAATTGTAACCAGATCAGTATATGCTACTGAAATATTACAACTGCCCATGCCTTCAAGGCATCTAACCAATTTTTCTCCTTAGCAGATGCCAAAAAGAAAATACAGTCAGACTCGCCCATTTATATAATGTTTACATATATAACACATCAACAATATATTGTTTGAGGTTTTATGGAAGCCAACGTCAAGAAGCAAAACATGTTCTGCCAATGTACTTCAGTTCCTGCTCATCCTTAGACGTAGGCAGATGGATCATTAAATTATGGCTGTGCTAAGTACCTACTAAAGCATAGTGATGTACTTGTGTCAAGGGCACATAGATGAATAAAACAGTTCCCACCCTAAAGGAGTGCAAAATCTAGTATTGGAGCCACATGGAGAGTCTGCAAATGAAAAAACTCAAGCACAGAGTGTGTCCATGGTGAAAGGGAAGTCCTTAACATCAGCTGAGACTGAGAAAAATAGAAAAGAATAGTGGTAATAGCAAGAATGGTTTGAGTGTCTTTGGCTCCCTAATCTACTCTATCAGCATCCACCAAGTCACCTCAAATAAACAAATCTATTTGTTATGTACCTGTTAGGTACCTGCAGTTTCAAAAAATATCCCCTAGCTTCCCCTTATGTATCAGTCAGGGTCCGAGCAGGACACAGATGGCCCACTCTAATTAAAATAGATTGAGGAGGGTTTAATAAAAGAGACCATTTACAAAACTTTGGGTAGTATACAGGGAAACCATAAGGAATAGCCAACACTCTGGAGTTATTATCATCCTTAGCTGTAACAGGAGAAGGGAAAGGAGCAGTGCCCAAAACCTGGAAGGAGAAGGTCTGGTTGGGAGTTAATATTAAGAAGAGATTTAGATAGAGGGACACAGCTAGACCAAGTAACAGCTATTGGGAGGGATCCAAGGCAACTAATACCCTGACCTCACTCTCCTCCGTTCCTCTGATCTCTTGTTTGGGTTTCCAACTGGCCAGAAGGCAAAAAATCCACTGATGAAGTCCATATAGATGGGCAGATAGAAGAGAATAGAGTTCCTGATTCCCACTGTAGAAAATCAGGAGCTACCAACTGCCTACGGCAGAGAGTTGCTCTGAAAATTAAATGATATAAGGCATATTATGCAAACAAACACAACCTCAAACATAGCACATGAATGAGAAATGGAAGTTATTAAATATATAATAAGGATTTTCTTCATTATACAATTCAATTTAGCAATTATCTATGCCTCCTATCATTTTCTCTCCACACGAAAGGTACATAGGAAGGGGAGAGAAACCAACATTTCTGGAGTGACTACTACATTTGCAGCACAGTGCTAAGCATCTGGGATATGCCATCTCATCTAATTTTCCCTAGGAACTACAAGATAGGAATTATTTAGCCTATGGGATAGGTGAAGAAACTGAAGCTCAGATACATTACCCATCTTGCTTACAATCATAATTAGGAACTCAGATCTGTCAAACTCCTAAGCCCATGATTTCTCCATTATTATATGTGATGAGTTGTAGATGGGCTACCTGCCCACATGAGAAATATTTTTCATCAAACTGAGGGAAATCAGAGGACAAGCTTGGTAAAGGTAAAACATCCATCTTAGAGTTGCCATTAAGAAATAGTCAATAACTGATAGATATGAGGAAGAAGAGAAGAATGGTGATGATGATGATGATGGTGATGACGGTGATGGTGATGGTGACGACTGATGGTGGTGCTGGTAATGATGATAAACACCTCATCTTAACAAAGGGCTAAAGAGCTTCTATAACTGACACCAAGTATTCCTTAAATAGGGTATCAGTATGTAGTTGAAGACTACATTTGACTATTGTTAATATGATGACTATTTGTTAATACTGGTCCCTCAGTCATAAGAAGAAGCTTTTTCCAGAGCAGGCTGTGTGGTATAGCAGCTTGAACCCTTTGAACTTCAGTTTCCCAGTCTGTGAAATGCAGTAATAATGTATGTGGTGCCTAGAGCTGATGTGAGGTATGAATGACAGACTGTGTTTAGAACACCTTGGAACAGGGCCTAGAACACAAAGTCAAGTTAGCCTTTTAATACTGTTGGAAGGTTGCTTCAAACACGTGTGGGTTCTTGGCAAGTCCTTCTTTGAGTAAAGGACCTAGAAGTAGAAGTCAACCTCAAGCAACATTTTTAGGGAAATTGTTTTTCTTTTGTCATTTCAACAAACAACTGAACCAGAGTGTTTTAAGGATTATTCTACCATGAAAACAGCACTGTCAATGACCACAATAAATGCTAAACAAAATTCTTCATGAAATTAAACAATTTTCATGAACCCAAGGCTATAAATATTTTAGGGGTAACTCATGACACTTTGTATTTATGCTATGTGCCATTACCAATTTTTTGTGTATAAAATATCCTTTCTGATGTAAAAAAATTGTATGAAAAATCAGAAGAAGCCACCGAAGAAACACCAACTTATTGGAGAAAAAAAATTCCTAATTTCCTAATTATTTTCTACAAGTGATTGCATTCAAAGAAACACATGCATTTTTAAACAAAATATATACCACAAATTTCCTCTTTAGATTGAATATTTCAGGAGTAACTTAGCAAAGTTGAAGCTTTAGTAAAAAATACATGAAATACAGAGTGAATAAAGTCTTTATTTCACCCTCCAGAAAATATCTACTTATAAATATACACATGGCTAAATTCAGAAACCTACATAGTGGAAAGTTTCATAATTTGATTTGTTATAGTAAGCTACTGATATTTTTGACAGGAAGGAAGAGAGGAAGGGAGATATGAACCTCGGAATATATCCTCTGCAGTTTAAGATATAAAAGTTTTATTATTTCCATTAAGGTACTTAATATTTAACATCAAATGTTGCTTCTTTCATCTTGCTATCTTATTAAAAAAGCCTATCATCGGGCTTCCCTGGTGGCGCAGTGGTTGAGAGTCCGCCTGCCGATGCAGGGGATACGGGTTCGTGCCCTGGTCCGGGGAGGATCCCACATGCCGCGTAGTGGCTGGGCCCGTAAGCCATGGCCGCTGAGCCTGCGCGTCCGGAGCCTGTGCTCCGCAACAGGAGAGGACACAACAGTGCAAGGCCCGCATACCACACACACACACACAAAAAAGCCTATCATCAAAAAATTAAGTCTCTATATGAAATGGTTCATCCATAGTGATAACAAGTTTGAATTATAACTTAGTCAATGAAAGGTTGTTTGTCTATATTTTATTGCTTTTGCTATTTCTTTAGTAATAATCATCTTTGCAGTCTGTGCACTGACATTTGCAATAATGAGTGTACATCAGAAAGTTAGGCCCTGTCGTTTGATGTAACAAGAGGCTGTATTTTGTAGCACACAGGCACTTAGCATACCCCACTTCCTCTTTGGCATGAGAGTATAATGGTTTTTTCATCTGTCATATTTAATTACCTTTATAGGCATTAACAACATATTAGTAAAAATCTGTGGAGGGATATGAGATTAATTAGGTTCAGTGGGGTTAAGAGGAGTCATATTTTTTTTCTGAGGTGAAAGTCTACTTGATAACTACAACTTCATTTCCCATAAAGCTAAAAAGAAAGTACTATGTGATTTTCATCTGTCTATCAGTTCTTGGTCTCTTATTAAAGACTGAATCAGAGAATAAAATTACAATGCACTCTGACTCCACCACAGAATTTTGTAACTTGAAGGGAACTGCATTCCCGTGTGCAGGCAAATATCCTATCCCACTACAGAATGTGTTCTCTACACTTCACAGAAGTCGCTGATGCTTCACCCAGATCCTGTTTGGGTTTTGGGATCTGTTTTACCAGTTTGGTAGCCCATTCTTACAGGTGTTGCTGCCAATCTTCTCCAAAGGACTGTCCTTGAGCGAAAGAGTCCCTTCACCCAGAGGTGCCTGGGAGACATATCACCATAGCCACCCCCTACCCAGGGCCTATAGCTAATGACTGACTAGTGGAAAGGGGAGCACTCTGTCTCAAGGCAGGACTGCCCCTGTGGTACGATTCATGCTCCAGAGCTCCTCATGCGATCAGGCTAATTTTATTGGAAACCACATCCTTGGTAACTTCTTCCCCTGCCCTATCCTAATACTCTCACTCCCTTCCTGGTTTCTCCCAAGAGCCCTCCCTTAATAAATCATCTGCACACCAAACCCTGTCTGAAGACCAAGAACCCAACCTAAGACTCCAGAGAAGCAAACACTGATGAAAAGACAGGCACATAATTGGTCTCCCAGTTTGGGCAGGTAAGCAACAACATCTCAGCCATTTTTAAAGTCCTTGTCTATGGAGCTTTACAAGCCCAAGTTGGTGGTGGGGGGAAAATGTCACATGCCATTATGTAACTGTGTGAAGGGAAGTTCCTAAGATCTACAAACTCACCTCACTGACAGGAGTCACTAACTGATTCCTACTCTGGGGAATGCGGCAGTTGGCAAGGGCTGCCCTTCTTGGCAGATGTCAGGTGGTGTCCTGCACTGCAATTCCCCACTCACTGGGAGAACAAAACGAGTCTGGGGCTAGTGGAGGGAAAAAATACGACAAGCCGAGCATCAAACTACAAACAGCTCTTTGAAACCTCCCTGATAGAGATGATGGTGTTTGTGCCATACCTATTGAGTTGAATCCAATAATAGAATGGACGGATCACCACTTACTCTGTGCTGTCAGTAATGAAAGCTATCAAAACTAAGCCTGAATGCACCTCACTGTTGCCATGTAAATCTAACATGGACAGCTTAATGAGGGAGGGACATTACCTTTTCTCACACTCCAATTTTACTCATTAAAGAAATGTGGCCCATATTGGCAATTAACTTGAGAGATTAATTAAATCCAACAGCAAGTTCAGTTCCTTCCACAGTGCATTCTGATATCATAGGAAGGGACCAACATGCTGTGGGCACTTAGCACATGTTAAATAATAATTACTAAAATAATCTAATTTGGACTATTTTTTGCAGAAAACTGGCAGCTAACCTCACCAGTAGACAAATGCCACAGTCTGATACATCTACTCAATATTTCACATGGTCTTACTCTAAACTCTATTATTCCTGAAACTCCCAACAAATACTGCACAATAAGTGTGTTTCCTCCCTCAGCAATTTCACTCACCAATAGTATTCACTATAACTTATTGGGCCCCCTGAAGAGTGAGGAGGCAGCCAATCAGACAAAACACAAACTCTGACCCAGCTTAAGAAGTAATAGACAGGATCCCATTGTGTCTTCTTCAAAACAAAGACTGACACTGACATGGGAAGGAAAGAGCAACAGGGGTAGAGGCATGACCTTTATTCCGTGTCAGAAAGCCACATGGTGTGCTCTGGTTCGCTTTCTTATGTGTTCTCAGAGTCAACTGAGTTCTATTTTTGTGCTTTCTTCTCTGAAATGCTAAAGTGCTTTCCTCGTCTATATCTACAGAAAATCTGGTTTTAAGAGGAGTCTTACAAATTTGACCAATTGGCAGAATGGTAATTAAATTCTTGCTTTGGTGAAAGTCAATAAAATTGTTTTAAAATGTTTGCTATAGAATCATGTACCTATAATATAGATCAAATTAATACAATAGAGTTATTCTATAGATACCACCTATGAATTACAGTAGTGTCTATACCCCCTCATCCCCACACAGCTCTCAAATCCACCTACCCAAAAGGTGATTCCCAACAGTCTCATTAGCAAGGACTCCTCTTATTATCATTTGAGAATGGAGGATAAATTTTTAAATATTCTATATATCCAAGATTAATTATCAACTAATTTCCCTTTTGGTGTTATTAAGAAAGGTACATATTCTGTTGAAACTTCTGATCAACAAATCAACATTAGGACACAGAATTAACATAATCCTTGGGAAAAATAGGAAAAGGTAACATTTGGGTACCTTCTTCACAGTCAGTGTGGTTACTGATACACTTTAGGAAATAATGAAATGAGTGTGAAGATCTCCTTTCTAGACAGGGAACTCTATGAAAAGGTGATGTCCTAGACCTACCCTAATAGGCATAAGTGAAGAAAATTTATATTAACAATCTTTTAAACTGCAAGAAGCTTTATCTACCCAAGTGGCACCTTGGAACTAGAAAGAGATGGTAATTAACATCAAGTCCCAATGTTCTAATGTAATCATATCACCTGAAACACAGTATCTCCAGGCATATCTTCAACTATTACAAAAAATGTCTATGCTATTAATATACTTCTTGACCATCACAGACTGAATGTTTGTGTCCCTCCCTAAATTCATATGTTGAAATCCTAACTCCATTGTGATGGTATTAGAAGGTGGGGCCTCTGGTAGGTGATTAGGTCACATAATGGGATTAGTGCTCTTATAAAAAGAGATCCCGAGAGCTCTCTTGCCCTTTCCATCATGCAAGGACACAGTGACAAGATGGGCTATGAACCAGGAGAAAGGCTCTCACCAGACAGTGAATCTGCCAGCGTCTTGATCTTGGAGTTCTCAGCCTCTAGAACTAAAAGAAATAAATTTCTGCTATTCAAGCCACCCATGGTATTTTTGTTATAACAGCACAAACAGACTAAGACAATGACAGAGTGTTCCTACAATTGATGACAAAAAAAAGTATATGGAAAACAAATGACTGAATTTATCAGATTTGGAGTGGTCTTAAATTTGCATCAAAATGAAAATATTTAATTCAACTGATCCAATATTAGTCCATATTTTTCATTCAGGCTATTATTTTAGACCTACTACTACTAATAATGTCTAACATTACTAAGCTCTTACAAAGTGTTTTATGTGCATTCAATCATTTATTTGACTCAATAACACTATGTAAGAAGTACTATTATCATCCCACTTTACAGATGAAGAAACTAAAGTTTACTTAAGTATCATACACAGCTATACGGCATCTGTGTTTACCTGCTCCTTGGTCAATCCGGACCAAATGACCGGGGTGGAGGAGGGGGTAGGGAGAGGTAGTGGGGGTGTGAAGTTTGATATTTTGTTCTAATGGTCAAGGAGAACACTGTGAAATGTCTGAACAATAACTTGTCCCAAGACCACAAGCTTACCTTCAGTACTTCGAATACTGTAAGAAATATGTCTAAAGTTCTTTCTGATATTTCTTACATCACCGGTTTTACTGCATATAATACATATTAATTGGATGTAAGATCTATTTGAATATTTCTCATTGTAGCAGAATTGTATAAGGAGAGTTAAATAATATAGGGAGCTGATATTTCTGTTTAACAGAAAGTAAAAGTTGGGAAAAATATAATCTCAATAATTCCACTGAAGTGGGGGTGGAGTCAAGATGGTGTACTAGGACGCAGAATTCGCGACTCCACACAACTAGGGCACCTACCAGGCACTGGTGGGGGTCCATGGACACCTAAGGGGATGGGAGGAACCCCCAGCAACCAGGCAGGACATGGGGCATGGTGGGGGAGTGAAGGGGGAGGAAAAGTGGAGGCGGGTCAGGACTGGCACCCCTGAGGGACGGCTGAGGGAGGGGAAGAGATCCCATGCCTGAAGGGGGATATTGGGGAACTACTGGGAGGGCAGAGGATCAAAACGGAGAGTGGCCAGGTTTCCCCTGCCCACTTGGGCACCCAGGAACCTGCTGAGATCCCAGCCCTGATCCTCTGCCCACCGAGGCCCCTCCAGCCATGCAGGTCCTGAGACAGTGGGAGGGAGGGAAGGGGGAGCAAAAGTAACAGCCGGACATCTGGGTTGGCACCCCTGAGGGGTGACTGGCGGAGGGAAGGAGTTCCTACACCCAGCAGGATCCACTCACGGTTAGGGGTCCAGCGGACACAGGGGAATCCCTGGGGGAGATGGTGGGGAGGGGTGCAAACGAACAGAAGGGAACATGGTCAGTGTTCTCCCTGTCCACTTAGGCACTGGGGAGCCTGCTGGACTCCCAGGCTTAATCCTCTGCCCTTGGAGCCTCCTTGCTGCTGGGCATAACCCAAGTCCCACCCCTACACCCCCACCCAGGGCCCTATCTCTACACTCAGAGACCCCCTCCAACGCACTGGGCCTAAAACCCACCCAGACACCCTTCCTCAGGGCCCTAATTCCAAACTCCAGAACCGCACACTCCAGAGGCCCTCCTTTCCTAGTGCTGCCTCTCTCCTTCCGCACAGTCCTAAGCAGAGGCCCCGCCCCATGCTTGAAGGTAGCCCTGCCAAGGCCCCACCCCCAGGGCCTTTTCTGGCTAGTGGGTCCTGAGCCTAGGTCCCGGCCTATGCTCAAACATAACCCCCCCACCCACCTAGGTCACCCCACTCTAAACCCCGCCCCTGCCTCAGTTCCACCCCCGCCTAAACTCCACCCCCATAGCCAAGACTTTTATTTTCTTTTTTCCTCTATTAGATTGGAGTTCTGTTTTACCTTGTTGATTCATTGTTGTTGAGTCTTTTATATTTTTATTTTTCCTAGTAAATCTTTTATTTTTTGAATTGTACTTTATTCTTTATACTTTCTTATTGTTCTCTCCTTTTGGCTTGTTCCCCCACTCCTTTTTTTTCTCTGTTGTGGTTTTATTTTACCTTGTTAAAGTTGTTTCAATTATAGTTTTATTTTTCCTAATGTATTTTTTATCTTTCTAATTTTATTTTGTTTTTCATTCTTTAATATTACACTGCTCCCTTTTTTCTTTCTTTCTTTTTTTTTTTAACCGCGCCATGAAGCTTGCAGGATCTTGGTTCCCAAGCCAGAAATCGGGACTGAGCTCCTGTGATGGGAGCTCCAAGTCCAAACTGCTGGACTAACAGAGAACCTCAGACCCCAGGGAATATTAATTGGAGTGAGGCCTCCCAGAGGTCCTCATCTCAGCACCAAGACCCATTTCTATCCAACTGCCTGCGAACTCCAGTACTGAATGTCTCAGTTCAAAAAACCAGTAAGACAGGAATACAGAACCACACATCAAAAAAAAAAAAAAAGAAAAAGAAAAAGAAACAACAATACAATATGTTACAGACGAGGAAGCAAGGTAAAAACCTACAAGACCAAATAAATGAAGATGAAATAGGCAACCTACATGAAAAAGCATTCAAAGTAATGATAGTAAAGATGATCCAAAATCTCAGAAACAGAATGGAGAAAATGCAAGAAACATTTAACAAGGATCTAGAAGAACTAAAGAGCAAACAAACAGTGATGAACAACACAATTACTGAAATTAAAAATACACTAGAAGGAATCAATATCAGAATAACTGAGGCAGAAGAACAGATAAGTGAGCTGGAAGATAAAATGGTGGAAATAACTGTCAGGGAGCAGAATAAAGAAAAAAGAATGAAAAGAATTGAGAACAGTCTCAGAGACCTCTGGGGCAACATTAAATGCACCAACATTCGAATTTTAGGGGTCCAAGAAGAAGAAGAGAAAAAGAAAGGGTGTGAGAAAATATTTGAAGAGAAGAGTCAAAAACTTCCCTAACATGGAAAAGGAAATAGTCAATCAAGTCCAGGAACACAGAGAGTACCATACAGGATAAACCCAAAGAGAAACATACCAAGACACATATCAATCAAACTATCAAAAATTAAATACAAAGAAAAAATATTAAAAGCAGCAAGGGAAATGCAACAAATAACATACAAGGGAATCCACATAATGATAAACAGCTGACCTTTCAGCAGAAACACTGCAATCCAGAAGGGAGTGGCAGGACATATTTAAAGTGATGAAGGAGAAAAACCTGCAACCAAGATTACTCTACCCAGCAAGGATCTCATTCAGATTCGAGGGAGAAATTAAAACCTTTAAAGATAAGCAAAAGTTAAGAGAATTCAGCACCACCAAACCAGCTTTACAACAAATGCTAAAGGAACTTCTCTAGGCAGGAAACATAAGAGAAGAACAAGACCTACAAAATCAAACCAAAAACAATTAAGAAAATGGTAATAGGAACATACATATCGATAATTACCGTAAATGTTAATGGATTAAATGCTCTGACCAAAAGACACAGACTGGCTGAATGGATACAAAAACAAGACCCATATATATGCTGTCTACAAGAGACCCACTTCAGATCGAGGGACACATAAAGACTGAAAGTGAGGGGATGGAAAAACATATTCCATGCAAATGGAAATTTAAAAAAAGCTAGAGTAGCAATTCTCATATCAGACAAAATAGACTTTAAAATAAAGACTATTATAAGACACAAAGAAGGACACTACATAATGATCAAGGGATCAAACAAAGAAGAAGATATAATAATTGTAAATATTTATTCACCCAACATCTGAGCACCTGAATACATAAGGCAAATGCTAACCATCATAAAAAGGGAAATCAACAATAACACAATCATAGTAGGGGACTTTAACACCCCACTATAACCAATGGACAGATCATCCAAAATGAAAATAAATAAGGAAACACAAGCTTTAAATGACACATCAAACAAGATGGACTTAATTGATATTTATAGGACATTCCATTCAAAAACAACAGAATACACTTTCTTCTCAAGTGCTCATGGAACATTCTCCAGGATAGACCATATCTTAGGTCACAAATCAAGCCCTGGTAAATTTAAGAAAATTGAAATTGTAACGTATCTTTTCCAACCACAACGCTATGAGACTAGATATCAATTACAGGAAAAACAACTAAAAAATACAAACACATGGAGGCTAAACAGTCCACTACTAAATAACCAAGAGATCACTGAAGAAATCAAAGAGGAAATCAAAAAATACCTAGAAACAAATGACAATGAAAACCCGATGACATAAAACCTATGGGATACAGCAAAAGCAGTTCTAACAGGGAAGTTTATAGAAATACAATCCTACCTCAAGAAACAAGAAACAACTCAAATACAGGACCTAACCTTAAACCTACAGAAAGATGAACAACAACAACAACAAAAAACCAAAGTTAGCAAAAGGAAAAAAATCATAAAGATCAGACCAGAAATAATTTTTTAAAAAAATGAATGAAACAACAGCAAAGATCAATAAAACGAAAAGCTGGTTTTTTGAGAAGATACACAAAATTGATAAACCATTAGCCAGACTCATCAACAAAACAAGGGAGAAGACTCAAGTCAGCAGAATTAGAAGTGCAAAAGAAGTAACTGACACTGCAGAAATACAAAGGATCATAAGAGATTCCTATAAGCAACTATATGCCAATAAAATGGACAAGCTGGAAGAAATGGACAAATTCTTAGAAAAGCACTACCTTCTGAGACTGAACCAGGAAGAAATAGAAAATATAAACAGACCAATCACAAGCACTGAAATTGAGACTGTGATTAAAAGTCTTGCAACAAACAAAATGCAGGACCAGATGGCTCCACAGGAGAATTCTATCAAAGACTGAGAGAAGAGCTAATACCTATCCTTCTCAAACTCTTCCAAAGTATAGCAGACGGAGGAGCACTCCCAAACTCATTCTACGAGGCCACCATCGCCCTGATACCAAAACCAGACAAATATGTCATGAAAAAAGAAAACTACAGGCCAATATATCTGATAAACATAGATGCAAAACTCCTCAACAAAATACCAGCAAACAGAACCCAACAGCACATTAAAAGGATCATACACAATGATCAAGGGGATCATTACCTCTTAACCATTACCCCAGGAATGCAAGGATTCTTCAATATACGCAAATCAATCAATGTGATATACCATATTAACAAACTGAAGGATAAAAACCATATGATAATCTCAATGGACGCAGAAAAAGCTTTTGACAAAATTCAACACCCATTTATGATAAAAACTGTCCAGAAAGTAGACATAGAGGAAACCGACCTCAACATAATAAAGGCCATACATATATGACAAACCCACAGCCAACATCGTTCTCAATGGGGAAAAAATGAAACGCTTTCCTCTAAGATCAGGAAAAAGACAAAGTTGCTCACTCTCACCACTCTTATTCAACATAGTTTTGGAAGTTTTAGCCACAGCAATCAAAGAAGAAAAAGAAATAAAAGCAATCCAAATCGGAAAAGAAGAAGTAAAATTGTCACAGTTTGCAGATGACGTGGTACTATACATAGAGAATCCTAATTATGCTACCAGAAAACTACTAAGGCTAATCAATGAATTTGGCAGAGTAGCAAGATCCACATTAATGCACAGAAATCTCTTGCATTCCTATACACTAATGATGAAAAATCTTAAAGAGAAAATAAGGAAACACTCCCATTTACCACTGCACCAAAAAGAATAAAATACCTAGGAATAAACCTATCTAAGGAGACTAAAGACCTGTATGCAGAAAATTATAAGACACTGATGAAAGAAATTAAAGATGATACAGGTTGAGAGATACACCATGTTCTTGGATTGTAATAATCAACATTGTGAAAATGACTGTACTACCCAAAGCAATCTACAGATTCAATGCAATCCCTATCAAAATATCAATGGCATTTTTCACAGAACTAGAACAAAAAATTTCATAGTTCGTATGCAAACACAAAGGACCCTGAATAGCCAAAGCAATCTTGAGAAAGAAAAATGGAGCTGGAGGAATCAGGCTCCCAGACTTCAGACTGTACTACAAAGCTATAGTAATCAAGGCAGTATGGTACTGGCACAAAAACAGAAATATAGATCAATGGAACAGGATAGAAAGCCCAGGGATAAACCCATGCACTTATGGTCACCTTATCTTTGATAAAGAAGGCAAGAGTATACAATGGAGAAAAGAGAGGCTCTTCAATAAGTGGTGCTGGGTAAACTGGACAGCAACATGTAAAAGAATGAAATTACAACACTCCCTGACACCATACACAAAAATAAACTCAAAATGGATTAAAGACCTAAATGTAAGGCCAGACACTATTAAACTCTTAGAGGAAAACAGAGGCAGAACACTCTGTGACATAAATCACAGCAATATACTTTTTGACCCACCTCCTAGAAAAATGGAAATAAAAACAAAAATAAACAAATGGGACCTAATGAAACTTAAAAGGTTTTGCACAGCAAAGGAAACCATAAACAAGACGAAAAGATAACCCTCAGAATGGGAGAAAATATTTGCAAATGAATCATCGGACAAAGGATTAATCTCCAAAATATACAAGCAGCTCATGCAGCTCAATATCAAAAAAACAAACAACCCAATCCAAAAATGCGCAGAAGACCTAAAGAGACATTTCTCCAAAGAAGATACACAGATTGCCAACAAACACATGAAAAGATGCTCAACATCACTAATCATTAGAGAAATGCAAATCAAAACCACAATGAGGGCCTCCCTGGTGGCGCAGTGGTTAAGAGTCCGCCTGCCAATGCAGGGGATACGGGTTCGTGCCCCGGTCTGGGAGGATCCCATATGCCGCGGAGTGGCTGGGCCCGTGAGCCATGGCCGCTGGGCCTGCGCATCCGGAGCCTGTGCTCCGCAACGGGAGAGGCCACAACAGTGAGAGGCCCGCATACCGCAAAAAAGAAAAAAAAAAAAAAAAAACACAATGAGGTATCACCTCACACCAGTCAGACTGGCCAACACCAAAAAATCTACAAACAATAAATGCTGGAGAGGGTGTGGAGAAAAGGGAACCCTCTTGCACTGTTGGTGGGAATGTAAATTGATAGAGCCACTATGGAGAACAGCATGGAGGTTCCTTAAAAAACTAAAAATAGAATTACCATATGACCCAGCAATCCCACTACTGGGCATATACCCTGAGAAAACCATCATTCAAGAAGAGTCATGTACCACAATATTCATTGCAGCACTATTTACAATAGTCAGGACATGGAAGTAACCTATGTGTCCATCGACAGATGAATGGATAAAGAAGATGTGGCACATATATATACAATAGAATATTACTCAGCCATAAAAAGGAATGAAACTGAGTTATTTGTAGCGAGGTGGATGGACCTAGAGTCTGTCATACAGAGTGAAGTAAGTCAGAAAGCGAAAAACAAATACCGTATGCTAACACATATATATGGAATCTAAAAAACAAAAATGGTTCTGATGAACCTAGGGGCAGGACAGAAATAAAGGCACAAAAGCAGAGAATGGACTTGAGGACACAGGGAGGGGGAAGGGTAAGCTGGGATGAAGTGAGAGAGTAACACTGACATATATACACTATCAAATGTAAAACAGATAGCTAGTGGGAATCAGCTGCATAGCACAGGGAGATCAGCTCAGTGCTTTGTGACCACCTAGAGGGGTGGGATAGGGAGGGTGGGAGGGAGACACAGAGGGGATATGGGGATATGAGTATGCAAATAGCTGATTCACTTTGTTATACAGCAGAAACTAACACAACATTGTAAAGCAATTATAGTCCAATAAAGATGTTAAAAAAATAATAATTCCACTGAACTCTTAGTACATGTAGGAGTAATAGTATAATAATACATTACTGGAAAAATAAAATAATTTAAATTCACATTCTCCAATATGAAGAGTTTCTGTTTTATTTAGGTAAGCTTCTGAAACTTCCTTTCTCTCCACAAGGTAGAAATTTTGAAGTTAAAGGCTATGAGCAATTACATACACTGGCTTATTTATCAGTTCTTAAATTTAGATTATAGAAGGTTTCTTGTGTTAGCTAAAGAATCGTCTAAATTCTTCACAAACATGGTTATAGAATCCCAGAAAACTGATCCTGAAGAAATTCCTGTTTGTGACAATTCAAAAAATATTTCACCATGAGATCTAGGTGCAAAAGACATGAATTCCAAGGATTTACCACTTTTGATATTAAAGCATTTCCCATTTACTTTTAGCTTACTCATGTTGCATGGAAATTGATCTGAAATGCCATTTTAGGCAGAAATTTGTCCTCATCATTAAACTTTTCTTGATGAATCCAGATCATCAATATGAATTATTTAATTATTGAAATCCTCAGAACATATGAAGGGAGTTAAAACTAATCGTCAATATACCAAATAGCCCTAGGCTGTTAGGTATCTTCATTCCTCTGATTTTTTACAGACTCTGTAATAGTGGTCTTCTAGCTAAAGTTCACAGAATCAGTTATTTTTACGAGACTCAATCACCAGAAGCTCAACTTCTTTCCTAAAATTGATCTGTCTGAGAATGCACTTCTCAGACAAGGAATCATGGGGATGACAATTTCTGTTTAAAGACCTTGTCTTTTCATCTGCAAGCCACTGTCAAAGAACACATTGCTCCTGAGAAAAATTCCCATAAGAGGTCATCAAAAAGGGACTCAATAAGAAATACAACAGAGGGGGGGTGCCTTATTTCACCAGCGGCAGAATCATTTCAAGCCTCCTCCTTACTGTGTCTAGAAATTCATTCTGGACTGAGAATTCAGAACTGAAAAGATAAGTCATTCAGAGGTTCATGAGAAAATTTATGTGAATACAAAATTCAACCTTAAAGAAAGAAAACCTGGGGCTTCCCTGGTGGCGCAGTGGTTGAGAGTCCGCCTGCCGATGCAGGGGACACTGGTTCATGCCCCGGTCTGGGATGATCCCACATGCCGCGGAGCGGCTGGGCCCGTGAGCCATGGCCGCTGAGCCTGCGTGTCCGGAACCTGTGCTCCGCAACGGGAGAGGCCACAACAGTGAGAGGCCCACGTACCGCAAAAAAAAAAAAAAAGAAAGAAAACCTGACCTAGCTGATTGAGTCAACAAGTAAGTTTCTCAAAATAGTTTAGATAGGTAGACATTTTTCATAAGCTTAATGAGCTAAATCAGCAGCTTCAAGGTTTCGATAAAATATATTTAAAGCATGTGATTATTTTGTCAAAAAAAATCATTTCTGCAAAGCTGTATTGAATTTTGGAATATTTTTATTTTCCCCAAAGCTGAGTGTATCAAGCTGAACGTGGTGCCTCTAAGAGAAGGAGCAACAAGTATAATCAATGGGTATTTGAGAGGCTTTGATAAGTCTTTGGTGTACTTCCCAGAAACACAGAAAGTGAACGTCTCAAATGACTGATTAACAAATACTTTTGAAAGTCAGTGTTTCCTTTCAACAAAATTGAAGGACAACTAATTGAGGTGTCAGAGGATGAATCACGAACAATAATTTGATGAGAAATCATTGTGTGATTTGGGGCATAAAACTGGTAAGGAGTTTTTTTAAAAATTCAATGATAAAAAAAATCTCTCCAATCTCATCTACTTATTTGTGTGAGAAAGATTTCTCAATGTTTACATCTAGAAAAATGAAAAACTGTCATTGTGTTAAATCCTATCTTGTTCCAGAAATAAATAATATTTGACTTCATACAAAACTAGTTTTAAAAAAAAGTGTCCATCTCATTAACAGATGAACTTCCAATAAATTTAACTTTTATATTTAGTGATTATTTATCAATATTTAATATTATTTGTGGTTTTGGTCAATCTGTGCTAATAACAACGGTAATAAAAACTCAATCCAAATGTCATTTTTGAAATTTAGAGGATTATGGACTCAGGAAGTTATATTTATTTTAAGGTTCTGAGACTATACAATGATCAATAAAACGTTTAAGCATATTTCACTGATAAAATTCTGTACGGTAAGTAAATAAAAACATGAATTAAAAGAGAAAAAGGATCGGTGTCGTTTTCAGAAAGAACTTGCTTTTATATTTTTAAATAGATGATGGTGAGAATCAAATTATAATAGTATTATAGTATTATAGGATCTAAATGGGTATACTTTAAAATGATTTAGACTTTTAATTTTAAAATTCCAACATTTACAATACACCAGAAATTATGTTCTTGGTAATTCTTTAAACTTATGATGAAAAAGTTGAGGTCTATAATTATTCCAAAAATCTTTCAAGGTGTAGGGAACAAAGAAATTGGCGCTTTCTGCTTTATTTCTTCTGCCTTCTTATTTCTGGAATTAGAAAGTGTGCTTTCCTGGCCCTACTTTACCATTTGCTCTTTGGTCCACTGTTCCCTTAGAAACTGAGGTCTCCAAATCACAGAACTGTGGACATGATGAACTGCCCAAACAAATATGATAGTAATTATCTGCTTTACCATACGACTCATTACAAGCTTCTTTTAAATAACAATCTCCTCTAGCGCTTCTGAAATATGGCTCCATGATTATAAAAATCCATCACTGAATTCTATTTACAGGCTCTTCACTTTTTAAGTCCAAAATACAAATGTGATGCTTTGATCCTGTAGCAGATTTTCAAGAATAATCCCTTTTTAAGTGTCTTCACAAATATGTTATTGAGTTCAGCATGGCAACAAAAAGAAAACAGAAGAGAAGGGAGAAAGAAAAAAGAGGAGATGAAAATGGTACGATGATATCACAGAAGAAGGTGGGCAACTTTAAGCAATCAGGCCTTTTCAAACATGGCATCACCAAATTTTATCACTAATTCATAATAGGATTAAAACACAAATCATTTTTTATATGAGAACAAAGCTAAGTATTGGTTTCATACAGTTCTTGTCCCTATAACCAGATTTCTTTCCTGGTTTTCTCTCTGAGACAAGAAACTCCTACTGAAACAGGGGATAAGTATTTCTTGAGGTCTGATGATCCTTACAAGCCCCTTGACCTCTCTATGGAACTCCATTTTCTTATCTATAAAATGAGAAGGTAGCTCTCAACCAATAATTTGAGGAGAAGGAAAGGGGTCAAGGAGGGCAGACGAGAAGGTCCATGTTTCAAGGGACGAATTTTTTCGACAGAATACCCACACCTAGCCCGACCAGATTCTGACTCAAGCTGCATCACTACCCTACACCCCTGTCAACATCGAGAATTCCTGCTATGGGGATTTGTGTTCTTTCCTTCAAAATGAACAAAAGGTTGCCATCACAGTGTATAATTTTAAGGTCCCTGCAGTAATGAGATTCCATATTCTTCAGCTATGACTAGAAAACAGTGATATTCATTTGTTTCTCTTTTCCTATGTCCTTTGTTTCTGGCAAGGATCACTATTTACTCCTTGTAGTGTGTGCCTAGGAGGAGGAGGGGGATAAAAGATGTAGGTGGGGACATGTTTTCAGCCGCCATGAGGCTCAAGAGCTACATTAATCTGTATTTCTATGCTTTCATAACATCACAACTCTCCCAGCTTAAAAAAAAAATTATTAGGAATTTTAGAAGATCCCCTTTTCTCTCATCTTGAAGCCTGTTAAAAGATATTTGTAGGGGCTTCCCTGGTGGCGCCGTGGTTGAGAGTCCGCCTGCCGATGCAGGGGACGCGGGTTTGTGCCCCTGTCCGGGAGGATCCCACATGCCGCGGAGCGGCTGGGCCCGTGAGCCATGGCCGCCGGGCCTGCGCGTCCAGAGCCTGTGCTCCACAACGGGAGAGGCCACAACAGTGAGAGGCCCGCGTAATGCAAAAAAAAAAAAAAAAAAAAAGATATTTGTAAAAAGGAGGTACAAAAGAAGAGGTTGCCAGATAAGGTACTTTTTCTAAATCAAAGGAGCTTCCAGGCAGAATGGGGCCTGACTTGGTGGTCAGCTGTCAGAGTGAAATTTAATTTAGCAGTAACAACAGACAAAGTATGTCAGACTAAGTGCTTGATCAAGAAACTGAAAATTGTTCAATAAAACAGCCTTGATGTCAGTTAAAGCAGAAACCCCAGGAAAAGAATGACTATGCTGAAAATAAATTAAGAAAACATCCCACAGACTTGAGAAAAAAAATTCTTTTTTATCCTCCCAACTCACCTTACTCTATGTAAAGTTCAGAGGTTCTTGATTTCAGGAGGTTTTCCAGCCATTATGATGGGCTGGTGAAGACATTTGTGTCCCTGGATCTAGTGATTATTGTCATGGCTCTGAAGCCCAGAGTCACTCCTATTTAGAAAATCTCTTATATCCTTTTAGATTATGCTTGATTTCTTTTTCTTTTAAATAAATTTAGTTATTTATTTGTTTACTTTTGGCTGTGTTGGGTCTTCTCATTACAGTGGTTTCTCTTGTTGTAAGCACAGGCTCTAGGCACACGGGCTTCAGTAGTTGTGGCACACGGGCTTAGTTGCTCCACAGCATGTGGGATCTTCCTGGACCAGGGCTCGAACCCATGTCCCCTGCATTGGCAGGCAGACTCTTAACCACTGCACCACCAGGGAAGACTTATGCTTGATCTCTTTTCATCTAATTAATTACATCTCAGGAACCAAGAAGTAATTACATTAAGAACTTGGAGGCACGCCTTCAGAAATGTCACTATGGCCTTCTGTTTGTTTGCTTTAAAGCAAACCAGCACTCTGGAACTTAGCTCAGATTAGCAATTTTGTGCTTTCAGTTAGATACAGTGCAATGGTTCTACTCCTGATTGCTAGAATAAGAAAGCAGGTGAAAGACATACAGTAATGTGGTTCAATCTCCCCTTCTCTCTCTCTGTCTTTCTCTCTGTCTCTCTCTCCTTTGTACTCTACTTCAGTATAGTGATTTGAGGCCTCTGGGTTTGAGTTGGGAGCATAGAAACTATTGGCAAACGTTTACTTGTTTACCTGAGGGTCAAGTGGGATGAAAAGCAGAACAAGAAGACAGAACTTTCCAAGGACTGGCACTGGTCAAAGCACAGAGAAACAATACGGATCTTCAAAGGGACATTTTTTTCTTTTTCTTTCTTTTTAAAAACTGTTGTCAGTCTAATAAGTGTTGAAGACTATTTGCTAAGCTGTCCAAAGACGTAACTATGCTGAGACTGCTCCTTCACTTGTCTACTCTCAAAGGCCTCTGTGAACATCTGCAACATGCGTGCTGGCCTCTTCCAAACAAAAGGAAGGAGGTCCAAAGAGAATGTGCTCTCAAAAAAGTTGTAAACGCATTTAAAAAATTCTGTGAAAGCTCATCAGCTACCTGATTTCCTAGGCAGAGCCTCTTATTACCTTAACCATGATTTAAGACAGGAGTATGTAGGTAGAATAAAGACATAGGGATGAGAAGTGGAGGAAAAGGAAAGGTGATGAATGATTAATGAAAATCTAGTGATTAATGGAACAAAGATTTTAAAAAGTAATAAAGCATTCATCTCTAGGGTGGAAAACAGGACAAAACAAAAATGAGTACTAAATTGCTAAAACAGTAAAATAAGAGAGTAGAACAAACAAACAGAGTAGGACAAAGAAATGCCCATTTCAGTATAAGCATTGTTGAAAAGACACAGGGGATTTGGGAACTTACCATTTACAAGTTATTTGCTTAAACAAAAATAAATTTATGTTGCCTGATTGCCTAAAAGTTACTTACTGATAATGGGTCATTTATGGATAACAGCCTACAGCCACCCAGGTATATATGGAAGCCAGACTTTGTGTCTGTTCAACTTTTCTTTCTCTGCGAAATCTGATTCACAGCATTAGAGTGCAGGAGAACCCTCAGTTGCATGGCTCCATCACTAATGAAATGAGCTCCTGGCTTTTCAGAGCAACCATAGAGTATGTACTGGGCTCCCGGAGAAGCACTCTGTGTATGAATTACCTATGTGTGTGCACAACCTAAGGGAAAACTCATATGAGGCACAGAGGAAATTTATAAACACAAGCTGCACATTGGTAGGAATACAGAAACATACCACAAAGGGGTGTAGACACCCAGGTTTTTCCCAAAAGCTGACCTGTACACATGCAAGGGCAAGATACCACAGAACAAGCCCTATGGCAAGACAAGCAATGAGAACAACTGAAAATAATAATGTGTGTGTGATTTACTTATTTTGAATGTTAGTTGAAGGAAAACAAGTTTAACTGGAAGATGAGCTGAGCTCATAAAAACAGTTATGGAGATTATTCAGGGAACTTCTGGACACATACAAGAAACATAAAGGATGGCAACACATGTTTTGAAAAAATTAGGCCTTATTTCGCATGACAGTTTTCTTTTCTACTTTTCTCTGAATCAGGTGTAACACTCGTACAACTTGCACTCCCATCTCCCATGATTAGGGACACATCTGGGCTCACATAAGATTCCCTGAAGACACGGTCAGAAGATTCATTTGTCACTTTGGTATCCAATATGCTCCACAGCTTTCTATGAACTGATCAAATGAATGAGTAAATGAACAAATGAATGATTTGCTGAAATAATATTGTGAAGAATTTTGTAACAGAGGGGCATCATCTTCTACAAAGACATTGATTTATTCTATAATATCTCTCAGAATCACAAGACTAATCAGCAGATATTGAAAAGGAACACCTGCCTCAGGCAGAAGTGACTTAAAAAAAAAAGTCCTGGCACAAACCATTGAAAACGATGGTAACAAACCATATTTCAAAGTTGGGCAGTCTACCAAAAAGGGAAAAAGAAGATACGGGAGCAAGTAAAGACTTGGCCCTGGCGGAAACAAGATAGCGTATTAGGAGGTCGTGGAATTCACGTCTCCTCACAATTTGAGCATCAACCACGCACCCGTGAGGGACCACAGACACCTAAGGGGACGGGAGGAAAACCCAGTGACCGGTTTGCGGGATCTTGGTTCCCAGGCTGGAGGTCAGGCCCGAGCTCCTGTGGTGGGAGCACCCAAGTCCAAACCGCTGGAAAACAGAGAACCTCAGACCCCAGGGAATATCAATCGGAGTGAGGCCTCCCAGAGGTCCTCATCTCAGCACCAAGACCCAGCTGTATCCAACTGCCTGCAAACTCCAGTGCTGGACGTCTCAGGCTAAACAACCAGTAAGACAGGAATCCAGCACCACCCATCAAAAATAATAATAATAATAAATGAAACGACAAAAAAAATGTTAGAGACAAAGGAGCAAGGTAAAATCCTACAAGATCAAATAAATGCAGATGAAATAGGCAACCTACCTGAAAAATAATTCAGAGTAATGATAGTAAAGATGATCCAAAATCTCAGAAACAGAATGGAGAAAATGCAAGAAACATTTAACAAGGATCTAGAAGAACTAAACAGCAAATGAACAGTGATGAACAACACAATTACTGAAATTAAAAACACTCTAGGGCCTCCCTGGTGGCGCAAGTGGTTGAGAGTCCGCCTGCCGATGCAGGGGATACGGGTTCGTGCCCCGGTCTGGGAGGATCCCATATGCCGCGGAGCGGCTGGGCCCGTGAGCCATGGCCGCTGAGCCTGCGCGTCCGGAGCCTGCGCGTCCGGAGCCTGTGCTCCGCAACGGGGGAGGCCACAACAGTGAGAGGCCCGCATACCACAAAAAAAAAAAAAAAAAAAAAAAAAAAAAAAAAACACTCTAGAAGGAATCAATACCTGAATAACTGAGGCAGAAGAAAGGATAAGTGAGCTGGAAGATAAAATGGTGGAAATAACTGTCAGGGAGCAGAATAAAGAAAAAAGAATGAAAAGAATATAGGAAAGTCTCAGAGACCTCTGGGACAACACTAAACGCACCAACATTAGAATTACAGGGGTCCCAGAAGAAGAAGAGAAAAAGAAAGGGTCTGAGAAAATATTTGAAGAGATTATAGTTGAAAACTTCCCTAATATGGGAAAGGAAATAGTCAATCTAGCCCAGGAAGCACAGAGAGTACCATACAGGATAAACCCAAAGAGAAGCATGCCGAGGCACATATTATTCAAACTATGAAAAATGAAATAAAAGAAAAAATATTAAAATCAGCAAGGGAAAAGCAACAAATAACATATGAGAGAATCCCCATAAGGCTACCAGCTGATCTTTCAGCAGAAACTCTGCAAGCCAGAAGGGAGTGGCAGGATGTATTTAAAGTGATGAAAGGGAAAAAGCTACAACCAATATTACTCTACCCAGCAAGGATCTCATTCAGATTCAAGGGAGAAATTAAAACCTTTAAAGATAAGCAGAAGTTAAGAGAATTCAGCACCACCAAACCAGCTTTACAAAAATACTAAAGGAATGTCTCTACGCAGGAAACACGAGAGAAGTTAAAGACCTACAAAAACAAACCCAAAACAATTAAGAAAATGGTAATAGAAACATACATATCGATAACTGCCTTAAATGTAAATGGATTAAATGCTCCAACCAAAAGACACAGACTGGCTGAATGGATACAAAAACAAGACCCATATATATGCGGTATACAAGAGACCCACTTCAGACCTAGGGACACATACAGACTGAAAGTGAGGGGATGGAAAAACATATTCCATGCAAATGGAAATCAAAAGAAAGCTGGAATAGCAATGCTCATATCAGACAAAATACACTTTAAATTAAGGACTATTACAAGACACAAAGAAGGACACTACATAATGATCAAGGGAGCAATCCAAGAAGAAGATATAACAATTGTAAATATTTATGCACCCAACATAGGAGCACCTCAATACATAAGGCAAATGCTAACAGCCATAAAAGGGGAAATCGACGTAACACAATCATAGTAGGGGACTTTAACACCCCACTTTCACCAATGGACAGATCATCCAAAGCAAAAATAAATAAGAAAACACAAGCTTTAAGTGACACATTAGACAAGATGGACTTAATTGATGTTTATAGGACATTCCATCCAAAAACAATAGAATACACTTTCTTCTCAAGTGCTCATGGAACATTCTCCAGGACAGACCATATCATGGGTCACAAAACAAGCCTTGGTAAATTTAAGAAAATTGAAATTTTATCAAGTATCTTTTCCAACCACAATGCTATGAGACTAGATATCAATTACAGGAAAAACAACTAAAAAATACAAACACATGGAGGCTAAACAGTCCACTACTAAATAACCAAGAGATCACTGAAGAAATCAAAGAGGAAATCAAAAAATACCTAGAAACAAATGACAATGAAAACCCAATGACGCAAAACCTATGGGACACAGCAAAAGCAGTTCTAACAGGGAAGTTTATAGCAATACAATCCTACCTCAAGAAACAAGAGACATCTCAAATACAGAACCTAACCTTAAACCTAAAGCAATTGGATAAAGATGAACAACAAAAAAAACCAAAGTTAGCAGAGGGAAAGAAATCATATAGATCAGATAAGAAATGAATGAAAAAGAAAGGAAGGAAACAATAGCAAAGATCAATAAAAATAAAAGCTGGTTCGTTGAGAAGATAAACAAAATTGTTAAACCATTAGCCAAGTCATCAAGGAAACAAGGGAGAAGACTCAAATCAACAGAATTAGAAATGAAAAAAGAGAAGTAACAACGGACACTGCAGAAATACAAAGGACATGAGAGATTCCTACAAGCAACTCTATGCCAATAAAATGGACAACCTGGAAGAAATGGACAAATTCTTAGAAAAGCACAACCTTCCGAGACTGAACCAGGAAGAAATAGAAAATATGAACAGACCAATCACAAGCACTGAAATTGAAACTGTGATTAAAAATCTTCCAACAAACAAAAGCCCAGGACCAGATGGCTTCACAGGCAAATTCTATGAAACATTTAGAGAAGAGCTAACACCTATCCTTCTCAAACTCTTCCAAAATGGAGCAGAGGGAGGAACGCTCCCAACCTCATTCTCCGAGGCCACCATCACCCTGATACCAAAACCAGACAAAGATGTCACAAACAAATGAAACTACAGGCCAATATCTCTGATGAACAGAGACACAAAAATCCTCAACAAAATACTATAAACAGAATCCAACAGCACATTAAAAGGATTATACACCATGATCAACTGGGGTTTATCCCAGGAATACACAGATTCTTCAATATATGCAAATCAATCATTGTGATACAACATATTAACAAACTGAAGGATAAAAACCATATGCTAAACTCAGTAGATGCAGAAAAATCTTTGAACAAAATTCAACACCCATTTATGATAAAAACTCCCCAGAAAGTAGGCATAGAGGGAACCTACCTCAACATAATAAAGGCCACATATGACAAAGCCACAGCCAACATCGTTCTCTATGGTGAAAAACTGAAACTATTTCCTCGAAGATCAGGAACAAGACAAGGTTGCCCACTGCCACCACTATTATTCAACATAGTTTTGCAAGTTTTAGCCACAGCAGTAAGAGAAGAAAAACAAATAAAAGGAATCCAAATCAGAAAAGAAGAAGTAAAACTGTCACTGTTTGCAGATGACATGATAGTATACACAGAAAATCCTAAAGATGCTACCAGAAAACTACTAGAGCTAACAAATGAACTTGGTAAAGTAGCAGGATACAAAATTAATG
This sequence comes from Mesoplodon densirostris, assembly GCF_025265405.1. Lineage (NCBI taxonomy): Eukaryota > Metazoa > Chordata > Mammalia > Artiodactyla > Ziphiidae > Mesoplodon > Mesoplodon densirostris. The sequence continues at coordinate 81,410,886 of NC_082670.1, forward strand.
CACAAAATGCACAGAAAACTCTTGCATTCCTATACACTAATGATGAAAAATCTGAAAGAGAAATTAAGGAAACACTCCCATTTACCACTGCAACAAAAAGAATAAAATGCCTAGGAATAAACCTACCTAAGGAGACAAAAGACCTGTATGCAGAAAACTATAAGACACTGATGAAAGAAATTAAAGATGATACAAACAGATGGAGAGATATACCATGTTCTTGTATTGGAAGAATCAACGTTGTGAAAATGACTGTACTACCCAAAGCAATCTACAGATTCAGTGCAATCAACCTACCAATGTCATTTTTCACAGAACTAGAACAAAAAATTTCACAATTTATATGGAAACACAAAAGACCCCGAATAGCCAAAGCAACCTTGAGAAAGAAAAACGGAGGTGGAGGAAGCAGGCTTCCGGACTTCAGACTATACTACACAGGTACAGTAATCCAGACTTCAGACTATACTACACAGGTACAGTAATCCAGACACTATGGTACTGGCACAAAAACAGAAATATGGATCAATGGAACAGGATAGAAAGCCCAAAGATAAACCCAAGCACATATGGTCACTTTATCTTTGATAAAGGAGGCAAGAGTATACAATGGAGAAAGACAGCCTCTTCAGTAAGTGGTGCTGGGAAAACTGGACAGCTACATGTAAAAGAATGAAATTAGAATACTTCCTGGGCCTCCCTGGTGGCGCAAGTGGTTGAGAGTCCGCCTGCCGATGCAGGGGATACGGGTTCGTGCCCCGGTCTGGGAGGATCCCATATGCCGCGGAGCGGCTGGGCCCGTGAGCCATGGCCGCTGAGCCTGCGCGTCCGGAGCCTGCGCGTCCGGAGCCTGTGCTCCGCAACGGGGGAGGCCACAACAGTGAGAGGCCCGCGTACCGCAAAAAAAAAAAAAAAAAAGAATACTTCCTAACACCATACACAAAAATAAACTCAAAATGGATTAAACAACTAAATGTAAGGCCAGGCACTATGAAACTCTTAGAGGAAAACACAGGCAGAACACTCTGTGACATAAATCACAGCAAGATCCTTTTTGACCCACCTCCTAGAGAAATGGAAATAAAAACAAAAATAAACACATGGGACCTAATGAAACTTAAAAGCTTTTGCACAGCAAAGGAAACCATAAACAAGACAAAAAGACAACCCTCAGAATGGGAGAAAATATTTGCAAATGAAGCAACTGACAAAGGATTAATCTCCAAAATATACAAGCCTTTCATACAGCTCAATTTCAAAAAAACAAACAACCCAATCCAAAAATGGGCAGAAGACCTAAAGAGACATTCCTCCAAAGAAGATACACAGATTGCCAACCAATACATGAAAGGATGCTCAACCTCAGTAATCATTAGAGAAATGAAAAACCACAATGAGGTATCACCTCACACCGGTCAGAATGGCCATCAACAAAAAATCTACAAACAATAAATGCTGGAGAGGGTGTGGAGAAAAGGGAACCCTCTTGCACTGTTGGTGGGAATGTAAATTGACACAGCCACTATGGAGAACGGTATGGAGGTTCCTTAAAAAACTAAAAATAGAACTGCCATATGACCCAGCAATCCCACTACTGGGCATATACCCTGAGAAAACCATAATTCAAAAAGAGTCATGTACCAAAATGTTCACTGCAGCACTATTTACAATAGCCAGGACATGGTAGCAACCTATGTGTCCATCAACAGATGAATGGATAAAGAAGATGTGGCACATATATACAGTAGAATATTACTCAGCTATAAAAAGAAATGAAATTGAGTTATTTGTAGTGAGGTGGATGGACCCAGAGTGTGTCATACATAGTGAAGTAAGTCAGAAAGAGAAAAATAAATACCGTATGCTGACACATATATATGGAATCTAAAAAAAAAAGAAAACGGTTCTGATGAACCTAGGGGCCCGACAGGAATAAAGACACCGATGTAGAGAATGGACTTGAGGACACGGGGAGGGGGAACGGTAAGCTGGGATGAAGTGAGAGAGTAGCATGGACATATATACACTACCAAATGTAAAACAGATAGCTAGTGGGAAGCAGCTGCACAGCACATGGAGATCAGCTTGATGCTTTGTGATCACCTGAAGGGGTGGGATATGGAGGGTGGGAGGAAGATGCAAGAGGGAGGGTATATGGGGATATATGTATATGTATAGATGATTCACTTTGTTATAAAGCAGAAACTAACACAACATTGTAAAGCCATTATATTCCAATAAAGATGTTAAGAAAAAAGAAAAAGAAAAGGAGGAGACAATAACAACAGCTCTACTGGAATTCAAGGAGAGGACTAGAGCACTAAGACAAATCAATAACAATAATAAAAACAACAGCAATTACTTATTAGTCACTATGTGTCAGGCAGTATATAGGCATAACCTAAATTAATTTTCATAAAAATTCTTTAGGTAAGTACTTTTATCACCTTCATTTTACATACTGAACCTGAGGCTGAGAAAGGGTAAGGAATTTTCCCGAAGTCCCCCCAGCTAGTAAGTGATAGAACCAGAACTTAAATACACATTTGTCTGTCTGACTCCAAAAGAGGCCCTCATCAATACAGCACTAGTGTACAAGTGACTAATCATGGAAAGAAAGGCTTGGGTTTTGTTTTTCCAATTTAGAAATGATGCAGGGCAATTTTAGAATCTTTACTTGTGATCAAGTGGTAAACCAACTAGCTCTTAAATAATTTAAACGCCATGTACGTTTATCACCTACCTTAGTGTAAAGAAGTAAGTGTCCAATTTTCAGTTTCTCTAAAGAGTTATTTAATTCTGGGCTTCCTAAGTTTAACCACAAAGGGGATTTGACTGTGAAACCTTTCCTAAGGCCCATGAGATTGTTGGTCAGTCAGATACCCGTAAGAGACAGTCTATCAACCTGATATATCATTCCAGCAATGGAAGTTCAAAGCAAAGATTTTTAAGGCTACTGAGATAAGGTAAAATGAATCTTTCCAATATTCTTTCCTTTGCTACAGAACCAAGTTAGCAAAAACTAAATTATAAATCACAGTGTGTCTAATTTAATCACATATTTACCCTTTTTTTTTTTTTTTTGGTCCTTCTCTCATGCAGGGAACAAATATGTATTCTCATTTAAACCTCTGTTGTAACTACTTCCATTGTCCCCAGGCTCCTCATTCTCTTTCAATGTGTCTATCTTCAGTAAAACACAAACAGTTCAGCTTGATTGCACAGCTGATAAACCTTAAAGATAATAAACTGGACAGAGTAGCAGTGAGATTGTAAATTAGACAGACCAGCAGTCATCCTCACAGTAACGGAATAAATAAAGCATGAACAATTAAATTAAATGACAATTTCTGATTTGAAGTCTGGTTTTCCTGTTTTTACTCAGTAGAAAAATTAGGCTGTACTGGCCTTCCTTAGGAGGAACTTTCCTTAGAAGGGATCTGTGTGCTTATTTTTTACATATAAAATATCTGATATATCAGCTACAGTGCACCCTCATCTACCTCATAATTAACTTAAATATGTATTGCCTTTATATTATATCCAACACAATATATTTTAGATCAGTTTAAACAGTTAAGATTGGTTATAAAGATTTTTTCTTCATTAGTTGGACTTAAAACTATTTTGGCAAGTCCCCAACATAAAACGGTTCAGTCATGTTATTTTCTTTTTTATTCCTTCAAATGTTATAAGGTACTATTCTATGTCTGGTAGGGGCATGCAGGAGGCGGGAGGGAGGAAGGAATGAATAGACCAATAGTATATTTTGAAAATAAGACCAATCAATAAGTATATTTTGAGTCTCTTCAACATATTGCCTAGGAGGTCTAATAGATTACCACGTATGGGAACAGAAACAGAATCTCATGTAATGACATTCCAAAAATTTAGTGACTTGTAGGTTCTTTCACACTTATACTCTGCATAGTGTGATACTATGTAGCACATTTAATGCTCTTCATGCCTTGGTGTTTTAATGTAAAAGGAAATTCTTTGCTCTATAGCTTTAAACATTATCCGGGAGCTGGCTCCCATGGATGCCTTTCACATTCCTACTCAGAACTCTCAGAGAAAAGCTGTCATTTCTTGTTCTATTCAAGTCAGACTACCTCGTCTCCAGACACCAGAGTAAAAGGAATGTCTAAGATAACACCTTCATTTATTCATATGATTTTCATCTTGGACAGTATTATAAAAGCCAATCATAAATTGGGAAAATAATGGGATAATGTAACATATATTATAAAATGAAATTTATGATCCAAACAGAATAGAAGAGATACAGCTGCACATGAGGGTTATATTCCTGTCATCGACAAGTGTCTTTGCATATGACCTACACATAAATCTCTTTCTAAGGAAGAAAAAGGAGGGAGAAGGCTAAACTCTAAAGGGCTCACTTTTACAAAAATATATAATACTTATTAGCATTTTCATATGAAATTCAACCCTGTTCTGCCTAAAAGAAAACCTAATCAAACAACAGAGGAGCAAACTCTAAATACTAATTTTATTCCACTTAGCACTTGAAAATGAATACACTAGGTCTTGAAAGAGGCCCAGCTAAGACTTCTACTAAGCTTTAAATTATCTGGTAAAACTGAGTTTTATTTCTGGAGGGAAGAGCTTCTGTCTGGTTTTTCTTTTTAAGGAAAAGAAATCTGTATAATTATACGTCTATGTTTACATGTGTGGAACAACATATGGATAAAGAAAGAAAAATGGACCATCAAGAAGCTAGTTATCACTAAGTACGTAAAGGTGTAATAGTCTAACAATGCCAACGAAATACATACTGTAACAAAACTGTAATTTAAACCAAACTATCAAAATATTTCAAAAGAAAACAAATTTTATGATTTTTAAAATGAAATACGATCACTGCTATTAACAATATGCTATAAAATAAATATACTAGACATAGCTTCTGTTAATAACTACTACAGTTTCTCAGGAAACAATCTTTACAGAGCAAGTCTGATTAATGTACAAGAGACAGCTTTTCTTCTTTGAGCCCTAACCATATGCCATTGTTTCCAAGACAGTGTTTATAAAAGCTATAAAGATGATAATGTTTTAAACATTACTTTGCCTATATTTAGCAATTGTCAATACAAAATATCTCTTATTTTACTTTCTCTCCACCCTCTATTGCCTAGTTAGACATTATTTTTCCATCTCTATATAGGTTGGTCTTCCTGTAGGAAAATAACCAACATAATCTTATACACAAAATTTGACAACATTTCTTTCAGAGTAATATGACCTGTTTGATATCTGAAGATCAAGACAGGGATAATGATTTATTAGGTCAAACCACACAGGACTTATATATAATAAGCTGCAAGACAAAGCTTATTAAATGATTCCACTAGTCACATAACTGAATATAAAAGGGGAAACGTTTCACTGACTTTGGTCAAACGTGATTGTTGCTGCAGTAGATTAAAGGTCCCAGAAGTACTCTTAGTTAGGTTGGTGACCAAATGTCACTCCATATGATTTTGTTCTTCATGGGCAATGTCTCCAAAGGGCTAGATTTGTAAAAACCTAGCCTGAACCCAGGTATGAATTTTGGTTTGCTTTTCCCTTTTGAGTGGATAAGCACTTTGTGCATGAAAATATCACCTTTCTTTCTTATCATCAAAAGCACTAACAAACAGAATTCAAAAGAATTCAGATTTACAGATCAAGAAATATGGCAAATGTTCTCAGTGTCAGATCAAATAAGAAATTATCCAGGAAGTAAATAATAAGTTTCTGGAACATCCAAATGTTGGCTCTCCTACTTGCCATCTACCAAAGCATGGAGAAAAGTAAGAAACAGAAATTACAGAAGCTCAAATTATTCATGTGGTGCTTCTTAATATATCTGTTGACTATCTTCTGTGGGAAAAGATTGCAATAAATAGGAAAAGATGTGGTGATTATATGTAGCTTCTGTTTCTGCAGTTCCAGTCCCTAAGTTTTATTTTCCAAAGAGCCAAGGACTGCAGTTATCAAAAAGATAACCCTTTCCCAGTTCAGGAAATAATAATGGAAAGAAATAATTGTTAAATAAATAAAAGTAAACATATATTTTGCCCTATTATATATTATTTACATTTTATATGCTATGTGCATAAAATTTTATTGATATATACTCCTAAAAGTTAAAATCTTGGTTGCCACTGGGTAATAAAATCAGAAGTCATTTTTACTTTTACCTCTATACTTTTATGCATTTTCTGTTGCACTACAACGAAGACGGAATGATTTTATACTCAGGGGAAGAAGGGGACATTCTTCTCCTACCACCACACACTCGTCAAGAAGAAAAAGAATGAGTAAGAAGAGGGAACAGAAATATGATAAAAGAGCCTGCTTTATCCTCTTCACCTGCCATTTTTCCTCTTCCTCTCTTCTCTGCTTTCCTCGGCAGAAGCCATGAGTTTTTCTGGGGTATGGGCTGACTCCCTCCTCCAGCACTGACCACTGTGCCTCTGATTCTCACCAAGCCTTGGTTTTCCCTTCTACAGAATGAAGATAATAATAGTACTTATCTCCTAAGAAGTCCGGGCAAGATAATGCAAGTACAGTTCTTAGCACAGGGCCTGGCTCAAAGAGAGGACTCAACAATGTTAAATGCACATTTCTTCACCAGTCTTGCCGGATCTGGGAGATCTTAAGACTTACAAAATACTTTATGACATACAATATGCTTAAACAAACAGTAAGTAAATTAATCTATAAACTGAAAGTAAAATTCAGAGCTGAAATTCAAGCCTTATCCTCCCCATACCTGAGTCTGATAACCGAACAGCACTTTTGAGCTGGACTGACCCAGTGGTATGCTGAAGCCACCTCTAGACTTATAAGAGCCCATTGTTAAATTTCAAGAATTTTGCAAGCCAGTTGTTAAACACAGCCATTATTTTATTTTATTTTTTTTAAATGTCTGACCAGTAGCTTCTTTTTTTTTTAACATCTTTATTGGAGTCTAATTGCTTTACAATGTTGTGTTAGTTTCTACATTATAACGAAGTGAATCAGCTATACATATACATATATCCCCATATCTCCTCCCTCCTGCGTCTCCCTGCTACCCTCCCTATCCCACCCCTCTAGGTGGTCACAGAGCACTGAGCTGATCTCCCTGTGCTATGCGGCTGCTTCCCACTAGCTCTCTGTTTTACATTTGGTAGTGTAAATATGTCCATGCTACCCTCTCACTTCATCCAGCTTACCCTTCCCCCTCCCCGTGTCCTCAAGTCTATTCTCTATGTCTGCGTCTTTATTCCTGTCCTGCCCCTACGTTCTTCAGAACCATTTTTTTTAGATTCCATATATATAACAAAGCCATTATTAAAAGTTGTTATATAATTTTATAAACTATAATATGTAATTTACAATTAAGTAAAAACATTTTAAAAGGGTAATAAATATACAAAACTCATCACTTTCCAATTCTTTTACTATCATCTTTACTCTTAAGGTTACTTGCATCTATTATAGCTGCATGGTGGAAATGCTGTATAATGGAGTGCTACTCTGCATCTCTGCCCAAGTCCACTTTCAGTCAAGTCACATCGGTAGTTTAAAAATGGCCAAATTGGCAAATGCCACAAATCAAGACTTGATATTGTTTTGTTCATTTGAGAGAGATGGAGAACATGCATAGCAGACTTAAAGTGTGCCACATCTAGCTGTTACACTCTGAGTAGAACAAAAAACAATTATTGACGTATTCTTCTAGCATTTAAAACTATTATACAATATTTTTCACAGAACTACACTTGTTCATCAATTGCGAACATAGAGTGGCTATGGATTCAAGAGCTTGACAAAAGCAACAATAATGTTATATGAGAATCTATTGGCTTCTGGAACTTACAATAAAGAGTAGTGATTATTTCATTATTATTTATAAATTATAGCTACATATCCTTTACATCAGTAAAATTTATAATAAATGCACATGTGCACACACACACATTCGTTTCCTGGAGAGCCAGTGGTTAAAAACTTACCAGCACACCACTACGCTAACCATTGTTTTAACCTACAAGGAACCTATAAGCTCTCAGCAGAGCCCCAGGCCCATCTTCAAAGCACTAAAGGTGGGGTTTAAAAGGTTTTAGCTTCAGGTGGGTCTACCCAACTGGATTATTGTATTTAAATATGGTACACTGAGTATTCCCCTCCTGCATGATGATAAAGCAAGCATATAGCTTCAAGTTCTGCCACAATTATGGAAAATTTACTATCTAGAAACCCAAATTTGGTAAAGTCAGGATAGCTTTCTACAACTCGTGAAAGCACTAAAACGTAAGTAAAATATGCCCCTCTCTGCCTCCAAGACAGTTGAGCAGGGAGAAAAACCACATTATCCTATAACACAGGAGAAGTGGTATGGGTAGGTACAAAATGCTAGAAGAAGACTGGGGAGAGAGCCATGAGTTTGGACCCCAGGTCCTGGTCAATGGCAACTATGCTGTCTGCCTCTAAGCAAATGAGAGAAAGGAGGAATGTCCCAGGGAGAAGGAAAAATCTGAGCAGTATAGTCAAACAGTTAGGAGGAAGGATTCTAGAATCAGACAGGCTGGGTTCAAACCCAGGCTCCCCTACTCACTATGTAAACTTGGGCAAGTTACACGGCCTCTCTAAGCCTCTGTTTCTATCTGCAAAAGGAGGATGGTAACTTCTTGCTCAGACCACTGTAGTGAGAATCAAACAAGATAACATATGTAAAGTGCTTAGAACAGTGCCTGGTACACACAATTGGCCAATAAATGTAACTACTACAGTGATTATTGTTGTCAGACTCAAGTGTTGAAAAGGTTATCTTTAGGTGTTGGGGGGAGACTGGGGGAATTGGGTAGAATATTGCAAGCAGAGGAAAGAGAAAAAGCAAAAAACACAGAAGACATGTTGGGGACCAGTTAGTTAGCCCGGAGGTACGAGAACATTCATGTGGGCCAAGGCCATGCACCGCCACAGCAGATAAGGCTGGAAGACTAGACCAGCACTCAGCCAGAAGATGTCAGATACGCAGCCATTCCTCCCCCTCTTCCGAGAAAAAACAAAGCTGAGTTTTTAAGATGGTCTTATCATTTTTCTCTTGACAGGTACTGTAAATTGTGCCTCTGATATATTTCTGAAGAGCCTATAGGGGGATGATAAATCAGGTGATGTTACATATATTCATCAGTACATTAATTGTTGTTAAATACTAACAACACCTAAAATTGATGTGCACCAAGATTTACTGCTCTGATGGAAATCTACCTGGAAAAGAATACATGATAATTAAGAAGAATGACCACAGATTTGCAGCAATGTAAGGACTATGAACAAGATTTAAACTCCTCCCTGAGGAAATAACTAGGTGATGTTTATTCGGTAGATGAACAAAGTGATTGTAACAATGGAAAAGATTGATGAGATTTTTGCCCCCCCTGTGGGAGTTTGATTTAGCCAGCTATCCAAGGTAATAGAAGGATGTAGGACTGAGTAGTCCAGCACCACTTGAAAATTCTTTGTAAAGGGTAAATAGCACATATCCTCAGTGACCTGGAAAAATAGATTATAAGTGGGCACAAACTGCCATAAAAGCTGCAAACTGGCATAAAAGCAACCTGAATTGAAGAAAAAAAAATTTTTCTAAATTAACCACAACTGAATTCAACCAAATTAGAGAGAAAAGGGACAAGGAAAATCATCTTATCATGGAGAAGGGAATAAATCATTCTCTTTTTGTAGGCTTTCGGCCTGTAAGCTGCTATATGGGTCTAACAGGTAAGTTTTAGTAATCTCTCCTGTCCAGGAAATGAAGAATCACCTGGCCTCAGTAAACACACAAACTAAAAGCAAGGCAACATTAGCCTTACAGATTCTAGCTACTTAAAGTATAAGAAGATATCAGCTGGGACCTTGTTAGAAACACAAAATCTTGGGCCCACCCTAGATCTCCTGAATCAGAATCTACATTTTTAACAATAATCCCCAGGAATCTAGGTGATCTCTGCACACTGAAGTTTAAGAAGCACTGATCTAGGACTTCCCTGGTGGTGCAGTGGTTAAGAAGCCACCTGCCAATGCAGGCGACACAGGTTCGATCCCAGGTCCGGGAAGATCCCACATGCCGTGGAGCAACTAAGCCCGTGCGCCACAACTACTGAGCCTGTGCTCTACAGCCCATGAGCCACAACTACTGGGGCCCATGAACCACAACTACTGAAGCCTGCACGCCTAGAGCCCAGGCTCTGCAACGAGAAGACACCGCAATGAGAAGCCCACGCACCACAACGAAGAGTAGCCCCTGCTCGTCACAACTAGAGAAAGCCTGTGCGCAGCAACAAAGACCCAATGCAGCCAAAAATAAATTTAAAAATTAAAAGAAAAAAGCATGGATCTAGAGAGCTAGACGTTTATTCATTAAATAAACTTTCAAGATCTGTACTGTCTAATATGATAGGTAGCCACTAGCCACACGTGGATTAAAATTAAAATTTAATTAAAATCAAATGAAGCTTAGATTCTAGAGGCAGGGAAGCAGATAATAAACAGTAAACAACTTAAGTGACTAAATTAAAGGTATGTTGGATGGTTAAATGTTAAAGACAAATATTAAAAATAGAGCAGCCTTGGGAGTTCCCTGGTGGCCTAGGGGTTAGGATTCCAGGCTTTCACTGCCGTGGCCTGGGATCAATCCCTGGTCAGGGAACTGAGATCCCACAAGTATACAGTGCGGCAAAAAAAAAAAAAAAAAAAAAAAACCTAGAGCAGCCTTAAAAGGATCAGGAAGATGGAGAGACAGTTAGAATTTTAAATATGGCAGGTCTAGTGGGTTTCAACACAGAGGTCACATTAAAGGAGAGGCAGGTTGCTAGCCAGCAGGGGGAGTGTTCCAGACAAACGGAAAATCTGTCCAAAGGCCCTATGGCAGGTGTTTGAGGAACAGCAAGGGAGCCCACGTGGGTTGGAGGAGAGTGAGAAGGAAGGCTGAGTAAAAGGGTAGGAGATCAGAGGGATAAGGATCCCCGGTAGGGAGAAGGGCCTCCTTGTCCATTGTAAAGGACTTGGCTTTTACTTGGAGTGAAATGAGGAGACTTGCAAGGTTCTGAGCCAAGGAGTGACATGCTTCAACACCATCTCAAAGTTATTCTAGTTCAGCAGAAAAGGACTATAAACAAAAGTTACTTGTTTGTTTTAATTCAAGGTCATATTCAAGGGTAAAAAGACACTATCTGCACTGGCAAAATGACTTTGCTTACAAGTTTTGGTAACTACCAGAAGCTTGTTAATGATACACAAACAGAAGTCATTAAAATTTATCACTGTGAAATTCAGACACTTTTTCAGAGGCTCAGTTAATATGCAGTCACAAGGTCTTACAGGTTCCCACCCAGAATCTGGAGCCATACTTGTTATAAACAGTTTGAGCAAATCCTAAGGAATGCAAATCGACTCACCCAACTGCCTAAAAGGTGGAACTCTGCCTAAGTGTATCATCCTCAAAATTTCTTGGTTACTTTATTACTAATTTACATATATTTCTTGAAGATAGAGAAATCCATTCAATGATTCCAATCTTTTTTTTTCCCCCACCCTGACCCCATCCCAGTTAAATGCCAAAGCTCTGGAAATCAAGGTATGGGGTTTTCTTTAAGTTGTCTTTTCCAGAGTTGCCAGAAACAACGGCACATTCTACCCACAGTTGAGAATGCTGTTGTCTTGCAGGTAAATCCAACGACAGTTCTAAGAACTAGAGGTCACTGTAGCCTGTCTATAAAATGCCATCATCAGCCTCAAAGCCTAGGTTCACTACATGGAAGTTATACTGGAGAGGCAGGCCTAATATGACTAAAAGTCATCACTTATGATTTATTCCCTGGGGATCACCAACAACCGTGATCCAGCCTGAGTTCTGGCAGAAAAATAGAGTAAGGTCACCTTCAGTAAATTAAATCAAATGAACAATAGATCAAAGCATGTCAGGTCATTGAGAACTAACTGTTCAGATGCTCATGACAAGTGAGTGGATCAAGGAGCATCATTTTTATGCATCTGGGCATAACATTTTTGAGCAACAAAACATAAGAGGAGATTTTGGCAACTAAATTATTACCAGTTTGAGTTATGGGAGTCCAGAAGTGGAGCTGTTTTATTACTTCATTCATTAAATAACTGCCTGTTAGGACCCACTGTGGGCAAGGACTATTCCAACTGTTGGAAATGCAGCAGTTCACATGCTACAGCACCTTGTCCACATTAAGTTACAGTTTCAATTTTGACCTCCTTATGGCTCCCTTTTGGAGCCAGGAAACTTTCAACCTGAAGAGAAAACCTGAAGAGGTCTTCTGTGGATGAGAAGGGTTCAGAGATCATTTTGGGGAAAAAAGGAAAGGGAGACATACTAGCAGAAGGTGGCTCTTCACAGGCAAATGTACACGGTAACTTTTATATACTCCACCCTGAAGCCAGAGCACCTGAGCCTCTTTTGCTTCCCTCATCCAACCACAGGAGTCACCCCCAAGATGTGAAGCACCACTCCTCACCTCACCCCCTTTCTGGTACAGAAAAACCAGAAAGAGCAGAGAAAAGCTATTTCCAGAGACTGGACACATTAAGACACTAAGGTGAACAAAGGGGCAAATTGGCCCCTCAATACAATTTTTAAAACAATGTATTTTTTGCATTCTATCCATGATAACTCTGATTTTAAAATTTAAAATACAATTTCCTCACTTAACCATTTCTATTCCTCAACTCCTCACCAAAAAAAATTACAGTAAAATTGACATTAGACTTTGTAAGCTACCCCAAATCTACCCTATATAAATTATACTTCTGCTCAGGTTAGTAAGAATCAGTTTCTGTTGTTTGCAATTAAATACTTTAGTTGAAATAGTACCTTAGTGTGTCAGTCAGGAAAGCTGAGGAAACCTCTAATTTTAGGTCTGCAACTAATTATCTGTTAATCTCAGGAGAAATTATTTAAAGTAGCTGGACTTCAGTTTTCTCACATGCAAACTGAAAAGATTAGACTAAATTATTCCTAAAAGTTTATAAAATAACATGAATGACATAAAATAACAAACATGTTTCTATCTTATTTCTCCACATTAACCAAAAAGAGAACACTGTCAGACACTGGTGGTTTGATATTTTCCTAGGAAGAATTAAATTTGCAAGGTAGGTTTTGCGCCTGCTCTAGCGTTTCCTCCACCTCACTCCTTTGGCTCCTTGATAATGTTTAACATGTATGTTCCAACAGACAAAATCCCTCCAAGGTCTTTAGTGTGACTTTTTTAGCCTCACTGCTTATGAAAAAGCACATCAAAAGAAATGGTCAGAGACAAGGCTCAAAATTTTTGCATTTAAGCTTCACAACTAAATATTTGGATTGTGGTATAGGGACTCCTCAACGGCACTTCAAAAGTTCCTCTTGTGATTCAAAGGTCTGGGCAATAATTTGCCTGAAGAAAACTTAGCCTTCTGCCTTGACTAGACTGGTTTGTGCAACAGCCTTTCCTTTCTAAAAAACAATAATCGTGGTTTCCATTTGTTGTCTTACAGAGATATGTTTTAAATTATTAAGAATAATAATGAAAAGACAAAAAAAAATTTAAGTATTTCATCCAAAAGCTACAAAAGCATTATGTTGGGGAAGTTTGAGAAGTTTATTAGGTCAATCTAGGCTCTAATATACTCAGATAATTGATTTAAACTTGTAGGTGCAATAAATCACACTGGTCATGGAGGCGGCACCAGATGAAAATGAGAACACAGATCAATTAATTATCTGAGAGTTTTGGGCTTTCTCACTGGCTTGCTATTATAAAATCATTTTCTTGGTTCCATCTCAAACATCAGGGTGCCTTTTTTATATACAACACTTTGGCCACCAAGAATAGTGCTATGACAGCAGAGTGGTTATAGCTTGGCTCTAATGTCAGAGCACAGGGGTCCAGCCCAAGATCCACCCAGGGAATGTTGCTTGGCCTCACAATGCCTTGGTTTCCTCATCCGTAAAGCAGTGGAAATAATAGTGTTTTGCAAAATCTAACACATGTACCACTGGGAGTATAACAGACAATATTAGATGGTATATGAGTGACTTCTTATTTTATTAATTATGCATTTGATTCTAAGCATATTAAAATATATATATAACTAGTACATCAAGCTAACTAACATAACTGCTTAGGACAAAACTAAGTTAAGGAAAAGAAAAACTGGGCTCCAAATAGTCCTAGTTTATGAGGGAAAGTACTTCACTGAAAAAGTCTACTTAATAAATATAAAGAAATAACAGAATTAGAAAACCATGATTTTTTGTAATCATGTAATGAAATAATTGCTTCAGATAACATCCATCAATAGAAGTGATCACTGTATGAAAAATTAATGGGGAGCTTTACTATGGAATGGTAAGGCTGTCACCTGCCAAACCCATTTATGAATCTTAGCATCACTAAAAGTGGTTGCAAACTATGGATGCCTCCTGATGAAGCAGTAGGAAGCACAATTACCATTGATGAAGCATTCTTGCCAAGAACACTTACATTAAATCAAGTCTAGAGATAACTTCAGTATAAGAAATAAGAGGGACAGAGGAACAAGTTAGAAAACATCATAAGAAACCAAAATGTGAGACCTTCTGTAGGACAAGGGACCCTGTTTCTGTAACAAGGCTCTGGCAGGAACGGAGGCAGGACTTCTCTACATTTAGGGGAGACTTAAGGGACATATGTCATGTAATATACAGACTTTGGATTTGATAAAAAGAAAAAAGTGAATAGAAAAGCAGTAAATGACATTTTCAAGTCAGTTGAGGATGTTTGTGAAGCGAGATGATGTAATACCGATGGCTGTTTATTTTGCTAGATGTGATAACAGTTAAGTACAAAAATGTCCATATTTTTTAGAGCTGCACTCTGAAGTACATCAGAATAAAGTGAACTGATGTTTGGGATTTGCTTTAAAATACTTCAGAAAAAAGAGAGCAAGACAGATAAAGAAAGGGGTGGGGGAGGAAAAATGATAGGAGAATAGATGAAGAAAATGGAGCAGAAATCTTGATAATTACTGAATTTAGGTATAGGACGACTGCATAATTAGCAGAGCTCAATGCAAAATAAAAATGCAGGGCCGGGCTTCCCTGGTGGCGCAGTGGTTGAGAGTCCGCCTGCCAATGCAGGGGACACGGGTTCGTGCCCCGGTCCGGGAAGATCCCACATGCCGCGGAGCGGCTGGACCCGTGAGCCATGGCCACTGGGCCTGCACATCCGGAGCCTGTGCTCTGCAATGGGAGAGACCACAACAGAGAGAGGCCCGTGTACTGCAAAAAAAAAAAAAAAAAAAAAATGCAGGGCCCCTTACTCATAAATTATTAAGAATTCAAAACAGTGACAGTAGAGTTTTAAACCAAACATGGGGCCCTAATAAACCATGGGTGCTGAATGACTCCACAGGTTGGATGCCCATGAAACCTGTCTTGTCCATGTGCTGGGTATATGGAAATTCATTGTACTATTCTTTCTACTTCTGTGTACTTTCAAATTGTTCATAATAACTTTAAAGGGGTTCAGTTAAATAAAAAATTAAACAAGTTATAGTAAAGATACAAGAAAATGACAAAAAATCGTAAAGGCTGTAGATATGGGGCTGCAATTCTAAAACACTGAGGTAATCATGAAACGCAGTCAGAGTGGTATCTAGCACAAATCAAATGCCCAGCTTTGCTCTTGCTAGCACTACGACTTTACAAAGTCTATACTTGTAACTGGTAAGAAACACCACAATTTCCAACATTTTAGGGAAAGATTATTTTAGACACTTGAAGTCCTTACTGGGAGACCTACGTAAACATGGAAACCAATCAAGTCTTAAACTTGCCTTACAGTTGTTCTAATTATATTTTACTCCCCTGTACCCTAGCCTCTCTAAAATTTGTTGTGAGGGATTTTTTTTTTTTTTTTGCGGTACGTGGGCCTCTCACCGCTGTGGCCTCTCCTGTCGCAGAGCACAGGCTCCGGACGCACAGGCTCAGCGGCCACGGCCCACGGGCCCAGCCACTCCGCGGCACGTGGGATCCGGGAGGGGGGGATCCCGGACCGGGGAACGAACCCACGTCCTCTGCATTGGCAGGCGGACTCTCAACCACTGCGCCACCAGGGAAGCCCCTGTTGTGAGGAATTTTTGACTGTGGGCTACTGCAGCACTTAGAAGAGAATACTGTTACCAAATTGAAGGTTCTTTGGAAAGCCAGGCTCATCTTCACAAGCCAAGTAGCATTACTTAGGGCAGAGAGGAAGGAACATCAGAGTGAAATAAGTTCTTGTAGGTTGGAGTCTTTGTGAATAATACTTCAGGTTTTTTTGGATGAGAAAGTCATTTGCAAACTTCAAAGGAGTTTACTGGAACCTCATTTTCCCCTTGAAATGTCCAAATTAAGCCCTTTTTCGATGACAATATTTCATCCAGGTTTATAGTATAAAGAATCAGTGCAAGAAGGTCTATAAAGTGTGATGTTATGGGAAAGGTAGTTTCCTACTTTAGATTAAAATAGCCTCAAAAGAAATAAAATGTAAAAGTTAGATTATTGTGTATGATATTGTGTATGTAAAATGTTTGCTGAATTACAATAAAAATGTTCATCCCCTCACAAAACTAAGAGGCACAGTGATGTTACCAGCGTCTACAGTAATCCATTACCTAACATGTTTCATGGACCCAGAGAATTCCTTAGTCTTTTTTGTTTTTTAAATGTTGGACTGGAAGTACTCTGGAGGATCAAAGGATTACTGAAAACCTTATTTTGCACAAAGAGAAATTTAGTTAAAATGTTTAAATTTATGGATCACCAATTTACTTGTCCACCCAAAATGATACTAGTTTTATAGAGTCCCATAGGGAAAGCTATACTCTTAACAAGTTAGACTATCTACTTTGTTAAAAAAAAGTACATCAATGAGAAAATTGTCGCTGCTTTTGTTTTTTAACACCATAATGCTAATACCTTGGCATGTTTGAGATGAAGCAACACAGAGGCAATTTTCTAACTGTTAATCTTGAATTAGATTAAGGGGTGTACCCAGAATTGTGGCCCAGTGGCCAAGGGTGGTATTTGTTCTATCTATTAAATATTTATGAAATATGGGTATCTGCTATCTGTTCCATAATAGTCATCCTTATTCAGAAGGAAAAGCTTGGCTTCTCCAGAGAGCCCATAATCAGCTGTGGCATGGCCCAGTCTGGTGACCCAGTGGGAAGGGAGTGAGCACTTAAATCAGTGATATAGTTCAGAGATAGGGCTTCCTCTCCTTGGCAGCCTGTCCCTGCCTTCCCTTCTCCCCTTGGGCTTCCTCTCTCTGGCCTGGTGTGCATCCTGGGCAGTGGATGTCACAAATCAGTTTAGAATTTACTAAAATAAGGCTCAGTACCTTCATATTAAAATTAGCAGGACTATCCAATATTTTCACCTCCTAAGAGGTGGACATCAAGTCTGTGCAGTCACCATTGCTCTTGGGTCTCTTGACTTATCTGTCGATTATCAATACTGTTGGCCCTTCTTCTACCAGTGTATAAGCATGGATATTAATCAGCCCTTCTTGTTCTTGATATAATTCCTTGTTTTCCAGAAATCAGACAAACTCACAATTGCTGGTATCCACTCTTCCCTCCTAACAAAGATGGAAATACCCATCTGTAATTTATAGAAAGGTATGATCCTATTTAAAAAAAAGAAAGAAAACAAAAAGCAACTACTCAATTCAAGAGTTAGTCATCACTGATTTCCTTCATTGCCCTTGTTTGGAAAGCATCAGTTCTTTTAAGCCAGTAAAACACATGTAATGAACTAGAATGATACCTTAAAGACATGATTCAGGTAACTATGAAGATGATGACAAAAGTGAGAATTTCAGGTCTGTGGATTTCTTCAATGTATAGTATAATATGGGAGAAACTAAAAGCTATTCATCAAAAATTCATATATTCTTCTTTCCAGACATTCATTCTCATTAATGAGACCTCCCTGTGAGGTTACGTGACTGAGTTCTAGCCAGTGGAATAGTGCCAATTCTGGATTCAGACTTTTTTTTTTTTTTTTTTTTTTGCGGTATGCGGGCCTCTCACTGTTGTGGCCTCTCCCGTTGCAGAGCACAGGCTCCGGACGCGCAGGCTCAGCGGCCGTGGCTCACGGGCCTAGCCGCTCCGCGGCATGTGGGATCTTCCCGGACCGGGGCACGAACCCGTGTCCCCTGCATCGGCAGGCAGACTCTCAACCACTGCGCCACCAGGGAAGCCCTGGATTCAGACTTTTAAGAAACGGGGGGTTACTTCTTTTTCTTTCTTCCCCTTCCACTGGCTGGTTGCAGATAGCATCATGGACCTACGGGGTGACAGAAACACAAGATAGGAGAAGCCTAGATTCCTGAATTATCCCAACAGAAAAATTCCTTCACCAGGAACATCAATACCAGACTATGATGTGAGTGAAAAACTTCCATTTTGTTTAAGCCATATTAACATTTTCAAGTTTATCTGCCAAAGCAGCTGGTGTCACCCTAATTAATCAATGCAGTAAGTTAAGTCGTTAAAAGCATATTTCTACCTGGGACATCTTGTGGTAGAAATATGGAAGTTAAAAGCTAATGGATTAAATGGAAATATTTAAGAATGAAGCCATAAGAAATATGGGAGGAGAGAGGTGAGTTGGAGCATACAAGAAATAAAACTGGCCATGAATTGGTTACTTTTGAAACAGGATATGGGTACATGGGGATTAATTCCAGTATTTTGTCTAGTTTTACATACATTTAATATTTCATACAATAAAAATTTAGACAATTTAAAAAAAAACAATACAAAGGACACTTGAAATGAACAGAAAGGATACTTGAAGGAGTCCCTACGGACCTAAGATGAGTAAATTTGAGCACCGAAAAGATTAATAACTGAGATGAATTGAAACATATGAAATATTTTTTAAAGTTCATAAGATACTTCAAAAACCTAGTTGGTTACTAATTGGAGGTTACTAGGTATTCATTCATTAATATGAAAATTGAAATATTTTCCTGTCTGTATGAACTGTATTTCAGGGTAGTCAAATGATGGACGATAAAAAGTTCTTTACAGGGCTTCCCTGGTGGCGCAGTGTTTGAGAGTCCGCCTGCCAATGCAGGGGACATGGGTTCGTGCCCCGGTCCGGGAAGATCCCACATGCCGCGGAGCAGCTGGGCCCGTGAGCCATGGCCGCTGAGCCTGCGTTTCCGGAGCCTGTGCTCCGCAACAGGAGAGGCCACAACACTGAGAGGCCTGCGTACCGCAAAAAAAAAAAAAGTTCTTTACAGAATTTCATGTAATAAATGCAGGAAGAATGACAGAATTAGAAAACTTCCATTTTGCAACCCCAATGAAATAAGGTCTAAATCCAGATTCAGTCAACTATCATCAGCGGACATTAAAGCCATTTTAGTAACAGAAGAACAGGGTGACAACCTGAACCTACTGATTAATCTTGGCTTCACTAAGAGAAGGATAATCCATCACTATGTGCTTCATGCTGTAATGCAACAGGACATAACAGAGCACCACCTAGGAAGTATTCTTGCCTAAAAAAGCATACAAAATCTAATAAAAACTCTAGACTAAATGCCAAGCTATTGAGAGATAAGTTAAACACAACCACAAGGACACAAACAACCAAGTTCATACTACAGAGCAAACAGTCCAGTTTTTCCCACAAATCAAGGACATCAAGAGGAGAGGGTAAAAGAACTGTTGTGGAGTAAAGAAGACCTAAAAAAAATAACAACTCAATACAGTGTGGGGGCCTCATTTGGATTCTCCTCTAAGAAATCCAACTACAAAAGGACATGTTAAAGAATTACTGTTAATTTCATTAAGTGTGATGATGGCATGGTATTTAAGTAAAGGAAGAATGTCCTTATCAATTAGAGATACACACTGAAGAATTTTCAGGTGAAATGATGTGCTATCCAGAATGTGTTTTAAAATACACAAGCAATCATACAACTCAATAACAAAAAACAAACACCTCAATCAAACCCCAATAGGCACATGAAAAGATGCTCAACATCGCTAATTATCAGAGAAATGCAAATCAAAACTACAGTGAGGTATCACCTCACACCAATCAGAATGGCCATCATTAAAAAGTCTATGAATAATAAATGCTGGAGACGGTCTGGAGAAAAGGGAACCCTTCTACATGGGAATGTAAATTGGTGCAGCCACTATGGAAAACAGTATGGAGGTTCCCTAGAAAACTAAAAATAGAGTTACCATATGATCCAGCAATCCCACTCCTGGGCATATATCTGGAGAAAACTCTAATTCGAAAAGATACATGAACCCAGTGTTCACTGCAGCACTATTTACAATAGCCAAGAGATGGAAGCAACCTAAATGTCCATCAACAGATGAATGCATAAAGAAGATGTGGTGTATATATACAATGGAATATTACTCAGCCATCAAAAGGAATAAAATAACGCCACTTGCAGCAACATGGGTGGCCCTAGAGATTATCATACTAACTGAAGACAGACAGACAAAGACAAAGATCATATGATAACCCTTATATGTGGAATCTAAAACATGATACAAATGGACTTATTTACAAAACAGAAACAGACTCACAGACATAGAAAATAAACTTATGGTTACCAAAGGGGAAAAGGCAGGGAAGAGATAAATTAGGAGTTTGGGACCAGCAGATACACACTACTATATATAAAGCAGATAAAAAACAAGGTCCTACTGTATAGCACAGGAACCTATATTCAGTATCTTGTAATAACCTATAATGAAAAAGAATACAAAAAAGAATATATACATATATGTATAACTGAATCACTTTGCTGTACACCAGAAACAATACAACATTGTAAAACAGCTACACTTCAATAAAAAAATAAAATAACATACTCAAGCAAAAAAAAGAAAGAAAGAAAATGGGGATAGATGAAATAATATTGACAAAATGTTAATAAGTATTGAAGCAGGTAATACATACATAGGTGTTTATGCTATTAGTTCTACTTTTGTGTGTATTTGAAATTTTCCATAATAAAATTTTTTTAAAGGCACAAGCTTGTAGTCTGGCTGTGGTTGACTACCAAACTGGAGAGATCATTACAGCCTGCACATTGCCACCCACTGTGTCATGAAGTGAACAGGCATTTCTTCTAAGAGTGTGCCAATATTGTTTCTAGGATTTTCTTCCAAGCCACCAATATCCATTCTGTGGGTTTTGATGCTGACCCTTTCAAAGTTCACACATGTGCAGGCCAAAACAAATGCTACCTACTGAGAGTAAATATAAGTGACCATCAATTATGAGATACATCCCAACTTAAAACAGTTAAAAATTGTGAAAAAATTTACATTTAAGAGTCTATGAAAAAAGGGACAGAGAGAGGCTATGATTAAAATGTAGAAGACAATGAGATCATCTAAATACCTACAAGGCATCTCCTACTTTAGCTCAACAAGTATCTTTATCTCCTATAACTCCTGGGTCATTTTTAGCTTATACATACCATCATTTTTGCCACTGGGTTGGCAAATGACAGGGTATCAAAAGGTTTTTGATGGGACTTCCCTGGTGGTGCAGTGATTGGGAGTCCGCCTACTGATGCAGGGGACACAGGTTCGTGCCCCGGTCCGGGAAGATCCCACATGCCGCAGAGCAGCTGGGCCCGTGAGCCATGGCCGTTGAGCCTGTGTGTCCGGAGCCTGTGCTCTGCAACAGGAGAGGCCACAACAGTGAGAGGCCCGGGTACCGCAAAAAAAAAAAAAAAAAAAAAAAGGTTTTTGATGGATATTCGTTGCATGAATAACGAACATGCAAATTTTAAGCCAGAAAAGAAATACACACATGCAAAAAGGTAGGGGAGCCTAGCACCCTTCTGTACAAGGTTCTGGAAGCTAATTTGAGAATACCTATCAGGGAGTTCTGTGTGACCATTTTACCCAAGTAGAGTCAAAATTCATGAGGCAGAATCAAAGTTACACTGCCTATAATGATGACTAACAATACACATCTGCTCTTTGAAGATACTCTCTATATACAAGTTCCAGTAATTTCCATACACATCAGAACACATAAGATTGAGAAAACCAGTAAGAATATAATCTTTGAGAAGAGTCTAGTAGAGGAGATAATAAATGAAGAAAAAATATCAGAGGTAAAACCCAGGAGTAACATACAAGTGGTCTCAACAAAGACTCTGGTGTTCCAATGAGGAGCAGAGGGGATGTAGAAGAGACTAAATATAACGTTTTCCTTCAGGTCCATGTCCTGAGGAACTTTATATATGTGTAACCTAAATGAGGATATTATTATATTCTGTTTCCTAATATCCCTGAGATAGGATATATGGCATATATAAATTCTACTTAGTAACAAATCATAATAAACATATATTGAGTTTTATCACGTACCAAGCATCTCACTGAAGTTCTTTCCAGGGCTGCCAAATTTGGCTGAATAGTGCCCTGTAGCTTTACCTACAACATCATAATTAATCCTAGCAAAAACCCTGCAAGGTAAAATATAGTATCATCTTTTCCACATTTTCGAGATAAAGAGTATGAAGCTTAGAGAAACTTGGTAACTGGCTCAGGCAAACAGCCAGTAAATAGCATATCTAGGACTCATACCCAAGGGCAATGAAAGATCAATGCTCAGGCTTGTGTTTTTAACCTAAACACGTCAGTGTTTTTCCAGTAAACTGTAATGAATGATAGAGGGGGCAGAAGGGTGTCCCCATTCACCACAGATAAACACTTTTACAAAACACAATAAAAATTAATTACTACCAAAGTGAAAAAAGATAAAGGCTTTCAAATTAAAATTTGTTGTTATTAGATTCAACAAATTTATGCTTAGTTGCACACGAGTTTCTAAATTCTTACTCAAGTTCTGTGATTATTTTGTCACACATTGTCCCAGTGCAAGGACCACCCTTTGAGTACTGCACTACATTACAGGCATACCTTGCTTTACTGTGCTTCGCAGATATTGTGTTTTTTTACAAATGGAAGGTTTATGGCAACCCTGCATAGAGCTAGTCTGTCGACACCATTTTTCCAACAGCATTTGCTCACTTCGTGTCTCTGTCACATTCTGGTAATTCTCACAATATTCAAACTTCTTCACTATTATTATATTTGTTATGGTGATCTGTGATCAGTGATCTTTGATGTTACTATTGCAAAAAGATTACAACTCAATGAAGCCTCAGATAATGGTTAGAATTTTTTAGCAATAAGGAATTTTCTAATTAAGGCATGTACATTTTTAGGCATAATGCTATTACTGCACACTTAATAGACAATCATTGCACACTTTAAATAGACTATAGTATAGTGTAAACATAACTTTTGTATGCAGTGGAAGACCAAAAAAATTGTGTGACTTGCTTAATTGTGATATTTTTGTTCACTTTATGTGGTGGTCCAGAACTGAGCCTGCAATATCTCTGAGATATGCCGGTATACTATTCTATGCATGCTCAGAATAAACACTGCTTATAATAAAGTACCAAAGTTCCTACATCTACTGATGCTAGTTAATCTATTTTTTTGTTTGTTTGTTTGTTTGTTTGTTTTTGCAGTACGCGGGCCTCTCACTGTTGGGGTCTCTCCCGTTGCGGAGCACAGGCTCCGGACGCGCAGGCTCAGAGGCCATGGCTCATGGGCCTAGCCGCTCCGCGGCATGTGGGATCTTCCTGGACCAGGGCACGAACCTGTGTCCCCTGCATCGGCAGGCGGACTCTCAACCACTGCGCCACCAGGGAAGCCCAATCTATTTTTTTTTTTTTAAGTAAGATGATTGTTAGCTTTTTCTTCTATCATAAAAATATTTTTCCACATACTCGGTATCAGTTGCAGAGTAAACAAAAATAAAGAACTTTCTGAATTTTGTGCTGCTTTATGATATAACTGCTATGGTATTTTGAAAAATGTTAAGAGGAAAATAGGAAAACATGAAATACATTACCTTGCCAACAGAACACTGAGTAAGAGTGAAGGCAGACAGAGAAAAGAGGATCAGGACAGCAAGGGCCCCCTACCCACCCTCGGCAGGGAAAAATTCTTTCTGAGAAGTGAGTGGCTGTTGGGAAACCAAAAAAAAGTACTTAAAAGATCTCAAATACATGGTGACATATGGAATCCGTCAACCTGCCACACCCTTTGAGAAGTTCTCGGTTAAATAACTGTAATCACGTCCACAATACCTTCCCACACAAAAAGATGTTCTGGGAGGGAGAGGGGGGTGGAGGAAGAAGCCAGAACCTCTCAGAATACTTTTTTTTTTTTATGTGCCCTAAAGTTCCAAGGTAATAAGAAAAAAATGTCATCATTTTTCTTGTGGCCCTGATATGAGTTGATGGGTCAAACCCATGACTTCTGAGGCTACTCAAAAAATTAGTGAGGGAGGGTATGGAAGGGGACAATATGGAGGAGAAAAATTACTAGATAGAGGAGTCAGAAACCTGGAACAAACTCAATGTGAAGGAAACAATTAGAAACTGGCACAGGTCCCAAATCAATAAGAGGAGGTGGCTGTGGGCAGTGAGCATACTGGCTGGGTAAGGAAAACTTAAATGCAGGTAGCTGAGCGCTGGGAACAGAACAGCTCTTCAATGTCTCTCTGGCTAAGGAGAGGGTCATCTATCCAGAGGGTGGAAAAGACACATCATAACAGGCTTTCACAGCCCAGCTGGTCCCTGATGTCACAGCCCATGTGAACAAACAGTACTGGTGTGATTTTCCCAAATCCTGTAAGAAATAAAGACCTCACAGCTCACCTTGTCAAGCCTGGAGTGCAGTCCCAACAGGAAAAGCACTCTTACAGAATATGCAATAGATTCAAAGAGCTTTGGAACTATATTTCCCATTAGCTCTAGAGGACGCTGTACTAATAAATTCACCAGCACTGGGCTGAACAGGTGTAATTCAGTAATGTAGCTGTAATTGAGTGGTCAACTCAATAAAATTTGTAATGTTTTTCTAACAAATTATCTCATTTTTTTCTGAAAAGAGGTAATCTGTGATTCCATGTGATAAGTTGTTTTAGAAGACTGACATACAGGGCTAATGATAAAGATCTTTAATTTATGGAAATATTAATAGTAGCTTTGGCTAAGAATGATCTTGGCTGATTCTTTATACACTATTAACCTTTTAAGCATAACAAGCTTTAATTTTCAACCAGCAAATGTTTTGAATTTGTGACTCATGGTCCACAGATATATCTGTATTTCCTCATCCTGATTATTCTACTGGAGAGGTTCTTCAAAAACCCTGCAACAGTTCTCAAGACAGTTCTACAAGGTGCCACCTGTGAGCTTATGATAAGGCTGCTCTTCTTGTCTTGACCACCTTCTCTTCCTCTTCCATGTACCTGTTAATGACCTGTGTCTCTTAAGTCCCAGTCAAAACCCTCCTTCTTGATGAAGCTCTCCAGACCTATAGTCAGAATTACTTTCTCTTTCTCCCCATATTCCTATCACCGTGTTACAATTCAGATCCCCATGCACATACTATTCCCCTACTGCTGCTTTTGGTTAAGGCCCATTCATCCTTGGGGTTTCAGTTCAATGTACTGCCTGAAGGAAAACCTTCCCTACCTCAGATTAGGGAATATTACACATGCATTTTCATACCACTGCATTCCTTTACCTTCTTGCACTAACCAAAGTTGTCATTAGTATCATTTTGTCTCTCTCTTCCACTAGGATTAGGTTATAGTCCAGATTTGTTGGGTTTTTCTTAAACTTAATAGCAAGCACACAACACTCCATATCTTATGAAAGAATGAAAAACTGAGTGGATGAATGAACAAATAAATAGTATCTTTCTTTCTCTCTCCCCCGCTATTGGTCTTCTCCATCAGATTGTGAACTCAAAAGCAACACACTCCTCATTGTAGCCACCATAACATCTAACTAGAGCTTTGCACATAATGGAGAGGAACAAAACTCAGTTGAATTAAACTGAAGTTCTTCTATTGTAGTAGTAGCATCAGGTTGGCCATAGAGAATTGAACCCCTACAACTTACAGTGTTTTATACCACCTGCTAACCATTGATTCTCATCAAGCTCCTATCATTGCCAATCACCCTGTAGGACATTGTAGAACAGAAGTGAATGATATTTAGTACTCTACAGTTTCAGATTCCCATTTATGACATTTCTGCATTCATGCCAGATACTGGGGGAATTTTAGAGGTTAATCAAACACAGATGCTGTCCTTGAGGAGCTCAGAGTCTAGTAGAAGAGAAAAAATGAAGAAAAAAGATCAGGATGTAAACCTCAGGAGTAACATAAAAGGGGTCTCAATAAAGACTCTTGATGTTCCAATGAGGAACAGAGGGGATACAGGCTCAAGTAGGGATGGTTTTTAAAATGAGTCTTACCCAGATGGAGAGTGGGATTGGGGATGCAGCAAAAAGGTACCAAGGTGGAGAGCAAGGCCACTCATTCCTTGGTTCAACAGATCTTTATCACCTCCTATGAGAGGCTTGGAGAATACAGTGGTAAGTAAACCTAACTCCGTTCTCAGTGGGGCTTGCATTCTAATGCGAGAGACAGATAAAAGCAAACAAGCAAAAGTGCCAGGTGGGCACGAGTGCTCTGAAGTAAAACAGGACAGAGTTAAGGGGCCAAGATGATGTTGAGTGCTACCCTAGACAAGGTGGTCAGGGGAGGGTTTCCCACGGCAATGACACTAAACAGTGGCCTAAATGAAGTGAGGGAGTGAGCCACGCAACACTCCATGGGAAGAGCATTCCCAGCAAAGAAAACAGCAGTTTTGTCCACAGATGAAAAAGTGCTGATAACTTCTTTTTCAAACTGGGGTCTTGGGGCATGTTCTTGGGGGTCTAGAAATTCTTGATGAGATTTTTCTAACTTTTGTTTTTGTTTAGATAACACTCATTTAAAATGTTCCAGATGTATTCTGGATCAGCTACATGGCACCTAAAATATGGGAACCAGCACAAAATTTCTGTGCCTGGATTTGCATTTACAATTGCAGTGATGTCAGGTAGTGCTATGTTAATTGTCACAAGCCAAAGACAAAAGAGGCAGAACTACTATTTCAATAATGTGTTTGTGCCCCAAGACCTCAGAGTAGGGCTAGGGTACAAATGAATTGTCCCAGTAGATACAGCTCAAAGTGTTGGGGGGAATAGAGTCACCACACAGTCCAGAATAATACAGGTTTGACAAGCGGTATAGAACCTTTGACATAACAGACATCCCATAGTGATATTTCCAGAGATGATTCTGTTTAAACAACATCATCCATCATGTAAAATTAATGTTGCTAACTTGAATTTGGTTTTGTTGTTCTGACTGCATTCTACACACGTAGAAGCTTATAGCTAGTTTTATATTTTTACATGTTTACTAACCAAATAAAAAAAATTAAGTCAACATTGGGAGTTCGTAAGAATTTTTCCCTTTAAATGGCATCCATATGTTACTCCAGTTTGGCCACAGTGAAAGATAGGGATCAGTCTGTTTTCCAGAACCACCACCAGGTAATAGGGTGGTTTTCAACGAACCACACAGTAAGTACAGAAAAGAAAGGAGGTGAGTATCTTTGGTAGGAAAACTATCACGAATCAGAAACTGTAATCTTTCTTCTCTGTACACGAAGGCCATAATTTATGTAACATATAGGTTAAACCTCCTTCAGAACAACCAGCCCATTGGAACCTTAAACAGTGGAAAAGCACACAGGGGGAAGAGAGAGGGTGAAGAAGCTATAATTAAAGGTTCACTGCACTCCCATGGCAGATTAATCACAGAGCCAGGTGAAGAGTCAAGCGTCACTAAAAATGCAAAATAAATTCCACTAAACATATTTCACCTGAAAGGAAAAGTTTTCCTCACAACACAAGGCTTTCTTTGTCAAGAAAAGTGAACAAGAGCCAAGACAATTGTCTGGAAAGCTCAGGCAGTTGGTGGAGAAGGCTCCTTGGGTCATAGGACCTTAAAACTGTAGTAGGTGAGAACTGGCATCTGGACTCAAATTGACTGGAGTTTAAGAATCACCTCCAACAGAGATCAGCTCTGAGACCTGAGCAAGTTCTTTAATATCACAGAAAAAATAAAGATAAAATAGTACCTTTGTTATAAGGTTGTTGAAAGAGTTCAGTGAGATAATCTACACAGACCTTTTAGAACACTGCCTGTCATGCAGTAAGGGCTCCATAAATATGCATGATGATTTTTATGATGCTACAGCTTTATCATTATATAAGCACAAATCTCCACAGATGACTCAACAAAATGCTTTAACTCAACTCTACAGCCCCAGAACAATGTCTCCATATTTTACATACTCCACGATGATTCCAGATGATTAATGATGCATACACAAGTAAAGCACATTTAAGATTATCCTTAAAATAACATCATTCTCATTCACATAACTCAACAACCTTATAGGGTAGTTACCAGTATTATTCCTATTTTACAGATAAGCAAGGTCCAGAGAAGAGGATGGACTTGCTCAAGGACATAAACAATGCAGCCAGGATTTGAATCCAAGTCTGGGTACAGAATCTGTCTTCTGAATCATCACACAACACTGTTCCTCTAGGTATATGTCCTTCCTCTGAGTCCAGTAAAGAGAAACACTGGGAACTGTTGGTCAAACACACATAATTGTTTATTCCTATAGATCCTCCAGCTTCTAGGCACAGAAAACTAGGGAGCATCATTCCCTAACTACACTTTTCACTAAATTACAATTTATTGTTATGCTGTTAGCTAATACAGAGTCAATAACAAAAAAAATCTACTTGAACTGTGTTAAAGTGACTTTCCTGAATGAAACTTAATTTGAAAATACTGTCCAACATTTTACATAATGTCCCAATGACCACAGCTAACTTAATTAATTCACCCTTGAATTTAGTTCAAAAAAAAAAAAAAAAGGAGAGGGGGGTTGCTTTGTTTTTGTCAGATAATGAAAACTATTTAATTCAATGTGGGGGTTTTTTGGGTTTTATTTTTTTGGCCAGAAAGCACCAAAACAAAGTGAATACCCACAAACTGAAGAAAATCAGTTAATTTGGGGTGCCTCATTACACCTGTTCCTGTGCTTTTTTATGAGACCCTGTATCATA
Source organism: Mesoplodon densirostris (assembly GCF_025265405.1). Classification (NCBI taxonomy): domain Eukaryota; kingdom Metazoa; phylum Chordata; class Mammalia; order Artiodactyla; family Ziphiidae; genus Mesoplodon; species Mesoplodon densirostris. Next base: position 81,440,058 of record NC_082670.1, read on the forward strand.
ATGTATCCTTTTCTCATCATTACCCTATCCAAATATTTTCATTTGTAAACAGATTCTGTTCGAAGTGAGAGTACAGGCTTTAAATGTTTCAAGGAACCATTGGATCCCACAAACCTGCTTCAAATAAAACAGCTGATGACTGTCCCTTTGAAGCATCAAGACAATAACCATCAGGGCATTGAAGGCAGGGAGCAACTGTGCAGCTCTGTCCCTTACCGTAGCTGGACAGGCTGCAGCCTAACCCCTTAATGAGCTCCAGCGGAGAGAGTCAATCAGGAGACAAATCTACGGCTCAGGAGAGAAAGCCAGCAGCGGAGGGGGAGCTCCCTTAAGCTGGAGCTGTTTGCTAGCAGTGCCTCACTGCTGCAATCCAACCCCATCATCTCTGTGTCATTACAAGCCACATTATGGAACATCTTATCGTCTCCAGCTGCAAGCAAAGGAATTGCCCTGTGGCCCGGATGTGTGACTAATGACTAGAACTCTGGCTTCTTGCTTGATGCCTGGCCTTCAGAATTACATGAACCTGTTGTGAAAGACACACCAGTGTCACAGACGTTTGGACACAGATTAAGCTCCAGATGGAAGACTGTCAATGTCAGTCGGTCACTGTTCCTACTTTTCAACTAAGCAACAACAGAGAATGATTTTGACACTCACTTTCTAAGCTCAATTAAGTCAGGACTGGAAGTCAAGTTTTCCCCATTTCCTAAGCATTCTCCACCAAATACTTGCTTTTTGCCTGCTGCTGCCCACTCATTTATAGTAGCTTCTTTAGATAGCATTCATCCTTGAGTGTGTCTTTCTGAGTGACTTTCACTATTCGGTAGAATATTCTAGCTCTAGCTCAATGAACTATACATTACTGTCATATCAGCTGTCCCATAAAGAGATAAAATCTGGATCAAATACAGGACTTGCTGTCAGAGGAGAAAAGATAAGGTGAAGAATTAGTAAAAGATCGGAAGATGAGAGAGATGATTGAAGTTTATGAAATATTTAGGAGGCTATTGAACACCGTCCCTTCCCCCCCACCCCGATTCTCTGGATCTGCCAGTTTCAGCCAGTTTGTTTTATGTTCCCATTGCAATAGATGTTTAGTTCAAAGCTGTTGACTTTGCTCCTCGGTTATAGGGAAGGGCCTCTGCATTTCCAGGCCTAATCCATCCAGTCACTTTTCTCCTCTCTAGCCTCAATTTTTAAAAATACATATATGTGGGCTTCCCTGGTGGCGCAGTGGTTGAGAGTCCGCCTGCCGATGCAGGGGATGCGGGTTTGTGCCCCGGTCTGGGAGGATCCCACATGCCGCGAAGCGGCTGGGCCTGTGAGCCATGGCCGCTGGGCCTGTGTGTCCGGAGCCTGTGCTCCGCAGTGGGAGAGGCCACAACAGTGAGAGGCCCACGTAAAAAAAATTTTAAAAAAATTAAAAAAAAATACATATATGTGATTTCATATCAAAGGAATTTCTTTGCATTTCATAAATTCATAGGCATTCCTCTAGATGCCTATGGTGACTTTTTAATCCATTTCAGTTATTTCTGCATTTTTGGTATAAACTTGCAATCAGAGTAACAATCACAGCTGTGTTTTTCTAAATGCTGTACCTATAGTAACTCATTTAATCTTCATGACAGCCTTATAGGGGAGGTAGCACTACCCTCTTTCACAGATGAACCAAGGCCTACAGAAATCCACAGACTTGCTTGAGGACATTTTAGTTAACCAATGATACAGCCAAGATTCCAGTTCAGGCAGCCTGGGTCTAGAACTCGTGTGCTTAACCTCTATGTGACACTGTTCCTCAGAAGGAGCATTACAACTACCTGGATTTCCACTCTAAACCCTCAAGTGTAAAGTACTAATTATAAATAGAGCACATGACTTTGCAAAACATGTATGAGAATACATAAATTAAGAATTAAACTTGGCCTCCTCTCCTTCCTCTCCTCCCTCTACCTTCACATCCTTATAAATTCATTCCCCGAGGGAGTCAATATTAACAACTTGGCATGTATTTCTGTTTTTGAATACAGACATATACTTTTACACATGTTTATATAATACATACTGTTCTGCCTCATGCTTGGCATCTTTTCATGTCAATTAATAGGGATCTACTACATGCTTTTTAATGGCTGCAGAGTAATTTCAATGTACAGACACATAATACCTTATTTAGAGAGTCTCCCTTGATGAATATTTTATCCACTTTCAATTTCTCACTACTACCATCAACGTTGCAATGAACTTCTTTGTATACTTGATCAAGAATATCTATAGAATATGTTGTTAGAAATTTCAAATAATTTCTAGGTCAAAACATTTCAAACTATAGTTGATAGTTGCAAACTATCCATTCCAAAGTTTACTATATTGATTTTTACTCAGTGATTATCATCCCAACCAAATAATCTTTTAATTTAATTATGAAAATTGGGTCATAATGAGTTTCCTAAGGTTCCCTTCCTAATTTACTAGGACCTACTCAACCAGCCTTAAGAATGAAATAAAGCAACTACCCAAACTCAAAATATCATGCCTGCCTTTCCTAAATAACAATTCTAATCTGACTTCATTTACGTGGCTACCTCCAACTTTTTCCAGACTGAGTTACAGATGGATGAATCTCATGGAACCTAGACCAAAATTTAACAATAAAATAAAAAGACATTTTGGTAAGGGAAGTGACTCTTAAAGGTCATTAGAGGCATCCAGAATTGTCTCCCATGTCCCCAGGCATAAACTAAAATATCCATGGCTTTTTGACAGTATAAACGCAAAATGTGTCCCAGTTTGAATAGAAATGAGCAAATCTTGAGTGCAGAACTAAATATCTGGGAGCTCTGAAGGTTACCTGGAGGCATGAATTAGGTGGATCTGATTCTATCTGGAAAGGAATAGAAAAAATTATTCCAGGTGGTCAGTGCCCCTCAAGCATGGTCACTCAAAGTATTCTCTTCTAGCTTCACAAGATATATAGTTGCACTTCATCAGCTCCACTCACTGAAGATGCTGTGTTTTGCATTCCCAAATGGCACCTCAAAGAACTAACTGATATAATAAAGACAGGCTTAGAGAGACATCATCATCTTCATCACCATCTTCATCAAGATTAGCATTATGTGAATCATGCACTGTGCAAATTCTCTAATCAACCCCATGAGGTAGATATCATTATTGTACAATTTTACAGATGTGAATACGAAGTCACAAGTTAGTAAGTGCTATTGCCAGGACTTCAACCACTTCTGTATTATGTCAAAAGCCAATCTCTTGACCATTACACTATACTCCCTTTCACAGTCATAAAATAAAGAAACATACAGCAGAAGAGCAAAAGAATCCCAAATATAGCAAGACTGAAAGAGAATAGTGGCAGTTAGTCTCTTAAGCAAAATGGACCAGTGTGACTGTAAGTCTCTTTCAAAATGTCTGCATGTAAGTAAAAAAGCATGTAGATTAAAGTTCACAGGCACAAATGTCCATAGGGGCCAGAAAAGTAACATGCATGAGTAAAGAGGGCCAACTGTATGACAAAGGGAATGGTAAAGAGCATGGTGCACATACCCCATCTGAAGACAGCCGTGTTGCCAGATCACCAAATTATTTCAAGAGAAGAGAAAAATCCAACTTTTAATGCAAATTGTTTCTATTTCTAAATTCTAATTTGAACATTTTAAAAACATTTTAAGGGTGAGTTTTCAGCCTATGACCTCCACACATAAGCAATAACATGGAAGGAGTTGTAGCAGCACCATGAGACACTTTCCTAGCAACCATCTGGCCTTCATCCTTGCTAACATAACAAACTCTGATCCTTCTCAAGAATCTGGAAGGTGGTAATGTGCTCAGTGAAGACAGGCCCTGCCCCCAGCCCAAAAGGCTGAATCATGATTAGCCTAAGCCAGTGAAAGTAACTGAATTCTCCTTCACCAATGACTAGTCTAGGAGGGGATACTTATGTGACTCAGTTCTGGGTAAAGAGAAATGAAAAGATGCCTGCTAAGAGCCTTTAAGAAAAAATTTCCTCCTCTGAAAATAAATTAATAAATAAGAAACACCCACCACAAGAAGGCCCTTTTTGCCTCTTCCTCTCCTATCCTGATTTGGATACTAATCTGGGACACTGCAGTGTTGAAAGCTCTGGCAGCCTTCTTGTGAGCATGAGGCAACAATCCTGAGGATGAAACCTAGCACACCAATGATGGTGTAATGGAAGCATGGAAGGGGCTTGGGTCCTTGTTGAGCAGCTAAAACAAGGCTTCTTATTCAAAAAACATTAAACGTCCTTGTATTTTTGGACACTGTTAGTTGGGTTTTCTGTTGTTAGTTGGTACTGAATACATTCTAACGAAGGATGTCTCAATCTCAATTCAGAGTTCTACCCTTCTGTTTACAACATACCTAATGCAGAAAAACTTCAGCAACATCAAGTTTATGCAGTTAGAGTCTGCAACTAGATGTGAGATAAGGCTCTGCTACTTGAGAACACCCACACTCTGCTTCACAATTTAAATTACGCTGTTAGCTTTTCAAGATGGATGAATACATACAGCATCATACAGCAAGAACTTAACTGCTCTCACCGTTGCCAGGCAACTGCATATATGCTGCCTAGAAACAAAATTCATGACCCTTGACTCCCCAGAGGAGGGTCTTTTTCCACAACTAATATGCATGTGCCCAAGTCTGACACTACATCCAACAAAGGTCATGGTGCACATCTGGGCTATCCAACAATCCAAAGCTCATTATACTGCCAACTTATATCATTCTTGATCACATCACAAATTATGGTTTCTGTATGCAAAGCCAAACGACAGAGTGAAGGCTGTCCTGTGACATAATTCTCTGTCCTTTGGCCTCTCTCATTATATAGACTGATTGGGTACCATCCAGGCAAAGGAAAAGAACATGTGAAGGTTCTTATCAGCCTGAAGAATCACTGTCAGGCGAACAGAGTTTTGTAAACATCTTCCAACATTCAAGGAAAAGTTTGAGTTTTCACAGTGACTGATGTGATGAACTTTAATAATGCCTCAAGGGCCTTCTAACTTATGAGCCATTTAAAAAAAACCACATGCACGCTCAGGCTAAGATGTACTTATCATTCTATTAGTAAGGAAATTTCAAAATGCAAATACAGATGATGTCCCATATTTACATTTCATAATGATCCAAGTGCTTTGTTTTTGCAAGTGAATTTCTGAATACTTTAAATTCATAGGATCATAGTATATAAAAATCAAGAGAAACCCTGAGATCAAGCAGTCCAATCCAAGAGAATGTAAGATGAACATACATCTTCTTAGGAGTCAACACAGAACCCAAGTTGCCTGACTCCTGGTCTCATGCTCTTTCCCAAAAATAATGTGCTTGTCCCTCATGCAATCAACCCTTAATCATGGTGGTGATAATGGTCAGGGACAGTTCAATTTCAACCTGATGACAAACCAAAGTCTCCATTTATCCATTAGTTGCTATGTTGGTCAGAATGAGGTTAAGTTGTATGTAAGCCACCCCTTTACCCACCCTCCTGCCCCTAAATTAACAGTGGCATAAACACAGAAGCTTTTAACCTCTCATCTAATAAGTTGGGAGGTCAGCAGTCCAGGGCTGGTATGGCAGTTCTACAGATAAATTACAGACCCAGATGCCTTCTAACTTACCACTTCTCCATTCCTGGAGAATGGCCTTCCTTAACGTCGTCAAAGGGAGCAGAGGAGCCATTATTTCTACATCCCAGTCAGCAGCAAAAAGGAAGCTTTGACACTGTCTCTTTAAGGATGCTCCTAGTTTGGGTTCCCCCTGAAAGCAGAGCCTAACACAAGGACCAAGGGCTTATGTTCAGGTAACTTATTTGGAAAGTGATTCTAGGAAACTGAAATGAGAGAGAAGTAAACTGGAAAGGAAGGGGAACAGTAATAAAGCTTGTGTTATCAAGTTGGTTTTGTCTATGGGCAACTGAAGTTACATCTGTGGGCTTCTGGGGACCACATGAGAAACTGTGTAAAACCTATCTCACAACTGTTCATCTAACCGACAGAGGCTGGGGTGGTTATCTACCAACTTCTCCAGGCCCTCCAGAGGCCAAACTGACACAGCATGACCCAAGGCCTCAGGTGAACAAAAACAGGCATTCACCATAAATCACATTAGTTGAATAAACTATTTGGTGTGACCCAAGATCTAAGGTACACAAAGACACTCTAATCCCGCAGGATATTTCAAGGGCTCAGAGGTTATCTCCAAGAATCCATTAAAGCTACTTTTTAATTTGGAATGTGCAGAGTTTTAACACTGCAAGGTAAATTAGTTAACCCTTTACTGCACAACTTGTTTGGTGAGAACTTAGTTCAATGACCATACCTACCTGCAATGAAGTAGGATGTGCAGTCTTTATTGTAGGCATCCATGTGTCTACTTAACACTTGGGATTTCTATTACTGTACAACAGTAGTTCTCAAACTTCAGCATGTCAGAATCACATGGAGAACTTGTTAAAACAGATTGCAGCTGCACCCCCTACCTCACCCCCAGCTTCTTTCTAATCCAGCAAGTTCAGTAGGTCAGTGGTGAGCATTGAGAATTTGCATTTTAACAAGTTTTCAGACGTACTCGTTTTCTCTTGCTGGCAGAACAAATTAGCACAACCTTAGGGCTTAAAACAACACAAATTCACTATCTTACTGTTCAGATCAGGTCAGAAGTCTGACACAGGTCTCACCAGGCTAAAATCAAGTTGTGGGCAGGCTCTGTTCCTTTCCTCCGTTCCTTTCTGGAGCCTCTAGGGGGGACTCTTGTTTTCTTGTTCACTCAGGTTGTTGACAGAATTCAATTCTGATGCTCCTATCTCTTTATTGGCTGTGAGCTGATGGACATCCTCAACATCAGAGGCCACCCACATTTCTTGGCATGTGGACCTTCACCTCCATCATCAAGTCAGCAATGAGGATTTGGGTTCTTTTCATGCTTTGAATCTTTCCTGCCTTTTCTTCTATCATCAACTCTCTCTGACTGCAACCCGGAAAGGTCCTCCAGCTTTAAGAGCTCATATGATTAGAATGGGCCCAGGATGATCCCCCATCTCATAGTCTATAATCTTAATTATGTATGCAAAGTCTCTTTTGCTGTGTAAGATAACATACTCAAGGGATCTGGAGATTAGGGTGTAGACATCATTGAGGAGGTGATAACTCTGCCTTCTACACTAGTTCATTCTGATACTGCTAATTCTAGGACCACACTTTGAGAACCACCACTGTAAGAAAGGGGAGAACTACCAGTCTCTTCCACAGCACAGCTTATTTTACTTTGTTTGAAAGCATGAATAAAAGCTTGTAACAAATGGATTGACTGCAGTTTTACCTCTTCACTGGGCCTCGTGCCTACTCAAAAAGTAATGAGAAAAAGGGCACAAAGGGGACCCAAGAACAGAGAAACAAGGAACCAAAATCATCCACAGACTAGATAATCAGCTCTTAAGTAATCTAGCCATTTCTCAAAATTCAGTGAAATTTTAATTAAGAGAAAGAGAGAAGGTAAGCAAGCTAATCCTGGATCAAAAACAATAGTCAATTCCACTAAAATTTAATAGGCTTCTTTATGACAAGACTTCTCATGACCCTTAAAGCGCCAGTATATTCTACAATTCTGTATATTCTGTCCAAGGAGGAGGACAGAGTTTCTCAAAACTATCTGGCATGGACCATTCTCTTCATGGCACATATCATGAAATTGGGCTCTCTAGAAAATGCAGTGGTAAAGGTTGCTCTGGGGTGAAAGGTTGGTAACTCAATACACATTCACTTTCTAGGTTGGTGCTTCTCAACTTTGGCTGAATACTGCAATCATCTCAGGACCTTTAAAAAAAAACCTAGGCGCCTAGGTCACACACCATAAAGATCCTGATATAATTGGTCTGGAGCATGGCATGGACATCATGACTGTCTTCCAGGTGATTCCAGTGGGCAGCCATAATTAAGAACCAAGATGGTAGGTGATAACCCTGTTCTCCTGAGTCCCTAAGAGTGCTCAGTTTCTAACCACAGTGAGAAAACCTGCTATTGCTCTGTGTATTTTAATTCCCACCCAACCAAATTAAAGGAGTGATTCTGAGGATTGAAAGAAAAGGCCAGACATAGAGGGGAGTACAACTCCACACTCAACACTATCATCCTTTCCTACCATCATTACCAACCCAGATGACTTTAATCTCACTGTATCCCCAGAATTTAGCACAATGTCCCACACATGGTAGATGTTCAGTAAGTGATGTGGTAAATGTTGAAGAAGTATGAACAAAGTCCTCTTCAAAATGCAGATGCTGGAAGAACCAAGCTTTGGTCAAACCTAAGTGCACACATTACTCTAGACAGATAATCAGTTCAGGTAAGTAAGATGGGGTATCGGCATGGTACCTGCACACAGATCATAATCGATAACTATTTAATGTGTGAATGAATGAAAGTTGACATAAAATGTTAGGCTTAAGTATGTCAAAGCATTTGGTAATTGGGTGAAGACTAGAGGATGCAGCCCAGAGCAGGAAGTTAAGTTCAGAGAAGAGGTAGATATTCAACACTGTTTCTCCTCCTCCAGATTTGTGTAGGTCACTGCAAACAGTTGGCATGCCAGTGAAAATCACTCAGAAGATCCCTGCTGAAATGAAAAACTTATTTGGAAATCTGCAAATCTCAGCTGTCTCTAATTCAACTCTGTCTTCCTAACCTATTATGATCCAATGCAATCTCTCCAGCTCTATCCAGGATGATAAGAGAAGAAATTGAGCACATGAGCCTCCTCTCTCCTCCTGCTCTTTCTCTATGCTGTCAACATGGTGCTGCACAGCAACTGCCAATTGGTTTTTTCCAGGGCACCTTTGAGAGCATCTCCCTTGGACCACCCAGGGTAGAAAGCACCAAATATCTTGGTCATGATACAATTGTTATGGATACATGCATCCCTAACAGGTGCCCAGTCCTATGATGCAGCAAGTCATCCAATGTTGTCATTTAATTAATTCATGGTGCTGTTTATCTTGGCTGCAAGAGAATGAATTATTTGTATATTCAGAAAGTCTCATACCACCTTTCCTCCTCTCCATTATCATAAAAGTTAAAATTATTTATTTATGAACCAAATAATTTATCTGAACATGTTAACAATGCACTGCACTTCTGGAGGTTATTTCAATTTTGTTAGAGAGACAGTGTCAAATATCACTTCAGTACAAGTTGTTCTGGTTTCTCTCAATATCTAATAATATATGGGGTTCCATTTTGGCCTTGTACAATTAATACAAAAAGCAAAATAGACCCTCAGCAATCCTTGAGAAAATGACAGATGGGTATCAGCAATAACTTATCTGTGGAATCCAAGGCCTTGATCAGGACTTCCAAAATTACTCGAAAAGAAAAAGGAAAGAGAAGGAAAAAAGAAACAGAGGCAAGAGTCATCATGAAAGAGACAAAGAGTCTCACAGATTGTTGTTGGGAATATAGAATGTGCAACATTTCTGGATTGCAACCTGGCAATATGCATCAAATGTTCACAGCTCTAAAATGTTCACTTCTTGATCCATTATTTCAAAGACTGTATCCCAAAGAAATAATAAAAGCTGTGCCCAATGATATACCATGTATGAATGTTCATTTACAGTGTTATTTCCCATGAAGAGAAATTGAGAGGAACATACAGGTCAACAAACACGGGGCTTGTTTAATACATTTTGTTATCTATAAAATGGATTGCTATACCATCATTAAAAATGATGTTCCTGAAGAACTGTACTTTATAGGAAAATGCACAAAAACATACATGCTATAAAGTTATGTGGAACAGTGAAATGTAAAACAATCTATGCAGTCTATATACAATATGTTAATCATCTATATTTGCACATATATTTATGTTTTTGCACATTATCCTACATAGAAAGCAATCAATAAATATTTTTCAATGTATAAGTAGTGTGGTGTGTAGAAAGACAAAAATGAAATACTCCAAAATGTTAATAGTGGTACTGGTTAGATAGTGGAATTCTGGGGGATGCTTATTCTCTTCCTTGTACTCTTATATTTTCCTAATTGCCTTAATGCACATATTAATTCTATATACCAAAAATATTATATCATTACTGATTTGTGGGCTAAAGAAACTTATTGCCATTCTCCCTGGAATATTCCAATGATTCAAGCTCTCTGCCGTTGTGGCTTTTTACCCCCTTGTTTGGTTTCTTTCCAGATCCATGGCTTTCGAGGCAGAGTCATTTGCATTCAAATCCCAGCGCTCTACTTCACAGCTCTATGATGTTGGGTAAGATGATTCACCTCTTTGTGTGTTCTGTGCCTCTAGTATATCGTCGTTGGGAGAAGTAACTGAGAAGTGCTGAGTGCCCATCCAACAGTGATTTATCCCTCTCCTTACTGTCTAATAGAACCTGAATCTGGTTTTGTTCAGTTATTGGCAGCCCACACCCCCATATCCAGGGACGAAAGGCTGGGCCCTACCCAGCCCTAGGCTTGAAGCTTCAATGGACTAGGACAATCATTCTCCTTGAATGGCGACCTCATTCTCCTTGAAATTGTTTTAGAGTATAGTTTAAAATTCTGGCCAATCAACTAGGAAGAATTGCTGGGAACCTTCTCAGAAAGTTTTCCTCACTCTTAAGAAAACAAAGAACACATGGAAGGAGTATTCCTCTCCATTTCTGGCCTGCAGACATTGCTCTGTGAAGACGTCTGGAAACACCCTAGCTAACTGGGGCCTTAAAGGGATGTAGGGGAGCAAAATTTGGCACCGGAAAATGTCTCTTTGGCATGCGGATTATTTCGAGCTGAAAACAATCAAGGCCCGAAAGACTCAAGAAGAAACTATGATCTTCTTCCTAACTGCCTAAAAGAATTTAGATTGAGAGCCAGTTCTGGACTAGGGTTATCACTAGAGCTAGGCAAAGAATATGGGCTGGGTATGGTGGGGGCAGGGCCTAGAGAGCAGAGTCCACATGGTGTTCCATTGTCTCTGCCTGGCCCAGCAAACATTTGTTTACCAAACATTGCTCTTCCTTCTCTATGTCAGTTGCTTTCTTCCCCTTGTGAAGTCCCAAACCACTACCCCCAACACCCTCTTTTGTCTTTGGCTGAAGATGCTATGTAAGGTGAAGGGTTTGGCCATTTGGGCAAGTTACTCAGTTTTCCTGAGTCTCTTCCATGCATACATGTTATTAAAATTTTGTTTGATCTCCTGTTAATTTGTCTCATGTCCATTTCATTCTTAGACCAGCCAGAAGAACTTAAAAGGGTAAATGAAAATTTCTTCTTCCCCAACAGAGAGAAGCCTGTGAAAAAAAGTAATACCTGAAAGAGGGCAGAAATAAGAGATGGAAATATCTCTGGTTCTCAATAATGTTGTTGCTGAATTCTAGAAAGAGATTTCTCTAGATTTTTCATCTGCATTTTAACATTTTTGTTAAGTCAGTTGAACTGGGGTTTTTATTACTTCCATCTGAAAGAATCCTAAGTGATACTGAAAGCAAAACTGCCAAGCCGAAGACAGAGAGCTGAGTCTCTGTCTCAGAGACTCAGGTCTTCCCTCTTTCTCCCATCCTCCAAATATACATACAATATGCACAACAGATATCTGTTTATAGTTTGTGCATGCAATTTATAGGGAAGGTGACAAGAAAGAAAGGAGTAAATAGACCTTTCCCTGCCTCTCAAAACATGCACACAGGACCCAATTTCTCTAATTTTAATATAAAGCCCCTAATAAATGATAAAGTGTTCCAAGGAAAGATTTGTGCTGCAACAGATTTTATCCTACTAAAAAGGAATTCTACGTCCTCTCAAAAAATCTTGAATAACAAAGAACTCCTCTAATCCCTCCCTCCCTGTAGGTCTTGAACAATTGGCCAGAGACCATGCTTCGTAAGAGGTTCCCTAGATAGATCCAGATGGATGGAGTAGATGCTATTAGATCAAAAGAAAGCACTTCCTACTTGAATATGCAGGGGCTACCTTAACTGTGAGTCTTAATCAAGTAATGAAGACTGACAGGCTCCTTGGTCTATGGGGCTCTATAATAACAGAATATGCACTTTTCTAAAAATGACATTGCTAAGAGTCAAGCAACTGGACATTACGCTATTTAGTTCCGTATCCCAAACAGAACAAACAACCTTCTTTTCCCATATCCTTTTGCATCTGATCCTCATGAGGAAGAATAAACCAGCCTGAGATATGTTTAGATATTTTCTATTGTAGTGAAAAATAAAATATTAATTTTTTAAAAGTCTGGAACATTATCTGTGATTTGGATCTGATGTCCAAAAAGTATGTACAACTAGGAACTCAAAATCACCCTACCAGCAATGCAAAGAATTCATGAGTGTTCAAGCCTTTGGAGGCTGGTGTGTGTGTTTCCTTTTTAGGACTATTGCTACCCAGCCCAGAATATGGCACTCAATAAGAAGGGCTAACAGTGTCTTGCTGGCCCTGTTCTCATGTGTCATCTTGCTGCATTTCCAGTTAATGGCATGACTGTAATGACTAGCAATTTAAATAATGGAGGCTGAAGCAGAGGCACCTCTAAGGACACAATGCAGAAATTGCCACAGTTTATCAACATCACTGGCACCCAGCTCTTCATTCCCTCCTCGAATAGGGTCAAAGTAGTTAAAGCGATGCTGTAAATAGCGACTAAAACAAAGCAGCTGTTTATTCTTGATTTGGCATTGGGTATTTATAACAAACAAGTTGCATTTCCCAGGCATTGGTTATTAGACATGAGAATGTAATTGATATTAACCAACTTTCAGGCTCCAGTAACTTTTTCTCACTGCTTGTCAGTTTAATTTTTTTTAAGCATAAGTAGTGCATACCAAATGGAAAACAAGAGGAAGAATACACAAAACCCCTTAAGCCTTCAAAACTAAGTGAAAAACCACTAACCCGTTTATCCTATAGAATCCTTTAGACATTTGCTATAAACAAAGAAGAGCATACAACAGAGTCTTCTATTTTCGAAAGGGTATTCTAGTGATTTTTGGAAACAAGACAGCTCTAACCATAATCTTGTTTTTGTTCAGAACTGCAACAGCATGAAAGAGTGTCTGAAATCACTAATTGTGCATCTACCATATTACAGCAGAGGTGAACACTGGTGACGCACAAGCCAAATACAGTCCATTGCTCTGTTTCATTTAAACCATACAGTAATGGCTGACAGTGTATTAACATTTTAAATGTATATAACAAAAGTGTATAACATTTTAAAATTCTTTTCAACATTTGTAAAATCTAGAGATTTTACAAATCTCTAGGAAAAAAAAAGGCTGGAAGCTCTGACCCCACAGGCGTCACACTCCTAACATGACGATAAACCTCTGGGGCTGCGCTGAGGGTGCTCTATTGAGTGGGAAATGCACTCTGCAGTTTGTCTCAATGGCATCATCCGCTATAGTCTCCCGTCACTGAGGCCAAATGTCAATTACCTCCCTTCTTCTTATTTGTAGTGTTATTTTTCTTATGGTAAAGATCTAAGCAAATATTTCACGCTGGTGTGTCTTGATCACAAGTGGGAAAACAAAAGATGGGTTAAGAGGACTGAGTGTTTCCAGAAAAATGAAGAGACTACAGTTCATTACAAAAGTACAGAATTCCTTACCTAACCTCCTTTCCTTAATAACAGAATCTCCCCAGCTGGTCTCTAAGGGCATTTAAATGGGTAACCCCTTGTGAAAAGCATCAAGCTTGAAGTTCTGTGGAAAGGATGCCAGACACATGGAAAAGCCAGGCTAAGTTCAGTCTCAGACAAAAGCTGTCAAACCAAGAAGGGAAAAGCAAGTGCTCCACTTGTAAGAAAAACTGAGCAAATAGCAAGCGTGGTACTGAGGACTAGGAAGGATAAAGCAGGGCCCAGTGTTCTACCAAAAATGTCTTAGCCCCTGACCAAGGTCCTTTCAGAGTAAGTTAGGCACAACAAGAAGCTGCCTTCACTCTCTGAAGTCATCTAGACATTCTTGGTGTGAGCTGCTGCATCACTTCCTGTCTGGTCTAGAACTATTAACCCTCACTGCCCATGTGGTTTTATAATCTCTCTCTCCTCCTGCAAGGAGCAGGGTAGGGCTATAAGGGATGTTTGTTTTTAATAAAAAAATAAACAAACATGCACATACATACTCAGAAAATAATATTTGATGGCATCCCACACCCATTGGGGATTTCACAGAGAAATAGTTTTCTGGTATCTAGAAGAACTAAAAGTGTTAGGACACCACAAATCCGAAATGATGTAAGGTTAGGAAGACCACTGCATAGAAACAAACTAAAAGAGATAAAACTCTTCAGAGTGCCAGAAGAAGTGAGTAGAACACACAGTCTTTTTCACCAATCCCATAGCAAAAAACCCAAGGAAATATGTTCAATATAACTGGTAAAGTTAAACAAAGAGTAGAGTAAGGAACAACTGTATATGAATTTCCTACTATGTACCAAGCACGGTAGAAACATTTTAACACATTTTGATAATAAATAATACTTTTTGTTGTTCATACATTCATTAAATAAGTATTTATTCACTTCCTTCTATGTGTCAGGCATCTCTAGGGATATAGAAAATTAAAGACATAGTTTTCCTGTTGTTAAGTTTGAATTTAACAGGGAGATAGACTCTGATGAAAATAATAATTGTTATAAATGTGATAGCAAGACACAAGGAGTTAATAATGGCTGTCTTTCATTATGTGTTACAGTACGTGATAGGAAGTGCACTGAGCAATTTACATTACTGTTCATTTAATCCCTCATAAGTGTCCTATGACTGAGGTACTAATATCATCTTCATTTTACAGAGAAGAAAAGTGAGCCATGGAGAGACTAAGTAACTTGCCTAAGGTTATACAGCTAACAAGTGGAAAATATGAGACTTGAACACTGCCTGCTTTCCACACTAGATCAACAGATTATCTGTCACATCAACCCAATACCAGCAACAACAGAGATATGCCAAGGATAGGAGAAGCACAGTGGAAGCCCCTTATATGCTTCCTAATTTACAAAGCACTTTCCCATACAGAGAGGAAGCTTCCAGAATTCATCAGCCCCAAGAGGCAAAAAATATAACTGGCTTTCAAAATGGCTTAGTTCAAGGTGTGAATGTCAGAGATACAAACGGCTGGTAAAGGAACCTGGGATGAACCAATAGGCACCTTGTGTATACTGTTTCTAATCCCC
This sequence comes from Mesoplodon densirostris, assembly GCF_025265405.1. Classification (NCBI taxonomy): domain Eukaryota; kingdom Metazoa; phylum Chordata; class Mammalia; order Artiodactyla; family Ziphiidae; genus Mesoplodon; species Mesoplodon densirostris. The sequence goes on from NC_082670.1 coordinate 81,455,291, forward strand.
ACAGCACCATGTGAAAGCACCCTATGGAAAAGAACACTGAGCTTAGAGAGGTCAAGTGATTTATCCACGGCCACAAAGGTCGTAAATAGTAGAGGCATGATTTGAACTTGGAACAATGCAACTCCAAAATCAAAACTTTCTCCCTTATACCAAAGCACAAAGTATCAGGCCAAGTCTCTCTGCAAATATTCACCATGATTGTTTATATTCTTTATTCATTCAAAACCAATTTATTCTGCACATACAAGGAACATAATACTTATCCTTATCACCTGACAAGTAAATCAAGGAGACAGATGTGTAAATACCTAAACACACTTCTGGGCAGGACAAAGGAGGCTAAATGTGTTTATTATCTAAATAAACTCCATGAAGGCAGGCACTTTGGTTTGTTGTTCACTGTCACACACCTGGAACACAGTCTACAACTAACAAACATTTGTTTAATGGAAGAATAAATGAAGACAGCCACACCTAACAAAGTACAAACTTAAGGCAGGATTAACACTGACTGGGGTAAAGCAAAGAAAGCCTCCCAGAGAGATGACACTGAAATGGGCCTGGAAGAATGATGAGGTATAGACAGGTGAGAAATGAGATGACAGGAGCTGAAGGTTGATGACTCAGGGTGAACACAGGTACAGAAGCATAGAAGTCCATGGAACTTTTGGGTAATGGAGTTCAAACATGCCTAGAGCACAGGAAAGATGAGGAACAAGAATGAGGACTAAGGTCAGAAAGGGTCATACGGTACCACTTCGCACAGAGCCTATAAGCCCATGGTAAGAAACACGGGCAGCCACCTTAGGCGGAAAAGTAGTAATATGTCAACTTTGGGCAATAGTAGGAAGATATCTCCCCCACTTAAATCAGTCAGTGGCTCCCCACTGCCCTTAGACTAATCCTAACTGTTTAACCCAGTTTGCAAGGCCTTGTGAAACTCTCCAGCCTCACCACTTTGAGCAACTGTCACCGTTACAACTCTAGAGTAGACCTTAATCGTTATCCTCCTGGCCTTTGCATGAGGTGTTCCTTTGACCTAGAAGACTGTCCATCAGTCCTCACCTCCTTCAGGTTGGCTAACTCCCACTACTTAACTCATAAGTCTCAACTCAGAAGTACTGGCCTCTGGGAATCCTTCCTCAATGCCCCTAAATCTGGGTACCTTATATCTTACACTTTGTCCACCTCAAAATGTATTGTGAGTTTTCTTATCTCTCTCCTCCATCACTGCCCTCTGTGAGGGCAGGCACTATCTTTGTTAGATTCCCAGTGCCTTGCAGACAGCCCAGCACATGACAGGTACTCAATAAATACCTTGGAAGTAATTGTTAGGTTGGTTAACTGAGTAATTGATGGACTGATTGATTACTGCTGAGAATATTGAGTCAAGGAGAGCCATAGGAGGTTGCTGCTGTAGTCCAGGGGGAAACATCTCTTCTTTATAAAGGCCCAGAAGCATTTACTAAAGTAGGCACTTTGCTAAGTGGGGAGAGTGGAATCACTAGTTGGTCAAGGGAGACAGCAAATCAGAGAAAAGCAGAGCCACCGGGCAGCTGCTGGGGAGACCACACTTCCACAGTATGATGAGCCATTAGCATGCAAGACTGCGTAATCTGATTTTCATGACAGACAGATTTATTATGACTTCTAAATATATAAACCCCAGGTTATGCTTTACAGCTAACCTAACAACTTGATATATGTGTCTGACATCCCATCTTAAAATCAGATTCCAGCTTCTAATTAATTTTTATACACCCATCGCTGTAACTAGAGAGGCAGAAAATCTCAGTGGGATAAACAATAGACAGGGTATCAGTCGTCTGTATTTTGTGGTGCATTTTCCATCAAAACACTGAGTTTCCGTTTTCTTTGCTACAAGAAAGGGGCAGCACCCTCTTCTCCCTATGAGGAATTAGTGGGGAACGTGGTACAGGAACCTGATAGTCACTATTTCTATTAAGTAATCAACCCCCACCTCTACTCCTACTCCTCACCTTCCACTCCCATCCCCCACACACAAATTAGAAAGACATCATTCTAGCGAATTTAAAGACTGATCATTGCTTAGGTGATACCATACATCTCACTTCTCCAGTAATATTTTTATTACCTAAGTCTTGAAGCCAAGTTGCAAACTCCATGAAGAGCTGACTGTAAACAAATAATAATGTTCATAAAAGCTGAAAATACTCTCAACAGCTTTTCACATAATCTCAACAACATTCATAGTTCACTCACACCCAGATACCTTGTTAAAAGCCCAAAGTGGTACAGCAGTGTTTAGGAAAAGTTTTGTAATCTGATTTCTTTAAAATGAGCCTCTGTAAGTCTGTATTTTTTAGTGTAATATTAATATATGCATATCATTTTAAAAACATTTTCTTCCATCTCCTTTCCCCCAAATATGAAAGTCAACTCAGGCACTACAAACCAGGTGAGATTTTTTAAAAAGCTGGTCACAATCAATTTTTTAAATTGTTTAATAATTGAGTTCTCACTATGTGTCAGGCACTGTTCTCAATACTAAATGCATTAAACCCTCCTCCAAATTCCATATGGTAACAAAATTTTCTCCCTGTGATATATGAGGAAACTAAAGCGCACGGGTTTAAAAAGTTGCTTGCAGTTACAAAAGCTGGTGAGCTGAGCTTTCAATTGAGGCTGATAGCTGAGGTTCTGCCACCTTGATCTTAACCAACATACTGCCTCAGGGACTGAAGAGAGAGCTTACTGAATAAATAATACTATAAACAGCCAAATGTGTTTGCCAAAGCCATAAATCCAAACTACACAATCAACCTCACATTGAGAACACTACTATGTTTCTGGCTTTTTGTAAGCAACTTTAAACAAGTTTAGATACCAGCCTGTTTACCTGCCACAGAATGGAATATGGACTAGCAGGAGGACAACACTCAACAAAGAACTTTGCCTGATGGACATCATGAATCAGAAAGGCTGCCAATTTGAGGTTCACAATAAACAGTGAAAATAGGATAATGCAAAAAAATCTAAAACCTCCTCATTTTGTTACAGTATATGATTTCTAAATCTCCTGTGCCTATCTGATTTATTTGATGGTATGAAAGAGGCATTATTAAAGATACACACATGCACACACACAAAATCCACACTATCAGAATTACTTTGTACTCAATTTGTCTTCAGCTGAGCCCTGAAAACATTTAAAAAATGGATTCACATAATTGTAGAAAGAAATTCATTCACTTCCCCTTCAGGATACATAATAATGTATTTACATTAACAAAACTATACAGTCACCTTGCAAAATCAAAATTAAATGTACAAAGTATTTTTATTTCTTTCCCCCAAAAAAGTTTACTTCTGAAGATGGAACATGTTCTATACACCAGTAAAAATAATAATTACTTGAAATAAATAAAATGTTTAATTAAAATTATCATCAAAATCCTGAAAATATCTTTTTTTCCCGAAACGAGCTTATACCAGAGTTGAAACCAAACATATGTAAGAACACATGGAGCATTCATATTACAAATAACTTATATGGCTGATTTGTAAGTTTTAAAGCCTTTTAATAATAGAGCCTTTGACTCTAGCACTATTAGTTGGGGCTTTATCAAAACATTTAATTACAAAATAAGATCTATGATGTTCAAATGAAACAATAGACAATATAATCAAATCCTTGGCATGAAGCCATTCAATGTGTCATTCCAAGGTCTGTTTTCTGGGCCCACTCCAGTTTAAAATAGCTTCTCCAATAACATCACACTGCCCTTTCTCCCCTTTGCCCTCAGAATTATTAGAGCATAATGTAATTCTTTTACAAGCCTTAGGAAAATATTATTGGAACGCATGGCAAAAATGTAGAAATGAAATGGAGCTGGAGAAAAAAAACCCAAGTTTTTAAAAAATGGAAAATCAATTACTATTTTTAATAACAGTGGTAATCGCTTTTGTGGTAAGAAAAGAAAAATTGCCCAGAGACAAAATAGATGTTCAATATTACAGTACACTAATGAGTACATTTACATATAATTTTCTGAAATTTATGTCCAAGACTAACTGCAAGTAGAATTTAGGATCAATACAAGTTTACAGAATCCATTCATTTTCCTCTTATCATACTGAATATTTAAGGTGCTTGATTAGACTCAATTATTTCTCTTCTAGAGCCAACAGAAAGCCCTGACAGCTTTGCAAGTGATGGATTAGTGGGGTATTTCCCACCAATGAGCAAACATTCCCAGTTGTCACAGCAGGAGGAAAAACAGTGAGAAAGTTTGTTCGAATTCACATGCAGGCCACTGGATAAAATCTGCAGAAAACAGGGAGAAGGCCAGCCTTGTCAAAGGGCCACTGTAAAAAGAAAGAGCAGAGACCTAAACTTAGTTCCACTTTGCTACCTCTTCATTTCATGGCAGCCTGGAGAGAAGCCTCTGACACAGAGCCATCTCCCACTGCCCCTGAGAAGATTAAAAGAATCCAGGCCCTAGCAAATCTCCTGTTCTCGGAATTGAGAAGCAGAAAGGGAAATGCAGCTAATTTGCAGTAACCCTGCTTCCCTGTTCAGATTTCCAAAGCATAATAAAACAGAGAAGCTGTGTCTCCAGGGTGTCACTTCCAGCTGTGCTCCACAAGTTGGAAAAAACAAGAAAGGACCTGTTAACTACTCACACCAACCTGCCCCTCCTGCTGCCATTCTTCCAAATAATTCTACAGGAGGTTGTGAGCCCTTCTCCAAAATGCTTTAAGAAGAAGATATATTCCTGACTGGAAAGGAGATTTAGGTGAACTCTCGGCTGAATGCAGAATGAGGAACAAAATGCTTTCTTGAGGTGCACAATCCTTCATGCATTATGTTCTACTGTCTGCTAAAAGCATCATCATACCCATAATTAAATGTTCAAATTCTGCTTTGATGGTCCATGTAAAGTTTGATTTGGTCAGCTCAGTGCACCATCCTCCCAGATGTTGAAAACAGGTAGTCATCCTTATGCATGTCCTTTCCATCCTCCCTATATTAGTCTCCTAGGGCTGCTATAACAAAATACCACAAACTGGGTGGCTTAAAGGAAAGATATGTAATATCTCAGAGTTCTACAGGTGAGAAGTCCTAAACTGAGGTGTCAATAAGGCCACCCTCCCTCTGAGACTCTGTAAATTTATTTATTTTATTATTTTACTTATTTATTGTTTCTGGCTGCCTTGGGTCTTCATTGCTGCGCACGGGCTTTTCTCTGGTTGCGGTGAGCGGGGGCTACTCTTGGTTGCGGTGCGCGGGCTTCTCATCGTGGTGGCTTCTCTTGTTGCAGAGCACGGGCTCTTGGCGCGCAGGCTTCAGCAGCTGTGGCACGTGGGCTCAGTTAGTTGTGGCTCGTGGGCTCTAGAACACAGGCTCAGTACTTGTGGCGCACGGGCTTAGCTGCTCCGTGGCATGTGGGATCTTCCCGGACCAGGGATTGAAGCCATGTCCCCTGCATTGGCAGGCGGATTCTCAACCACTGCGCCACCAGGGAAGCCCCCTCTGAGACTCGGGGTAGAATCCTTTCTGCCTCTTCCTACCTTCTGGTACTGGCCATCAATCCTTGGCATTCCTTGGTTTGTAACTGCATCACTCCAACCTTGGCCTCTGTCATCACATTCTCCTCTAACATGTCTGTGTCGTTGTGTCTCTTCTCCTCTCTTATAAAAACACCAGTTATACTCTAATAAGGGCCCATCCTATTCTAGTAGAATATATTAACTAATTACATCTGCAATGATCATGTTTCCATTAAGGTCATATTCTGAGGCAATGGGGTTAGGGTTTCAAATATCTTTTAAGGGGACACCATTCAACCCATACACTCCTAGCACCAAGTCATGTACAGATTACCTCCGAACTGCCTCTCAAATCTGTCCACTTCTTTCTCTCCCTACCACTACCCTGAATCCCAGACCATTATCTCATCTGGAATTTCCTAAACCCTGCCCTCATTTTTGCACTGCTCCAATCCATTCTCCAAAAAACGTATTTAATGGAATGTAACATACACACAAAAATGTGCATAAATTATAATAAATTTTCATAGTACACATACCTATGTAACCACCACCCAAATCAAGAACTAGAGTATTACCAGCACCCTAGAAACACACTTCATAACCTCACCCAATTTATTGCCCCCTGCTCCATCCCAAAGGTAACCATTATCCTGACCTCTAAAATTATGGATTAGTTTTACATGGTTGGGATTATAGTGAATGGTATTTTACAGTACATACAACTTTTTTTTTTCTGGCTCCTTCTAATATTAACGAGACTTAGCCTTGTTGCAAGTTGAAATAATCGATTCATTTTCCATGCTTAATAAATATTTCTTTGTATGAATTTACCATTCCATACATATATTCATTCTACTATTTTTTTTTTTTTTTTTTTTTTTTTTTTTTTTTTTTTGCGTTACGCGGGCCTCTCACTGTTGTGGCCTCTCCCCCTGCGGAGCACAGGCTCCGGACGCACAGGCTCAGCGGCCATGGCTCACGGGCCCAGCCGCTCCACGGCATGTGGGATCTTCCCGGACCGGGGCATGAACCCGTGTCCCCTGCATCGGCAGGCGGACTCTCAACCACTGCGCCACCAGGAAAGCCCTCATTCTACTATTGATGACCATTTAGACTGAGTTCCACGTTGAGAGCTATTCAAAATAATGGAGCCAAAAACATTCTCACAGTTTTGGCATATATCCAGTAGCACTGCAAAGTCATAGGGCATATAATTGTTGATCTTGAGTAAACGTTGCCAAACAGTTTTCTAAAGTGATTGTATTCATTTTCAACAGCACAGCACTGTATGAGCATTCCAGTTGCTTCATATCCTTACCAACACTTGGTATAATCAGTCTTTTTCATTTTAGCCATTCTGATGTGTGTGCAGTGGTATTTCACTGTCCCTTTATTTTGCATTTCCATGATGACTAATTATGGTAAGAAATTTTTCATATGCTAACTAGCCATGTGTATATCCTCTTCTGTGAAGAACTTTTTAAATCCACTGCCCATTTTTCTACTGGGTTATCTCTTTCTCTTATTGATTTGTAGAGGATATTTATATAGTCTGGATACTAATCCTTTGTCAGATAAATACACTGCAATTATCATTTTGTATTCTGTGGATTTCCTTTTCTCTCCCTTAATGGTGTCTTTGGTACAAAGACTTTTAATTTTAATGTAGTCTAATATATCTGTCTTTTAATTTTTGCTACTGTTTTTTTAATTAGTTTTATTGAGATATAATTCACATACCATCCAATTCACTCATTTAAAGTATACAATTAAAAGTTTTTTAGTATATTCACAGGGTTGTGCAACAATCATCATAATCTAATTTTAGAATATTCTAATCATCCCCAAAAGAAACTTCATATCCTCTAGCTGCCACTCACCATTCCTCCCAACAACCTCACCAAGCTCTAAGCAAACATTAATTTACTTCTGTCTCAATGGATTTGTATATTCTGGACATTTCACATGAATGAAATCATACAATCTATGGTCTTTTGTGACTTAGCATAATGTTTTCAAGGTTCATCCATGTTGTAGTGCATATCAGTACTTCATTTCTTTTTCTTGCTGAATAATATTCCACCGTATGAATATACTGCATTTTATCCATTCATCAGTTGATGGGCATTTCGGTTGTTTCCACTTTGGAGCTATTATAAATAATGCTGCTTGCTTAGTATTTCTTGTGTCCTATCTAAGCAATATTTGGCTATACCAAAATTATGAAAATATTCTACCATGTTATCTTCTAGATTCTTTATTGTTTTGTTTGTTTTTTATTGAAATACAGCTGATTTACAATGCTGTGTTAGTTTCAGGTGTATAGCAAAGTTAAATATATATATATTTTTTCAGATTCTTTTCCCTTATAGGTTTTACAAAATATTGAGTATAGTTCCCTGTGCTATACAGTAGATCCTTGTTAGTTATCTATTTTATATACAGTAGTGTGTATATGTTGTAGATTCTTTATTGTTTTACCTCTCATTTTCAGATCAACAATCCAACTGAAATTTATTTTTCCATATGATGTGAGGAAGAGGTCTAGGTTCATTTTTTGCCTACATGAATACCTAATTGTCTTAGTGAAAAGATCATCCTTTCATTACTGCTCTGCAGTGTCACCTTTCTCAAAAATCAAGTATCCCTTTATGAATGGCTCTATTTCTTTATTCTCCTTTCTGTTCCATTGATCTATCTGTTTATCCTTGTGCAATACCACACTATCCTAATTATTGTAGCTTTATAATATATGGGTATCTAATAGTTTTTTTAAAGTCCTCCAACTTTGTTCTGATTCTTCTCCAATTATCTTGCCTTTTCTTGGTCCCTTGCATTCTGGTATTTTAGTTGGGATGGCATTGAATTTAGAGATCAGTTTGGAGAGTACTGACCTCTTTACCAGGCTGAGCTACCCAATCCATAAATACATTATGCCTTCCCATTTATTTAGGTTATCTTTAATTTCTCTCAATAATGTTTTCTACTTTTCTCTGCAAAGGTCTAACACATCTTTTGTTAGATTTATTCCTTTTTTTTTTTTTTTTTTGGCCACGCCACACAGCTTAAAGGATCTTAGTTCCCCGACCAAGGACTGAACCTGTGGCCCCTGCAGTAGAAGCACAGAGACCTAACCACTGGACCATCAGGGTGCCCTTGTTAGATTTATTCCTGTTTTTAATATTTTAGCCTATTTTAAATGGTAACTTTTAAACAGTTTTATTGAGGTAAAATTTACACACCATGAAATTTACCCAATTTCAGTGTACAATTTGATCAGTTTTAGTAAACTATACAGTTGTCCAACCATAATCACAATCTAGTTTTAGAGCACTTCTATCAACCCGAAATGTTATCTCATGCTCATTTGCAGTTAATTCCCAACCCCACACCAGCAACAACTGGTGTGCCTTCTATCTGTATAGTTTTGACTTTTCTAGAAATTTCACAAAATTTGAATCACACAGTATAGAATTTTTTGCATCTGTATTCTTTTACTTAGCATAATGTTTCTGAAGTATATCCAGGTTGTTTCATGTATCAGTTTATGTTGTAGAGTAGTACTCTTTTGTATGAATATATCTTTTTTTTTTTAATCCACTTACCAGTTGACAGATAACTGGATTGTTTCTAGCTTGGAGCCATAATTAATAGCATTGCTATGAATGTTCACTCACAGGTTTTGGCGTAGGTATATATTTCATTTCTCCATGAGTTTTCACTTCAATACTTATAACTGGAATTGCTGGGTCATACGGTAAGTACAGCATATGTTGAACTTTTTCAAAAACCGCCAAACTGTTTTCCAAAGTCAATGTACATTTACATTCCCACCAGCATGTATAAAGCTTCCAATTTCCCCATATCCTCACCAGCACTTCTTATCTGTCTTTTTTATCTTAGCCATTCTAGTGGGTGTGAATTGATAGCTCCTTGTGGTTTTAATTGGCACTTCCCTAGTGATCATGAGCATCTTCCCATGTGCTTATTTGCCATTAATATAGATACTGTGGTTTGTCTTATTATTACTGACTTATAAGAATTCTTTGCGTGTCTGGATAAGTGCTTTATCAGGTATTATTTGCAAATATTTCATCCCATTCTGTTGCTTATCTTTTCATTGTTTTAATAGTATATTTTAAGGCATTCAAGTTTCAAATTTTATGATGCCCAATTTATCTTTTTTTTTTCTTTTAGGGACCTTGGTTTTAGTGTTATATTTAAGAAATTTCTGACTAACCTAATTTCATAAAAACTTTCTTCTAAGTTTTCTTCTAGATTTTTTATAGTTTTAGTGCTTATATTTTTATCTGTACTGCATTTCAAGTTAATTTTATAAATAGCATAGGGTAATTTTTGGATACAGATATATAATTGTTCTACTTCATTAACTGGGAAATACAATTTGGTCATAGTTTATAATCCTTTTTATATGTTGCTGGATTCATTTTAAATGGTATCTTTTTTAAATTTTTAGAAAATATTTATCTATTTATTTATTTTTGGCTGCACTGGGTCTTAGTTGAGGCATGTGGGATCTTTTGTTGCGGTGCACAGGCTTCTCTCTAGTTGTGGCACACAGGCTCCAGAGCGGGTGAGCTCTGTAGTTGTGGCACACCACCTCTCTAGTTGTGGCATGTGGGCTTAGTTGCCCCACGGCATGTGGGATCTTAGTTCCCTGACCAGGGAATGAATACGCGTCCCCTGCACTGGAAGGCAGATGCTTAATCACTGGACCATCAGGGAAGTCCCCTAAATGGTACCTTCTTAAAATTTCATTTTGTAATTCTTTTTTGCTGATATATAGAAATACAATAGTTTTTTATATTGACTTTGTATCCAGCAAACTTACTACATTCATTTGTTAACTTTACATAATTATATCTTCTGCAAATAATATAATTTTTTTGCTTTGTCTCCCATCCTTACATGTTTATTTCTTTTCCTAGCCTCACTGCATTCACTAGGACCTCCAGTAGCAGGCTGAACAGAAGTGGTGATGTCATCCTGAACGCATACATTAATTACAGGGTAAGGCTCTCAGTATTTCACTTAAGCCTGATGATGTCTGCTGAGGGTTTTCTAAATATTCTTTCTTAAGGACGTTTACTTATATTCCTAGTTTGCTAAAAGTTTTTGTCTAGATTAGATGTTGAATTTTATCAAATACTTTTCTGTATCTATTAAGATGATCATATGGTTTCTCTTTATTAACATTATTTGATTTTTTAATGTTACCGAACCTCTCATTCCTATAATAAATACAACTTGGTCATACCAAAACACCTTTTCTATATACTGCTCAGTTTTCTATTACGTTGTTTAGGATTTTTGCATCCTTAGGACTGCCAAAATCTCTGCTCAACTTCCCTATTTCTTAGCAGGGACTTTTTATTGGGTGTGTTAGCCTCTCAGAGTTTTATCATTTACGAATCCACAAATGCTTCAAAAACAAAAAGAGGGACTTCCCTGCTGGCACAGTGGTTAAGAATCCGCCTGCCAATGCAGGGGACAAGGGATCAAGCCCTGGTCCAGGAAGATCCCATATGCTGTGGAGCAACTAAGCCCACGGGCCACAACTACTGAGCCAGCGCTCTAGAGGCCACAAGCCACAACTACTGAGCCTGTGTGCCACAACTACTGAAGCCTGTGCACCTAGAGCCCATGCTCCACAACAAAGACAAGCCAACAAAATGAGAAGCCCGTGCACCTCAACAAAGAGTAGCCCCCCCACTCACTGCAACTAGAGAAAGCTTGCATGCAGCAACGAAGACCCAAAGCAGACAAAAATAAATAAATAAATTTATTTTTTTAAAAAAGAGAGAAAGAGGGCTTCCCTAGTGGCGCAGTGGTTGAGAGTCCACCTGCCGATGCAGGGAACGCGGGTTCGTGCCCCGGTCCAGGAAGATCCCACATGCCGCGGAGCGGCTGGGCCCGTGAGCCATGGCCACTGAGCCTGCGCATCTGGAGCCTGTGCTCTGCAACGGGAGAGGCCACAACAGTGAGAGGCCCATGTACCACAAAAAAAAAAAAAAAAAAAGAAAGAGAAAGAAAAAGAGTGAGACTGTTGAAGTCACTTCAGTATACTTCCTTTCTCCAGTATTTTGGTTCCTGAAGTCCGGGCTGCCTTGGTAGCTGTCCAATGCCTTTAAATAAATATTTTCTCTTTATTTTGTCTAGCTTTTCTATATGTTCTATAGGAGGAATGTTGGCTCCTCTATCATTCCCAGAAGGAGAAATCCACTTTTATATTATAAATTAAATCATATTATTCCTCTCCTCTGAATTTCCTAATGACTACCTCATTGTGCTTATAATAAAATCCATATTCCTTACTATGGCCCAGAAAATCCTAAATGATCCAGCTCTAGCCTTCCCCTCCATCATCTCTTATCACTGACTACCTTGTTCACTCCTCTCCAGCCATGTGAATCTATTTTCTGTTCCTCTAACCTCACCAAGTTCATTCCCAGGTGTCTCCGCAGCCCCTTCCCGCACTGTGACGTCCCCCTGCCTGACCTGCTGTGTCACAGGCGGCATTGAGGAAGCTGCTGGTGGGCTGGGCCGGGCCGCGCTTCCCCGTCTGCCTGCCCGTCCGCCCTGGGAGCCCAGTGGTGGGGCCCTGGGAACGTCCAAGGGCAGAAGAGCTAGAGTGACCACCACTGAGGTGAAGAAGGCAGCCTTCGGCCTCGGATCCCACACTTCTCTGCCTCTGGAACTTGCTGGCAGCGGTCTGAGCTGCCCGTGGAGGAGGCGGGGCAGGAAGGGTGAGGGCCTGCCCCTGACTTGCCGGGGACTCTGCAGACTCCTGGGGGAGTGGGACTCTCCCTGGGGGGAGGGTGTGTGCCCTTCTGAGCTTGTTCTATTCCCAACTCACACCCCCAGGCAGGGTTGGAAATGAAGGACTTTTTTAACCTTTTGCTTTTGTTTTTTAAAAATAAATCCGGGGATCCAGAGACAGAACACCCTGTCTCTGATCTTTGCATAGCTGCCTCATTTTTATCATTCTGTCACAGTTCCAGTGTCACCTCCTCAAAGAGGCCTTCTCAGGACAAGTGATCTAATTTGGTACCCTGACTGCCTAACCCCTACCCTCCTCAAACAATATAACTTACATATAAAAGAAGGGATAATATAATTAAGCCGACTAAAATAGAATATTAAATTTCCAAAAATATAATATTATCCCCTTCCCATTTCCATATTCAACATAAAAAAAACAATAAAGCAGGGAATACAATATCTCTGGGGCAGAATCACATCTCTGTACTACAAAGCAGAACATAAGAGTATCATCTTTCTTCAAAGTGTGACAAATCTAGATTCAAATCATTTCTACATCATTTTCCAGAAGTATGACTTCAAGCAAGGCTCTCTGCTTTAGCTTCCCAAACTATAAAACAGGTAAAATGACAGTATCAATTTGATGGTATTGTTGTAATCATATAATAAATGTTATTTTGTGCACAAAGTGCTTAACACAGTGGTTGAGCCATAGAAAGTTCTGTATAAACAAGAGCTGTTATGATGACAATGATACTCATGATGATAATGATGATGAAAACAATAAGACTATAGTATCTGGTAAAATACTAATTTTCCATCAAACACACACACAATTAAATATTATAATAATTTCCACCAAGTAGATGCAGACCTTACCTCCTGCATTCACAAATGTGGTAAAGAGTTAGTTTCTCTATTTCTGTATTGCCATTAACTTTGGTGGCAAGAAAAAGCCCTATAGTCTACTCAAGCACAAGAAGAACTTATTGGAAAAATACTGCAGTAGCTCAAAAAATTGAAGGAAGACTCAAATAACCAAGAGTTGCAAAGAACAGGAATCAAGGTAGCTCAAGAAAAATAGGAGGCAGGAACTTAAAGACCTCCCTCTAAGATCCCATCCCACTCCCATTTAAGTGACTGAAATAGCTTCAAAACCTATCTTTTGCTCTCAGTTCAAAATTCCAAATTCTTAGAAGAAAGAATCTGATTGGCATAACCAGGTCAGATGCCTACTCTGAGACCAATCATCTCTTTCCCAAGTATCAAGGTCAAACATCATGCTACCAGAAAACTACTAGAGCTAATCAATGAATTTGGTAAAGTAGCAGGATACAACATTTATGCACAGAAACCTCTTGCATTCCTATACACTAATGATGAAAAATCTGAAAGAGAAATTAAGGAAACACTCCCATTTACCACTGCAACAAAAAGAATAAAATACCTAGGAATAAACCTACCTAAGGAGACAAAAGACCTGTATGCAGAAAACTATAAGACACTGATGAAAGAAATTAAAGATGATACAAACAGAGGAGAGACATACCACGTTCTTGTATTGGAAGAATCAACATTGTGAAAATGACTATACTACCCCAAGCAATCTACAGATTCAATGCAATCCCTATAAAACTACCAATGGCATTTTTCACAGAACTAGAACAAAAAAATGCACAATTTGTATGGAAACACAAAGGACCCTGAATAGCCAAAGCAATCTTGAGAAAGAAAGACGGAGCTGGAGAAATCAGGCTCCCGGACTTCAGACTATACTACAAAGCTACAGTAATCAAGACAATGTGGTACTGGCACAAAGACAGAAATATACATCAATGGAACAGCATAGGAAGCCCAGAGGTAAACCCAAGCACATATGGTCACCTTATCTTTAATAAGGGAGGCAAGACTATACAATGGAGAAAAGATAGCCTCTTCAATAAGTGGTGCTGGGAAAACTGGACAGCTACATGTAAAAGAATGAAATTACAACACTCCCTGACACCATACACAAAAATAAACTCAAAATGGATTAAAGACCTAGATGTAAGGCCAGACACTATAAAACTCTTAGAGGAAAACACAGGCAGAACACTCTATGACATAAATCACAGCAAGATCCTTTTTGACCCACCTCCTAGAGAAATGGAAAGAAAAACAAAAATAAACAAGTGGGACCTAATGAAACATCAAAGCTTTTGCACAGCAAAGGAAGCCATAAACAAGACGAAAAGACAACCCTCAGAATGGGAGAAAATATTTGCAAACGATGCAACTGACAAAGGATTAATCTCCAAAATATACAAGCAGCTCATGCACCTCAATATCAAAAAAACAAACAACCCAATCCAAAAATGGGCAGAAGATCTAAATAGACATTTCTCCAAAGAAGATATACAGATTGCCAACAAACACATGAAAGGATGCTCAACATCACTAATCATTAGAGAGATGCAAGTCAAAACTACAATGAGGGGCTTCCCTGGTGGCGCAGTGGTTGAGAGTCCGCCTGCCGATGCAGGGGATACGGGTTCGTGCCCCGGTCTGGGAGGATCCCATATGCCGCGGAGCGGCTGGGCCCGTGGGCCGTGGCCGCTGAGCCTGCGCGTCCGGAGCCTGCGCATCCGGAGCCTGTGCTCCGCGACGGGGGAGGCCGCAGCAGTGAGAGGCCCGCATACCGCAAAAAAAAAAAAAAAAAAAAAAAAAAAAAAAGAGTCATATACCACAATGTTCAATGCAGCACTATTTACAATAGCCAGGACATGGAAGCAACCTAAATGTCCATCAACAGATGGCACATACATATAGTGGAATATTACTCAGCCATAAAAAGGAATGAAATTGAGTTATTTGTAATGAGGTGGATGGACCTAGAATCTGTCATACAGAGTGAAGTAAGTCAGAAAGAGAAAAACAAATACTGTATGCTAACGCACATAAAACAGTACTGATGAACCTAGTGGTAGAACAGGAAAACAGTACTGATGAACCTAGTGGTAGAACAGGAATAAAGACACAGATGTAGAGAACAGAGCCAACAACCATAAAAGGCTTCTCATGGTTTCTGCCACATGGCAAGCACTTTATGAATATTTATTGCTCTTCCCCTTCTTTCATTCTTTAATAGATATTTGCCAGGCTCATTATTTTTAGAGTTTTGTCTTTAACACTCCAGGAAAACTACAATAAAAACACATACAGCAGTCTGAGTCACCAGATTTTTATTCAACCAGTCATGGTATGAAAAAAAAAACTATCATTATCTGCATCATTTTAAAGGAAGAAAAGGCCATTTGAATGCCCTCCCCCCACAAAATAAGAAGCACATAATCTCAGAATTAAAGACAATTCATTGTACTACAGACAGAGAAGATACCAGAGGTCTCATGAACTGGCAACGGGTCACTGCCATGTTAACACCCTATGTGACAGCCTAAAGTCAATAAGTAAGGCAACAGTGAGGAACACATTCATACTCTGCTCTTTGGCTCATGCTACTTCCTCCATCAGGAATACCTTCCCTACTTTCTTTTTTGGCCATGCCGTGTGGCTTGCGGGATCTCAGTTACCGGACCAGGGATTGAACCCAGGCCCTAACCACTTCAGTGAAAGCACAGAATTCTAACCACTAGGCCACCAGGGAACTCCCTACTTTCTACATGTTCTAATGCTTCTCTTTTTCTGAGCCCCAGAGCCAGAACTTCCCTGAAAGCTACCTGATCCTCTCAAATGGAAGCATTCAGTGCTTCCTCTCAATTCTGGCATCAAGTCCATCTCTAGTTCTCTGATGGCACTGTCCACTGTCTACTTTGCAATTTAGAAATGTGGATATCTTATCTATCCTCTACACTTAAGGATTAAGCCAAGGACTAGATCCAGAGCTGACTCATTTCAGTAGGGCTCATAGTACCTAATGGGGTTATTCACATAATATGCAATAGACACAGGCCTGTAGAATGATTCAGGTATTAACATTTGCTACCTTGAGCCAGCAACCACTTTTGAAACAGTGTGGATAGCTCTAAGTCCAGCAGTGTGAAATGGATTTTGATAGGCAGGAATGTGCATATTGAAAAGCCCATAATCAGGCAACCCAACATCCACTCATTAATTGATCAACAGATGAATAGGTAAATAAAATGTGGTATATACATACAGTGGAATATTATTCAGCCTTAAAAAGGAAGGAGGGGCTTCCCTGGTGGCACAGTGGTTAAGAATCCACCTGCCAATACAGGGGACACAGGTTCGAGCCCTGGTCCGGGAAGATCCCACATGCCGCGGAGCAGCTAAGCCCATGCGCCACAACTACTGAGCCTGTGTTCTAGAGCCCACGAGCCACAGCTACTGAGCCCATGTGCCACAACTACTGAAGCCCGTGCACCTAGAACCCAGTGCTCCACAACAAGAGAAGCCACCGCAATGAGAAGCCTGCGCACCGCAATGAAGTGTAGCCCCCGCTCGCTGCAACTAGAGAAAGCCCACGCGCAGCAATGAAGACCCAACGCAGCCAAAAGTAAGTAAATAAATAAATTTATTTTTTTTTAAAAAAAGGAAGGAAATTCTGATACATGCAATAACATGGATGAACCATGGAGACACTGTGCTAAGCGAAATAACCCAGTCACAAAAGGACAAATATTGTATGTTTCCACTTACATGAGGTTCCTAGAGCAGTAAAATTTACAGAGGCAGAAAGCAGAATGATGGTTGCAGGGGCTACAGGGAGGGGGTAATGGGAAGTTATTGCTTAATGGATACAGAGTTTCAGATGAGGAAGATAAAGTTCTGGAGATGGGTGGTGGTGAAAGCGGCACAACAACGTGAATGTACTTAATGCCACAGAACTATACACTTAAAAGTGGTTAAGGGCCTCCCTGGTGGCGCAGTGGTTGAGAGTCCGCCTGCCGATGCAGGGGATATGGGTTCGTGCCCCGGTCCGGGAGGATCCCGTGTGCCGCGGGGCGGCTGGGCCCGTGAGCCATGGCCGCTGGGCCTGCGCGTCCGGAGCCTGTGCTCCGCGACGGGAGAGGCCACAACAGTGAGAGGCCCGCATACCGCAAAAAAAAAAAAAAAAGTGGTTAAAATGGTTAAGTTTATATTATATATATTTTACCACAATAAAACTTTTTAATAATTTTTTAAACTTTAAAGCAAATAAGGAGAAAAACAGAAAGAACAGTTCCACTTAGACCACTTTAGCTCTGGGGCAAGATGAGAAGATGACTATGACAGCAATTGTCAATTCAAAGCGACATTGTGCATTGAGAGGCCCAGTCTTGTTCTATTCAGCCCCAAATCATGCCCACGTAACCAATGAGCAAAAGAAGCTACAAGTAGAGCGATTTCAATTTGACATAGAAAAGAACTTTCAACAGTGCTGTCCAAAGATAGAATGGATTGTTTTTATAAATAATGAGTTCCACTTCACTGGAAGTATTTAAGTATAAATGGAATAGTCCTTTGCCAAAAATCTTCGGAGGAGCAAACATCAGGTGAGGGTAGGACTAAAAGAGTTGCTCCTAAAAGCTGGTTAGAACTTTGATGACAATCCACAACAAAGCATTCATGCATTGGTGGCAAAATGACAAAAACAAAGACAAAATTGTGACCTTTTATAAAGCTCAATATATTTGATCATTTTAATTCTCACATTATGCCTTCGACTCTTTTAGTATTAAAATAACTAGTCTCTTCTAAAAGAATAGTGAATGATAATTTTTCGTTCATGTTCCTTTATTAGGCAAAACTAGCAGCTGACAAAGTGATCAGATGTCTATCCAAATTCACGACAGAGAATGCCATTGGCCTCCCAATGGATAAGTGCATTTTACTGTGCAGGTGTGCTCAGGAGAGAACATATATGTATGTTTGGCTATGAGCGTGTGTTACACAGAGATAAAGCGGGAGGGAATACGAATGAATGGATACTGGCACCAACAATCGTAAGAGGGAAGAGGATAACATATATTTATAATTACATGTAAGAACCATTTAATGATAAACAATAAATAAGATATGGAGTCCATTACTATTGGTATCTGCCACCAGCAACCACTGGTGGTATTTCTTTTTTTCCCGTTTATTTGGTCACTCATTTTTAAATCAGCAGGAAAAAAACAATGTAAAGGTACAAAGTTATTTTATTGTCAGGAACCAAAAGAGTAAAAATATATTGATGACATCACTCCATACCAAACCCCCAGAGCTTTCTGTTTCTGCTATTTATGCTTTCTCCTGCAACATCTCCATTCGGATCCTGCTGAAAACACTTCTCTTTCTGTCACTCACAATCTGTCAAGAGAGCATTATCTTCTGTGGTTTAAAACAGAAACTCCATTTAACTTGCTGCCTGATAAACACATTTCATTCACATCCCTTAAATAACAATAATTATTCTAATTTGCCACATGAAGGCAAGAAAAAAGCATTCATATTTTGCAGCTTGCTTTGCATCATGGAACACACAGATGAGAAGTAGTCCCCTCTTGAGATTAAAAAATAACTTATTAAGTCAAAAATGGACCTAAAATGAATGTATGCTTTCAGTATACTCTCTCTAGATTTCAATTAGTGTAGTGGTTAGGAGTTTGAATTCTCAAATCACACTTGGGTTCAAATCCTGGCTTTACATAAGGCCACTTATGTAACCTTTGGCAAGACAATGTAACCTTTCTAAATCTCATTTTCCTCATCTGTAAAATGGAGGCCTGTGTCAATATCTACCTCATAAGATTAAATAAGATAGCCAATAAATGTTAGCTGCTGTTATACTACTACTTCCCTCTTCCTCCGCTGACTCAGAGTCCTCACTCTCACCATCATTATCAAATCAATGTACTAGTTAAGATTCTTTGTTGACAAGCAACACAAATTACCCTGCCTAACTTCAGCAAAATGAAAAAGAAATTTACTCCATGTGTACCAGCTTGCTCCTAAAATTCAAAGTAAAACTAAATTAAAGTTAGAAGCAACAGGAACCAGGACCCCAGGAACTAATGGGCAGTTAGCTCTTCAGGCTACTGCCATCAGGTGGCATCAGCTGCAATCATTTTACATCCTGGGATCAATGCTCTCAAGATTCAGGATCCCTGGAGAGTGAGCCGGAGACCTGCCTTGGTCGCATGACCACCCCTTGGCCAGAGGAGAGCAAGGTCTTTGACTGACAGTCCCAAAATAATACTGCATACCATGGGGGAAGGCTATTCCCCAAGGAAAATCCACGTGTTGTAGTCCAAAGAAGGAGGGTACGGAGACTCAGCAGCTAACATATACCAAATGCCTACCTCATCCCAAGAGCCTACTACATTAAGCTCAATTAAGGCCACACCCTCTTCTCTCTTTACCAGCCTCTTTTAATATGTTATTAATTTTTAAAGTTGTTGTTGAAACTCATTTTGAGAAAAATAACAATGCCCCAGAGCACTAAAGTACATATGTCCCTTTAAAATATATATATACATACAAACACATATGCATATATACACATATCATACACGTATCATACATATATCATATATGTATCATATACACATATATCATACGTGTGTGTGTGTGTATATATACATATATACACACACTGCTTGTCAGAAAAAGATTATTTTGTTGAAAACTTTCCTGTTCAAACTTCCAGAAAATTAATTGCCTTTATTATGGTCAAGTTATTTAGCAATGATTTGCCCTGTTAAGAGGCACATAAAGCACCCACTGAAAAACGTTTTCTGAAGGATGACTTAGAGAAGTAGTTGTTTGCCTACAAAGAAATTATTTTATTTTTTATGTTCAATAAGATGAGATTTATGATAAGAAATTAGGATCAGAAGCAAGATTTTGTTTTGATAATTTTTTGTTGATATTTTAGTGAGAAAGGATTAACAATAAAAAGCAGTGATGTAAAAATAATAATAAATAATAAAGAAATATATGATCTACAATTCCATTAAAATTTTCTTCCAGCTTGCTAGCTGAACAAATCCCAAACAAGAAAAATATTCAGTCTGATTAATTTGGAGCTCCAAACAACTAAGTAGTTTAGTAAAAACATTTCTCATGAAGCCCAGGGCTCTGGAGACATACAGAGCTGAGACTAATCCCAGCTCCACCCTTAGCAGCTGTGCGACTCTGGGCAATTTACTAATCTACCCAAGCATCTAGGCCTCACTCACCTATAAAACAAAATTTAAAAGATGATGGGATGTTTTGAGGACTTACTGAGATACTGCATGGAAGGTACTTGACACTTTACCTGGCACACTGTAGGGTCTCAAGGATAAATGTTAATATTTGTATGTATAGGGTAGAGGGAGAAGAGAGAGAGAAACAGTTCTCAATAGACAGTGATTTTGTTCCCCAGAGGACAGTTGGCAACGTCTGGATACATCTATGGCTGTCACAACCTGGGGGTGAGGGGTTAGGGGGTTCTTCTGGCACCCAATGTGTAGAGTCCAGGGATACCGCTAAGAATTCTACAATGCACAAGACAGGCCCCCACAACAGAATTATCCAAAACAAGATGTCAATAATGCTGAGGCTGAGAAACAAGAGAGAGAAAGAAAGTGAGAAGCAATGTGATATAATGCAGAACATGGAAAGGATTTGCAAAGGGAGGTACATTCAGTGTCAAGACAGGAGAGTGGATCAGAGCAGCAGATTTAAAATTAGATTAACTGAGCTTCTGCCACACATAAACTCTGAAGTGCTCAGAACCTCGGGATTCTCATTTGTAAAACAGGCATAATACCACCTACCTCAAAAGGTTGTGAGCAGTTATGATATTTACCCTTGACCAAATCATAATGGATGTCTCCTGTATAACCAGTAGGACTGCACCAGTGTATGTTTCCACTGACTAGCAACCCTAATTGTTAGGTACTTAACAAGAAATGGTTACTATTCTTGTTACATGGTAGAAGAACAGCCAGATTGGAAGTCTGACTCAGCTATGTTGGAAATATCTGCAAGGCTTTGTTAACCTACGCAAGACTTAGTTTCCTCTTATACGGAAGATATCAACAACCAGACTCGACTGGGATCCTCAAAACTTCTGAAATTTTTTAAAAGCATTATATATGTGTGTGTATTTTTCTCTGAAGAGGATCTAAAACTGGTTAAAGACCAGTGGGTTAGAGGGTATACATTTTTCGATAGAAAGTAATAACTAGGATGCAGTAGAATTTCTGAAGAGATTATAATGTGAAAGAGTACCTTGGAGTGTTTAAGAACTCAGATGTGGGAGTTTGAATTCTGCCTCTGTCACTTACTGGCTGTACAGTCTTGGAGACTGACTGAACTATAACAATTCTGACCTGTTAAGTTAGAATGCTCTTAGTATCTGCCTAAAAGGGATCTTGTGAAGAATAAAATGAGACAATCCCAGTAAATTTGGCACGTAGTACATGCTTACTAAGAATCAGCTTCATGATGATGGGTTTTGCATAAACTGTTATATGCCCAGATGGTAGTAGATGGCTTGAGCCTTCTTTGACTCCATATAACATACACTACCAGAAAAACTGCAGGAATTCTCTAATTATACCATCCATCTACTGGAGCTCAGCCAGAGGATTCACTGATTCGGATGCATCCTCTCTATAACAATATCTATACTACATCAGAAAGTGAACAGGAGAAGTAACTATCTGACCACAAAACATCTTTTTACAACTGAAAGCCTCATTCAAACATCCCCCCTCTGATAAGTGTCCATGGAAGTCCCCTGGGATTTCCATAAACACAATGGTATGCTTGGTTTTTCCTTACTCTGGGACAATTCTAAACCTGTCTCACATACATATAGGATACATACTCCACAAGGACTTTTGTCTATATCCTTCATTCCTCCTGGTACCTATACAAGGCTTTATGCCCAGCTAACCTGAATCCACCCGGGCTGCCTTGAAGCCTGCCTCTGCCCAACAATATATCCGTGAAGAATGATTCTAGGGATTTGCCAGTGCATTACACAGAAAAACAGCCTAAATTCCTTCCTTATCCATCTATTTCCCCTTCCTTCAAGCAGCTGCTTAAAAACAAAAAAACAAAAAAAAACTCATCTCTCTCATTCCTTCATTCTACTCCACCCCACCCCAGCTCCCTTCAGTGCCATGCTGCTTCCTCCCTGCCACAACATTTATTGTGTTTATGACACCCATCCCCTCTCTTCAGGGTATAACTCCTGCAAGGCAGAGACTGGCCTGAATGTCTTTCTCTCTTTTGAAGCAGCCCCCTGGAATTCTGGTTAATAAGCTTTCCATCTCATTCCCCAAGGAAGCCCACCACAAGAAAGTCCTCCATTCTTGGCTCAGTACCACTTAACCTTCTTCCAGGAGCTGCAAGTAGATGACCCTCTAACCTCTTCTTACCCCAGAACAGTACTGAAGAAACAAAGGCTTCATCTGCTCTCTACCTGGCTTACAGGGCAAAGTCAGTATTAATCAGAGGTGCCCTTTTTGCTACTGACAGACAAGGTAGATGCACTCATAACCAAGAGCTTCTTGCCAAATCCTTAGGGCTTTAAATCTTTTCCGAATAAACTGCAATTGTAAAGAAACCCTCTAAATGATGTTGTGCAAGGAAGTTAAAGCAGGCACAGAAGGATGGAGTAACATTTCACCATCTGCCTGTGATAATAATAATGTCTCCGCCTTGCAAAATCTCTAATTGATTGTGAGACAGAAGCACAAAGATCCTGCCATAATCTAACCAAGATTACTCCTAAATTATATCTTTGCAGAGGACGAGCACTAAGGTCAGTGCTCCTAAGAACCAATTTTGAGCATATGAACTTTCTGGTGGCAGAATGACAGGAGCCCCAGGACACAGTTGGGCAAGATCAAACCAATTCACTTTATTATAGTTGCTTGAAGCAGTGTCAAGCTGGAGCCCCATAGAGAGCTGAGGGGTAGGGAATGAGTTTGGGACAGTGTTTCCCACTGACGGGACAGAAATGCCTTAAAGCAGTGTGGATACACATCTGTCTGGGTTTCCTGTGGAGGAAGCCTGGGCTGCTCTACTCTCCACAGTGTTGAGCTAGGAGGCTTTATTCCAGGGGAGTCATAATTTTTTACAATGGCAGAGCTCAGGCCTGAACTGGAGGGCTTGGCAAGAGCGAGCTGGAAAAAGCAGCTTTGATTTCACAAGTTTCTTAAACTACCTTTCCACAGGAAGGACCCAGCCAAACACTCCTGGCCTGAGACAAATGGAAATTAATGACTTAGCTTACCACCTCTTACCCAGGTCCCCATAATCAAAGGACCATTGATTATTATAAAGTTAAATTACAACCTGGTTTTTATAAATTACTACATATATTTTTTCTTTATGTACAATATATCTTAAATAAACACAATATATTTATATACATATATCATCCATATGTATTTTTATATGCATATACGTTAGGATTCTTGGTACTGATTAACATTAAAGCTGGGGGAAAAAACTTTTTTTTTAACATCTTTATTGGAGTATAATTGCTCTACAATGTTCTGTTAGTTCCTGCTGTACAACAAAGTGAATCAGCTGTACGTATACGTATATCCCCATATCTCCTCCCTCTTGCATCTCCCTCCCACTCTCCCTATCCTACCCCTCTAGGTCATCACAAAGCACCGAGCTGATCTCCCTGTGCTATGCAGCTGCTTCCCACTAGCTATGTGTTTCACAGTTGGTCGTGTATATATGTCCATGCTATTCCCTCACTTCGTCCCGGCTTCCCCTTCCCCCTTCCCGTGCCCTCAAGTCCATTCTTTACATCTACGTCTTTATTCCTGTCCTGCCCCTAGGTTCATCAGTACCGTTTTTTTAGATTCCATATATGTGCATTAGCATCCGAAAACCATCTTTTCAGCTTTTTCTTTAAAATAAGTGAAAAGGAGCTAAATATCCCTGTATTGGTAACTAATCATAAACAGTTTCACTCTGCTCACAGGGAAAACTATTTTCTAGTATGTTCATTGGATTTATATTTCATTATTTTTATTCTTTAATTTTAAAACATGAAATAACATTGCCTTATTTTCATTATATATTACTTTCTATTTTATTATCATTATTATATATATATCTTCTTACCATATGCAGTATTGATATATTGTTACTCTACGGCAAACCATGCTGGTTTTCCATCCATGCTGGGGGTTCACAGATTCTGTTTTAACTACATTAAGTAAACAGAATTGAGTCAATTTAAAGAAAAATATTACAATAACAACCATCACAGTGGTCTACAGCCTGGATGCAAAGCAACGAAGTGTGGGATCTGCTTGCCTTAAAGCCAGCTCTTCCCACTCCACCAACCACCCATTTTTCCTCAAAAGCATGAGTTTAGGTGTAAAGGTTATGAGACTCTCCTTTCTTCTCTACCTTGACACTCACTTGGGATCCTCACAACCAGCTTGTCAACACATTTGGGAAAAGTTGTCTGAACTGAGAAGGTCAGATTCTTTCTTACCAGAAATTAGCAGAAAAAAACAAAACAATGAACCAATCCAAAGGCCCTTCCAGATTCCCACAACTTTGGGGTTTTAACCGTAAAAAGCAGCCATTTATTATCAAATAGAAACCACAATTTATCACCTAGAACGGAAGATTTCTTATACAGATAAATCTTTGTGTCTTCTTTTGAGCTCTGGAACCTCCCGTTTATTGCATTATATCCTTGGGCAAGACACCCTAAGTCTGAATTTCTTCACCTAACAAATGAGGACCTACTTTCCAAGGGGAATAATGAGCATCAGGCACTTAACCTAAGATCAGGCACACAGACATGCTCAAGAAGAGCTATTATTACTACTCTGATTATCAACAATGTTCATTAAATGACATAGCTATAGTGATGTTTATTCTAATAGGAGCTTTCCACTTTGAAAAAAGTGTGGCTACCTTAGTAATCATTTACCTTAATTCTGGGCTACAATACAACTTCAGGCTTCTTCAGGCATTTTATTCAACATTCATTCAACACATACTTCCTAGAGCCACTGTTCTGTGCACTGGGGAAACAGTATTGAACAATCCACAGCAAAGTCCTTGCCCTGTGGCTCACATTCTTGAGGGGAGAGAAACAGTACACATAAGGGAATATAATTACAGTAGATCTATCAGTAAGGAATGCTAGAAAAAAAAAAGTGGACTTTGACCTGGCAAAGGCCTTGCCCATTAAGGCAAAGGCCCTATCTCTTCTGGAGCACTTGGGTTTTATATCATGTAACTCAAGACCTTTAGATATTAAAATCTGATCTTTGGGCCAGTGGTCTTCTTGGTGTGATTTCAGAGGCAAGTGCTCAAACTGTGAAAAGGAAAAATATTTCCTCTGCCTACTTGCTGATATCTAAATGCAAGGGGAGAGATGGGACAAAAAAGGTACTTTCTGTGGCAGCGAAAGCTTGGCTATCAAATACTAGGCATGTATGGGATGCCACTCCTAGTCCCTGTAGTGGAAGATATTATCAAGTTTTCCTCTTCCCTGCTGAGCCTGGTACCAGCTTCACAAATATCCTCAGCACAGTTCTCTAGGCAACCACTGTCAGTGATTCAAGTTAGCATAAGAGATGAAATCTGTGTGTCATCACAGAGT
This sequence comes from Mesoplodon densirostris, assembly GCF_025265405.1. NCBI lineage: Eukaryota > Metazoa > Chordata > Mammalia > Artiodactyla > Ziphiidae > Mesoplodon > Mesoplodon densirostris. The sequence continues at coordinate 81,481,188 of NC_082670.1, forward strand.
TTGAAGTAAGGTTTAAATGTAAATACATCTAGGAAAGGTATCACACTGACTTAAAAATCACACGAAGCACCAAATGACTGGTTCTCTCCCAAGAGTACATCTTATCAGTGGTGGGAAGGAGCTAAGAAGAAATGCTGTAAGTGTATGGGGGCTGCGGGGGACGCATACCAGGGAAGGGAGGACACATTTTATAACCCCACCTACATTCATGTCTGAACACATGTCACAAGGCATTTCCACACACCCTGTGATTTGAAGGAACCACCTCCATTAGTGTACCTATGTCTTTCAAACAGACACCTAGCTGAGCCCACAAATTATAGTGCTCCCAAATGGCAGCTCTATTCTTCCAGGTGTACAGGCCAACCACCCTGGAGCTCATCAGCACACCCTTTCAGCCCGACTTTCAAAAGATTAACAAAACCCAACCATTTCTCTCCAAGTCCACCTCTACCTCCCAAATCAAGCCACCGCCATGTCTTGGCTGGACAGCTGCAATAACTCCCTGACGGTCTCAGCTTCTGCCTGTGCTTCTGCACTGTCTGTTTCCACTCAGAAGCCTCCTAAAACCTAAGTCAGGTCACATCCCAACTCTGGTCAAAAACCACCTGTACCTTCTCATCTCACCCAGAGTAAAATCCTATGCAGCCCTTCCTGCTATGGTCCCCAGCTATCTCTCGGGGCTCTTCTCCATCGCTCCCCCTTGTATTCTTCCCTCCAGCCTGGCCTGCCTCCTTGCTTTCCTCCAACAGGCCTGGTGCATTTCTGCCTCAAGAGCTTTGCACTTGCTGCTCCATCTGCCAAGGGTACTTTTCCTCTAGGGAGTCATATGGCTGCTCCTTTGTGACAGGTGCATCTTTGCTATGGCCCTGAGAGGCCCTCCTGCATCTCCCCATCTAGCACAGCACACAGACCAGCCCCCACCTCCACCCTGTCACTCTACCCTGTTGAATAATTCTTCATGGCACCATCACTACCTGACATCATCTCATCACTTTCCTTTCTTCCTTCCCTCTCTCCCTCCCTCCTTCCCTCAATCACTATCTGTCCCCCAATAGAATATACGCTACATCAGAATAAGGGCATGGTCTATTCTGGTCATTTCTGTGTCTAGAATAGGGTCAGGTCCAGAGCGGGCACTCCAACTGCTTTGATTAAAACTCAGTCACCGCAGAGAAGCGGCCCCACACTGCAGAAGGAAGAAGCCACTGCATCTACAAAATACAACTGCTTTGCTTGAGTGGCTTGAGCTCGATCTTCCATAACAGTGGGTGATCGAGGTCTAAACACATAATGATAGTGCTGGGGTGACAGGAAGTGAAAGTCTTTTACTCTTGAAGGAAAGCCAGATTTGATCATATGGTAGATTTGCTCAGTGGCATTTAGGTTTTATGGCTATAAAGCAATATTCTTATTTCTTACATTCTTTTCTAAGAAAAAAAACCAAAACCCGAAACTTTTGATCTGCTGGTCTGAAGTTGCACTCCTGAAACAAACATGTTACACTCAATTTTTGATAACACAAGGTTTATTAAAAGGTAACTATTATATTACTGCAGAATAAGCTGTATACAGGCAAAGATTAACATGCTGTCAAAAGGTTTCCTCACTGGAATGATAACTACTCCTAAAGCAGGAACGGTTTTGAGCATCTCATTTACCCAATTTAAACATCAGCACCTTTAATCTGTAAAATGAATGGCTACACCAAGCTAGCTCTGGCATTTGTTCCAACTTATATATTCTCTAAGGCAGGCAGTAGGATCCAATGGAAAGGACTTGGGATTTGGAGGTTGAGATCTGACTCTGTCACTCACCAGCCTGACTGAATCTTAATTTTTTTCATCTATAAAACATTAATCACTTGAAATACCTACCTTGCACATTTCACCTTTCAATATCTTAAAATGTACACTTGGAGGATCACCTAAAATAGGACTGTGAGGACAGGGACCCCATGCATTTTGTTTACCAGGATGAGCAGAGCACCTGACACCTTAAGGCACCTACATGCACTGGTGGGATGAAGGAAAGAATATATGAACAAACAAACCAAAAAACACTTCCCTACCTCCAGACTGTCAGGACTATTGTATGGCCTAAATACAGTCATATACGTTGTAAGGACTTACTAAAGCAATGTATGAGAGCTTTTTTAAATTGTAAAGTTAAGACAAATGTTAATAATTACCATCATAGATCTACCACACTTGCCCAGTTCAGCCTTGGATATCTTATTAATTTAATGCTAACACAACCTGAAAGAAACTAGTATTTATTGAGGCCTTCTGATTTCCTAGGGATATATATATATAATTTGACTCTTGTACCTTTTGAACCAACCCTACTATCTCAACCTAGTCACAAATTCTAGCCAGTAGAAGTCAGAAACTGCATCAAAACTGAACTCACAAATCAGGCAACAATCATTTAGTACTTAGTACATGCCAACTTCTATACATGGTGTTTTGAAGGCATAAGCTCTAATATATATATGTGTATACACACACACACACACACACACACACACACACACACACACACATTTAGTGTTTGGCCACAACCCCATGGCATGTCGGATCTTAGTTCCCCAACCAGGGATCGAACCCATGCCTCCTGCATTGGAAGGCAGAGTCTTAACCACTGGACCACCAGAGAAGTCCCTCATTTAATTTTTTCAGGTAGATTTTTTTGAGGTAGCTACAGCTATATTCCTCATTTTACAGATGTGGAAACAGAGAGTCAATAGCTAGGTAACTTGCTCCAAGTCCACAGTTAGCAAGAGGCAGAGTCAGGATCTGTCTGACTCCAAGTCCATGATCTTCACCAGTATGTACTATGCAGTACATTCACATAAATTTATCACTGAATGTGTGCTGAGTCATTTTGGTGCTTCTCTTTTTGTTCAAGGAAGAGCTGCTTTAGCACTCTATCAGCCTTAATTTTTCCCCCCAAAGAGAAAATCTATGTCTGGGAATAAGGGGAAATTCTAACAATGAGACAAGAGGGCATCCCAGCTAAGTAGGCAGGCCTCGTTTCAAGTTCTAATTCCTCATACTGGCCCTTCCTGTAGTGAGTGTCCCAACAGTGCTGTTAAAACCTGGAAGGCAGTTCTGCCATCAGGAAGGCCAGTGAGAATACCCTGACAAGTCACTGGTCCCTTTCTCAGTAACCCAAGGACTACTGAAATTTCTTTTCAACTCTCTGCCTTTTCAGGGCAACATGTCCACTTCAGTAGTTATGACCATCAGCTGGCCTGATTCACAAGCAGTTCCTAATTAAGTAGGACTGCTGAACACTGTGAGATATGAAATCTCTTGCTGCTAAATTGCATACAGGCTGAAAGCAATGAGAATCTGTTTAGATATTCACACTGCTTTATATTCGGGGACCAGCGGTTGGTTATGAGACACTGAAACCAATCATCATTAGGATATCCCTGTCTTGGCTGCCAGAGAATAAAAGTCCCCACACAGAGCTACCTGCCCAGACTAATGGTCAGAAGGCTGATGAGGCATTCATGAGACTATGAATCAAAATTTACCAATCAAACAATGCCCCCAAAGGCCTTGGCATCTAGATATTTCTGTTTGACTTTATCTTGGAACTAACTATGGAACAAGATGACTGTGTTTAGATGTCTTCATTAGTGGCCTATCCTTGGACAATTCTTCCAAGCAACCATCCCAACCTCATTCCTTTCTCAGAAAAATAAAGAGGTTCAAAGGATTATATTATGAAATATAAAATCCACATACTGAGAAAAGTCAACCATATTAGTTGCTTTGCACTAAATATATTTGTTTCTATGGTTCTTTTCCTGGAAAAATTAAGTGTATATTATCGAGAGCTACCAACTATTCGGCCCTTATCATGTACTAGGCACCATGCTGAGAGCTTTGCATACATCCACTGACAGAGTTACATAGCCTGAGGTAGCCCAAGAAAGTCTTCTGTGCCTGGTAACTTCCCTGTTGTGTGTTCTCACAGCACCAAGTACCTCTCTGTCACTAAGCTTAACATAAACTCATTTGTGTGATTATTTGACATCTTCTCTCTTGAACTGAACTATAAACTCACCAGCGCTGTGTCTATTTTTGTTCCCCACTGTAATCCCAGTTTCAAATACAGGACTCGGCATACAGCTAGTGCTCAATAAACATTTGGCAAACAAGTGATGGCAGCACGTGGAGGTTACAGCACCTCCCAGGTTGATATAGCCAGCAGGTATAAGAGTCGGGATTTGAACTCAGTCTCCAGAGACCAGCACCTGGTCTCTCTCTGGGCTGGGAGGCTTTTGCATCAAAATAAGTCAAGCAAGGAACACAAGAGCAACTATTACTATTACCACAGTCTTGTACAGATATGAGGAGGCAAAAGGGGGTTTCACTATGGCTATTGAGATATATTAAAGACTCACTACAGGGCTTCCCTGGTGGCGCAGTGGTTAAGAATCCACCTGCCAGTGCAGGGGACACAGGTTCCAGCCCTGGTCCGGGAAGATCCCACATGCCGTGGAGCAACTAAGACCGGGCGCCACAACTACTGAAGCCTGCGCGCCTAGAGCCCGTGCTCCGCAACAAGAGAAGCCACCGCAATGAGAAGCCCACGCACTGCACTGAAGAGTAGCCCCCCTCGTCACAACTAGAGAAAGCCCACACACAGCAATGAACACCCAACGCACCCAAAAATAAATAATTAATTTAAAAAAAAAGACTCACTACAGAATAAACACTAGTGGGCACAAAAGTATATTAGAGAAGTTTCAAGAGTACAGTGAAATCATGTCCAATCTTTCCTCAGGGTCTCTCTCTCTACTTCCTATTTATATTGTTTCAAGTTTATTATTATTATTATAATTGAACATTTAGGACCCCAGGGATGATGGCCAGTGGAATATGCCAAATTCTTAGTCCTCCAACAAGTAAACCTAGCAACTAGTGTTTTCTTACCTGACTAATAGGAGAAAGTAAATGTGCATCCCTGAGTTGGTGCCTGGCATATAATAATGATGCCATTATTGTTAATAACATTTATTCTTATTAATATTTGTCCTCCTGTGATTACTGGCGGCTAGCAGCCTGAGCTTTGGGGTCAGTCAGACCTGGATCCTGATTCTAACTCAGCAACTTATGTTTCTGTGAGGCATTGGCCAAGTTATGTAACCTCAACATGTTTCCTCACCCATAAAATATGGATAATAATGCTATTTCACATAAGTGCTTGGCATAGAATCTGGCACAGAGGAAAAAAAATCCATCAATGGTACCTATTTTCATCACCTTCCTCATGATCACTGTTTAGTCAGCTGTGAATAGAAAGAGTCTTGCCTTGGAACCTGGAAATCTGATCTTTGACGCTTGTCTTATGAATGCAGAGCTGTAGATAATGGGTTTTATTTCAGGTGTTTCTCCACCACTACCCCCCACCCGTGGTCCCATCCTTCTATCAAGGACCCAGGTGTCCTCCCAGTCCTGGCAAAGCATGAAACATACATTCACGGCAACCCTGACAGAGATAACCAGGTTGGAAACCATTAGATCAGGGACTCCCTACCTACAGTGGCTCTCCAACGCATCTAAATTTATTTATTTATTCATTCATTCATTCATTCATTTATTCATTCATTTATTTTTGGCTGCGTTGGGTCTTTGTTTCTGTGCGCAGGCTTTCTCTAGTTGTGACGAGTGGGGGCTGCTCTTCATTGTGGTGCGCGGGCTTCTCATTGTGGTGACTTCTCCTGTTGTGGAGCACAGGCTCTAGGCCAGCTTCAGTAGGGCTTCAGTAGCTGTGGCGCACAGGCTTAGTTGCTCTGCGGCATGTGGGATCTTCCTGGACCAGGGATCGAACCCACGTCCCCTGCATTGGCAGGCAGATTCTTAACCACTGAGCCACCAGGGAAGTTCTCCAATGCATCTAATACACAGTTTTTTAAACTCCTTAACCTGCCATTCAAGGCCCAACATTATTTAGTCCAAGCAACTTTGTGCTTGACACCAGGGCTGAAAGATGGTTTTTTCCCTTAAGAATAGCAGTTGAATCCAGTAGACTCACGGGGCGTATGCCAATATAGCCTCTCCCTTTTCATCCACATATGAACTTCTCTTGGATGCACAGTAGCAAGTCATCTATTCGTTCATTCACAATTAATTACTGAGAGCTTGCTCTAGGTGCTGGGGATACATGAGAAAGAATGGTGATTTCATGTAGCCCACATCCTAGAAGGGACACAATTAATTTTATTATACATTAAATTAAATGTATAATAAATGTACAATCACAAATGGAAATAAGTGGAAAACAAGGTAACCAACCTTAGATTGGAAGACAAAAAGCTGAAGCCTGGTGGATAGCTAGGAGTTTACCAGGTAAAGAGGAAGCACTATGTCTAGAGAGAACCTGGCAAAACAGTGGCTTTGAAAGCCTAACAAGGAGTCTGGAATGCAGACAGTAAGGGAGAGCAGTGCATAAAGAGGTGGAGAAACAGGCAGAGACCAGCTATTTGCTGGAAAGAAGATGAGGAAGATGACAGTAGCTAGACAAGGAAGGGTGACAGTAATGAAAAGAAAAGAAATGAACCTATTCCAGAGATATTCAGAAGATAAAACAGAAATAACCTGCTGACAGAATGGATTTGAGGAGGGGGGCAGGGTGAGGATGAGGCAGGTAGCCAGAATGACTCTTAGGTTTGTGGCATGTGTAAACAGACGAACGAAGGTGCAATTTATTAATCTAGGAATTCATTCTTCAAAATGCCTTGAGACTGCTAAAAAGAGATGATGAGACAATCACATTTAAGTTCATACAACTCAGAGGAAAAGTCGGGGCTGGACATTGTGGCTTCTGGGAAAGAATAGAGTCTGGGAAGAAGAGGGCTTAGGAGCACTGAATACAGAGAAAGACAATGCATTTTAAAATGAGAAATGCATGAATAAAACAGTAGCAGAATTCCACAAGCTAAGAGCCAGGAATTTTTCTCTAAGACCAAAATCACCTCCCAAACAGCCAAAAGACCCTATATATCAAATGAACATAGAGTCACTTTAGAATTTTATCAGCTGCACAAAATCAGTTGTATAATATTAACTCCCTCCCACCCACCAAAAAATGCTGGCAAAGATAAAAGGAATGATTGAGGGAAATTTTGGAATTTCTTTACAGAAACAACATTTAGAACAGGTAAATTAATTTTTCCAGTGTTTCTCAAACATTTCTAGGTAAAATCCCCAGAATAACAAAAGAGAATGATCCTAGGGTCCTGGCAGGGTACAATCTTAAGCTTTCCTCTCCAAATGAAAACAATTTTTAAAGCTTAGTCTACTACTCTAAAAATTCATTCAAGTTGTGCATGCTACTGCATAACATATATATATGTATTTATATATATATAATACATATATACATGTGATACTTTTAATACATACATATATAGGTTTAATTCCCCCAAATATCGAACTGAAAATAATATGCTATGAATGTGCCTCAATTACCCTGTGACTTTGGGGATGCCCTTGTCCAGAGTTTTGCATGCAGTGTAGAACTCATTATCTAAGTTGAGAACCATGAAATTAATCTGAGATGGACTGAGGAGGTTTTTCCTTGGAGCAGGGACTAGAGTCATGACCTCTGGAAGTCACTCTTCATTCACCCTAATCCTATAATATATATTAACAATAACATTAATATTAAATCACACTCAGTGGGGTTGTTTTATAAGTTTATTTTATTTATTCATTTTTGGCTGTGTTGGGTCTTCGTTGCTGTGAACTGCTTTCTCTAGTTGCGGTGAGCAGGGGCTACTCTTCCTTGCAGTGTGGGTTTCCCACTGCGGTGCTTCTCTTGTTGTGGAGCATGGGCTCTATGAGTGCGGGCTTCAGTAGTTGTGGCTCTAGAGTGCAGGCTCAGTAGTTGTGGTGCATGGGCTTAGTTGCTCCGTGGCATGTGGAATCTTCCCAGACCAGGGCTCGAACCTCTGTCCCCTGCATTGGCAGGTGGATTCTTAACCACTGCACCACCAGGGAAGCCTCAGTGGTTTTTAAATTCAGTCACATGAGAGGTAGTCACTATGGCACATGGTAGCTACATGTACTATGAGGAAGATACCATTTTAAAGACAAGGAAACTGAGACACAGAGAGGTGACATAACTTTCCAAAAGGGGAACAGACCATGAGTGCTGGTATCATAATTAGAACCCAGACAATACTAGTCTATGCCAAACTACTATCGTCTTGCTTGCTACACGTTGTTAATATACTCTTCTTGCTACTCTCACCAGTGGTTTATATTTGGTGTTAGTCAAAACCAAAAACTAAAAGGCATGCTTCAAAACCAGAGAAAACTCTTTATCTTCCTGAAACATAATATTATTTAACTGAAAAAATATCAGTGTGCAAATTGGACATTTTGGGTACATAAAATCAAGTGCTACTAATTAAGTAAATGAGTGATGAATCATAATATCAACACTCATCATTAAATAAAATTGCATTTAAATTAGATTTACCAGATAGTTTCAGGACAAAAATACAAAAGCCAAAGTTAAAGAAAGCTTCCAATAATTTTATTCCTTTTTTTTCCCTCAAATTTTCTTTTAAAAACTTGCAAATGCAGAGGGCAGACAGCAGAAGCAACAAGAACTACAATCCTGCAGCCTATGGAACAAAAACCACATTCAAAGAAAGACAGACAAGATGAAAAGGCAGAGGGCTATATACCAGATGAAAGACCAAGATAAAACCCCAGAAAAACAACTAAATGAAGTGGAGATTGGCAAGCTTCCAGAAAAAGAATTCAAAATAATGATAGTGAAGATGATCCAGGACCTCGGAAACAGAATGGAGGCAAAGATGAGAAGATGCAAGAAATGTTTAACAAAGACCTAGACTAATTAAAGAACAAACAAACAGAGATGAACAATACAATAATTGAAATGAAAACTACACTAGAAGGAATCAATAGCAGAATAACTGAGGCAGAAGAACGGATAAGGGACCTGGAAGACAGAAAGGTGGAATTCACTGCTGCACAAAAGAATAAAGAAAAAAAGAATGAAAAGAAATGAAGACAGCCTAAGAGACCCCTGGAACAACATTAAATGCACCAACATTCACATTATAGGGGTCCCAGAAGGAGAAGAGAGGGAGAAAGGACCAGAGAAAATATCTGAAGAGATTATAGTTGAAAACTTCCCTAACATGGGAAAGGAAATAGCCACCCAAGTCCAGGAAGCGCAGCGAGTCCCGTACAGGAAAACCCAAGGAGAAACACACCAAGAAACATAGTAATCAAATTGGCAAAAATTAAAGACAAAGAAAAATTATTGAAAGCAGCAAGGGAAAAATGACAAATAACATACAGTGGGACTCCCATAAGGTCAACAGCTGATTTCTCAGCAGAAACTCTACAAGCCAGAAGGCAGTGGCATGATATACTTAAGGTGATGAAAGTGAAGAAACTACAACCAGGATTACTCTACCCAGCAAGGATCTCATTCAGATTTGATGGAGAAATCAAAAGCTTTACAGACAAGCAAAAGCTAAGAGAATTCAGCACCACCAAACCAGCTCTACAACAAATGCTAAAGAAACTTCTCTAAGTGGGAAACACAAGAGAAGAAAAGGACCTGCATAAACAAACCCAAAACAATTAAGAAAATAGTCATAGGAACGTACATATCTATAATTACCTTAAACGTGAATGGACTAAAGGCTCCAACTAAAAGACACAGGCTTGCTGAATGGATACAAAAACAAGACCCATATATATGCTGTCTACAAGAGACCCACTTCAGACCTAGTAACACATACAAACTGAAAGTGAGGGGATGGAAAAAGATATCCCATGCAAATGGAAATCAAAAGAAAGCTACAGTAGCTATACTCATATCAGATAACACAAACTTTAAAATAAAGAATGTTACAAGAGACAAGGAAGGACACTACATAATGATCCAGGGATCAATCCAACAAGAAGATATAACAATTATAAATATATATGCACCCAACATAGGAGCACCTCAATACATAAGGCAACTGCTAACAGTTATAAAAGAGTTAATCGACAGTAACACACTAGTGGGGGACTTTAACACCTCACTTACACCAATGGACAGATCATCCAAAATGAAAATAAATAAGGAAACACAAGCTTTAAATGACACAATACACCAGATAGATTTAATTGATATTTATAGGGCATTCCATTCAAAAACAGCAGATTACACTTTCTTCTCAAGTGTGCACGGAACATTCTCCAGGATAGATCGCATCTTGGGTCACAAATCAAGCCTCAGTAAATTTAAGAAAATTGAAATCATATCAAGCATCTTTTCTGACCACAACACTATGAGATTAGAAATGAATTATAGGGGAAAATCATAAAAAACACAAACACATGGAGGCTAAACAATACGTTACTAAATAACCAAGAGATCACTGAAGAAATCAAAGGGGAAATCAAAAAATACCTAGGAACAAATGACAATGAAAACACAACGATGCAAAACCTATGGGATGCAGCAGAAGCAGTTATAAGAGGGAAGTTTCTAGCTATACAAGCCTACCTCAAGAAACAAGAAAAATCTCAAATAAACAATCTAACCTTACACCTAAAGGAACCAGAGAAAGAAGAACAAACAAAACTCAAAGTTAGTAGAAGAAAAGAAATCATCAAGATCAGAGCAGAAATAAATGAAATAGAAACAAAGAAAACAATAGCAAAGATCAATAAAACTAAAAGTTGTTTCTTTGAGAAGATAAACAAAATTGATAAACCTTGAGCCAGACTCTACAAGAAAAGGAGGGAGGGGACTCAAATCAATAAAATTAGAAATGAAAAAGGAGAAGTTTCAACAGACACCACAGAAATACAAAGCATCCTAAGAGACTACTACAGGCAACTCTATGCCAATAAAATGGACAACCTGGAAGGAATGGACAAACTCTTAGAAAGGTATAAGCTTCCAAAACTGAACCAGGAAGAAATAGAAAATATGAACAGACCAATCACAAGTAATGAAATTGAAACTGGGATGAACAATCTTCCAACAAACAAAAGTCCAGGACCAGATGGCTTCACAGGTGAATTCTATCAAACATTTAGAGAAGAGCGAACACCCATCCTTCTCAAACTGTTCCAAAAAATTGCAGAGGAAGGAACACTCCCAAACTCATTCTATGAGGCCACCATCACCCTGATACCAAAAGCAAACAAAGATACTACAAAAAAAGAAAATTACATCCCAATATCACTCATGAATAAAGATGCAAAAATCCTCAACAATACTAGCAAACAGAATCCAACAACACATTAAAAGGATCATACACCATGATCAAGTGGGATTTATCCCAGGGATGCAAGGATTCTTCAATATAGGCAAATCAGTCAATGTGATACACCATATTAACAAATTGAAGAATAAAAACCATATGATCATCTCAATAGATGCAGAAAACTCTTTTGACAAAATTCAACACCCACTTATGATAAAAACTCTCCAGAAGGGTTTCCCTGATGGTGCAGTGGTTGAGAATCCGCCTGCCAACACGGGGACACGGGTTTGTGCCCCAGTCCAGGAAGATCCCACATGCCGCGAAGCGGCTGGGCCCGTGAACCATGTATGCTGAGCCTGCGCATCCGGAGCCTGTGCTCTGCAACGGGGGAGGCCACAACAGTGAGAGGCCCGCATACCGCAAAAAAAAAAAAAAAAAAAAAAAAAAAACTCTTCAGTAAGTGGGCATAGAGGGAAACTACCTCAACATAATAAAGGCCATATACGACAAACCCACGGCAAACACCATTCTCAAAGGTAAAAAACTGAAAGCATTTCCTCTAAGATCAGGAACAAGACAAGGATGTCCACTCTCACCACTATTATTCAACATAGTTTTGGAAGTCCTAGCCATGGCAATCAGAGAAGAAAAAGAAATAAAAGGAATACAAATTGGAAAAGAAGAAGTAAAACTGTCACTGTTTGCAGATGACATGATACTATACATAGAGAATCCTAAAAATGGCAACAGAAAACTACTAGAGCTAATCAATGAATTTGGTAAAGTTGCAGGATACAAAATTAATGCACAGAAATCTCTTGCATTCCTATACACTAATGATGAAAAATCTGAAAGGGAAATTAAGGAAACACTCCCATTTACCACTGCAACAAATAGAATAAAATACCTAGGAATAAACCTACCTAGGGAGACAAAAGACCTATATGAAGAAAACTATAAGACACTGATGAAAGAAATTAAAGTTGATACCAACAGATGGAGAGATATACCATGTTCTTGTATTGGAAGAATCAATGTTGTGAAAATGACTATACTACCCACAGCAATCTACAGATTCAATGCAATCCGTATCGAATTACCAATGGCATTTTTTACAGAACTAGAACAAAAAATCTTAAAATTTGTATGGAGACACAAAAGACCTCGAATAGCCAAAGCAGTCTTCAGGGAAAAAAACGGATCTGGAGGAATCAGACTCCCTGACTTCAGACTAACTACAAAGCCACAGTAATCAAGACAATATGGTACTGGCACAAAAACAGAAACATAGATCAATGGAACAAGATGGAAAGCCCAGAGATAAACCCACGCACCTATGGTCAACTAATGTATAACAAAGGAGGCAAGGATATACAGTGGAGAAAAGATACTCTCTTCAATAAGTGGTGCTGGGAACACTGGACAGCTACATGTAAAAGAATGAAATTAGAACACTCCTTAACACCATACACAAAAATAAACTCAAAGGGCTTCCCTGGTGGCGCAGTGGTTGAGAGTCCCCGTGCCAATGCAGGGGACACGGGTTCGTGCCCCGGTCTGGAAAGATCCCACATGCCGCGGAGCGGCTGGGCCCGTGAGCCATGGCCGCTGAGCCTGTGCGTCCCTAGCCTGCGCTCCACAACGGGAGAGGCCACAACAGCGAGAGGCCCACGTACCGCAAAACAAACAAACAAACAAACTCAAAATGGATTAGAGACCTAAATTTCAGACTGGACACTATAAAACTCTTAGAGGAAAATGTAGGAAGAACACTCTGACATAAATCACAGCAAGATCTGTTTTTATCTACCTCCTAGAGTAATGGAAATAAAAACAAAAATAAACAAATGGGACCTAATGAAACTTCAAAGCTTTTGCACAGGAAAGGAAGACATAAACAAGACAAAAAGACAACCCTCAGACTGGGAGAAAATATTTGCAAACGAATCAACGGACAAAGGATTAATCTCCAAAATATATAAACAGCTCATGCAGCTCAATATTAAAGAAACAAACAGCCCAATCCAAAAATGAGCAAGAGACCTAAATAGACATTTCTCTAAAGAAGATATACAGGTGGCCAAGAAGCACATGAAAAGCTGCTCAACACCACCAATTATTAGAGAAATGCAAATCAAAACTACAATGAGGTATCACCTCACACAAGTTAGAATGGGCATCATCAGAAAATCTACAAACAACAAATGCTGGAGAGGGTGTGGAGAAAAGGGAACCCTCTTGCAGTGTTGGTGGGAATGTAAATTGATACAGCCACTAAGGAGAACAGCACGGAGGTTCCTTAAAAAACTAAAAATAGAATTGCCATATGAACCAGCAATCCCAGTACTGGGCATATACCCTGAGAAAACCATAATTGAAAAAGACACATGCGGACTTCCCTGGTGGTGCAGTGGTTGAGAGTCTGCCTGCCAATGCAGGGGACACGGGTTTGTGCACCGGTCCAGGAGGATCCCATATGCCATGGAGCGGCTGGGCCCGTGAGCCATGGCCGCTGAGCCTGCGCCTCCGGAGCCTGTGCTCTGCAACAGGAGAGGCCACAACAGTGAGAGGCCCGCGTAACTCAAAAAGAAAAAAAAAAAAGACACATGCACCCCAATGTTCATTGCAGCACTATTTAAAATAGCCAGGTCATGTAAGCAACCTAAATGCCCATTGACAGACGAATGGATAAAGAAGTTGTGATACATATATACAATGGAATATTACTCAGCCATAAAAAGGAACAAAATTGAGTCATTTGTTGAGATGTGGATGGATCTAGAGACTGTCATACAGAGTGAAGTAAGTCAGAAAGAGAAAAACAAATATCGTATACTAATGCATGTATGTGGAACCTAGAAAAATGGTACAGATGAACCGGTTTGCAGGGCAGAAGTTAAGACACAGATGAAGAGAACAAACGTATGGACACCACGGGGGGAAAACTGCAGAGGGGTGGGGATGGTGGTGTGCTGAATTGGTGGTATGCTGAACTGGGCAATTGGGATTGACATGTATACACTGATGTGTATAAAATTGATGACTAATAAGAACCTGCTGTATAAAAAAAAAATAAAATAATATTCAAAAAAAATTTTTTTTAACTTGCAAATGTTCAGAAACTTGGACATAGGTCAAAGAACATCTGTACAGTTCTCACTGAGATCCAACCACACTGTTTTTTTCTTTCTATCTCTCTTTTTGCTAAACAATTTTAAAGTCATATACATTATATTTCATTCTTTTTTATTTTTACATTCATCACCTAAAGAAATGGACATTTTGCTATATAACCACAATACTGTTATCACTCCTAAGAAATTTAACAATAATTCCATAATGCTATCTAACATATGAAATAAAGTTCCCCCATTTTTTACAAAAGTGTCTCATATGATTTTCTTCAATTTTAAATTCAACGAAGGTTCATGCACTGCATTTAGTTATATCTCTTTAGTTGTTTTTTTTTTTTTTTTTTTTTTTTTTACTGGAGTATGGTTGCTTTACAATGTTGTGTTAGCCTCCACTGCACAACAAAATGAATCAGCCATACACATAGATATCCCCTCCCTTTTGGACTTCCCTCCTATTTAGGTTACCACAGTGCATTAGGTAGAGTTCCCTGAGCCATACGGTATGTTCCCATCAGTTGTCTCTTTTATACATAGTATCAATAATGTATATATGTCAATCCCAGTCTCCCAATTCCTCCCACCCCACCCCTTTCCCCCTTGGTATCCATACATTTGTTCTCTAGCTATGTGTCTCTATTTCTGCTTTGCATATAAGATCATCTATATTATTTTTCTAGACTCCACATATATGCATTATTATACGATATTTGCTTTTTTTCTCTTTCTGACTTACTTCACTCTGTATGACACTCTCTAGGTGCATTCACCTCTCTACAAATGACCAAATTTCATTCCTATTTATGGCTGAGTAATATCCATTGTATATATGTACGACAACTTCTTTATCCATTCCTCTGCTGATGGACATTTAGGTTGCTTCCATGTCCTGGCTATCGCAAATAGTGCTGCAATGAATATTGGGGTGCATGTGTCTATTTTGAATTATGGTTTTCTCTGAGTATATGCCCAGTAGTGGGATTGCTGGGTCATATGATAGTTCTATTTTTAGTTTTTTAATTAACATCCATATTATTTTCCACAGTGGCTGTATCAATTTACATTCCCACCAACAGTGCAAGAGGGTTCCCTTTTCTCCACACCCTCTCCAGCATTTATTTTTTGTAGATTTTTTGATGATGGCCATTATGACCCATGTGAGATGATACCTCATTGTAGTTTTGATTTGCATTTCTCTAATGATTAGTGATGTTGAGCATCTTTTCATGTGTTTGTTGGCCATCTGTATGTCTTCTTTGGAGAAATGTCTATTTAGGTCTTCTACCCATTTTTTGATTGGGTTGTTTGTTTTCCTGATATTGAGGTGCATGAGCTGCTTGTATATTTTGGAGATTAATACTTTGTCAGTTGGTTTGTTTGCAAATATTTTCTCCCTTTCTGAGGGTTGTCTTTTTGCCTTGTTTATTGTTTCCTTTGTTGTGCAAAAGCTTTTAAGTCTAATTAGATCCCATTTGTTTATTTTTGTTTTAATTTTCATTACTCTAGGAGGTGGGTGAAAAAAGATCTTGCTGTAATTTATGTCATAGAGTGTTCTGCCTATGTTTTTCTCTAACAGTTTTATAGTGTCTGTTCTTACAGTTAGGTCTTTAATCCATTCTGAGTTTATTTTTGTGTATGGTATTAGGGAGTGTACTAACTTCATTCTTTTATATGTAGCTGTCCTGTTTCCCCAGCACCACTTATTGAAGAGGCTATCATTTCTCCATTGTATATTTTTGCCTCCTTTGTCATAGATTAGGTGACCATAGGTGCGTGGGTTTATCTCTGGGCTTTCTATCCTATTCCATTGATCTATATTTCTGTTTTTGTGCCAATACCATACTGTCTTGATTACTGTAGCTTTGTAGTATAGTCCAAAGTCAGAGAGCCTGATTCCTCCAGCTCCGTTTTTCTTTGTCAAGATTGCTTTGGCTAACCGGGGTCTTTTGTGTTTCCATACAAATTGTAAAATTTTTGTTCTAGTTCTGTGAAAAATGCCATTGGTAATTTGATAGGGATTGCACTGAATCTGTAGATTGCTTTGGGTAGTATCCAATAATTTCACTCTTAAAGCCTATATAAAAATGGACTCTCTGGTACTATTTTATAAGATGAATACAAATTGGAAATGTGAGAGTAAACTCTGTGATGCTTACTGTTTCTCTCAACATTTCTCTAGAGTGGGAACATCTTTTAAGCAACATGAAACAGGATTTAATTAAAGAGACTCAATAGAGGTCACCTTGCTTAAGGGGCAGGTACCTTCTGTCTAAATTCAGTTTACTCAACTAAATGTACCACGGAATGGAAAATGGGGCATATTCTTGTCCTGAAATTCTTCCTGTGTTAATTAAAATCACCTTACTTTTGTAGCAAATGAGCCATGAGATAAAATGCCAGAAACTGATTTGGAAGAGTACATATTCAGAAAAAAGAGTGTCTGTATATTTTGTAATAAAAAGTCCCTGGACAGTCCTGGATACAACAGAGGATGTAAGAGGGCACAGCAATGCAAACAGGGACAAAACTATACAAAAAGACTGAATGCATTGTCACTGAAAGAGACTTTTATTCTTCTACAAACATATACATTGACTGACTGTTAATTTTATCTTATAAGTGGTTCTAAAGTGGCCTCAGTGAAACGCCATCGCCCTTGAGCTTGTGTCCTCGGCGTAGCTAGGGTAAGTCATTACTCTCCCAGTACAGTTTCCTGTTATTTCCTTCCTAAAACTTTTCAAAAGCTCTAATTGTTTCCTCTTTAGTTTCCCACTTGCTAATTATCTATGACCCCTTTGTCTGCCAGGTTCTTTGTAGTATCACCAGTGCCTAGCTCAGTGCCTGTCATCAGTCAGGAAATTCTTAAAAATATTTGCTGAATTAATGAACTCAGCTATGAATAGCAAACAGGATGCAATGTTCCTTTGAGTTCATTCTTACAAATCAGATTCTATTTCACTTCATTAAATACTTTTATTTACTGGCTGTCTTCTGAAATTACTCTGGGTTCTCATTAATAGGGAGAAACTGATTCTATCTTCAGGGACGAGGGGGAAAAAACTTTCAGTCACTTGTTCCAAAGGTCTTTCAAAATGATGCTGTAGTATAATTTGGTTTGAAAGCAAGGTCCAACATTTTATTACCTTCAAATTTATTCAGAAAAGCTGAAGCCCTGTGATAAGGCTCATTAAGTCGCTGAAAGGCCTATCTTCACATGCCTTTCACACAAAAGGTCTCAACTTAATGCCAGGTAATTACTGTTCATTTTCCCCTGGTTATTTCTATTTCCTAAAGATTCCCAGGGAAGTTGCTCTTAGTGGACATTCCTGCAGTCTGACACATGAGCACAGAAAGAAGGGTCATGTTTACCAGAGGATATTTCTGAAGCTGCAACTAAGGAAGGAAAGACGATTCTGACTCTAGGGCCTAGAATTTAAACACAGATCATCTATAAGTCACCCTCTTTCCAGAATCAAGGCCAAGAGAGATAAGTTCCTGGCATACAAACTGGCTGCCGTCTACAATGTAAATATATCACTTTTCACAGCACATATATCCTGTATCAAACATATAGGGTCATGGATGTGGGCTCTGGCTCCAGCTTACCTGGGCACAACCCTCAACTCTATTGCTTTCCAGTTTGTGACTCTGGATAAGTACCTTAGATTCTGTGCGTGTCAGTTTCCTCATTCATAAAATAAGACCCATTGTTCCTACTGTAGTGTCATCATGAGAATTAAATGTAAAGTACACAGAACCATATCTTGTACATGCTAAGTCCTCAATAATGTTATTTCTTTATTAATATTTTAATTACCATTATCAACATCATTGTCTCTGGTAGCCCATTTACAAACAGGATCTATTCCTATTTATTTTATTTATGATAATTATTTATGAATTATGATCTGAGTCCCAATGGACCCATCAATGGTACTAAGGCATTCAAATTTCACTATTTGTGAACCAGCCCAATAGAGAGTGAATATTGACCAGAAAATATCCTATGTTGGGCATCTTCATTTTAGTTGGCAGGGGAAAGTGGGAAAGCTCTTAGAGGTCACTGAAGTCACCAGCCCCAAACTATACCTATTTTTATATTTAGTCAGCTGATGGCTGCAAATCACCTGTCTCCACTATAGTGATCCTACTAATAGTCTTCTCTCCCAGTGCACTTCCCTCACTTTAGCAGTGTCCATGGATGACCAGCCAGGTCATTCACGAGAGCTTAGCTTCTTACAGATACTATCCACAGTCCAGTGGACTTATGGGTTGGGCAATGACTAGGTATAGAGTGAGATTTCAATAAATATTGGCCATTATAATTGCTGTTGTTCTTACCAAGAAGGGCGCCCCATTTCCCAAAATACTTTCTTTACTCCTGCTTACAGTGCCACAGATACTTTCTGATTAGGTTTGATGCTTTGCTCATCTTTTTTACTTGAAGCACAATGGTTACAAATATAGACTGTGGATTCGAAGATCCTTGGTCTTGAATTTCCACTCAACTTCATTTTTGACTGGTTGTTCTACTTGTGTATATAGCTGAAGAAAGGCGCCCATGGGTTCTGTGTGTTAGACAAATGAAAATCAGTGGAAACAATAAAATAATCTTCTACGTAACAAGTCTCTCCATTTGTTTTTCAAAATCTCCAGGCTATGGAATTTGCCTCAGCCTCCACTCTTTCCCTTTTCAAATTTCTGCACCTCCTTCCCCTGCTTCTCACTGCACTGGGCTGTGAGAACACAAACAGCTCTCTGGCATAAACATCCTTAGAGTTCTGCCACAAACACAGATTCCTGTGAAAATTAGATGAAAACTTCCCAGTGAGAAGCAGTAAAGCAAGGTCGATTTCTTATATGGCCCCTTAGTTACAAGAGGTAGTTAAGTATAGTAGCTAAGAGCATACTCAAATGACCTAGGTTTGATTCTTGGCTTTGTCAACAGGGTGACAGAGGTGGCTTTGTCACACAGGGCATGTCATTTTTAAAAATTTTTTATTTTTATTTTTTTCATTTTTATTTAAGTATAGTTGATTTACAATGTTGTGTTAGTTTCAGGTGTACAGCAAAGTGATTCAGTTATACATATGCATATATCCACTCTTTTTTAGATTCTTTTCCTGTATAGGCCATTACAGAGAATTGAGTAGAGTTCCCTATGCTGTACAGTAGGTTCTTATTAGTTATCTATTTTATATATAGTAGTGTGTATATGTAAATCCCACTCTCCCAATTTATCCCGCCTCCCCCTTACCCCCTGGTAACCATAAGCTGGTTTTCTACATCTGTGACTCTACTTCTTTTTTGTAAACAAGTCCATTTGTACAGGGCATGTCATTTCATACTCTAAGTCTCAGTTCACCACGTAGAAATACAGTTGATAATAATATCAAGTTCAATAGGCTGTTATAAGGATTAAATGAGATTGTGGGTTATTCTAAAAAACCCTTAGTAATGTTATAACTTATATAGGATACAGTAAACATTATTATTTTTAGACAGGTCATATTATTTTAGACAGGTCTTGGGTATGTGGCTTCCAGAAGTCTGTTTATATTAGATGGTCACTGTATATAGACCAAGTCCTCCAGTGGAGCAAACATTACCATATCTGAACTCAGGGCCTTGACCTTAAAAGGCTACAGAGAAATGTTCATTCACAGCAAATCAGGAATCACAGGTTGGAGGGTCCATCCGCCCTCAGCTTTCCAGCAAGCCGTCTCTACCTAAAATGTCAGGAGACCTTTCTCATTTCCAGAGATGTTTCTAGAAATACCAACTGCTAATTGGTTTTTAGGATTCATTCTTCGAAAGTGGCACTTTTTCAACACTTTTTAAAGTAGTAAGATGTTAACATGAAATTTGTTAAGAGGATGACCAAAATACATTAGAAAAAGCAGGAAGCACATACTTCTGTTTCCTGCCCCATCCCTCACATTATGCTTGCTCCCTTAATGGTATAATATGGATACTCTTTAGCCCAGGAAAAGAAAAAAATATGTGAATAATGTAGCATCAATAGGATCTAGTTTCTTGAGCCACCAACCCATTCTTCACAAGTTCACAATTCAGAGCATGGAGAACTATGTGAACAGAAAAGAAAAGTTAGGAAGGCAGGGGATAAAAAACAGTATCATACCACTGAAGAGGGATAAATTATATTCTCTCCTACACAACAAACAACATAGTACACATCAAGTGTACTTGACAAGTGACATATCAAGTTTGGGTTGGGGTGACTGCTGGAACAAAATGTGTTTTAAGAACAGAACTATATATTTGAAATTGTATAGGCATAACACTGGCCTATGTGCCTGAATGAGTTCAGAGTAAAAGGTCAAAATTCCCTATGGTCCAGGACTTGCCATAATGCCAGCCAGGGCAGAGAGGATTTCTTTGAATGCTCCAGATCTCTTCAACCCCCATCATCCTTCATTTAACAGAGGGCAGTTAAAGTACATACATGGTACTGCTCTGGTAAATATTTATCAACTGTCTGGGGGTCAGGAAGATGCTCTTACTGTAGTGTTTGCCAATTTCCGTGGTGTAAATACTTTCACCATGTCTGTTATCACTGAGCAGGAAGGTGAGAAGAGATGCATACAATCAGCTCTGACATATAGGTACAAGTGGATTCCAGCAATGCCTAAACTGTGTTTTAAGGGTTGAAAAACTCACTGACAAATATCCTTTTCAGGTATATGTGGCTGATGTCGAAGCAGCTTTTATACAGCTAATTATGAGAGTTCAAGCATTATTTCTTTTAAGTACTAGAAATGGAAAGATAATTTCTAATCCACTTTCTATCTGAATGAAATGTTAACTTCTATCATCTATCTGTGTAGTTCCTCTTCTAGTAAATGTCATTTTTTTAAGCTTTCTTTTCTCTTTTCAGCTCTACATCTGCTAGCGTTTTCCATTTGCCAGCTCCCAACATGTCCCCAATTACTTCTTTTTTATTTTATAGCCTACATGCTGATGTTTCATCAGTTACAACTGCTGGGTTCCACTGAGCATTAACAGTCTGTAGTGTCTCTAGGAGGGTACATAATTCACTAAGTATACCAAACCTCTTTTTCTCCAAAGAATGTTGTTTAATATAAATACAGTGTGAGGTTAATGTAGTACAAAAGAAAGGTTTTTCCTTTGGAATCATCAAAAAATGGGGAAAAAAAAACATGATTCATGCAAGACTGGTTTATACACTGCAACAAGAAATCACATGCATTTAAGAAGTATTATTTCAACTGGCATATTTTTTTACTGAACAAAAAGCAAAAAATTAATATATCTGAGTACCTGAATAAGTTGGTATTTTAACCTATTCAATCAAAATATTTTTGCTACAAGAAAAGGAAGCTGAAACTACCTCATGTTAGGCATGTGAATGCTTGAAAACTCAGGATACAGTAGACCTCCAAAATTATTTTAGTCAAAAATAATGTAAAAGGGGCTTCCCTGGTGGCGCAGTGGTTGAGAGTCTGCCTGCCGATGCAGGGGACACGGGTTCGTGCCCCGGTCCGGGAAGATCCCACATGCCGCAGAGCGGCTGGGCCCGTGAGCCATGGCCGCTGAGCCTGCGTATCCGGAGCCTGTGCTCCGCAACGGGAGAGGCCATAACAGTGAGAGGCCCGCATACCGCAAAAAATAATAATAATAATAATAATAATAATGTAAAAGGAAGGATCAAGAAAAAAGTTATTCATTTGTTTTTAATTCGATTTTTCTTATGAATACATGATCATCCTCCATAAAGAGTTCCTGAATAAACTAATGGATTACCTGCAAATTCCCAAGCATGTAAGAGGAACCCAGAAGTAAATGCCTCAAAAACACTAGAAACCAAACCACTCACTCTAACAGTGACTTCAAATAGGTACTGTTTTCCACAGTTTTATAAAAATCCTTCTGGCCAACACCTACCTTCTATTCAAGAGGTGAACAATGAAAAAATCAGGTTTAAACTGTTTAAAACTAATCAAATGTTCCCTGTTTTAGACCAGAGTTGCATGTTAACGGTGAGTATGGTAAAGCAGCCTGCATTTCCTTGGGTGGTGGGGTGGGAAAAAGGGGGGATGAATGGGAGGAGGTGTCATCTTTGAAGGGCATTTTAAAAACAATAACAGCAATATTTAATATTTATGAAGTATCAAGCAATACAGTAAACCTCGACATAACATAATCTTCTCCAGTAGCCACACCACTGTGAAGTAGGTATTACTAATCTCATTTTACAGATAAAGTAACTAGAGAGAGTTACCACTCAGAATTTTAAGTAAATGACCAAGATTCAGAGCTTAGCCAAGTCTTATCTTCAGTGGGTAGAGGCAGGGGTGGAGCCCGGGTGGTTGAAAGCATAAGCCACTTGCTTTCATGCTGCAGCTTCTAATTTCCAAACATAGTCTTAACAACCTTTAAATTTCACCACCTTTAAAACTCGTTAAAAAGATGCTATTTCTGCAGGATAGGCTCAGAGGCACTCCCAGTTCACCCCAGCTCTTTATTTGCTGCAGTTCCACGATGAGTAAGTGGCAGAGCTAACATTCAAACTCAATTATGTCTGACTCCAGAGAAGCAAGAATTTTAACATTCCAAGCCAAATGTATTTTGCCTCTCACAAGGAAAACAATAGTAGTGATTAGATCAAGCTTTCAAATCTGTGAATGTGCCCAGAAAAAAATTAGTAAGTCATTATCTCCAGTTCCTTCTATGCCTACCCTATGGTTTTTGGCAACTGTAACTAACTGCAAAGTTCCTTGCAGACGGCCCTTTCTCCAAGATCAGAAGTCTTCCCAGCCCTTGCCTCAGAATAAGCTTCCCCATTTTGGATAGAGACAGGCCAGACCCATCCCATAATCCAGTTGTTCTCAAAGCGTGACCCCCAGAACAGTAGAATCAGCATCACTAGAGAACTTGTCAGAAATGCAAATGTTCAGACCCTACCCCAGACCTACTGAACCAGAAATTCTAAAGAGGAGGCCCAGATCTGTGTTTTAACAAGCCTACCAGATGATTCTGATGCCAATCAAGTTTGAAAACCACAGTGGCTTAAGAAATCTGCATAGAAGTTTCCTTGGGCCTGTGAAAGTAGCAGCCTGGCAGTCCTACTTTCATCCCCGGCTCATAGCTAAGCTCACAAAGCAGGGCTAGACAAATATTCCTCAGGAAGCCTTCCAAGCTCTCAACACCAGAATGTTCTCTGAGCTCCCCTGCCATAGTGTAGCACCGCATAATTAGACATTTATTGATGTTTAATGTCAGTCTCTCCAGCTACACAGTAAGCTCCAGGAGGGCCACTGTATCTTCAAGACATAGCTTGTGGCTTGGCATATAGTAAGTGCTCAATAAGCATTTTTTTAAATTTTTTTCTTTATTTATTTATGGCTGCGTTGGCTCTTTGTTTCTGTGTGAGGGCTTTCTCTAGTTGCGTCAAGTGGGGGCCACTCCTCATCGCGGTGCGTGGGCCTCTCACTATTGCGGCCTCTCTTGTTGCGGAGCACAGGCTCCAGACGCGCAGGCTCAGTAATTGTGGCTCACGGGACTAGTTGCTCTGCGGCATGTGGGCTCTTCCCAGACTGGGGCTCAAACCCATGTCCCCTGCATTGGCAGGCAGATTCTCAACCACCGCGCCACCAGGGAAGCCCCTCAATAAGCATTTTATGAATGAATAAATCATTAAAGTTCTTAATGCTCAAAGAGTTGAATGTGGCATCTTTGACACATAAGAGTCTCACAGTTACATTTTCATTCATTCTTCAGTCAAATATTTATCAAGCACCTACTTCAGCCAGGCACCATCCTAGGTACTAGGGCCAACAATGAACAAGACAGAAAACAAAAACCAAAGCAAAGAACTTGTCTTTATGCCTTCTGGGTCTTATTTCTAGCTGGGGGAGATAGACAATAAAACAAAATAAACTATGAAAAAATACTGCTTGTAAGATGGTGATAAGTAATGTAGAAGAAGCCAGAGTTGAGAAGGGGGATGGGGGTGGTCCTGAGGTAGGCAGTGAGGGAGGCTGAAACTTGAATGGAGTGGTCAGGGTAAACCTTGGAGGAATCTGTAAGTAAAGATAACCTACGTGTTCATCAACAGATGAATAGATAAAGAAGATGTGGCGTCCCTGTGTGTGTGTGTGTGTGTGTGTGTATACACACACACACAATGGAATACTACTCAGCCATAAAAAAGAAAGAAATCTGGCCATTTGCAGCAACATGGATGGACCTGGAGGGCATTACACTGAGTGGAACAAGTCAGACAGAGAAACACAAATACTATATGACATCACTTATACGTGGAATCTAAAAAATACAACAAACTAGTGAGTATAACAAAAAGAGGAGCAGACACATATATAGAGAATAAACTAGTGGTTATCAATGGGGAGAGGGAGGAGGAGGGGCAGTATACGAGGAGGGAATAAGAAGTACAAACTATTAGGCATAAAATAAGCCACAAGGATATATTGTACAACACAGGGAATATAGCCAATATTTTATAATAACTATAAATGGAGTATAACCTTTAAAAATTGTGAATCATTATATTGTATACCTGTAACTTATATAACATTGCACAGCAACTTCAATAAAAATATATTTTTAAAAATCTCAAGAAGGTAAAGAAGCAAGCTCTACCCTACAAGTACCTGGGAATATGGTGTAATGGGCTAAGGGAACACAGGCAAAGCACCCCTGAAAGGCTGGAAGAACAGCAGAGAGCCTGGATGGAGTGACCAATGGGAAAGTAAGAGAAGATGAGGACAGAGAACCACCAGGGTGGGGGCAGATGACGGGGGACCTTGTAGGCCACTGTTATGACTGAAGTCTCTTCTATGGAGTGACTTTATCCAACTTATGTTGGAACGGAATCACCTGACTTCTGTGTTGAGACTCAACAGAAAGAGGCAAAGCAAGAAGCAAGAAAACCAGGTAGGAGCCTACCTAAATAATCTAAGTGAGAGGCGTTGGTGGCTTGGCCCCGAGTGGCAGCGGTGGAGTGGTAAGGAGTGGTTGGATGCCGGGCAGAAGACTAGACACTGCCATGGCCACGCATATTTTGTTCTGCCACTTAACTGTTTCGCAGGACACAGTTAAACTCCCAGACAGAATGTGTTATATAAAAGACCTGTATAAATGAGATAAGCATCTCGAACTCTTAAATACAAGGCAAAGAAAATATAAAGTTAACAGGCAAATGACATGCCAGGAAGGTATACTTGCAATAATCACAATAAGCAAAGTATTGGTTACCTAAAAATATGGGTAGAAAATGGAGCCCCCAGACAGTTTTGTCTCCGACAATGAAATATTAAGCTTTCTCAAGAATACCTCTTTAGGACTTCCCTGGTGGCACAGTGGTTAAGAATCCACCTGCCGGGGCTTCCCTGGTGGCGCAGTGGTTGAGAGTCCGCCTGCCGATGCAGGGGACGCGGGTTCGTACCCCTGTCCGGGAGGATCCCACATGCCGCGGAGCGGCTGGGCCTGTGAGCCATGGCCGCTGGGCCTGCGCGTCCAGAGCCTGTGCGCCGCAACGGGAGAGGCCACAACAGTGAGAGGCCCGCGTAATGCAAAAAAAAAAAAAAAAAAAAAAAAAAAGAATCCACCTGCCAATGCAGGGGACTGGGGTTCAATCCCTGGTCCGGGAAGATCCCACATGCCGCAGAGCAACTAAGCCCATGCACCACAACTACTGAGCCTGCGCTATAGAGCCCACAAGCCACAACTATTGAGCCCATATGCCATGACTACTGAAGCCTGCGTACCTAGAGCCCGTGCTCCACAACAAGAGAAGCCACCGCAATGAGAAGCCCGTGCACCGCAACAAAGAGTAGCCCCCGCTCACCACAACTAGAGAAAGCCCGCACGCAGGAACAAATACCCAACGCAGCCAAAAATTAATTAATTAATTAATTAGAAAAACAAAAAGATTTCTAGGCTCAAAGGAGGAAAAAAAAAAGAATACCTCTTTATATTTCCCACTTTGCTCTACACTTAGAAGGTATTCTAAATGCCTATGGCTGGTTGGTTTTAAAAGAGACTTTGGTAATAAGAAATATAAAAAATGTGTAAGAAATGAAACATCAAGGCTGTATGACCATATACTGTATTTACTTACTTACTTACTTACTTACTTACGTATGTATGTATGTATGTATGTATGTATGTATTTTGGCCACGCCACGCAGCATGAGGGATCCTAGTTCCCCGACCAGGGATCGAACCCATGCCCCCTGCAGTGGAAGCGTGAAGTCCCAACCACTGGACCACCAGGGAAGTTCCCTGTATTTTTAACTCACTTATTCAAGTATTTACTGAATACTTCCTATAGATAAGGTGCTATACCAGAAATTAGAGATTCACAAAGGTTCATGTCATTAATTTTTAAAATCTGAAGAGACAAATCAGTAAACAAAAATTTTTAAGGCAAGGACATAATGGATATAAAAGACAATAATTAGAAAAGAAAAGGGAATATAAACTCCACTGAAAAATAAAAACTGTATAAGACCTATTTGTTAAATTTAAGATTTACAGAGGACAGAGGACAGAGAATAAAGGAAATCTACAATTTTGAAGTGAAATAGTCATGGTTCTAATTCTGGTTCTGCCAATTACTTGCTGGGCACATCACTTAACATCTTCAATCCTCTATTTCTTCAATTATAACGAAAGATAAAAGTAAATACCTCTTAAATTTGTCAGGAGGGTTAAATTATGTAATTTAACACAATTCAAAGCAGAGAGTAAGGATTCAATAACGATTAGCATACTTCCCTAATTTTTTCTTAGTCTGACCTGCAATTACTTATAGGCCATAGCTTCTCCAGAGCTGAAATATACTTCCCAGTATTCCACAAGCTACACGTGCCTCAAGAGGTTGTCCCATTCTCATGGGTCATAAGTGGGCCTGACCTAGGTGAGTGTTCTCTTTATGAGACAAAGAACTGATGATCCCAAAACAGCAGCAGCCATCATTGGACACTTCTTTAGTTTCTCGATTTCAAACCCTGCACTACTGGGATTTTAACTGACGTTTCAAGATTGAAAAGAATAATAAACTCTGCAGGCTCTCAAAAGGGAGACACTTACCTTGTGAAAAAACAAGTTATATAGTTTTTTTAATTGTCAGTGTTTATTCTGGGAGATTCAAGGTTATATACTACCTGTTTTTCTTCCTCTCCAATGTTTAACTTGAAAGTCATTCAAAAGGTTTACTGGCATACATAAGTATGGGCTCTGTACATGCTTCCTACCTGAAATCTGTTCTTACGTAGGAAAAATGCCGAGCTCCGATAACAGTGACCTACATAAATACAATGGTACAAATGTAAGGAAGTCAAGTGAGGCCCTGCTGAATTATATATGTTGCGCCACACAAGCTGATCTGCAATTCCCTTTAAGCCTCACAGCCCTCAATAACTGTGAATAAACAACATCCTTGAACCTAAAAAAACTATGACATTCTGCAATCAAAGTATTGATCCTGGAAAGCATCTGCCTCCTTTGTATTTTCCAGAAGTGTTCTGTGTTTTCATCTATAACACAGCAGTCCCAATCTAAGATGCAGACATAGAGGCAAACATTCAAAACGTGTGATCCTTGAATAAGAGGCTGCCAATAATGAAATCATTTTGTTCGTTGACAATGAGAAAATTAGGTGACTTGCAGCATCTAAACACAGGTATGGTCTTTTCCAGCCTGGTTCGTGTTCTGGCTCCGCACAACCTGAAATAACAAGAGTGTGGAACTGCTTGGTGATGGATCGACTACATAGAGATGAAGGACCTCAAATGGATGAGAACCTCAGAGCATGCTTGATCTCGGGAATCAATGAGCCAGATTCCCCCAATGAACTGGCTCGACTCTAGAGACGGAGCCCAAGAAAAATGCTAAATTCACTTTTTCACACCACAGGGGTCAATTTGGTTAATAATCTCTCTGCAGCCTTAAAATCATTAGTGAACACCTGGACCAAAAAAAAAAAAATCCAAAAGCAAGATCTTTGAAGCTTAGAGAGCCTGCACAGAATCAGGAGGGGAAAGACTTGAACCTTGGATATCTTAGCTACTATATGCCTATGCCCTTCCATTTCATCAAAACGCTGCAAAAGTAATTAGGGTAATAAGTATGAAAAATGTTATACTTCTTGGAAAACCAGTGTTTTAGATGATCGGTAAATGATACCTTGCTTCCAAATTTCCTTAGCAGCTCTGAATTCTTAATCATTCACTTATCCATTTAGTCATTCAGAAAAAGTTTATATCTCTACTTTTATTTTTCCTGATTGCATGGTAATACATTCTTATTGTAAAATATTCAAATGAAACAGTATTGCATAATGGAGAAAGTACAAGTCTCTGGAAATCCCAGAAACATGTATATTTGTTAATCACTACTTTGTAGCTCTATGCAGAAGTGTCATGGGGTTGTCAAAGCTCATCAGACAACACTCCTGTCCTCAAAAGAACCACAGTCTAGTAATAGAAATGGTAACTATAAAAATAACTAAAATACAGTATAAAAAGCAATGTAAGCCATAAGAAAGGCACAAAAAAATGCTACAGGAAGTCAGACAAGGAAGAAATTCCTTCTAGCAAAGTATGTTCAAGGAAAGATTCTTCCTTTGCAAAAAAAAATCCTGTTTCTGCCACTTCCTATAACTCCAGGTGTCATGTTCCTCTTGAGTCCTGCTGCTCTGTGCTAGACTTCCTAAACTAAGATCTAAGAGCTTTCGAGTAACATTCTCAATCCTACTTTCCTACCATTTCCCTAAAGATTCAGTAATTCTGAATTCACTGCATACCTCCAAGCAAGGCAAACATGAAAGAAAATCATTTGATCATTAGTCACTTCCCATTATCATTGTGCACAGGAATTGGGGAAAATATAAAAACAGTAAGACTGGAAAAGGACAAATGTTAAGTTCCCCTTGCCCCTTTTGATAAAAAAATTGGATGAATAAAGAAGACCTAAGTTAGAGAGACAAATAAGAGCCACACCAACACGGAAGTACTCCACACACACTTAACACTTAGTACGTGAGAGCTAGACAGAGGGATGCGTAGGATAAGAGTTTGAAATACATAAAAGCTGTGGTTGTGAAAAGATTCAAATTTTTATCACTGCCTCTATATAGGCAGCGATAGTTGAATAAAGAAGAAAAGAGGGCTTCCCTGGTGGCGCAGTGGTTGAGAGTCCGCCTGCCAATGCAGGGGATGAGGGTTCGTGCCCCAGTCCGGGAAGATCTCACATGCTGCGGAGCGGCTGGGCCCGTGAGCCATGGCCACTGAGCCTGCATCCGGAGCCTGTGCTCCGCAACGGGAGAGGCCACAACAGTGAGGGGCCCACGTACTGCAAAAAAGAAAAAAAAAAAAAAAAGAAGAAGAAGAAAAGAATCAGGAGGCCAAAGGTCACAGAAAGCTCAGTCTCTGATAAGCTAAGAGATCTTGAATGAGACAATTAACCCACTGGTTATCATAATTCTCATCATTAAAATAAAAATAATAATGCTAGCCTTCTACGAGGCTCAAATGGATCATATATTTGAAATCATTTTATAAAACACTGTATAAAGTATTTCATAAAGCACACAAGGTTAAGGTAGCTAGCCTAAGTTCCAATGAAAGATATGTAGACTCAGGACATAAATCTGGATTTTCCAAATGACCAGTCCCTAAATGCCACTTCCACTGACCCTTAGAAGTGGGAAGGGCTTAAATAACTCGATAAATAAAGGATATGTCATATCCCTTCCTTCCCCCAGCGTCTACACAGTGCCTGGAGCAGAGTAATTACTCAGGACTCTTGTCCCTTAGCAGCTACTAACTGTCTGCTGCGTTTTTAGTGGACATCAGCATCGGTAAGCTGCCATCAGGGACAAAGTCACATGGGCAGAAAGGCGTGCTGGTTTCTTCGTCACTTACACACTTCTCTTCCTGGACACACTCAAGTGAAGGCCATAAGCAGCCTGTCGGCACTGAAAGACTCCCTAACAGTGACATCACTAAACACTCCCAGCCTTGCTCAGGGGAAGATGGTGTGGGTGGGTGGTGGACTTCTGAGGAGGCCCAGGCACCAAGCAGTCTCCGAAAACTTGGAGAGGAGCAGCCCACTCTTGGCCCTTTTGCCTGCCATTTGTTAAAACATGGAAGAGAACACAAGCCCCCTCTGCCATGAACTTCACAGCAACGTCCTGACAACTTTGAAATAAAAAACAGATTTCTTCGTAAAACGGATATAAGACAGGCCTGAAAATGATTGTTTATAGTTTATTGACGTAACATTGATAAAGAGCTTTGTACAACCCAGTCTTCCTTCCTTGGTATCAGAGCAGCATTAACAGGAGGAATGGCCAGCAGCTGCCCAGGGTACAATCTAGAAGAGGTACTTAAGTGTTCCCCAGAAAAGTAACACCGTGGGGAAAAAAAAAAAAAAACACCATTTATCAGAAATTTCTTTAAGAAGGGAATTGGGTTTAATTGTAAAAAGTACCTTGATGAGATAATTGAGGTGGGAGTAGGGGTGGCAATCTCTGCAACAGAACAAAGTCAATAAAATGCCTTTCTATAGAGTGGGGTCGACACCTGGAGGGCTTTCGTTCTTCTGAGTTGGGTATGGAGGCCAGGCACTGCAATCTGTCATCATCCTTCTCCACAAGCAGCACTACTCAAATCTGTTACGTCACTTGGTTGCTGAAGGAATACCAAATAATTAGTCTGCCTGGGCCACTGACATGTCTTGGTCAAGCCCTGCTTGGGGTCACCAGTTCATTTAATTAGGAAAGGTCTGGCTTTTTCTTTCAGCTCTCTTCCCATCCTTCAGTGTCTTTGCCTCCTTTACCCTATTCACACATGGACAAATCAACTGCACATATTTACTAAACACCTGCTACATTTCAAGCCCTGGGAAGGGAGAGAGGAGCACAGCACAATTTTGATCCCAGAGGAATACATGCTCTAGACAACTAAGTTAATATAAGGCAAAGGATGGGAACTCTAAGGAGAGAAATGTGCAAATACAAATAAGGGGATGCAGATCAGGGGCCAGGGAAGGTTTCATGGAGGATGTGGCATTTTTGTAGGGTCTAACAGGACCAGCAGCAGCTCACCAGGTACAAAAGAAAGACAGAAGAACTCAAAGCTGATAAATGAATGAATAAAGGCATGAAAGCCTATGAGGACACGGTATCTTCAACAAATGACAAAGTGTCTAGTGGCCACAGAACAGGCAATGTACTGTGGAGTGACAGGAGATGAGGCTAGAAACAAACGTCAGAGACAAAAATTGGAAAGTCTTTGGCTGCTGTACCAGAGGGATGGGATTTTACCCTGGAAGTACTAGGGAGCTACCAATGGTTTTAAGATGGAAGTAGAAGGCACATGGTCAGATCTGTGTTTGGTAAAAGCACTCTGCCAGAAACGTGAAAATTAATGGATGGGGAGTGGGAGGTGAAGGTGGGAACTGCAATGGTCCAGGATGAGAACAGAAAACAGAAAAATGGGGACATTTCCTAGGTAGCATTAATGGGACCTAATGACTACAGTGCCTAGTGATAAAGAGGGAAGAGCTTCTCTCTCTTAATTAATTCCTACTCATTCTTTAGATCTCAGATCAAATGCCACTCTTCCTAAAGGAAGCTGTGCAAACCCCAGGAATAAATTAAGTCCTTTTGTGACATGCTCTCAAAGTACATTGGACTTTTCTTCCACAGCCCTTACTTCAGGTTTGTAATGCTGTACATGTGTGACAAGTCAGACTAATGTCTGTATCTGTTACCAGGCTGTGAGCCTCTTGATGGTCTGTCTTGTTGTCCATGTAACCCTATCACCTAGCACAGTGTCTGGATCACAGTGGGAACTCAAAAATTATTTCTTGAAAGCAATGTTGAGGGAAGGCAGTTAAGGATCACACATCTATACTGCAAACCCAGGCAGATGGTGAGCCCATTAATTAAGGCAGGGTATGGAAAAGACGGAAGAGGGGAAAATAAAATGAATTCCAGCTTGAACATGGTAAGCTGGAAATATGTGCAAGAATTCCAGATGGAGATTTCCAATAGCTTTGAATTCAGGAGAGTCAATCTAGAGATGACAGATTTAGAAATCATCCGCATGGCTGAAGAGAAAGGAGTCACTGCTTTACCCAGGTTGAGTATATAACTTCAGAAAAGAAGAGAATTAAAGATGGAGACCTGGAGGAAGCCAAATTTAGAATCAGCTAAACAAGCCAGCAAAAACACTAGGAAAGAAAAGTCTAAGAACGAGGAGAGAGTTGAAGAGATCAAGCGAGGCAGAGTTCAAGAAAGAGAAAGTGTTCGGGAAGATCCAGCATTGCCAAGGGGTTGGGAGTTGGCTAGTAGGTCTAATAAAAAGGAGGGATCTGTGATTCAAGCAATTATGTTTATTTTTTTAAATTTATTTCTTTATTTATTTATTTTTGGCTGCATTGGGTCCTCGTTGCTGCGTGCGGGCTTCCTTTAGTTGCTGTGAGTGAGGGCCACTCTTCGTCATGGTGTGAGGCCTCTCATTGCAGTGGCCTCTCCAGTTGCGGAGCATGGACTCCAGGCGCACTGGCTTCAGTAGTTGTGGCACACGGGTTCAGCAGTTGTGGCTCCAGAGCGCAAGCCCAGCAGTGTGGCACATGGGCCTAGTTGCTCCGTGGCATGTGGGATATTCCTGGAACAGGGCTTGAACCCGTGTCCCTCGCATTGGCAGGCAGACTCCCAACCACTGCGCCACCAGGGAAGTCCCAGTAATGATGTTTATTTCCAAAGCAAAAGACCGCTAGGCTTCCAAAGAAAGGCTAAAAGATCAACCAATGGAGAGAAGGAAAATAAAAAACAGGCAAGAGAAAGAGAACAATTCTTCCTCTCACTCATTCAATAAGTAGTTGTTGAGCTCCTACTATGAGCTAAGCACTCTACACTGCAGGTACAGCAGTAAACAAGACATGATGGTCTGTGGGTCCAGAGAATTTAAGAGGAGACAGAATCAAGATCAAAGAAGAGGCTAGCCTTGAAAACTCATGAGACATCTCTTTCCTCTGAACTAAAAAGGAAAGAGCAATGATCTAGGGCTAAAGACTACATGGGCAGGGCCTAGAGACATCAATGAGGTAGGAGATTTCAGAGCTGTCATGTTAGGCTCCCCTGAAGGGAGAGACTGAGGCAAGGGTTTACGTGCAGGAGTTTATTTGGGAGGTGATTCCAGAAAGCAGGGATGAGGGAATACAGAGTAAGATAGGGAAGGAGTAAAAGCCAACATAAAGGTACATTATAAAGTTTGCCACTGACAGCAAAGGGCCTGATTTGGCCAGGACCTCCTAAGAAGTATGCAGTATGCATCCAGAATTATGCACCTGAAAAATGGAAGACTGGAGCATTTATTCACATGTTCAAATGCCCAATGGTTGAGGGCAGCCCCTGAAGGCATTTACTCCCCCGTACTTTCAGGCTTTTCTTTGGCCCAGGCCCAACAGGTTTCCAACATGAGAGATGGCAGAAAAGGAGCACAGTGGGTGCTAGAGGTAGGAAGCTGACATATAAAACTGATCACCACAGTGGCTGTTGAAATCAGACAATGGCCACCAGGAGAATCTGCCACAAAGAGAGTACCAGTGAGAACCAGGTAGAAAAGACTACACATTCAGCCTAGGTTGAGTGAGAAGGGAAAGAATGCTAGGAGAACATGGCTTGAGAAATTTTTCTAAAATCTAAGCTTTCTTCCAATGCTTTTGGCCTCTCTATAAAGAGATGAGCTTAGGGATTTATTTAGTTGCTCAAAATTAAGATCATGAAAAAGGCTTTGTACTCTTCCAAGACAAGGGCCATGATATCAATCACTGATATTTACGGGCACTTATATACCCACACTTTGCAGCATCATCAAATGAATTACCCCTGCGACCACATATAGTAAGAACTATTATTGTTCCATTTTACAGAGGAAGAAACTGAGGCTAAGAGAGCTTTTCCAAGCTTTTACAGTCTATAAGGTAACAACCTATTTCATTTTAAGTATGTGTGTCAATAACTCACACTTGAATACTTGTGTCTGAACATACACACACACACAGTAAAACCAGATGTGAGGATTTCCAGAGAATACAGTTTACTTAGCCTCCCTGTCCATTTCATCATTATACAGATAATGAAGCACTTCTAGGCTCTTTACTGAATGAACATCTTTAATTTTTTTATTTATTTACACCAACCGATCATTGTCTTTTCTACAATATATACAAGACTAGGAATGAAGAAAATGAAGACTCTTGGATATGGAGACTAGAGGAAAAACCAACAACAAGATATGACCCAAACCAGAGAGCTAAATTAAGTCAGCAAAATGCATCATAAAAGGGAAAACTAAAGCATGTAAAAAAGACTTTAAACTCATTACAGACCTAAATGTAAATCTGATTGCAAAATTATCTGCATCTTTAATTTGGAGGCTCACGATTATGCTCGAAGTAGGAGGCAAAATTTAATTTAAGGAGCAATATTGGCCAATCACCCCTGCTTTCTTGTAACACAGGAGCAGGAGGGAAAGAGAAGGCCAGAGGAAGGAAAAGCAGATGTGATCACATCATCGACACACTCGGGTCTGGCTTGGGGAGGCTGGCTAGGCAATGCTACCTTCCCTGGAATGGAGCTGGTTTGTAATTAGTTTAGGCTGTGGACACTTGCATCCACAGATGACAACTGGACACTTGCCACAATCAAGATAATGTTTCACAATCAAATTAACTCGGCTCAAGAACTTGATTTGGAGCCTGTTTATGGTTAACCATCAAATGGCTTTCAGAGGACTTAGAGCATAAGATATGAAAAAGATACTAGGTAAGTAGCATGTGAACAGTAAAAGCACGTGAAGCTGCGACTATCTGTTAGCCACAGAACATTTATGATGGGGGCGGGAGCAGGGGGACAATAAGTACAGATGAAAGGTTAGAAATCAGTTCTCAAAGAAATGAATACATTTTTCATAAAATAATAATAGTAAACCCACGTTTTTAAATGTGTATGGCTAAATACTTCAGCAGAAGTATTATACCAGTTCCTGTATTTCACAAAAGCAGGAATCCTCAGCTCATACATCTTTGCCACCAGAACCTAACGCGTTGCCTGGAGCAGTGCGGATATTTGGAAAAACTTATCATGCTGCTATAATAATTAGGAGGGGAGGACATAGAAACATAGAAAAACTTTCTGATCTACTGGGAAGTGAAAATGATACGTAGACGGATTGCAGCCATGTACAAAAATAGGCATGTCTGAGGACAACTAGATGATGTTCAAAAATGAAAACAGCAGTGTTAGGTGTTGGGATTCTGCATGTGTTTTTCTGTGGGGGTTTTTTTCCCCCTAAAACTGTCTTTAATGTTGTCAGAATGTCATCTTTTCCATTTCAAAATTTACGCTTTTTCATGTCGGAGGGTGGGAAGGAGCTCAGTAGTGAATGAACTGCTAGCTTATAGGATAAGGTTCAAACTCCATAACTTAGCATGAGAGACCCTATATGATCTAGTACAGCCAAGAACTCCAGTTGCATATCCCTCTTCCTTCCTTCTTCTCCATCACACTTAATTGCTTGTCCTTTCCAAAATGTGTCATAGGTTTCACTTTTTTTTTTCTTTCTTTTTTTTTTTTTTTTTTTTTTTTTGGCTTATACCATTTACACTACCTGGAACACCCGTCCTCCCAACCATTCTTCATATAACTAAATCCCACTCACTTCAAAAACAGCTCAGGGCCTCCCTGGTGGCGCAAGTGGTTGAGAGTCCGCCTGCCGATGCAGGGGATACGGGTTCGTGCCCCAGTCTGGGAGGATCCCATATGCCGCGGAGCGGCTGGGCCCGTGAGCCATGGCCGCTGAGCCTGCGCGTCCGGAGCCTGTGCTCCGCAACGGGGGAGGCCACAACAGTGAGAGGCCCGCATACCACAAAAAAAAAAAAAAAAAAAAAAACAGCTCAAATATCCCCTCTCTGAGAAGCCATCCCTGATTCCCCACACTCTAACCTCTGCCACACTGCTGTGTTTCTAAAGCAGTTTAGGCTTACCTCTGTCAGAGAGCTTGTCACCTTATACTCCAATAACTGGTTTACTTGCCTTTCTCCTCCACTAGCCTGAACCCTACCTAGAGATAATATAAAGACGCCTGGGGCTACAAAAGCCAATTTTAACAACTTGTGACAGTGTGGTCCCTTAGTCACCGCTCTTTTGGTTGCAAGTAATAGACATCCACTGAAACTACTCTGTGCACAAAAAGGGAAATTTACTTATAAGGACACAGAGATACTTCTCTAATCCCAGTGGTAGAAATCACTGTTACTAAGGTCTGGATCCTAGAGCCAGAAAGCCTACAGAATCAAGTCAATCAGTCTTATTCTCCCCCTCCCACCTTACGTCTCAGAGTCATTTAACCTGCATGGCACAGTAGACCTGCTGTATTCCTCCCTCTCTCTCAGAAAGACAGTTGCTGTTGTTGTTGTTTTTAACATCTTTATTGGTGTATAACTGCTTTACAATGGTGTGTTAGTTTCTGCTGTATAACAAAGTGAATCAGCTATTTGCATACGTATATCCCTATATCCCCTCCCTCTTGCATCTCCCTCCCACCCTCCTTATCCCACCCCTCTAGGTGGTCACAAAGCACCAGCTGATCTCCCTGTGCTATGCAGCTGCTTCCCACCAGCTGTTTTACATTTGGTAGTGTATATATGTCCATGCCACTCTCTCACTTCGTCCCAGCTTCCCCTTCCCCCTCCCTGTCTCCTCAAGTCCATTCTCTACATCTGCGTCTTTATTCCTGTCCTGCCCCTAGGTTCATCAGAACTTTTTTTTTTAGATTCCATATGTATGTGTTAGCATATGGTATTTGTTTTTCTCTTTCTGACTTACTCCACTCTGTATGACAGACTCTAGGTCCATCCACCTCACTACAAATAACTCAATTTCACTTCTTTTTATGGCTGAGTAATATTCCATTGTATATATGTGCCACAGAAGGACAGTGTTATTTATTTATTTATTCAATAGCTTTTTGTTTTATTGAAGATTAGTTAACTTACAATGTTGTATTAGCTTCAGGTGTTCAGCAAAGTGATTCAGTTTTATACACACACACACACACACCACACACACACACATATATATATACACTTTTTCAGACCTATTTCCATTATAGGTATTACAAGACACTGAATATAGTTCCCTGTGCTATACAGTAGGTCTTTGTTATCTGTTTTATACATAGTAGTGTGTATATGTTAATCCCAAACTCCTAATTTCTCTCCTCCCGCCCCCTGCTAGCCCCCCAGTAACCATAAGTTTGTTTGCTGTCTGTGAGTCTATTTGTTTTGTAAATAAGTTCATTTATATCATTTTTTAGATTCCACATATAAGTGATATCATATGATATTTGTCTTTCTCTGTCTGACTTACTTCACTTAATATGATAATCTCTGGGTCTATCCATATTACTGCAAATAGCATTATTTCATTCTTTTTTATGGCTGAGTAATATTCCATTGTGTAATATATACCGCATATTCTTCATCCATTCGTCTTCAGAAAGACAGTTTCACAGTGGCTAAAGGCATGAGCTCATGCTACCTGGGTTCCTGCCTGGCTCCACCACTACCCAGCTATATGATCTTGGGTAAATTAATTAACCTCTCTATGACTCAGCTTCCTCTTCTATAAAATGGGAATGTGAAGAGGACCTAACTCAAAGGACTGTTATGAGAATTAACCAGAGACATGGCTTCCCACAGTTCCCAAGTGTACCTACCTACCCCATCTACCTACAGACATGTCTTAGTCCCAAGTCCAGCTTCTGGGAAATTCAATCTGACTGGCCCAACTTGAGTCAGCTGTGTATCCTCGATCCACTCAGGGATGACCATGGGAGCCAAGATACACAGTACAAGCATGACAGCCAGGGCCACCCTTGAAGGGGAGAGTTGGGGGCAGTTCTCAAAGAAAAGGGCCATGGGCTAAACTGACACCATGAACAAATGCCTACTACAGCCACCAACAATCCTCTTGTCAGCCCACGCAGCCACACCTGTGGGCCTGTCTTGGATTACAGCTGGGCCCCTTCACCTCACAGTGCTTTGCAAGGCTCTTATTTAAAACACACAGCTGCTCATCTGCCTGCAATGGTACTTAAGGGAGCTCTACATGCCAGCACTTAATAAGCCAGGCTTAATGGTGATGATGGTGACACTGACAAGAATGAGGGTAGCACAACAGGCCACACCATGGGCTGCTATTGCTTCCCTGCAGTTTGCTGCTGGACCCCATGGCTTGAAGTTGAAGTCGACACATCCTTCTAACTTGGCTATTGTGGCTGG
This sequence comes from Mesoplodon densirostris, assembly GCF_025265405.1. Lineage (NCBI taxonomy): Eukaryota > Metazoa > Chordata > Mammalia > Artiodactyla > Ziphiidae > Mesoplodon > Mesoplodon densirostris. The sequence continues at coordinate 81,519,954 of NC_082670.1, forward strand.
GCTCTGGGGCGGACCCTCATCAGCTCCCATCCACCTGCTAGTTAGGTAGATTTATACCCCACTAAATCCATTGTCACACAAAGGCCTCCTCCTCACTGCCATGGTTTAAAGAACATAAGCACAGCATCCAATAACCAGAAGAGGAAAGACCTCCAGAGAAAATTAACCATTTGGCTTCAAAGCATTATGTTGCTCCTCTAGAATTTCCAAGTAAATGAGGTCAGCTGGAGAGTTGCATCTTTAAAATAAAAAGAAAGTCTTGGGCACAAACATAGCCCATAAATAAAGTCCCATTTGCAACTCTATATCAAACTCATTTTTATCCTAGTATAATCTCCTCAACAAAAACCAAGACTTGTAGACCAGTACATCTTCAAAGTCCATCAACAATACATTATCTCACGCAGTTCTGAAAACAGCCCTGGTGAGTGGGTATTGCTATAAACTCTCCATAGGAGAGGAAAGTGAGTCTCATAAAGGGTAAGACAGTTGCCTAACATCTTGTGAACTGAAAGCAGCAAAGCCCTAATTAAACCCAAATCGGCTAGCACCTTGCCCATGGTGCTTTCTCTACCTTTCCACTGTCTGCTATTACTTCTTTTCCCTAATTTCAAACCGAGAATCATCATTTCTGAACTATTTGTGTGTACACATTTGCACACCAGAGTTCTATGGCAGTGCTGAGTAAGGTTAGGTCTGTACCCACCCAACCAGAATAATCAAATTCATACATTCATATATTTGGCAAGATTTCATTTGAAGAAATGAAGCAGTGTACCTTACTTCTTTCACCACCACCACCTCTACCATCATCACATTTATTAAAACTTCCTGCATACCAGACACTGTGCTAAGTGCTTTACAAGCATTCGCTCAGGTAACCCTCACAGTGATGAGGTACTTTTGTTACCCACCCCCATTTTACAAATCAAGAAATTAAGGCCCAGTATATACAAAACAGACACAGACTCACAGACACAGAATACAAACCTGTGGTTACCAAAGGTGAGAGGGAGTGAGGGCAGGGACAAATTAGAGGAATGGGATTAACAGATAAAAACTTTCTTTCTTTCCTTTCTTTCTTTTCCTTCCTTCCTTCCTTCCTTTCCTCTCTCTCTCTCTCTCTCTCTTTCTTTCTTTACTTTTGGCTGTGTTGGGTCTGCATTGCTGCGCTCGGGCTTTCTCCAGTTGCGGTGGAGGGGGCTACTCTTCCGTGTAGTGCATGGGCTTCTCATTGTGGTGGCTTCTCTTTTTGCAGAGTACAGGCTCTAGGAGCGCAGCCTTCAGTAGTTGTGGCTTGCAGGCTCTAGAGCACAGGCTCAGTAGTTGTGGCGCCAGGCTTGGTTGCTCCGCAGCATGTGGGATCTTCCCGGACCAGGGCTGGAACCCGTGTCCCCTGCACTGGCAGGCGGATTCTTAACCACTGCACCACCGGGGAAGCCCTGATACAAACTTTTATATGTAAAATAGATAAGCAACAAGGATTTACTGTACAGCACAGGGAATTACACCCATTATCTTGTAATAACCTATAGTGGAATATAACTTGCAAAAATACTGAATCACTATGCTGTATACCTGAAATTAACACAATACTGTAAATCAACTATACTCAATTTAAAAATAAATTAAAGTAAAATAAAATAATAAATTGAGGTCCAAAGCCATTAGCCTTGCCCAATGTCACATAGCAAATAGCCTGGTAAGATATTCAAAGCAAGAACTATCTGATTCCAGGCTCTAAATCACCATTACTAGTGTTTAAAGAAATCAATTCCAGAACCAGTAACAAGATCTCATCACAGCTCTCCTTCATAAAAATATTCTGCCTGTGAATTTTTAGGTCTCAGTGAATATACTAGTAACTACCTCAAATCCTTTCTAGAAGCAGGCAGGAAAGTAAATAAATAGCCAGGATTTCTTTTAGGAATTTGAATAGCAGGGAGGGTAGCCATATAATAAACACTTCAATAAATTTTGCTGTAGCATGAAGAGCAATCTCATTTTCAAATGGTGAATCCTGGCTCCTGTGTATGTGGCATTATAATCATCCAAGTAGGGTTTATGGTACACACCACTTTAGGAATGCTGGTACTTTAAGTGGATCTGAATAACAAGAGCGGCCTTAAATCAGTCACCATCACTGAGCACAGTCATTGGAAGGCTTGGAATTTGCTTTTAGAAAATTCATCTGAAAAAAGACTCAGAAAATGGCAATGTTCATTCAGAGATCGAAGACAACCTGAATGTTTAACTCATCGTCATCTTTGAGATTAAAGACCTCTACGAGCTGTTTGTACAAGAAAGGGAATAAAAAAGAATAAAAGACAATGAGAGGTGGTAGAGGGTAGTGGTGAAGAGCACTCTGGGGACAGCCAGGCCCGCCCCTGCCTCCCCGGGGTAGGGGGAGTCCTGACTATGTCATTTACTAGCTCTGGGGCTTTGGGCAAATTGCCTGAAGACTCTAAATGATTTGGTCATAGGCAGGGGGCGTCAGCACTAGGGCTAAAAGCCATCAGAAATAAATAATCCTTATGAAAAGTGACTCTCCTCCCTATATATTATTATAGCCCATGACAGCTGGTTTGGTTTGCAAATTTTTCACAACCAGGGCCCAAAATATAAGTCCCAATGACATTTGAGAGTACTACCTATTCACAATGTAAACACTAGAACCAGCTGGTTCAGTGCTATTATTACTTAAGGGGATAAGAGGGAGAGGGAGGAAGACAATGAGCACCAACGGTGTACCAGGCAGAGAAATGGAACAGCAGACACTGTTCTGCGTCACTGAATTTATGTAATACAAATTTAGCTGACAAACCACATACAAACGTGATGAAAAGTATAGAATAAGTAAGGAGACACTTTTTTCCACTATCCTTATCAACTGAGAATATCTAAAAGTTTGTAACAGCAGGTGAGGAGACTATATATATATATATATATATATATACATATATATATATATATATATATATAACCAGCAGTGAATACATCATCCTCTCTGCTGCTACTAAGGATGCAAAAGAGGAAATACAAAGAAGAGCTTTGATCATAATCAAAGGGAGGGGGGGCAAGCTCCTTGAGGGCAGGAACCATCTGTGTCCTAGTAACCGATACATACCCAGCACCTAGCAAAGAGGTTGGCAGGTAGAAAGAATGCAATCAAAATGCTGAACGAACACAAGAATGCATGGATGCACCCAGGATGTGACTGTGATCAATGCCCAAAGCCCTTGGTACATTTCACTGGTCTCCCTCCTTATTCATCTAGAAGAATGTCCTACCTTGCTGGTCATCCCCACCATTGACAATAATGAAAACACAAGATCATAACAAAATAATATTTTAAACATACATAACATACCAGGTCATTAAAAATAGACAAGGGAGTATTTTACATTGAGACACTAGGGAGCATCATTACTTTGAAATGTCACTTTCCTCTTTAATTAATAAGCTCTAATGATAAGTATATGTCATTCTTATCTAATGAAAGTCTTGAATGCATATGAAATCTGGGTCACAGCCCTCTCTGGGAGGTACACGGATGTACAAAGAACAAACAGAATGCATGTGTTGATGTCAACTAGCTTACTTATCTTTATTAATATAAATGCTGAAGTTTTAACTTTTGAAATCTGAGAATAAATTTGTTCAACACACTGAGCACTCTCGGCATAGCAATTTGATCTCCTTTTACTTTTCTCAAGACAGCCTAAGCTATTGTAGGGACACGCTGAAGTTCCCAGTTATCGTTTTCAAGCCAGCTCTGAGGTATCACTCAGAACAGGACCACCAGCTCAGAGGCATATTTTTAATAAAGACAACAATAGGTCTGCTTGCTCACAGGGAAATTTATAAGGCTGTCTTTGCTTCCTTCCACCTATTGTGGGGTTTTATCCAAGTAGAATGTACTCACTCTTCGGAGCTTCAAAGACCCTGATAATGGACTTCTCCTTTTCAAAAAGAAGTCTTAGTTGTCTGGCTCCTTTCATTCAACAGTCAGAATATAAAAGAACCAGCGTGATACAGACAAATACCTCTGAGCTGCTTGTTGTGGCAATATCAGATAAAGAAATTCTGCAGCCTAGAGAGATACTTGACACGTTCATCTGAATGTCAATACCAAGCACTCTCTCCCAGCTACTCCACCAAAGCAGTGAGAATGTATCATAAAAACAGAACACAAGCCATCACTTGGATGTGGCTTCCAGTTCCTTTTTTACAGTTCCTGGCAAAAAAAAAAAAAAAAAAAAGGAAGGAAGGAAAGGAGGGAGGGAGGGAGGGAGGGAGGCAGGAGGGAAGGACTGCTGTTCTCTGCTTTGTGTCCCCCAGATTCAGTCAAAAATAGAAGTCATTTATAGCTTCATCAGTTGACTGACCCAGAGCAGAAGCCAGATGATTGTAATGGCAATGTCAGTTCTCAAAAGCAATCAAGCAAGTTACCAAGCTCTAAACCAGCTCCCAGCCATAGAGCTTGTTTGGCTACCCAGGGCTTCATTCTTGGCCAATCTGCATCACCATGAGGACTCTAGTTCAACCCGTCCCCATAGTGGGCTCTCATTTACTACTCAGGTTTCATGCAGATCAGCTCATTCACACACCCAATGACCAATCCGCCTCTAGAGCCAGGCTCTCTCAGTAGCTTCACAATTGCAAAGCAATTTCTCAGAGGAAGTCAAAGCTTCACTCATTTATCATAGAAATGGCTCATAGAGATATTATCTTAAAGTGCTTTCTCTTAAAAAAAAAAAAAACTTTTTTATTGAACTGAGAATTACATGCTGCGCTGAAATAGAATGGTGGTAGGTTCTGGTTATATCTTTTCTCCCATTTTTGGTTTCACTCTTAAGTACAGAAATACCAGATTGCTCTCTCCATTTACTCCCTTTTCTCCCTGATACTTCAAGTTTAGTCTGGTCAATCAAAAGCAGCTTTAATACTAAACCTCCATCTTTTATCCCCCCCCCGAATATCTAAGAACAATGTGAGTATGCATCATTTCATGCTATGGATGTGCACCTGAGAACTGCATGCAAAATGAGTCAAGGCAATGGTGTGTTTGAACGTGACTCTAATCACTGACATGGGAAAAAGATACCCAGGTTCCAACCCTGCTGTGATCACCTTTCCTCCTCTTTGAAATGAGTGGGCTGGAGACTCTCCAGCTTATCTCTGAAATTCTGGGGTTCTGTGTTAATACCTCATGATGTAGCAATATGAAAAGTCACGCAAACACTGAAAATGATCGTTAGAAAAATGACATTTAAAACAGAAAAATAATATTTATAACATTTACATTTCTTTGAAACAAAAAATTATTTGACAAATTTTCTGTCAACTTTTTTTCATTAGGACTTTCTCAAAATAAAACATGCTATATCAAAAGGGGTGATCCAAATACGTCGGAGTAACAGTTACCATTTAAAATTAGGCTGTTAAAAGAATAATACATATTTTAAATAATAAAATTAGGCAGTTAGCCTTTAAAGGCCATATTTTAGGGTGAAAAAATATATCTCTGAGGTAGAACAACAACAACAAAAGGCAAATATTAACTCGGTAAAACCATTAAAAACATTTTTTCACTATCTTACCGAAGATTGATAATATATACTTTATAGTGTATTTTAGAATTTCATTTCTTTACCAAACCCAGGGAATTTTTTAACTTTAGAAAATTTCATATTTGATTCTTAATTGCACTGACTGTGCCCTTCACTTCCTACAAAATGACAAAAGTAATGATAGCCTAACCAATCATGAAGATACAGGTTTGAGGGAAAAGATCCCAACTGTTTTTTCAATTATGATAAATCATGATTTCAACAATTCATTTTATATAAAAGAAATACTTTACAGATAGAAATCATTCAACCAATTAACAAGGAAAAATAAGATAAAAATATGCTAAGTGACATAATCCTTGTGAAGAATTATTAAGCAGGACAAATAAATCATGAGTCGAATTATGTACAGGTTTCTAATGTTTATCAAAAATGTGTGCATGTTTATATGTATAATGTATTGGTATAGTACACGTGGCATATAATATATACACAGGGCATGCTTATTATGTATGTGCCATGAGTACTGACTGTCTTTGACAGATAGACTCTTACACAATCAGGAGACCACTGGTCATTTGGCATATCTAAACAGTTATGGTACTGTACAAAAAAGATTTTGACCAGTCTTGGTCCTGTCGTTATTTAGCCTGCAGACGTGGCAAGAAAACTATTACTAAAAAGAATTTTCTGCAGATCCAGTTTTGGAGTTTTTTTCAATGAGAAACTACATTCTTTTCTCTTTAAGTAATACAGTATCATTAGTCTAGGCAATTACTGTCAGGTTAACATAATAAATGAATTATCTTTTCTATTCTATTGCCAATGTGCTTTTAAAAACAGCTTTATTGATATATATTTCACATCCCATAATATTCACCCATTTAAATTATACAATTCATTAGTTTCCAGTATTACGGAAAAAAACCCGAATGAACTTTTTGGCCAACCCAATATATTCAGAGTTGTATAACCATCACCACAATCAATTTTACAACGTTTCAACATCCCAAAAAGAAACCCTGGACCATTTAGCAGCCACTCACCATTTCCTCCTAACCCATCCAGTCCCTAGCAACCACTAACCTACTTTCTGTCAATGGATTTGCCTATTCTGGACTTTTCACATAAATGAAACCATACAGTACATGGCCCTCTGTGACTGGCTTCTTTCACTTAGCATAATGTTTTCAAGGTTCATTCATGATGTAGCATGTATCAGTACTTCATTCCTTTCTAAAATTGAATAATATTCTATTGATACAACATTTGTCTATCCATTCATTGTAGATGGATATTTGGGTTGCTTCTACTTTTGGGCTATTATGAGTAATGCTGCTATGAACGTTCAAGTACAAGGTTTTGTGTAGTTATATGTTTTCAATTCTCTTGGGTATATACCTAGGATTAGAATATACCTAGGATTAGAATTGCTGGGTTGTGTGATAACTCGATGTTTAACATTTTGCAGAACTGGCAAGCAGTCTTCAAAGTGGCTGAATCATTTTACAGTCCTACCAGAAATATATGAAGGTTCCAATTTCTCCATATCTTCACCAACACTTGTCATTGTCATTTTTATTTTAGTCACTCCAGTGCACATACAGTGGTCTCTCATTGTGGTTTTGACTTGGTTTGATTTGATTTCCCTAACAATGAATGACGTTGAGGATTTTTTCTAGTGCTTATTAACCATTTGTACATCTTTAGAAAAATGCCTACAAATCCTTTGCCCATTATTCACTTGAATTATAGGGTTGGCTAAAAAGTTCGTTCCGTAAGATGTTACAGAAAAACCCAAATGAACTTTTAGGCCAACCCAATATATGTCTCTTTATTGTTAAATTGTAAGAGTTCTTTATATACTCACACAAAGCCCCTATCAGATATATAATTTTCTCACATTTGTGGGTCATCTTTTCACTTTCTTGATGGTATCATTTGACACACAAAAGTTTTTAATTTTGATGAAGTCAAATTATCTATTTTGTATTTTATCATCTGTGCTTTTCCTGTTGTAACTAAGGAACCTAACCCAATATCACAAAGATTAACTCCTCTTTTATCCTAGGAGTTGTATAGTGTTAGCTCTTACATTTAGGTGTGTGGTCCATTTTGAGCTAACTGTTGTGTATGGTGTGAGGTAGAGGCCTAAATTTATTCTTATGCATGTGGATGTCCAGCTGTTCCAGTAACATTTGTTGAAAAGGCTTATGTTTCCCCCATTGAATTGCCTTTGCACTCAAAAAACAACTGACCATAAATATGAGGGCTTATTTCTGGACTCACAAATCTTGTTAGTATCTTACAGTCTTGATTACTATAGCTTTGTAGTAAGTTTTGAAATCAGGTAGTATGAGTCCTCCAACTTTGTTCTTCTTTTTCAAGATTGTTCTAGCTATTCTGGGTCCCTTGCAGTTCCATAAGAATTTTAGGATCAGCTTGTCCATTTCTGGGGGAAAAAAAAACAGCTGGAGTTTTGCATTTAACACGTAGACCCATTTGGGGTAGTACTGGAATCCTAACAGTGTAAAGTTTTCAGATCTATAAACATAGGATTCTTTTTATTTATTCATTCTTTAATATTTTTCAACAATATTTTATAGTCTTCAGTGCATATATCTTATGCTTCTTTCATTAAGTTTATTCCTATGCATTTTATTTCCTCTTTTTTTGCTGCTATTATAAATGGGGTTGTTTTCTTAATCTCATTTTCAGACTGTTCATTGCTAGTGTACAGAAAAAAACTGATGTTTGTATATTGATCTTGTATCTTGTCACATTGCTAATAACTCGTTTATTAGTTCTAATAGCTTTTAGTGGATTTGCCAATGCACTTTTAACTTAAAACTTTTAAATTATTTTGACCCAAACCATACTTCTAAACATCAGTGTATGCTACTATTATACAACAATAATCCTCAATATTTAGCAATTAAATCTTCCCTGCTTCCTGCTCTCATGCAGCCCTTTCAATTAACCCCTCAGGCTGATGCCCACTCTCCACAGGAAAGTGGAAAGAACGACATAAATAAGGAAAATCACTTCTTCTTAAATTCTTTCTGTTTTTAGTGGTTAGTAAAATCATTCAGAGTAGTAAAATTAAACATATGCTAAGCTACTGAAACTCTTCTTCCTAGCATTACCTTGCTAAAATGAAGTCAAGCAAAACGTAACCAAAAGTGGATTTTGACATTTCATATTTTGTTGAATACTGTTAGGGTGCTGGCAATCACTCTCTCTTACATACAAATTAACAGCCTACCATCTGTCAAGTGTTGGGATAATCACAGGGTTTAGTGCACAATATGGTTATTAGAATATGACCTGACAAAAAGGAAAAGAACACAACCTAATTTGGACTATAAAATCTATGATCTCACTTGCAAAAGACAGTTTGACAAGCTACTATTCTGCATTTTGGCTTCTACAGTAAAAGCACTTTTATGCATATGTAATTCTATTAGTTATACAGGCAACAGCCTGTGGAAGATTGCTTTAAACTATAAAATCTGCTTGGTCATACATTATTTTTTAACTAATTCTTAGACAAATATTTGCACCACGAATAAGTGGGAATGTAAAGATTTGAGCCTTCACATTTCCAAGTGAAGCACCAATCATTACCCAATAATGTCTTTGAGATATTGCTGCCAGCAATTCCACAGGATTCTTCAGGGTATATGCAAAGAAAGGGTTGTAGGAACTTATTAAAACTCTTCACGTGGACATACATCTAAGTCAAAAAGTTGACAGTTTTGAAAAGTGTAATATATGAAACACTTTGGCACGGAATTTACTTCATCCCCAACAGTGACATCTGCTAATGAGCATCATTAATACTGCCTACTTTTATTTATCCTAATGCCTCGTGGGGGCTATCTTTATGTACATTCCTCTGTAGCACCTTTTGTTTTCACCCAGGGGAAGAAAAACCCATACTGACAGCTGCCTCTAATAAAGATGATTCCAACAAAATCCTTCTCTTCTGGTTACAGACATAATGTAGAGTACCAAGTTCTTTTTATTGTTGTTTTCTGCCTCTTGAAACAGGGTTGAAATGTGTGGTGCTCCTGAAGGTTATTTAAGGGTACAACCATTGTGTCTAAACACATGCTTAAGAGAGAAATGCATTAATTAAGTCTTAAGGCAAAACTTTCTGTGGAGGTGACAAAACAAAACAGATTCTTTTAATATTAGCAATTATACTACCTGGGGAGCTTAAGTGAGATAATAACTATATAATATATTGAACAATTCACACTGCAAATTATGTTGCTTTCTTTTAGACTACACATCTTTCCCATTATTTTAACACTTGTTTCCTTTCGTGGTAGGAAAAAATGATGTATTTTTCTGTCACGTTGGCTCAATATAAGGTGAGTCAGAGTGCCAAGGCTCTTCCGCAAATGATCTTGGGATCCAATTTTAATACGCTGCAATATGAATTTTAAAAACTGTGTGATGAATTGTCAGTCTGCAAAATACCCCAAAATTTTCCAGTACTAAAACTTTCATGACTATTCCCTGAAGATAAGAAAAAAACCTGACCAAGATTTGTAGAAGACCTTTAAATGTATTTGAAAAAACACAAAATACTATTTACATCCATAGGTTTAGAATGATTTGTCTGCAGCAGCAACCCTGCTTTACAACGTGAGAGCACAGAACAGAAAAAAAATAAGGAAAAATGTAGGGAGAATCATGGAACTTATCATTCATTTACAGATAAGTCAGTCCTTTTTTTTCCCTTTGGGAAAAAAAGTACAAACAAATCCCAAGTTCTTCTAGCTATATTTACCTTTATAACTTGGCTATTATTTTCATGATTTTTTTAAAATATGAAGGCTATCTGTCATGGATGAAACTTCACAAATGAACAAAGAAATTTCCTCCAAAATCCTTTTCCCTCAGAAAGAATTATTCCCAGATTCAGAAGTCCAGTTAAATACAAACATTAAATATGTCAAAAGGAGACAGAGAAAGGGAGGTAAAGAGGGACAGAGGGGAGAAAAGAAAAAAAAAAAAAAAATCCATGCCCAAACAAAAGACTGGAAGGAAATTAACCAAATCATTTTTGTGGTGAGGCTACAGATGATTTCGTTTCTTTCAATTTTTATTTTTTTCTAAACAATCACATATCACTTTTCAATGAAAAAGAAACTCTGTATATATCTTTTCTCCTCTATGCTTTATTTAAGAATAATTTACATACAGTAGAATACATAAATCTTAAGTGTAGAGCTCCATGACATCTTCATGATCCTCTACCCAAAACAAGACATAAATGTATTTCCAGAGAATTCTCTTGTGACCCCTTCCAGGTAATAGCCTCCCCAACCCTCCATTTTTCTGACTTCCATTAACATTGATTCTTATTACTGGTTCTTGAATTTATATAAATGGAATAATACAGTGTGTATTCTTTTGTTTGTGGTTTCTTTTGTCAACATATGTTTTTGAGAAGCATCTATATTGTACATATCAGTGTTCCTTTTTTTCGTCTGAGTAGTATGCCACTGTACAACTATAGCACAATTTGTTAACTCATTTATCCATTGTTGGTCATTTGGATTTTCTCATGTTTTTGGCTATTATGAATAAAGCTGCTATGAACATCCTTGTTCATTTTTTGTGGGCAAATGCACTAATTTCTCTTGGATTAGATCTTATGAGGGTTATATATGACATACAATTTTTAAAAGTATGGTCTAGTATTTTCTTTTATGGCCATTGTATTTAAAGCTAAAAGAAAATATCTAAAAATCTGATCTTAATGGTTTCAACCCAAGCAAAACGTGATACACAAAATTCAAAGCATAAATTTGTAAAATTTTAGGCTTCCAGATGCAGAGTTCAAACCAAGCTAAAGGAATTATAAACCTCGTTCGGACCCCAGAAAACTGCTACTGCTCCTTCTCCTAGATCTTCACCACCTCCAACAGTAAAACTTCCAAAGGCATGAAATTTGCCATAGGAACATGATTCAAACCATTAGTTTCATTGACTAAAACTTCCCTTTAGCTGAAAGCATAGTAGGAAAAGAAAAATAAGTCATAAAGTTAAAAGTAAACCAATCAAGTAATTAAGAGGTAATATTTCGAGGCTGAAAGGTCATCATCAGTCAGAGAAAAAATTCAGGGAAGTGAGAAACCACTAAAATAGGACCGTGGATGGCAGAATCATAGATGGCATTTCCATGGCATCTACCCCATACCAGGAAAAAGAAGAAAGGTTTTCTTTGGGGACAATGACAAGTACAATCTTGTGATCATGTTGCTAAGGATCATGTGTAAGGTGGCTATAAATAATTTATCATCCAACGGAAACACTTTTGAGACTGAAAGGAGGTGCTAAAAATAAATACAATTATTTAATTTTTAAAATATTCACTTGTTGACTTTCAAATTGGTTTTATTATACTGGCAGACATTTAAATAATAGCCCTATTTGAAAATGGTTTCCAAAAAATATTTTTATTAAAATATTAAGATAATATTATTAAACTGTGTGTGTGTGTGTACATATGTGTGTATTATGGAGGAGGAAAAATTATTCTCTACACTCTTTGGGTATCTGGCTGGGCCTAAGAATTAAACTGACATAAGACAGATTAACAGAATAAAATACAAATTTCAATAAAATGTAAACTTTAGTGAATTTTTACATGTACATGGGAGTCTTTACAAAAGAACAAAGACCCGAAGACGTGGCCAGAGCAGGAAGCTTTTACACCTTTGACAAAGAAACAATAAATCTGTGAAGAACTGATAAGACAAAGGGGTTTAGGCTATGGGTGGTAAATGGTGAAGAGGTAACTAGGGAGATATGGGTTGGTTTAACGAGGTTTGTTTATACAGCCTTCATGGCCTTAAATACTCTGCATCTAATGATAAGGATGTCTTCTGTCCTAGTGCAGAGAGGATATACCTTTCACATGGGAGACTGATCTCCTGCTTTCAGGAGGACAAAGGAGGGTCAGAGTATCCTTCTTGCACTGGCTGTTTCCTAAATACCTTTAATTCAAAACAATCAATATGACGAAGTATTAATAGCATGTTTTGGGGTGACATATCCTGAACCCCTTCTATCTATATATCAAGGACAAATGCTAATGTGGACAAGATGTAGACAACGGATATAAACTGGGACTATCCTAAGCAAACTCAGACCCTAGTCCTAGCAAACTGGGTACTCTAGTCAAGTGTCACCTCTCTCTCCAAAGAACTTAACAAGGTGCTGCCTCTGTCCTTTTGATCATTCAGTAAATAATTTCTGAAAGTCTTCGATATGTTGTGCATTGTCCAGACATGGGGGATACAATGGTAAATGAGTTCAACCATCCCCAAACCCACGGAACCTTCAATCTGTCAGAGGAGCAAGCCAAGGAACAAGATGCTACAAGTGTGCTAAATGTGAAGGAAAACGAGGAGCCCTCTGAAAGTCTTTTACATACTAGTTCTCAGGGGGCTAACAGTGTCCCCTGAGGTGACTTCTTGGAATTGTGAGGGGCTGTCTCACTGACGCAGAACATAACTAGTATTTTCTGAAGGGCTCCAGGGACGCTAGATGTTCTGCAATGTGCAGGACAGGCCCACATGGAGCGAGGTGGTCCCGTGTCCCTCATGACTTTCAAATGTCCCACCAGACATTCACACAGATTGAAAAAAAAATTATGATTACCTCTTTTATATATCAACCCAGTGTATATTTTGCAAATTTAATTTTCACTGAATTTTTCAAGAATGAAACTAGCACATACACCGAAGAAAAGACTGTACTTCATTCTGTTCAACCAACTGTTCACTATTTCAGAAAACCACATCACTGACTTCAATGGGACTTGTGATACTCCGTCTACCAATATAAAACACAACTACATTAGTCTGCATTCCTATCTGTCACATGTAAATATATAAGAGAGAAATAAGTTGGGCAGGAAATATTATTAAATTAGCCGTGACACATGACACTCAGGGATATCACTGAATTGCAATCATGGAGAGTGTCTTTAAATATTTCATTTTATTGCTGTAATATATGCCTTTTAAAAGTTCTGCAGCATGATAAGAAATGTATATTGTAAAAATTACTGATTAAAATTACTTACTTATTTTGGATTTTCCCCTTATTTCTCAAACTTACACTGAAACTGTCCCTAGAGGTCTCCCACATCACTTCTTTTTTTTTTTTTTTTTTTTTTTTTTGCGGTACGCGGGCCTCTCACTGCTGTGGCCTCTCCCCGTTGCGGAGCACAGGCTCCGGACGCGCAGGCTCAGCGGCCATAGCTCACGGGCCCAGCCGCTCCGCGGCATGTGGGATCTTCCCAGACTGGGGCACGAACCCGTGTCCCCTGCATCGGCAGGCGGACTCTCAACCACTGCGCCACCAGGGAAGCCCCACATCACTTCTTTATGACTTTTTATATTACTCTTTCTTTTTCCAATCCATTCCCTATTCCCTGTTGCCTACTGAAGGGCTTTTTAAGAACTAGAAACCAAATATATGCCTAAACCTGAGGGAGGATTTCAAGATTAGAGGTATTTTCCTTGTGATTCTTCAATACAATTCAGTCCCTTAACTTACCTAACATAGGGAATTATTTTGCAACTATCTAAGTCCAACTCATTTCCAGGAATGGCACACTTGCTTATGTTTTCTACCTCCAAACTGTGTAATTTATCTTAACACGTTAGCCCTATTTCAACTAAGATTATCAACTAAGATTATTTCCCTCTTTTTCTCATCATGTATGTTATTATTTATCCCAAGACTAGTTTTTATTCTAGTGTCCCCCATACCTCTCCTCTTTCAATTCTGTACTCCTTCCACAGGATGGTTTCTGATCTTCTCTTAAAACTAATTTATTAAGACCAAGAAGATATCAGCACTGGACTAATTCATTGCATCTGCAAGTATAGTTGTTTCTGGCAATAACACTGAAATACTTAGTTTATTGTAAGTCACTTCCCTTTTCTTTTTCCTTTCCATTACTAGTTAAACCATTGAACCATTTTTTAAAGTACATGGAAGGTAGGTAATGTTACCTATGAACTTCATTTTATGATAATAAAGAGGACATAAAATATTTCTTATAAAAAGAAAGAAGTCTATCTGATGGGATTAAACAGTTGAATCAAATTTGGAGCACTGGTTGTTTCAGCTGAAGTTTAGAGGAAGGGTAAGAGTTAGCTAAGTGAAGAAGGAGGGATTAGGGAATGGGAAGAGAGGCCAAACCCTCTAAACAGAATCTCCTTTTGGGAAAAAAAAACACTGAGAAAACAGAGAGCAGAGAACTTGAGCTGGAGAAATGGTTGCTAAAAGGTGGTGAGTAAACCACTGAAGGCACAGAGATAGTTTTTGTTGATAAAAAAGCTAACTTAAATTTTAATAGGTTCAAGTGTAAAAAGGCTGTTTAATTTTAATAGGTTCAAGTGTTTTGAAATACATTTTAGAAGAATACAAGTTTCCAGTTAGGGTGATAAAACAAAGTTTCCTTTCAAAATAAAATTTAAGTTTAAGCAAAAGTAAGAAAAGTTTTTCTTTTAGTAAGTATTAGTACAGGTAGGACAAAAACACAGTAAATATATAGCTTCTGAATGACTGAATTTAGGGATGCTCTGAGCATAGAGGTCAAGGGAAGGGAGAGGATTTGAGACCAAGGGAAGGGAGAGGATTTGAGACAAGATAGACAAAGGAAGCAGCAAAGTCCTGCAGGCCAAAGTAATGTTTCAGGTCTTTATCTGAGAAGCAATGGAAGGCCATTAAAGGACTTTAAACAGAGGAATGACAAGATCACATTTGTGCTTTTACAAAATCAGTATGGCATCAATGAGGGAAACAGATTGAAAGTAGATCAGACGGCTGTTGGTAGCCCCCTTAGACAGCTGTTGCAATTGTCTAAATAAGAGACAGTGGTGACCCAAACCAGGTGAAAGCAGCAGAGATGAAGAGGAATTTGAGAGATAACATAAATCCTGGAATCTAAAACGCCATAAATTGAAAGATCATTGGCTTAATGAGAGCTTTTCAGACAACATGAAGACATATGACACTAAATGAGCATATCAATTGGAAGATATCATCATTTCAGAAACAATAAAATATGGGAAATCTATGCTTCTTAGAATGGAGGAAATACAATTTTTAGAGGTTAGAAAATTGGATGTGGAGACAAATCAGATGACTGACGATAGTGAACCAACCCGTTGGAAAAAGTTGAAATTGTCAGGTTTCTCTGTCCTCAGAATTGCAAACATCTAGTGACTTGGTTTTACTTGCTTGTTACCTTTAATTGACATGACAGATAATATTGGTGATATAGATGGAGTCTAAAATTGAGAAGATCACCGAAGAAAATAAGAACGAAAATCCCTTCTCAACTAAAGATACACTTGAGTAAGGAATACTGGCCTGCTGGCTTTCTAACATCAAAGGCCTAAAACTTGTTACTTGAAGTTTGCTTCCAGGAAACAATGTTCACAGCACTCTGAAAGCAAGGCCTGGTTGTTGCTATTATTAATACGATGATTTATATAGCCAATGTCCACGAGCTAGGCCTCGAGGTTTGTTTACAATTTACAGTAAGAGGAGCACAGCCTTAAATTATTGTTAGCAACCCTTGAAGTAAAAAAAAAAAAAAAAAAGAGAGAAGAATTATGTAAATACATACATATCATCTTTTAAGTTTAGTGCTTAGGATCCAAGGGGGTGGAGGGAGAAACATTCTGAGACTATATACATCTCCTCTGTTCAAAGTTTAGCTTCTCAAAACGAATGTATTCTTTGACTCTGCTCCCATCATTAGGAAATTTCAATTACTCTGCCCATCATCTTAAAAACCCCAAATTGGCTGGATTTAAAAAATGAAATATAGCGCATTTTCATGGGGGCGGGTGGGGGGACTGGGGATAGCGAGGCTCACATGCGGCAGATCCATCTAGTCAGGCATGCCTGATTATTCATGAAAGCCATTTTTCACTGGGGCCAAGGAAACCTCCCAGAATGATAGGACCGTTTACACTAAATGAACCAAACATATTACTGGAGTAACAATTGACATTAAGAAGTATATTAGAGCTGCCAGGGACAGTATAAGGGAGAATCCCTGGATGACAGATGACATGATGATGTAGAAAGAAGAAACTTCACAATCAGAAGGTGGGGGGGAAACCCCTCATTCAACAATTTTAAAAATATATAAAGAGGAAATCATATGTAAAGTAAAGTTTGAAAAGCAGAAAAATTTTGTTATTTTTTTTTCTTCTGCCTGCAGTAGCCTTCTGGTGTTAGTGCTGCAATGCATTTGCTTCCCCATAATATTCTCAACACTAACAAGATCAGAGGACATGATTTATTCCACCCCCTCTCCTGCTACTTCTGAATGGCAGCGGGTGTCCTTGGGGACACGGGATTTCTGAATTGCTTACGGCCATCTGATATTGGAGCTCTGCAGCCTTCCCTAGAATGAGCCAGAAAACTCAAAACAATTACATTAATGCTGGGAATCAAAGTTTATTGACGCTCCCTTGAGGTGGAAAACTAAAAAGCTGGTTACAAAAGTTGCCAGCTTATTTAATGATACCACTGCCTCCTCCCCCCGACTCCTCAAAACAGCTTTTGAGAGCATTTTCAAATAAAGCCACCTCTGATGTGCTCCAATTCAATAGCTTATCTATTCCCTTTCAAATAAAAGCTAGCACCCATCATCTCTCCTTCCACATCCAGATCTCCTCAAAGGGAAGACCCAACAGGCCCTCTTCCCCAGCCAAGCCACTGCCAAAGGCAATTGTCCAGGGCAATCTCCCTGTCACCATTTCTGCTCCCCTCAGGAAGGTTCTGCCTCATTGAATATTCTTCTAAGCCAATGAGAGAATCTCATGCCCCCCCAAAGTAGCAATCTTCATCTATTACAGCATTCCCTGCTGCTAGTGAAACTTGCAACAGCTGGTTTCCCTCACTTGCCAACAATTCTTTGCAACACCCAAGTGACGGGGGACTCTTAAGCACACCCATTTCATAGATGAGCCCACAGACCCAAAGACTGGGTGTCCAGTTGATATTTATACATTTCACAGGATGTAGCTAAGGCCCTGACAAATAATAGGCTTGAAATAAAATTCAATTCTTGAACTGACAGGATTAAACTGAAATAGGTACTCAATTGTTTTGAATTAAACTGAACCAAACTGAACTGAACTAAGCAAAATCTAGCCCCCTTTATGCTGGGTCAACAATTACCTTTCTTTTTTTTATCTCCATGGTTGGGTTTTGGTTTTTTTTTACTTTTTATTATGGAAATTCTCAAACAGAGGGAGAGATAAGTATAATGAACCTCCAAGCACCCATCGACCCACGGCCAACAAGGATCAAGATTTTCCCATATTTAATTTATCCCCTCCTTTTCTTTCTTTGCTGAAATGTTTTAAAGCAAGGCAAAGACATCAGGTCATTTCACCACTAATTTCTTCCGTCATTATGCTGCTCAGAAAGAAGTTATTAACGCAGCAGGCCTGAGGCTGCTATCCCTCGAAAGGCCTGCTCTCGAAGTTGACTCTTGACTGTCATCTGGGAACTTGGATTTCAGGAAGGTTACCAGCATTCCCAGAACTGATCAGAGTGGCTCATTTTGCCTAAACTGTTTGTACAAACAATATGCTTTTACAATATACCTCCTTTCCTTTTGGAAGTCTGGAGTTTTGGCACATACTAGGCAGAGGGTGCCTACATGACCAGCCCCCAGTAACAACCTAGGGCGCTGAAGCTTCCCGTCAGATAACATCTCACATATGTTGTCACAATTAGCACCATCTCTGAGCGACTCCACTGGTAGACAGCACTCCAAACCTTGCGCCTGTTTCCTCTAGACTTCCCCCCATATACCTTTTCCCTTTGCTGATTTTGCTTTTCTTCCTTTTGCTGTAATAAATCATAACCATGAGTATGACTACATGCTGAGTCCTGTGAGTATTCCTAGCAAATCATTGAACCTGGGGGTGGTCTTGGGACCCCTGACCCATTTGCCTACCATTCAACTTAAGTTCACCTCTTCACAGAAACACTGCTGACCATGGAGAGATACCAAACTAAGGAGACCCCTGTTGCCCACTCTCATTGCACCCTGAACTTCTCCTTCACAGCATTTATCAAAACTGTTCCTAAATACTGTAAAAATTATTTACTTACAGTCTATCTCCCAACCCAAGTATCTAAGCTCCTGAAAAGCAAGAACCGTATCTGTTTGGTTCACCATGTATCCCTAGTGATGAGTATTGATGGTATGAATTTTTAAAAGATCCAAGAAAATACCAAACCTTCCCTCCAAGTACAGTTTAAGAGCCACAGTTTCTGTTTAAGAGGTACATTTTCTACGATGTCCCCTGCATTTTACTCATTCATTCACCAAATACTACATACTTACTGTGTAATCCTTACTATGTCCAATTCAGATTACTATCTACTTCATTACCATCATTTTCTAATTAGCAAGATCATCCCACTGCTTCATCTTCTAGGAGACAAATCTGCATGGGGGCTCCCCTCTTGGAACTGGTGACTAATACAGCTATTTGCAACACAGTGTAGGACCCTCTTTTTCACCTTAGAATCCTTTGGAGTTTCTAATTCAACTGTAGACTCTTGGGATGATCCTTATATGTCCAGTAAAGTTTGAGAACCACTGACCTGGGTTACTCTCTAAAACAGAAGGACAATTATAAGTAAGAAAACACACAGACGTGACTCTTCCGCTGAATTTTTTAAAAGATGAATGTACCACAGGCTAAAATGTGAAAGAAACTATGCTAAGCACATTCCACTATTGAAGTACCATATGACAACAAATAGAATAAATATATATTCCTTTAAAGAAAAGAAGTGAGCTGCTCATATGCTGTAAGGAAGATATTTATATATACACAGACTGTCTTGTGCATTTAATTTGTGTGCAGAAATGGGTCAAGTAGACTTTTTTCTTCATGGTAGATGAAAATAAAATGTGATGGGACACACTTGGATGGAAACTGGCAAGATTTTTTTTTAATTGTAAGTTTGAGTGTTCACATACTCTATCCCATCCAGCAAATTCACTCCTAGGTATATATTAATACCCATGAGGAACTTTAGCACATATGTCAAAGTCCATCAGTGAAAGGCCACCAGGAACACAATGGTAGTCAAAGTTAAGTGTTTCAACTTACTATAGCAAAGGAGAAGGCACCACAGAGGAACCTTGGGAACATCTCCATAATGGGGAGCTACAAGGACCTTCTAGGAGCTGGGGGAATCAAGGCAGCCTGCAGCTGGCCTAGAAGCAGCCATCACTCAGAGAAAGGCAGTGATAGAAGAGAGGGACATTTAGCCATTTTGTTTAATCATTTATAGGGTCACAGAATTGCTTTGTTATGTCTTGTTGTGAGAACTATTTATGTTCCAGTTGCCAGCAGGGCCATGTACCAGGAAATGTGTGTAAGAACTTTCATAGTGGTACCATTCATACCAGAAAAAAAGAGAAAGGAGAAGAAGCAAATCAAATAGCCACTGATACTAATATATATAAAACTTAAAATTAAACAAAAACACAAGGAATGAGGGACACAAGGTTAGTAGTTACCTCTTAGGAGGAGGAAGAGATGGGATAAAAAGGGCACACATTTGGATGTCAATTATTGGTAATATTTTGTTCTTAGGTTTATGACTATGCATTACAGTATGAAATCAATCAATCCATCAGAATAAGATTAGTGCATGAACCAAGGATGACAGTGCAAAATGAACCAAGGACTATAATTAATCTACCTCTGTGACCAGAGATCCAAATTGTTTTAAAACCAAAGAAATCACAATAATCATCCTTACCCACCTTTCCTTCTCAGGTACACATTCTCCATTAGCATTTGCAGCCATGACACACTAGGTGCCAGTTGTGTTTATACAGCAGCTACAATAAACATGACTTTTTATTAAATGCAAATATCACCACAAAGCAGAATCAACTATTGACTTTGTGCAACCTCTCATCAACAGAACCATCAATATGTCGAGCAAGGCACAGGATTTATTATCTATGCACATCTTTCAGAAAGCTTCCTGAAACACAACTCACTTCCATAATTGGTAACCAAATAAAACCACAGGCAGCCAGAAGAACACGACTCTTTTCAGGAAACTGTAAATTAAAGAGCAATGTCTAATTAACTGCATAGTGCTACACTCATACAGACATTTCATCTCTTGCTCTTTGATGAAGGTAATCCTTGCTACCTTCTTCATATTACAAATATGGTATCACCTCTGACATAAAGGCCAGGACACTTCACACGGTCCTCATACACTCACTCCTTTTACCTTTTCCGTATCATTAACTGCTTTAGAAATGTCTTTATCTTCAATGATATTTGATTTTGAGGACGTTGTTACAAAATAGCGACACCAGGTCCAAGTTCACTATAGCAATAGCGTATATAAGAACCAAAAGAATGAATGCTTTTTAACAAATAAGAACACACAGTCAAATGATCCCTATTTTTAAAAAGCTCCATAACCTATGTCAGGGATGGGGCTGGAGAGTGAGGAATCACATTGCCAGACACCATAAAACAACGTAAAATTAAACTCTAGCAGTCCATTAGACGACCTACCAACTGTGATGCCTGGATGGCTAAAAGAAATAGACTAGGAAAAGTCTCATGACATTGGAGATCAATCCAACATTGCTGCTAACTTTTTTAGACCTAAGTGTGATTGCCCAGCACTAACTATTACCCCTCAAGGGGAAAAACAAAACTACAGGTTCTTTTGACAAATATCTGATTTTTCTCTGGTTTTGGTCCAGCCCCCAGCTGCAATTTATTTTTAAAATACTCAAAAAAATAATTGTGTCTCTTGTGACCTGAGGTGATGCTATTTGAGATAAACAAGGCTAACATTTTCTCTTTGGTCTTCACGAAGTTTTTGATCCACTGAGAAGGACACTAAGGAAGCAAGCATGCCTCATTGATGAAAACAGGTGGAATATGTTAGGCTTGTGTTTGATGAGATTTATACATACAGGGCAAATTATAAAAAGGTTCCCCTCCCTCCAGAGAAAAAGTCCCACCCCAAAGTATACAACTTGGCCAGTGGTGCACAAGCTGCATTTCAACTGCATCCACACCCCCAATGGGGTGCACAGAATATTCAACCATAAGGGTGGTCTAGATACATATGCCGTGTTTCTTCATTATTCACTTGGTGTTTTCACTTCTCTTTTCCCCTTAATGTAATCCCATCAGGTGAAGGGTTCCTGAGATAGAAGGAACATCCAAAGAGATCCACGAATGGATTTTAAGGGATTCATCAACCCCCTGAAATTGGGTGCAAAATGATATACCTGTATGCACGTGCCAGCTTCTGTGAGGAGAGGTTCCCCAGAAATTTGATGCCACGTTAAAATGATTCTGTCTTCAGTTTGTAACATCAGGGAGTGAAAGAAGGAATAAGATCAAGAATCCACAACATCTACCATAACTGCTGCATATTTTCTTCCTAAACCACATTCAACAGTTTATTCCAATTACCAGGCTCTTCATTCCCATAAAGCAATGTTCAGACTTTAAATGTGCTAATGATTCACGTGGTGAACTTGAGAAAACTACACATTCCCGGTTCCCACCCCACCCCAGCCCTGAAATTCAGATTTCATCAGTCCTGGATAGAGCCTCCAATTTACATTTTTTCCAAGTGCCTCATGTGATTCTGAGGCCCATGGCTGAAGAACCAAGCTTTGAGAAATGTGTCGTGATCCACCATCAGGTGGAAATCGCACACATGGATTCATCTACTCAAGGGAAAAAAGAATGGTATCTGTTTCTTTGTAAAGATAGGACTGGTGAGCCACAAGGAAATTAGGAAGCCCAATTTTTTTCAGTGATCACTGTTGCTTGACAGTTCTTGTAGCATGTTAAGATGGCTAATACTGAAGACTCTTATTACCTTTTCCTATGCAGTAAAACATATGAATGTACAGTGGAAGAAATAAGTATATTCTAAAACAAAACAGGAAAGAAAAATAACGATAGTCATGTCCACTCATTATCTGTGTAGACTGACTACTATGGGGAACAATGACTCGCCTTTTTCAAAGTTACATTGTGGCTTTAAATTGGGTTAACTCAATGTGTATAGCCATGAAACAAGTGGCTATAGAGATGTAAAGGATGGGACACTTTTCTACATTTCTCTTTTACCTTTTATTTTCCCTATGGTCTTTAATGCTTTTTCTCTTTGGAATGGATGAAGTTATAAAGTTTGCCTTACATAAAAGCTTTGCCTGAAAGATTGGTAATCGCACACTTCGCTACTGAACTGTCCAGTGTATTCAATCTAAAAAAGGCCCTTCTCTTTTGTTCATCCAGGATTATCTCTTTTGCAGAGTATAACAGAAATATCTGGATATAAAACTGAGAAATTGTTCATAAATATTATGGAAGGCTTTTTGAGCTATTTACTATTAGAGGCCTGTTTTAGCAAACAGTAAGACCCCTTTTTCTGGGTTGGGGATTTTTTTACTTTTTTCTTTCAACTAAATCACCCACAGTTCAAAAAAAAAAAAAAAAAAAGATACACATTTCACAGCACTTTCACCCATGATTACAGGCAGAAGGAAACAAATTGCTATTTTTAAGAGACAGTTTTAATATCTTTTACTACATTTGAAGGAAAAAAATATATATATATGTATAATATATCAGCAGCATTATCTCCTGTAGGTAACTTATCTTGCCATTTCTTTATTTAAAGTCTTTGTGCTGAACCAGCCAATGAAATGCATTATTCCACTGGTAGGAGTTTTCTAGCAAAATAAAACTAGAAACAGCATGTATTACTGAGAAGTCAGACACATTAACACTAATTCAAAAAAAAAAAAAGACTCTAGCTAGAGGTTAAGAACACAACTCAATCAAAACCAGTGACATTTTTTATCAAACATTTGTGAAATTGCAGTTTTGAACTCTGACCTGCTACAAATTAAATTAAAAGGTGCTGTTCTAATTCTGTCTCCTGGTACAATGCTGCACTGATATAGAAAACGGGGAGCCTACACTGAACACACCCAGTTTACAATGGAAAAAGGAGGATGATGCTTTCATTCTCAGTAAGGAAGTTTCTAACACATGGCTCCTGAGTGGGGTTGCCAATTAAAGAACTGTAGTAGCTGTCAATGCTGGTTTAACATTTCAACAAAGCAAATCAGCAATTTAAACTCACCAGCATCGGCCATCCTGTTAATTGACTAAATGATTATCCCTCTCCTAGTTAAGAGTCCACTTGACACACTTGAAATTCTTCTTCTTTGTTGGGAACCATCTGGAGGCTGTGCCAGACCTCAACTTGGCAAAACTACTTTGGTTTTCAGGTTCACTGGAAAGGTGTCTCCCTTTGTTCTCAGAGGGGCTCCTGAATGAAAGCCAAGTTCTACACTCACATTCTGATTGCCTTCTCTCAGAGTTTTTTTCTTGCTTTCTCCTATGAGAAGGAAGAAACTGGTCATAGCACATTCGTTAGACCTGTGTGTAAATGGATTTAGCAAGGTGTGACAAGCTGGACACGCATCATAATCTGTCATAGTCAAGGTGGAGTATAAATGGTCTAGCAGTAAATTCTACCCCATACTTTTGGAGTGTCCAACATATGAGCCACAGGCTTGTTGAGATCAAATCCAACTAGCCCTAAACAACAAAAATATATTCATGACCGAAACACTTGCAAGAAAAACAAAAAAATGTGCTTCAATGGAAAACTATGCATTGTCTAGATTATAAAGGAGACCTCCTCCCAACTATCAGTTTATCAGATTGTGATTCTCGAGAGCTATTTTACAACTCTGTAAATTATAGATAATTGACAGTAATGCAACATAATTCTTGTCTATAATTGTCTTGCAAATTCTGTCACGTCCACTGGAGGTTCAGGTGACGCCACCCCCACCCCTAGAAAGCACTTATGCCTCCATTTGTAACATTCACTTCAGTATTCCTGATCTATAAATGTGTTCTTCAGCTTCTTTTGGGACTGGTTATAATATCTGACTAGTTTTCTTACTCTGAATCAAATATAATCTTTAATAAATATTCATTTTATATCAATATGAGAGTCATGATCTCATTTTTTTTTTAGAATTATCCTTTAATTTCTGTATTGATCTTGGACTAGAGATATCCAGTTTAGAATCTTAAGCTGTATGACTATGCCATGCTCCTTCCTCTCTCAGCCTATGCACATGCCATTCCTCTGCCGGGGATGTTCCTCCCTCATCCCCACTCTAGCCTCTGTACCTAGTTAATTCCTCATCTTCAGATTTTGGCTCACTCATTATTCCCATAAACAAGCTTTCCCTGACCATCCCTCCTCTCCAGACAGGTTCAAACCTCCCTGTTACATGCTCTCATTGCATCATGTACCTCTTCTTGATAGCACTTAACACCATCGACCTTTATCTATATGATTTTTCTAATATGTTTTCCTCACTAGAATAAATGTTCCCTGATGGCAGGGACCATATCTGGTTTTGCACACCACCGTACTCACAGCTCCAGCCAGATGTCTGGCACACACAGGGCTTAAATATATGTAGATAATGTAAACAGAAAATTTTTGCATGCATCAATGAAGCAACAGATCCAGGGATCAGTGAATGTAGTGGGCTATGAAGACTCCTGTTACAAATCAGAATAGATCTAGACCAAAGTCAACCAAGGAGAAGGAAAAGGAGAGACTTTACTGAGATGTAACTGCCAATGATTTGGAAAACCATGGAGATAACCTATTAAGATAGTCCAATGGTACTCCTTCAGACTTTAGAAGGGACCTAGATCAAATTTAAACCTTTCTGATATTCCTCTTCCCTCCTCCAGAGAGTTCTAAAATCCAAGAAAACCTGGGAATTCCTAGGTATTTTGAACCAGAACAAAGGTAAAGAATAAAAAGGAACTAGCTCGAGTCCTTTATGCAACAGGAGCAGCAGGGTATACAGGAATGGTTCTCAAAGTGTGGTCCCTATACTTCCAATATCTTTGGGAAATTCTCAGGCCTAACCTCAAACCTACTAAATCAGGAATCCTGGAGAAGGAGCCAAGCCCTACAAGTGAATATGATGCATGTCAAAGTTAGAAAACCACTGGCACAGAATAAAGATAAGTCCCAGAGTCACCCAGTCTCTTCTCTACATAGCTATGAGACCCTGGGCAAGTGACTTAAAGTCTCTAAGCCTGGGCTTCCCTGGTGGCGCAGTGGTTAAGAGTCCGCCTGCCAACACAGGGGACACGGGTTCGAGCCCTGGCCCAGGTGGATCCCACATGCCATGGAGCAGCTAAGCCCGTGCGCCAGAACTACTGAGCCTGTGCTCTAGAGTCCGTGAGTCACGGCTGCTGGGCCCGCGTACCACAGCTGCTGAAGCCCGCGTGCCTGGGGCCCGTGCTCTGCCACAAGAGAAGCCAGGACAATGAGAAGTCCACACACTGCAGCGAAGAGTAGCCCCGGCTCACCGCAACTAGAGAAAGCCTGTGCACAGCAACCAACACCCAACACAGCCAAAAATAAAAACAAATAAATAAATAAGTTTATTTAAAAGGAAAAAAAAAGTCTCTAAGCCTGAGTGTACTCAACAGGATAATAATAATGGAACCCGGGACTTCCCTGGTGGCACAGTGGTAAAGAATCTGCCTTATAATGCAGGGGATGTGGCTTCCATCCCTGGTCAGGGAGCTAAGATCCCACATGCCACGGGGCAACTAAACCTGTGTGCCACTACTACTGAGCTCGCGCACGTCAACTAGAGCCCATGTGCCACAAACTACAGAGCCCACATGTCTTGGAGCCTGTGTGCCACAACTAGAGAGAGAAAATCCACACACGGCAACAAAAGATCCCGCATGCCTCAACGAAGATACCGCATGCAGCAACTAAGACCCAACGCAGCCAAAAATAAATAAAATAAATAAATAATAAATAACTCTAAAAAATATATGTAATAATAATAATGAAACAGATCTCACAGGATTGTCATGAGAATTTTTTAAAGTAATATTTATAAACTGCCTAGCAAAGTGACTGACAAAATATGAATACTAATTAAATAATAGCTGCTAGTGTATATTCTCATTAATTTCATCATCATCATGTCCAGATTCTTAAGGCCTAGAAACCCAGAGTAGGAAAAAAGCTGTGTAGTCCTTTGGCCTGGTACAATCAACAGAACTTACACTGGGATCTTAGAGATGGGGCAGGAAGGATTCAAAACTGGGCACTACCATTTTTTTGGTCAGTGGTATATGATAAAATATACAACTCAGATGGGTACAGTGCTTAAGAGGTCACACAGCCACAACAACACAGCACTATCTGATCTTCAGAAAAAACCTGAGAGCTGTTATTTCGTTCAGACAAGTTAGTGGACTTGCCCAAGGTCACACACTGCTGGTCCTTCCAAGTTATCTGCAGATTTAGAACTTGAAACCAGGTATTTTGATTCCAAATTCAGTGCTTTTTTCCTCTATTCTTCACTGCCTACTCTTCTGTCTTTGCTTGTATCGCTTTCCCAAGGAAACAAACACTCACCAGACACACTGTAGAATAAAATAAGGCTGACATTCTTCAGAGAGTTTCTTGGACCCTGGCATATGGTACTTCCGATTGCCTTTACTTATAAACCCCACATTTAAAGGAGCAGTCCAATATATACACTACCAAATGTAAAATCGATAGCTAGTGGGAATCAGCCACATAGCACAGGGATATCAGCTTGGTGCTTTGTGACCACCTAGAGGGGTGGGATAGGGAGGGTAGGAGGGAGATGCAAGAGGGAGGGAATATGGGGATGTATGTATATGTATAGATGATTCACTTTGTTATAAAGCAGAAACTAACACAACACTGCAAAGCAATTATACTCCAATAAAGATATTTTTAAAAATTTAAAATTTTTTCAAAATTAAAAAATTAAAAAAAAACTGAATTCAAGGAAAAAAATTAAAAATAATAAAAAAATAAAGGAGCAGTCCACATTTTTAAACCCCTAAGCAGCAATAATTGGTCCCCTCTGCTGTATGTTTTATTTTTAATACAGACACTTATTTCATGCTGAACTCAAATCTGACACCAGCTTTTTAAGAGCTGAGTTTTTCAAATATACACTTGTATTACAGAAAGCTATGCAGCATCTTCTCTACTCTTAAAATATGGTCACTTTCACAAATGCTATTTATTCATTCTGGCAGTGATTATTCATAAGGCACCTCCCTTTGCCTGGCACTGAGTGGGGAGGCACTGGGCACACAGAGATGAATTTTCAAGGTAGATGTGCTGCTTACCATCCCAAGAGAGTGGAGGAATCAGACAATAATCCAACAAGTAAAGGATAAGAGCCCCAGACTGTGGTAAGTAACCAATGCGAAACAGCAACAGCCAAATGATAAAGGAGTGGTCACCTATATCCCTGTGAGGACTGGAGAAGTCCAGGAAAGCAACTCCACACAGGGTGGCCAGAAAAAGCTTCTCATCAGAAAAAAACACACTAAAGCATATCTTGACACAAAAAGCCTAATATGGAAATTCAATACATGGAAATATGAGCTGAGAGAATGGATGAGGTAGGAGTGGCTTATCTGCTTTAACATGAGGATTCAATCCAGGGGTTTTCTTGAGCAGTCTCCTAATGTGAATATAATTTATATTCCTACCCTTATTAAATATACTTTACATTTATTTAATATAAACATAAAAGTTGGATGTTTACAAAAATTCAATTCATAATAAAATTAAATAGCTACTGCCCCAAACCTGCATGTACAGAAACTAAAAGAAGTAAGGTACCATGAGGTAGAAAGGAACAGAGGGGAGAAATAAAAGTTATTCAATGCTTTTTAAGTGTGGAGCATCACGTTTCAACATAATTTATTTAGTTCATAAAATAATTCTGAGTTTAGATACCATCACATTTTACAAAGGAAGAAACCTGACTTCAGTGAGCTAAGCTTATTTGCCCAAGATCTCTCAACAAATAAATGACAGAACAGAAAATCTGATAAAACATAACATGAACATAAAAATCTGACATATATCCAGCAACTGTATTGTGTCCATTTGGCAAAGCCAGCGTCAGCAAACTAGGGCTCAAGGGTCAAATTTGGGCAGCGGCTTCTTGGTACAGCCACAAACTAAGAATGTGTTCACATTTTTAAATGACTGAAAAAAATTCAAAAGAAGAATAGTATATCATGACATGTGAAAGTTGGGTAAAATTCAAATTAAGTGCCCATAAATTAAATTTCACTGGAACACAGTCACACTAGCTATTGTCTTGACTACTTTCAATCTATAAGGTGGGGTTGAGCAGTTGACAGAATCTGTAGGGTCCCAAATCCTAAAATATTAACTATCTGGCCCTTTATTGAAAAAATTTGCAAACCCCTGAAGTAGAAAAGAATCCACAGAAATAAAAGTAACAAACAGACCTGGAAATGTTCCTTTAAGTATGAGTACAAAAACATATGTAAAGAATGACTGTAAAATGCCTCTAAAAGAATTTAACCTAATGGTAGTTGTCTGAGGCACAATACACATTCCCAGTTTCACCTGGAGGTTTCATGTTTCTAGCCCTCTCTCCCAGTGAGACAGTGGTAAGTCAATCTCATCACAGGGATTTGTCACGTCTCAACTTGAGCAGCTGCCTTCCAACTCACATTCTCAGAAAGGAAGCAACACAATGTGTCCACTCCATATTCATTGGCTCAACTTGGTTCTTTAACAATATGGGTTTAGTTCCAGGCATGGTTTCAAACAGTTTTTGTTGATTTCCAACTATACTGTCTTCTCTAAATATTTTCTGGTTCAAGTGCATATGCTCAATTATGAAAATGAATTCTTGTAAATAGCCCAATCTGGGTAGGTAGTCAATTCACACTATGAAGTTCAATTTTTACAGTACAGGGGGAAATATTACTTTTCCTTTTCATTCTTCAGGCTACAAGGTTGAAGGCTGGAGGTCACATGCTATAAAATATCTCCAGTTTTTCAAATATTTTGTGCCAATACCTAATGTTGATCTCTATACCTTCTTTGTCATTTACTTGTGTATGGTCATCCCCAAATACTGGGTCGTAAGTACGAAGTCAATACTTAGGGCATACAGCTTAAGTCAAAGATGGCCTTCACCTTGTAGGAAAAAAAAATGTTGCACTTCAATAGAAAACTATGCATCATCTATAGGGTATGCACCATACCCTTCCCAGCTGTTGGATTCTAGCCTGTTCACAATCTTTGAGCTATTTTGCACCACTTTGTAAGTTGTAGGTAACTGATAGATATGTAAATTTTGTTCTGACAGTTAACGTGTTAATTTACTTCCACCCTACTGTGGAAAAACTAGCTTTGTATTGATTTGCACTTCATCTCAACATTGGTTTACTCTATATACATTTGTGCTATTATGACTTTTCTTTCAAGCCAGTTGTAACATCTGCCCAGTTCCCTCATATCATATAAGTAAAATAAAATCTTTAGCACATGCTCATTTTCATAGCTATGTGAGAATCATGAGTTTACCTTTCTCTGAAAACTATTTTTTAACAACCTAAAAGATTGGTATGAATTCAGATTTATTTCAAATTCTATTTTTAAAAACTTTAAATTCTGAGTGATATTCACCTTGAATGTGAATTTAGTTGTAATATTAAGTTAGTTAAAACCATGCAGAAAAGTGAAATGTGATGAGAAATAAGTCTTTTTTGTCCCTTTCTAATGCTTCTGAATTGATGCAAAATGAAAATTATGTAGAGGGGCAATAAACAGGCAATAAATAGAAATTTTTTTAAAGAAAAATTATTCTGACACTTGTTAAAACATTAAGGGAGACTTTATTCAGGACTACTGCAATATGGGAGAGAAATCAGGCTCAACTCCAAATACAGCAAAGACAGCTGGAGATTTATAGCCAAGGAGCAGAATCAGGGGGTCAGTGTGTGGAAGGAAAATCAGTAATAGGAAACATTAACAATAGAGAGATTCTTAAAAAAAAAAAAAAAAAGAGTAGGGAGATTCTTGCTGAAGTGGCTTAAGAGGATTCATGCTTAAGACAGGCCAAGGACCTAGATATCAAGGGTGGGATATCAGATATCCCATCAGATATCACTTAGCAGGACTCTTGCTAAAACTGGGCTAGGCAGGCCAAAGACAGGATTAGAGCCACGATTGAGAAGGCAGCTCAGAGGAGCCTAGCTAAAGTCTGGTCAAGGAGAGAGTCTTTGTCACAGGCAAATTTGTAAGAGGACAAACAATTAAACAATTCTTGCCCTCAGGGAATTTACAGTCTAATGAAAGAGATGTCACCCGACTTGCCCAAACTACCTTAGTTTTAATTTGAAATTACATTTTATTCCCAGAAAAATCCACATGTAAATAATCTCTTCAAAGAAAAATATTAAATAAGTTTAAAAATGGTTCAATCTCTATAATCTTAGTTTAGAGACTAAAATAATAATTTGACAGTATGCCAACTAAAGTGCATCACATACCTAAACCAAGGATTTGATAAAATATACTGACACAGAAACAAAGCATACACTATTTACCCTACTTTTCATATAGGCAAAAGATATCACTACTGGCCTGCCACATTCATCACCCCAGCCTAAAGAACAGGGCAACTGTAGCTATTTGTGAAATGCAAACAACACTGTATCTATGAAATTAAACAATACTACTCACTTTATTTATACAAAATGGCAACAGAGTTCTACAAGTCTTGTTTCTCAAAGTATGGTCTGGCCCCCTGCAACCTGGGAGCCTGTTAGGAATGCAGAATCTCAGGCCTCAACTGCTGATCAGAATCTGCATTGTAACAAGATCCCCAGATAATTTTTATGTACATTAAAGTTTGAGAAACACCAATCCAGAACTGTGGGATAACATAACTATCCCTAAAATTGCCACTGTTAGCACATTCCCTCAATTATGTCTTTTTATACAAGCAGTTTCTTCTGAGACAAAGGGAGAGTGAGAAAAAGATTTTATTGTGACCCGGGTAGCCTGCATTTTTAGGCAGGGAGTGGAAAAGTTTCACGTTGATTACTTGGTCTTGTGAGTAAAATCCAAGTCATGACGAAAAGGGAGAGGGTGCAAAAACAGGAAGATTATGGACCCACTGAATTTTACCAATGAAAGATTGAAAACAATCTAAATTACACGTATGTATGTACTCAATACAGTAATGGTTAAGTAAATTATGATACAAGAGAACATAATGAAGGCATTAAAAAGAACAAGATTGTTCTTCATGTACCAATACACAATAATCTAAGATAGGCAATATGCTAAGGTAATCTTGACTTCAAAAATCCAAGGGAAAATAATGCAAGGGCAGCACAGCATATAAAGTGACTTACCATTCATGTAAGGAAAAATACCTAAGTGTGCACATACATAGAACATTTCTGGAAAAGCATAAGAAGAGCACAATGTTTGCCTCCTGGAGAGCTGAACCATGAGGGACAGAAGTGGAGGGAGACGGACTTTCCATTGTGTACCTCCTAACACCTTTTGAATTATGTGACTATATTATCCAATTTAAAAAACTTTTAAATCTGAGCAATGAAGAATTCCTTAAAGAATATATAGTCCAGTTCCAAAGGGAACAGAGGAATCCCTTCTTAATTTTCCTGGACAGATGGTCATCTGACTGTGTCCAAACACTTTCGGGGACAGTTTCTGGGCTGAGAAGTGTCCAGAATTCATTCTGACACTGAGCTGAAGTCCTAGAATGCTGCCCCACCGCCCCACCTCCCAACCCCTGACCCACCCCCACCCCCACCCTGTGCTGATGCTAGTTCTTTCTCTGCAACACAGAGTAAGCTTCTTCCTCTGCCAGCCCTTACAACATTTGCAGAAGTTATTGTAGTTTTCCTTAGTCAGAGGTCACAAACAAAAGCTGGCAGGGCAGACACGCAATGTAAACGAGTAAGGCAGGCCTAGGCAAGACAAAACAGCCAGTGCACCCCTTCACGTGGAGACAAGGACACAATGGGAGTGAGCACCATGGCCAGGAGACAGAGAGGCAGCAACTATTCTTCTCCAAGGAAAATAACGCCACGGAGGAAAGAGGGCCCGATGCTGCCATATCTTCTTAGGATTTTAGAAAC
Source organism: Mesoplodon densirostris (assembly GCF_025265405.1). Taxonomy (NCBI): domain Eukaryota; kingdom Metazoa; phylum Chordata; class Mammalia; order Artiodactyla; family Ziphiidae; genus Mesoplodon; species Mesoplodon densirostris. Next base: position 81,552,697 of record NC_082670.1, read on the forward strand.
CAATAAATTTATTTTAAATACCTCAACTTTTAAATATTGACAACTAAACTAATTTTTTAGAACACTGCAGACCAAACAAAGTATACGTGCAGCTCGTGGCCTGTAGGCCACCAGTTTACAATGCATCCTGTCATCTCTCCTCCAGGTACCAGGAGACTTCTCTTTTTGTTATATTCTGGTTGGATTTGCTGGAAAGAAAAACAAACAAAAAAATAGTCTCTTTTCAAAAAACTCAATCAGTTGTTATTTTGATTTGGTTTGACAATTTACTAATCCAGCTAGATAATTTGCTAGTAATTGTACTTGCCTAAGGACTAAAAACAACCACAGTTTGTGCATGTGCATGCGTGTGTGTCTATATGTGTGTTGTTGTTCTAAAGACCTTTGATATTTATCATTGTCTTTGGTGGCAGGAACTGAGAGGTATCTCCCATGGACATTACTTCACAGTTGAATATATGTGTACACAGCTCATTATGCTGCTGGGGTTTATTTGCAAAACATGATTTTCATTTTCCAACAGGCTTTCAGTGGAAGAAAGTTTCATAGAGAAAAATGCAAATTTCCTACCACTCTACCCTGTGAAAACCTAAAGAGACTATTAGGCTATAAAGAAGGAAATTGAGGGATAAATTTAACACTTAAAAGTGACTCTTTTAGCAGGAGGTTTGGGCACCCAGCCAGGTTAGGAAGAAGTAGCATTATACACACATCATAACAGTAGCCTAATCTCCGATCTTCACTACTCCTTGCTTAAGACCAGTAACCAAGTCATCACAGCCAGTGTGTCCCTTCTAACCTGTCATCTGCTTATTGTCACCATGCTCTCGACTCTAACTATAAAACTGTTTTATTTAAACAAACAACAATGGAAAAGGACCCCTGCAGTTGAGTCCTGACCTGCACCACTTGAGAACCTATATGGGGAATCCCATGACGCTTGTGTAAAGTTGATGGAGGTGGGGGTCGGTCCCACTGCTAAAGGCTGGATGTAGATGAGTGGCTAAAAGAAACTGCAACTACTAGAGAAGATACCAAGATACACCTTCCCCCAACGATTCATGGACTCAGTATTGCATCTATTTATGCCTTCTACTCTGCTTTAAGTGACATAAAAACAGATTAGGAAACTCCAGATCTCGTCGTACATATGAAATATGCTTACATTGATTATGGCCTAACTCTAAAGGTAATACAACAACTAACAATTCTTACACTCTCAAAAGCAAGAACTACCATGATAAAACAATTAAATTGCAATTCTGAGGAAGAAGACATTTAATTATAGATATAATTTATGTAAGTAAATATAATCATCTTAAATTTCTAAACAAATAGGCATGTCACTAAATATAAAACATCAGGAAAGATTTCAAAACCTGTACGATCCATGTACATTGGTGAATGTGATCTATACAGAGTTTGCTCTAGGGGAGAAAACACCTCAAGATTCTATCTCTGTAGCCCAATGTTGGGCTATACTTCCAAATGAAAACACTTTATTTAGCATGCGTTTTCTGTAGAAAGTGGATTTTTCACATGATATAGCCATGCCACACTTTGTTTTCAGTTGTGAAGACACTGTTATATCTTTCAATCTTTTCCACTTACTAATTTCAGGAAGTTATTTGCACATATTTCTCAGGATATGCTGGTATTTTAAACATCTTGTAAATGTTGTAGCTATATAAATTAAGTGGGCAATTAGAATGTCACCAGGCAATTCTATGCACCTACATACAAAGGGATGCTTGAGAGGGTCCCATTATCCAAAGTGGCCTATGTATCAGTCTTTCTAAAGCATTAGAGGTGGATGTCAGGCAGCTGGGTTCCAGTCCTGGTGAAAAGCACTGTATGATCTTTCAAAAACCGCAAAAGCACATCTTCCTATGGTTGCATTGCCTCTTCTGTTAAATGAAGACTAGCAGACCTGGATCTTAACGGGCTGCTGTGAAACCCACAAGAAAGAATGAGAAAACAATAAAGCACATGACAAAAGTAAGATTACCTACTGTTATTGTGGGAGGAAGATGAAAGAAAAACAAAGCACTAAAGCATATAAAAAGCCTTGTAGTCTATTACACAAAGCATATTTTAAAAAAGCAAACAAAATAATTAATAGTAGTACAAGCAACTTAAACATATATTCTCTCTTGGAAAAAAGTGTTACAAGGGTATAAAGTACATTCCTAAGCCAGCACAAACTCTACTGAAACTTCTCTCTGTCCATCTCTGCCACTCATCATCCTCCATCCGGATAGCGGCTTGACCCTTCCATCAAAGTCATCAAACAGTTCTAGGTAATCTTTCATTAAATAATTAACACGTAATAGGTACTATCAACTCGGCTTGATCTTACAACATAGGTGACTGATTAATCTACATTCCCAAACTAATGTGTTTTTGACATCCCTTGGAAGTGCAAAGACAAAGCAGTAGGGTCTCTTTTCACCTCTGTATAAGTCAATTAGAGTTGACAAATACCAGTATCTCAGCGTGTTCAACACAGTGACTGGCAGGCGATAAATGTTTAGGTAAGTGACAGATGTACAGAATGAAAAGGTTGACCTAACTTTTAGATTTCCTTAAATCTTGGGGTATCCATGGCCAAGGAATCAAACTCCTGCCTGAACAGCCAACTCCAGAGTTTGAGCCACTGAGGTCCGTGGAAATAAAAACAAGAAGTGTGGTTGCACTTGTCATATAACAAATCAGCAACTCATGCCCCACTGATGGTAGATCAGGCTGCAATCATCTTACTCCAAAGATAACATAAAGATTTACACAGATGTCAAGGCTAGATGTCGTTCTGCTGCCAGGGAGCTTACTCTGTGAGTCATACAAAGAAGTCACCTCAGGGCTTCCCTGGTGGCGCAGTGGTTGAGAGTCCGCCTGCCGATGCAGGGGACACGGGTTCGTGCCCCGGTCTGGGAAGATCCCACATGCCGTGGAGCGGCTGGGGCCGTGGGCCATGGCCGCTGAGCCTGCGCGTCTGGAGCCTGTGCTCCACAACGGGAGAGGCCACAGCAGTGAGAGGCCCGTGTACCGCAAAAAAAAAAAAAAGAAAGAAATCACCTCAGTAAATACAGCTTTCTGGAAAATATCAATACCTTTTCTTTTCATTAAAACGTTTTTTAATGGATCTTTCACTGCAACAACTTATTCTTAGAGGCAATATATCCTGAAATTATTCTACTTTTTGAGAACCACCTTGAAAGCTTCATATTTTGTAAAACATTTTTGTCCAGTTCACTTAAGAATCTGTAATATCTAGACCTGAAACTTGATTTCACAGCTTATTCCAACTAGATGTCTTCTTTAGCTTTCAGGGTATCATCTAATGAGTTATATTCTCACTGACTCAGCAATACATTCGAATAGTCAGAGAAAGACTGACCATGTGCTGATGAAGCTTAATCTTCAGGGCTCCTACTGCATGGACCCCAGGAGTGCTGGAGGTCAGCGGTCTAGTGGGAGGAGATACCAAGAAGCATTTCTATGTAAGCATTTCTAGTAAAGAGAACATGACAGAAAGGGACCCAAATCATCTAACTTAATCATGCAAACAAACACCTTTGTATCTAATTTTGTATTCATAATTTGTTATTCTTTTTCTTAAAGATGGCTCTACAAATTACATAAGTGTATGACCCCACAAAACCTAAATCTGCCCTATTACAAAGTAAGGCATGTAAAACTACTTCTCTATCTTGTACTGTCCATTGTTCAAGTATTCAATCTATAAAGAAAATCCTGATCTTTAAAAATAAAAAATAAAGGCAAGGGGATAGAGAAAAGCTATTTTAAATGTACATCTTCAGATTGGTTCAAGATGGTGGAGTAGAAGGACATGCCCTCACTCCCTCTTTCGAAAACACGGGAATCACAACTAACTGCTGAACATTCATCGACAGGAAGACACTGGAACTCACAAAAAAAGATAACCCCAAGTGCAAAGACAAAGGAGAGGCCGCAATGAGACAGTAGGAGGGGCGCTATCACAATAAAATCAAATCCCATAACTGCTGGGTGGGTGACTCACAAACTGTAGAACACTTATACCACAGAAGTCCACCCACTAGAGTGAAGGTTCTGAACCACATGTCAGGCTTCCCAACCTGGGGGTCTGGCAACAGGAGGAGGAATTCCTAGAGAATCGGACTTTGAAGGCTAGCAGGATTTGATTGCAGGACTTCAGCAGGACAGGGGAAAACAGAGACTCCGCTCTTGGAGGGCACACACAAAGCAGTGTGCGCATCGTGGCCAAGGTGAAGGAGCAGTGACGCCATAGGAGACTGAACCAGACTTACCTGCTAGTGTTGGAGGGTCTCCTGCAGAGGTGGAGGGCAGCTGTGGCTCACCAAGGGACAAGGACACTGGCAGCAGAAGTTCTGGGAAGTACTCCTTGGTATGAGCCCCACCCAGAGTCCATCATGAGCCCCATGAAAGAGCCCAGGGACGGCTCCAGTGTTGGGTCGCCTCAGACCAAACAACGAAGAGGGAGGGAACCCAGCCCCACCCATCAGCAGACAAGCAGATTAAAGTTTTCTTCAGCTCTGCCCAGCAGAGCAACAGCCATCTCTAGCCACCACCAGTCCCTCCCATCAGGAAACTTGCACAAGCCTCTTAGATAGCCTCATCCACCAGAGGGCAGACAGCAGAAGCAAGAATAACTACAATCCTTCAGCCTGTGGAACAAAAACTACATTCACAAAAAGATAGACAAGATGAAAAGGCAGAGGGCTATGTACTAGATGAAGGAACAAGATAAAAACCCCAGAAAAACAACTAAATAAAATGGAGATAGGCAATCTTAAAGAAAAAGAATGCAGAATAATGATAGTGAAGATGATCCAGGACCTCACAGAATGGAGGCAAAGATCAAAAACATGCAAGAAATATTTAACAAATATCTAGAAGAATTAAAGAACAAACAGATATGAACAATACAATAAATGAAATTAAAACTACACTAGAAGGAATCAATAGCAGAATAACTGAGGCAGAAGATTGTATAAGTGACCTGGAAGACAGAATGGTGGAATTCACTGCTGCAGAACAGAATAAAGAAAAAAGAATGAAAAGAAATGAAGACACCCTAAGAGACCTCTGGGACAACATTAAATGCAACAACATTCGCATTATAGGGATCCCAGAAGAAGAGAGAGAGACAGGACCAGAGAAAATATTTGAAGAGATTATAGTCGAAAACTTCCCTAACATGGGAAAGGAAACAGCCACCCCAGTCCAGGAAGTGCAGAGAGTCCCATACAGGATAAACCCAAGGAGAAACACGCTGAGACACATAGTAATCAAATTGGCAAATATTAAACCCAAAGAAAAATTACTGAAAGGAGCAAGGGAAAAATGACAAATAACATACAAGGGAACACCCATAAGGTTAACAGCTGATTTCTCAGCACAAACTCTACAAGCCAGAAGGGAGTGGCATGATATACTTAAAGTGATGAAAGGGAAGAACCTACAAGCAAGATTACTCTATCCAGCAAGGATCTCATTCAGATTCGATGGAGAAATCAAAAGCTTTACAGACAAGCAAAAGGTAAGAGAATTCAGCACCACCAAACCAGCTCTACAACAAATGCTAAAGAAACTTCTCTAAGTAGGAAACACAAGAGAAGAAAAGGACCTACAAAAACAAACACAAAACGATTAAGAAAATGGTCATAGGAACATACATATCTATAATTACCTTAAACGTGAATGGATTAAATGCTCCAACTAAAAGACACAAGCTTGCTGAATGGACAGAAAAACAAGACCCATATATATGCTGTCTACAAGAGACCCACTTCAGATGTAGGGACACATACAGACTGAAAGTGAGGGGATGGAAAAAGATATTCCATGCAAATGGAAATTAAAAGAAAGCTGGAGTAGCAATACTCATATCAGATAAAATAGACTTCAAAATAAAGAATGTTACAAGAGACAAAGAAGGACACTACATAATGATCAAGGGACCTATCCAAGAAGAAGATATAACAATTATAAATATATATGCACCCAACATAGGAGCACCTCAATACATAAGGCAACTGCTAACAGCTATAAAAGAGGAAATTGACAGTAACACAATAATAGTGGGGGACTTTAACACCTCACTTACACCAATGGACAGATCATCCAAACAGAAAATTAATAGGAAACACAAGCTTTAAATGACACAATAGACCAGATACATTTAATTGATATTTATAGGACATTCTATCCAAAAACAGCAGATTACACTTTCTTCTCAAGTGCCCACGGAACATTCTCCAGGATAGATCACATCTTGGGTCACAAACCAAGCAACAGTAAATATAAGAAAACTGAAATCGTATCAAGCATCTTTTCTGACCACAACGCTATGAGATTAGAAATGAATTATAGGCAAAAAAAAGGTGAAAAACACAAACACATGGAGGCTAAACAATACGTTACTAAATAACCAAGAGATCACTGAAGAAATCAAAGAGGAAATGAAAAAATACCTAGAGACAAATGACAATGAAAACACAATGGTCCAAAACCTATGGGATGCAGCAAAAGCAGTTCTAAGAGGGAAGTTTCTAGCTATAAAAGTTTACCTCAAGAAACAAGAAAAATCTCAAATAAACAATCTAACCTTACACCTAAAGGAACTAGAGAAAGAAGAACAAACAAAATCCAAAGTTAGCAGAAGGAAAGAAATCATAAAGATCAGAGCAGAAATAAATGAAATAGAAACAAAGAAAACAATAGCAAAGATCAATAAAACTAAAAGCTGGTTCTTTGAGAAGATAAACAAAATTGATAAACCTTTAGCTAGACTCATCAAGAAAAAGAGGGAGAGGACTCAAATCAATAAAATTAGAAATGAAAAAGGAGAAGTTACAACAGACACCACAGAAATACAAAGCATCCTAAGAGACTACTATCAGCAACTCTATGCCAATAAAATGGACAACCTGGAAGAAATGAACAAATTCCTAGAAAGGTATAACCTCCCAAGAATAAACCAGGAAGAAATAGAAAATATGAACCGACCAATCACAAGTAATGAAATTGAAACTGAGGTTAAAAATCTTCCAACAAACAAAAGTCCAGGACCAGATGGCTTCACAGGTGAATTCTACCAAACATTTAGAGAAGAGCTAACACCCATCCTTCTCAAACTGTTCCAAAAAATTGCAGAGGAAGGAACACTCCCACACTCACTCTATAAGGCCACCATCACCCTGATACCATAACCAGACAAAGACACTACAAAAAAAGAAAATTACAGACCAATATCACTGATGAATATAGATGCAAAAATTCTCAACAAAATACTAGCAAACAGAATCCAACAACACCTTAAAAGGATCATACACCATGATCAAGTGGGATTTAACCTAGGGATGCAAGGATACTTCAATATACACAAATCAATTAATGTGATACACCATATTAACAAACTGAAGGATAAAAACCATATGATCATCTCAATAGATGCAGAAAAAGCTTTTGACGAAATTCAACACCCATTTATAAAAACTCTCCAGAAAGTGGGCACAGAGGAAACATACCTCAACATAATAAAGGCCATATATGACAAACCCACAGCAAACATCATTCTCAGTCGTGAAAAACTGAAAGCATTTCCTCTAAGATCAGGAACAAGAGAAGGATGTCCACTCTCACTACTATTATTCAACGTAGTTTTGGAAGTCCTACCCACAGGAATCAGAGAAGAAAAAGAAATAGAAAGGAATACAAATCGGAAAAGAAGAAGTAAAACTGTCACTGTTTGCATACGACATGATACTATACATAGGGAAGCCTAAAGATGCCACCAGAAAACTACGAGAGCTAATCAATGCATCTGGTAAAGTTGCAGGATACAAAATTAATGCACAGAAATCTCTTGCATTCCTATACACTAATGATGAAAAATCTGAAAGAGAAATTAAGGAAACACTCCCATTTACCATTGCAACAAAAAGAATAAAATACCTAGGGATAAACCTACCTAAGGAGACAAAAGACCTGTATGCAGAAAACTATAAGAAATTAAAGATTATACCAACAGTTGAAGAGACATACCATGTTCTTGGATTGGAAGAATCAATATTGTGAAAATGACTATACTACCTAAAGCGATCTACAGATTCAATGTGATCCCTATCAAATTACCAATGGCTTTTTTACAGAACTAGAATAAAAAAATCTTAAAGTTGGTATGGAGACACAATCGCCAAAGCAGTCTTGAGGGAAAGAAACGGAGCTGAAGGAATCAGACTCCCTGACTTAAGACTATACTACAAAGCTACAGTAATCAAGACAATATGGTACTGGCACAAAAACAGAAATATAGATCAATGGAACAGGATAGAAAGCCCAGAGAGAAACCCACACACCTATGGTCAACTAATCTATGACAAAGGAAGCAAGGATATAAAATGGAGAAAAGACAGTCTCTTCAATAAGTGGTGCTGGGAAAACTGGACAGCTACATGTAAAAGAATGAAATTAGAACACTCCCTAACACCATACACAAACATAAACTTTAAATGGACTAGAGACCTAAAGGTAAGATCGGGCACTATAAAACTCTTAGAGGAAAACATAAGAACACTCTTTGACATAGATCACAGCAAGATCTTTTTCGATCCACCTCCTAGAGTAATGGAAATAAAAACAAAAATAAACAAATGGGACCTAATGAAACTTCAAAGCTTTCGCACAGGAAAGGAAAACATAAAGAGGAAAAGATAACCCTCAGAGTGGGAGAAAATATTTGCATATGACTCATCGGACAGAAGATTAATCTCCAAAATATATAAACAGCGCATGCAGCTCAATATTAAAAAAAAAAAAAAAAACCCAATCCAAAAATGGGCAGAAGACCTAAATAGATAGTTCTCCAAAGAAGACATACAGATGGCCAAGCAGCACATGAAAAGCTGCTCAACACCACCAATTATTACAGAAATGCAAATCAAAACTACAATGAGGTATCACCTCACACCAGTTAGAATGGGCATCATCAGAAAATCTACAAACAACAAATGCTGGAGAGGGTGTGGAGAAAAGGGAACCCTCTTGCAGTGTTGGTGGGAATGTAAATTGATACAGCCACTATGGAGAACAGCATGGAGGTTCCTTAAAAAACTAAAAATAGAATTACCATATGATCCAGCAATCCCACTACTGGGCATATACCCTGAGAAAACCATAATTCAAAAAGACACATGCGGACTTCCCTGGTGGTGCAATGGTTGAGAGTCCGCCTGCCGATGCAGGGGACACAGGTTTGTGCACCGGTCCAGGAGGATCCCACATGCCACGGAGCGGCTGGGCCCATGAGCCATGGCCGCTGAGCCTGCGCATCCGGAGCCTGTGCTCCGCAACGGGAGAGGCCACAACAGTGAGAGGCCCGCATACCGCAAAAAAAAAAAAAAAAAAGACACATGCACCCCAATGTTCATTGCAGCACTATTTAAAATAACCAGGTCATGTAAGCAACCTAAATGCCCACTGACAGACGAATGGATAAAGAAGTTGTGATACATATATACAGTGGAATATTACTCAGCCATGACAAGGAACAAAATTGGGTTATTTGTAGTGACGTGGATGGATCTAGGGACTGTCATACAGAGTGAAGTAAGTCAGAAAGAGAAAAACAAATATCGTATATTAACACATATATGTGGATCCTAGAAAAATGTACAGATGAACCGGTTTGCTGGGCAGAAATTGAGACACAGATGTAGAGAACAAACATATGGACACCAAGGGGGGAAAGCGGCAGGGGGTGGTGGTGGTGGTGTGATGAATTGGGAGATTGGGATTGACATGTATACACTGATGTGTATAAAATGGATGACTAATAAGAAAATAAATAAATAAATAAACATTTAAATAAATAAATGTACATCTTTAAGTCTGCTGATTTCATTATGTATTTTCCAATACCAAAATATAAAATAAAATGAAAACTGCAGAACTTTTGGCCCTTTGACATTTCTCCCCAACCACCGAAAACTTTCAGATGGATGGAACATCTGGGTTCTGAGAAGGACTATGTATTATTACTGCTCCCCACAATATCAGGCCTAAGTGTACTTTTTATGTTTAGACTGGTGAACATAAATGCAAACATTTTTCACATGACTGATATGTTTGCCTTTAACAAAAACAGCCCTGGCCCAATATTATTAGGAAACAGATCAGCAGCCCCACTGGACTCTGAAGCAATGTAATTAGGTAGTCCAACACTACATTTTGTCAAAAAACTCTAACAACCTAATACCCAGATTGTCATCAGATAGACATTGAAAAATGATACTGTGTTTGTTCTAGCATTAAAATACTACAGCTTTCTGGGGCTTTTTGTCCAGCAAAAAAATTGTTTAATCTATGAGGGATGCATCCTATTGGTCTGGATGGTGTTTAAATGTGCCTGTTCTGCTTGAGGTATGCAGTAAGGAGTTTTGTTTTCATTTAAAGTTTAAGAAAGAATTGTACGAAGGATCACCTACTTGATTTGAATCATTAAAATCCTATGTGTTACAAGGAAAAGTATAAAAGGGAATGTTTGTAACAGTACTAACTGGTATTTATTAAGCATTTAGGTGTTGCCAAACACCATGTTCAGCTCTCTGTGTTACTGCACTCCTTCCAACAGCCATCAATGCGAGGTGCTATTGTTATTCTCATTTGTAGAAGCTTATAGAGGCTAAGGAACCCACATTCCCCATGTTCTTAGCCACTTCAATGTACTGCTGAGAAGAGAGGGTTTAACTTGGTTTAGATGAGAGCAGGGTAGATGAGATGAGAGCAGGTGGTGGGGGTGAGAGATGTTCTTTTCGAGAAAATTATTATCTATTTGACCTCCCAAAAGAAGGTTATCCAGCGTGCAGTGTGACATGTAAGCCAATCCGATGTGTAATATGACAGTGGAAGAGAAAATGTTATAGATTCTTCACACAGATAAGCAATTAAATACAAAAAGATAGAAATATTAAGATATAGCCTTAGGGTTCAAAATACTATCGCTTCCATTTAATTAGTCAATTATGAGAAGTTATCCACTACCCTGTACAAGAATAAACCTTAGGGAGTACATTTCTAAGATGACCTTTGGAACCTTAATATCCAAAAATCTTACAGTTTTGTCTGTTAGGATATAAATGAGTTATTCCATGTAAATCACTGGCAAATTTGCACATGAAAACTGTGTGGCTGAGCTAGTCAGTAATAATTAAATGACACCAATTTTTTTACAATATGCATGAAAATACCCCAGACAACTTAAATGCCCAGTCCACCAAACCAGCATTAGAATTCTATGGCACTTTAAATTTTCCAAAGTATTTTCCATCCTATGGTTTCATTTGACACCCATGAACCTATATTCTTTCTGAAGCATGAAAAAAAAATTATTCCAATTTACAAACATAATGTTAAGCAAAAGATGCCATATACAAAGAAATCCATACTATATGATTCCATTTCTATAAAATTCAAAGCCATGGCAAAACCAATTTGTGATGTCAGAGTCAAGATAGTGGTGGCTGGGTTGGGAGCAGGGTAGTAAATGGAAGATGGCATGTGAGGGTCATGTTTTATGTCTTATTCTGAATGCTAGCACCTTGAGTGTGATCATTTTGTGAAAATTCACGACGATATACACTTTGGATTTGTGGGTATACAAATCCTGTATGTTACACTTCTGTAAAAAGTTGACATGAAACAATCATTCTCTTCCTTCAGCAGCTTGCCAGCTAGACCAGAAGAACATACACACCAGGCAAAAGGATGGGCAGTCTCAAAACACCTAGAAGTTTGACTGCAAACTACTAAGCTGCTGCCAGTGTCACTAGAACCTCTTAACATTCCTTTCCCTTGAAGCGTCAAACAATTCATACAGCAATCCACTGTATTAATTCCTGTAATGGAAGTGCAAGGAGTCCCGTAGTCAATTGCAGCTATGCCCTATAAATTCCAGAAAATGTTTGCTAGGATTTAGGCCTCTGACAGCTCAGTGTGCAATTTAGAGCAATATAGTGAACTTTGATGGTAACAGCTCATTAACGATTGCATTTAAATGTAAACACTTGATACATTTTTAGAAACACCAGGCTGATTAGGTTCATTTTACTTTACTAGAAGTCAGAAGATAATATGTTAAACAGATTTTTCATTTTTTCTTTTAACCATCAATTCATTAAGTAGTAAGTTAAACCTAGCTTTGTTTTCTTTTTCCATAAATATGGAAGATGAAGACAGTGGGAGTCCTGCTTCTGTTTCTCTTATCCAAATCAGACACCAGTTTTTAGGGAACACAGTTGTGTTTTTTTTTTTTTTTTTTTTTTTTGCGGTACGCGGGCCTCTCACTGTTGTGGCCTCTCCCGTTGCGGAGCATAGGCTCCGGACGCGCAGGCTCAGCGGCCATAGCTCACGGGCCCAGCCGCTCCGCGGCATGTGGGATCTTCCCGGACTGGGGCACGAACCCGTGTCCCCTGCATCGGCAGGTGGACTCTCAACCACTGCGCCACCAGGGAAGCCCGGGAACACAGTTTTAAACTCTGTTTTGCATGTCTTCCAAGACTAAATACCAAGGTTATGCTTTTGTAGCTGTCCAGTTAAAACTGACGCTATTCCAAGAAGTAACAGTTGATTTCATCACAAAAAGTACAAAGCAGTCTATTAACTGATTAAATTGTCCTGTTTTTCCTTAAAGCTAGACCACAAGAACAATGGAGCAGAGACCTTATCAATGATGATAACAGCTGTGTGTCCAGGAGAGTTACAGAAAGAGCATTGGAACTGATTACTGAACGATTCACTTCACCAAGCTTGATGCCAAGTGAGGGATAGTTAATGACAGTTACCATTTTAGGCCTGAGTTTCTTTAAATTATCAATGTAATATTTTACAAGTTATATGCATTTCAAGTAAGTTTATTCCCACAATTTTTTCAGTAGTTTGGATTATTTTCCCTTGCTCATACCAAATATAAGAAAAGTGAACAATATTAAGTTAAAGTGATATTCTTAGCTCTACAAAATATCTTTTGGTGACACAGAAGCCTAAATTATCTGAAAGTAGTTAACTGTTGTTTGCCAACAAAAAGGAGAATATGGCCCCCAAACTAGACAAAACTCCAACCAAGTAATGACCAAGAATGGCAATAATAATAACTCTATTTCCCTTTCCTTTTTTTTTTTTCCTTTCTGTCTCTTGCTCACCAACTACCAGGAATCTTTAACAAATAAACAAATACATGCTGTGGAAATGCCAATGTTTGTCTCTACAAAAAAATGAAAAATTACTTTTGTGTAGTAATAACCTCTCCCCTACATTAAGAAAAGATGTTAAAACAGACCTTCAGGAATGAGCAATCTTTCTAATACTTTCAGGAAGCACCCAACCAAATAAATATATTGTGGGACTGGAAAATATCATCCAGAATCACAGGGCAGAAAGGAGACCAAGATGTCACCTGACCCGTCATGTGCACATTACCAGTAAGTTCCATTTAATTCCACAATCTTCTTCATTTTTTTCTAATTGAACTATTACTGATTTACAATGTTCTATTAGTTTCAACAAAGTGATTCAGGTGTGTGTGTGTGTATATATACATACATATATATATATATATATATATATATATATATATATATATATATATATACACACACACACACACACATATATATAGCTTTTTCAGATTCTTTTCCATTATAGGTTATTACAAGATATTGACTATTGTTCTCTGTGCTGTACAGTAGTTCCTTGTTGTTTATCTATTTTATATATATATATATATATATATAGTAGTGTGTATCTGCTAATCCCAAACTCGTAATTTATCCTTCTCCCTCCCTCTCCCCTTTGGTAACCATAAATTTGTTTTCTATGTCTGTGAGTCTATGTCTGTTTTGTAAATAAGTTCATTTGTATCATTTTTTTAGATTCCACATATAAGTGATATCGTATGATATTTGTCTTTCTCTGTCTGAGTTGCTTCACTTAGTATGATAATCTCTAGGTCCGTCCACGTTGCTGCAGATGGCATATTTCATTCTTTTTGATGGCTAGGTAATACTCCATTGTAGTGGGCTGGCCAAAAAGTTCGCTCCATATGATGTAATGGAAAAAACCCAAACAAACTTTTTGGCCAACTACGTGTGTGTGTGTGTGTACACAGACACACACACACATATATATATATACACACCATATCTTCTTTATCCATTTATTCGTCAGTGGACATTTAGGTTGTTTCCATGTCTTGGCTATTGTTAGTAGTGCTCCTTATGAACATTAGAGTGAATATATCTTTTTGAATTAAGAGTTTTGGTCTTTTCTGGATATATACCCAGGAGTGGAATTGCTGGATCATATGATAACCCTATTTTTAGTTTTCTAAGGAACCTCCACACTGCTCTCCATAGTGTCTGCACAAATTTATTTTCCCACCAACAGTGTAGGAGGGTTCGCTTTTCTCCATACCCTCTCCTGTATTTATTGTTTGTAGACTTTTTAATAATTCCACCATCTCAGGCTGCTCTTATTCCCGAGTTCCCTCTCTCAGCTCTGCCTAAAGACAGACCCAGGGCCTCCCTGGTGGCGCAAGTGGTTGAGAGTCCGCCTGCCGATGCAGGGGATACGGGTTTGTGCCCCGGTCTGGGAGGATCCCATATGCCGCGGAGCGGCTGGGCCCGTGAGCCATGGCCGCTGAGCCTGCGCGTCCGGAGCCTGCGCGTCCGGAGCCTGTGCTCCGCAACGGGGGAGGCCACAACAGTGAGAGGCCCGCATACCGAAAAAAAAAAGACAGACCCACTCAAACACCAAAAAACCCTACCAAGTGGTCCAATGCTAACAAGCCCCTGAATCCTGCCACATCAGGTCCACTACAAATTACAGTCACTTGTTCTCTATCCTGGCCTAATTGTTATTTCAGAGAAAATCTCTGTTTGGACCATTTTTCCTGTCCTTTGGAAAATCAGCTCAGGAAAAGACTCAGGTGCTACTTTGGGTACATAAAATAAATATTCTATTTATTCTATTATATTTCTGTTCTATAATTTTATGGTTAGATGGTTGCTACTATGCATTCTGCTGCTGTAGATACCATATCTATTTTACATACTCAAACCAGCATTGGTCCATGCTCACATGAGTATTTAATGAAGAAGAACCTTGTGGTTACAAGCCTCACCAAACTGAATGCTGCTGAGGAGGAATCACTTTCTCTGAAATGTAACCATTAACAAAAAGAGAAAAGCCTGGAGTGACATGAGTCATCTCTAATGCAGCTGAATTACAATCCTGTAGAGTGAAGTAGGTGGCCGCCTATGAAGTAAGACTTCAGGAGCCTTACTTTTTTTTTCCTATGAGACGAAACTCAGTATTCTACAGTTGAAGTCTGAAATGCAAATACACCTAAGTAAATTGTTCTAAAACTTCAGTCATTCACATACTCCTTTCATGATTCTTATACTATCTGTGAACCAATATTGTATCATTAATACAATATTTTAATCAAGTCAATCTTTCCAAGCTCAATTAATTTTTTGAAAGACAGCTTTATATCACCACTGCAAATATCCAGTATCACTTGTATACAGCCAATATCACTTGCCACAAATAGAAGGAAACCAAAAAAAAATTAATGTGGCTAGCCAAAAATGTGTTCAGTCACATACTGTGTAAAATCATGTACCACATGAAATACTGTAATAAATTGGTTTAAATTCACACTAAAGAGTGATATCAGTGTTCTCAACACCCCTCTCTCTTGTCCTCTGTTTAAAGGAGGAGGGACCACCAAAAGGAGGTAGGAAGGGTACTGAGAATCTGAAGGAGCATGTGTGAAGGCTGGGTGCTTGGGGAAGGCTGGGGTGGATGTCACAAGCTATGAGAAGTGAAGGGACAAAAGAGCAGGCTGTTGCCCACTCCATGATTATTTATTTCTGGGGCTGTCCCTGCATGTGTCATAAAGGAAATCCATTGTACTATTTGATATGAAGGTCCTTCTATGCACCATCTCTTTTAGACATACACGTCTGAGCTCACAAATTACCCATCACAAAGAAATCACATGCTGTTAATAGGTCTCTTCATTGTGGCTGACAATGCAGAACAAATGCCAGTCCCTGTGCTGAAACCAAATTTCTGGAATACTAACAGGAGTTCCCAATAGGAAGAGACACATTACCTAGAGGTCACCCCCAATAACTGCTGGAGCAAACTCCTGTATTCTGCTGCTTCTTGCCACATTCACCACAAAGGGCCATATATTCTAGCTCTCCCTGGATATCCTCCTCTCTGATCAAATTCTCAATTTTCTGATCATTTTTTCATTGCTTTTTTTAAAATTTATTTATTTAATGTATTTATTTTTGGCTGTGTTGGGTCTTCGTTGCTGGGCGTGGGCTTTCTCTAGCTGCGGCGAGCAGGGACTACTCTCCGTTGCGGTGCGCGGGCTTCTCATTGCAGTGGCTTCTCTTGTTGCAGAGCACGGGCTCTAGGCACGCAGGCTTCAGTAGTTGTGGCACGTGGGCTCAGTAGTTGTGGCTCGCAGGCTCTAGAGCACAGGCTCAGTAGTTGCGGCGCATGGGCTTAGATGCTCCGCGGCATGTGGAATCTTCCCAGACCAGGGCTCGAACCCGTGTCCCCTGCATTGGCAGGCAGATTCTTAACCACTGTGCTACCAAGGAAGCCCTTTCATTGTTTTTAACACCTCGCTCTCATTAAAACAGGAGCCCAATTTATAGAAAAATGAAGAGCATGAATCTGAATGAATCAACCATAAATGAATGAACAAATGTATGACAACAGGTCAGCTTTGCAGAAAGGAACACCTGCATGCCTAAGGCATGTCACCAAATTACCTCAACCCTGTCCAAAGTTACCAAGGAAAAGAGCACAAATCCCATCAGGATGCCTTTTCAGAGAAGTGACAAGTTCTCCTTCCCTTGCCCCAACTGGACAAAGATCTGCTGCACTCTCTCTTTTAAAGTGCCTCCTTTTTACAAGCTGTACAATCTTGGTCAAGTTACTGAACTTCTCCGAACTTCTGTTCCCTTATCTATTAAATTCTGAAGAATAGTATCTGCCGCATGAGTTGCAGTAAAGATTAAATGAGGGAATTCAAGAAAAGTGTCTACCACATGGATTATATCATAAGCTTAAAGATGCTGGGTACATTTTTAGACCAGACCACAATACCATGATAAATATCAATGGCATAATGGTTCTATGTTGTTACAATGTAATACCCACATGCTTTCATTCACTGTCCTGGTACCTACCCTGTTTGCCAGTATCATAATTTTTAATGTTTACAGGGAGAATGCAGCAGGGTAGCAGCCCTATAGGCATGAAGGGGCACAGAATCATGTACCAGGAGTCCTTCATGAATGCATCTCAACAAATATATCCTGGGTTGATGATGACCACAATTCATTCCCATTTTGAAGTTCCCTGCATTTTTTACCTCTTTTTCGCTCTGAATCTCCTACTCTTCTAATACCCATAGAGTTTCCCTCATTTCAAATCAGAGGCATGAGCACCTACAGCCACAGGAGGGGAAGTTTAGGATCTAACGCCTGTAGTATTTTTCAGACAGAAAACACTCTCCCAATGCCTCTACCCAGGAGATGGTAAACTACTCTAACATCCCAGCTGTTGCCCCTCCAAGCAGATTCACACACCTCTCGGCTAACACCCCCATTAGGTAGGCATCTAATCATGTTTACAGTTATTCATTATGACTGGCTACACAAATAGTGCCTTTGGTGTCAAACCGAATGGCCCCGTAGACCCCTGGTCCAAGACAGCTGGAAGGTACAGACAAATATTAAATAAGACACAGGCAGGAAAATCACATTCACTTCCTGGAGATAGAGCGAGACTAAAGCCAACCTGCTAGAGTCCTCCAGACCTCCAGGGTGGGGAGGCCCACAGCTAGCAGAGTGGGATCAAAAATCTGAGGTGCTTGGGGTTCAGAAAGCTTGCCAGCTCAGCTTCTGTGGGTGTCTGCAAGCAAGTATGCCAGCAAGAAAAACATGAACTGTTTTGCAGGGCAATCATCTTGAACCAGAAGGAGCAGTATGCCTTCTAAATACCAGGGAACATTCCTGAACCTCTGAGCTCATGCACACCTACAGTGACTCCGTGCACCTCTCCGTGGAATAATCTCTCCAAGAACACAAAGGACAGAAGTGCCCTTCACCACTTGCGATCATCTGAATCTAGAATCATGGGTGGGGGATGTACTGGGAGGGGGGTGGCAAATAATGACCTGAAGAGATGACCTGCAGTCCTCAGAATCCAGTATAATGAACACTCTGTGTTTAAACAAGGGGAACCTACACTTCCTCAAAAAGCATTTAGACACAGTCACATAACTGACAGTGAATCTAAGAACCCTAGAAAGAGCAGCATATTTCCCCACTGACACAGCTGTACTGAAAAATCAACCTATGGCTCTAAGGGAAATGAGAAAACACAACTGGTGATTTCTAGCATGGCACCCAATCTTCATTTTTGTGATCTCTCAATTCTCAGTTCAAGTATAAACAGACTTTTTTTTTTCCCTGAAGTAAGAAAAGGATTAAATAGGCAGTATGCTTTCTGAGTTCTGTGTAGCATATGTTCATAAGCTACCCTTTTGTAGCATTTATGGATGCATTCTGGAGTAGGGTTAAGCCAGAGCAAAATAATTTGGCATGCTTGCATTTGCTTTATCAGGAGAAGCAAGTTCAGTCTGCAGGGGCCATCCTGACCTGAGTGGCAAAGAAGCTTCCTGGAACCCTGAGGGGGATGCTGATTATTTTCCTTACAGGGATGCTCAAGCTGGGCCATCTTCCTTGCAAAATAGTAAATGAGCTTCATGCAAATTATCCTCAGGAAAGTGGTAGCTCAGGGGACAGCAGTGATCATTATTACACAAACTTAATTTCTGACCAACTTCAACAATCACCCTGCAGTATCTGCCCTGCCACACAACCTCAGGGTCAGCATTCCAATCCATCCCAGCCTAAAGACCACATTCAGCAGCAGATGTGCTTTCCAAATTTGTACGTCCACTTTTATATGCTATATCCACATGAGGGAATACAGCGCAGTCCTTAATGATGATGTAGTAGAAGAATTTTTAATGTTCACAATACAACATTAAGTGGAAAAAGCAGTATGTACAATTTTCTAAAGACATATCTATATGGAAAGAAATACCCCTAAATGCCATAGGTGGTCATTTCCACGCAGAAGGGTCATGAGTAATTTCTATTTTCTTCTCTTTTGCTGATCCGTTTCCCAAATATTCTTTTTCTCTTTTTAATAAATTTATTTATTTATATTGTATTTTTGGCTGTGTTGGGTCTTCATTGCTGTGCATGGGCTTTCTCTAGTTGTGGCAAGCAGGGGCTACTCTTCATTGCGGTGTGCGGGCTTCTCATTGTAGTGGCTTCTCTTGTTGTAGAGCAGGGGCTCTAGGCACACGGGCTTCAGTAGTTGTGGCGTGCGGGCTCAGTAGCTGTGGCTCGCGGGCTCTAGAGCACAGGCTCAATAGTTGTGGCACACGGGCTTAGTTGCTCTGCGGCATGTGGGATCTTCCTGGACCAGGGCTCGAACCCATGTCCCCTGCACTGGCAGGCAGATTCTTAACCACTGCGCCACCAGGGAAGTCCCCCCAAATATTCTGAAATGTAAATGTATTAGCCTTGTAATACAAATAAAGTAATTATAAAGTGATTTAAAGATATATTGATAGATTGGTGAGAGTGACATCACCAAGATGGCAACATAGGTTGTTCCTGACTTTGCTCCCCTTTACAAGAAGAACTAACAACTATTCAAGAACAAGAACAAGACACCATTGAGAGAATCTTAGAACATGGGGTGAGGTTAAAGCACCCCTGTGTACTACAGAGACCAACAAAGACCACATTAGAAGGTAAGGGAAGTGGCTGCACATTGACCACATTGCCCCTCCCCAGGCTAGCATAGCACCACGTGGAGAGGTCTCCCCCGAGTCTCTAGTTCCTTCAGTGGGAAGGAGAACACAGTGGATAAAACCAGGACCCCTAGTATTGTGGGTCACTTTACAGGAGCCCCTACTCTAATCTCACACCACAGAGACTGCAGGGGAATCTTCGGGGCTCAACCACTGGGAACCTGACTGTGATGGAGATGAGGGAGAAGCTTCTAACAACCAGCACAGGGATCTTGGCAGACTAAGTTCATACCTGCAGTGCTCAAGTAGTAATCCCAGAGGCTCTGCCCATGTGCAGAACCAAGCAGAGGGCACACTGTGACCAGGGAACCCAACAGAGTAACAGATCTGCCTGATCCTCAAAGGAGGAATTATGCCAGCGCTAAAGCCGAGTTTGCCCACACCCAGGCAAGGAGCTGAATCACAGCCCCACCCGCTGTGGAGAGCATCTTCTGGTCCCATTTGACCAGAAGGGCTAGAGAAAACTCCTGGAAGCTGAGCAGCCCAGCTGTGCTCAAGCCAAGAGGCAGGCAAGGAGAGCTGATTGCCCCCAGAGCAAAGCTACTACCAGGTATAGAGCACCACCATGCTATGCACAAGCAGGAGGATTAACTCACAGCCAAGGCTGAGGGTAGCTCACTGCCCCCACCCCGCCACCTACACCAAAGAGCTGGTTTGGGAAACTGAGAGGAGCCTGAAGTGACCCCCTCCCCCTGCAAACCAGGCAAGGGATCTTGCCCATTATGGAGCAGGTTATTCTGCTACATCTGACCAGAAGGGCTGGAGATAACTCTTGGAAGCTATGTGGCCCAGCAGCACTTGAGCCAAGAGGTAGGTAAAGCAAATAGTTTGCAAAGCAAAGCCAGTGGCCCTGTTCAGTCAGGGAACTTGGGGTGCAGGTTGGCTTGAGTTAAGATAACAAAGATCTCTAGCAGCTTTAGAGCTGCTTCTCCCACTGCACCTAGGCAGGAAATCTAATTCATAGCCCCGCTCATTGCTGAATATAGCCATCAGCCTGTTCAACCAGGTAATATACCCAGAACACATGGGAAGATGCATAGCCCATTCAATAGTCCTATGCATACTGGTGCTTACACAGAGAGCACTGCCCGTGGCACTCCCCACCTGCAGAGAAAAACCTGTGGCTTCACCTGACCAGGGATACATTTCACACTCTGAACTGATTCAGGTCCCCAAACGATGAGCTGTACAGGCCCTGCGTCCTGCTACCCTGCCAGAGCAAGGAAGCTAAATTGTAGCCCCATCTACTACAAAATATCAGTCCCAACCATCTAGTAAGCCTGACCAGTGAATCCAGGCAACAGTGGAGACAATCCAATAGCCTCACTGGGTAAGGAACCAAGCCAGCAGTCCTATACAGCTGTTCTCAGCCAGTTATTCTCAGCCCATCCCCATCCTCAGAGCTCAAACAGTTGTCTTGTCCCAAAATAGACCATAACAGCAGGTCCCACCTGCCTAAGGACATCACTAGCAAACACACTCAGAAACTGAGCTGACTGGTGAAAAACTGTCTGTACCAAAGCAAGCCTGTAAAGTCCAGAAGAGGAGCCCTATTACTCAAATGAGCAGATACCAATGTAAAGAATTAAGGATCATGAAAAAGCAAGTAAATATGACACCACCAAAGGAAAATAATAAAGCTGCAATAACTGATCCTAGAGAAATGGAGATATATAAACTGTCAAAGAATTCAGAATAATCCTCTTAAGGATATTTAGTGAACTACAAGAAAACACAGACAACTAAACAAAATTACACAAGCAATGCATGAACAAAACAAGAAGCTTAACTATTAAAAAAACAACATCAACCAGAAATCCTAAAGTTGGAAAATATAAATACTGAACCAAAGAAATCAATAGAGTTTCAAAAGTAGACTCAACCATGCAGAAGAAAGAATCAATGACCTGGAAGATAGGACACTGGAAATTACCCAGAGAAACAAAAAGTAAAAAGAATAAAAAACAGTAAAGTAAGCCTACTGGAATTACGGGAAACAATGAAAAGAAATAATATTCACAGTATTCCAGAGAGAGAAGAGAAACAGAAAGGGACACAAAGTATATTTAAAACAATAATGGCTGAAAACGTCTGGAACCTGAGGAAAGAAACAGACATCCAGATCCAGAGGCCCAAAGGATTCCAAAAAAGTTGAACCCAAATAGGGCTATACTAAGACACATTACAATTAAATTATCAAAAGTCAAAGACAAAGAAAAAAATTTAAGAACAGCAAGAGAAAAGAGAGAAGTTACATACAAAGGAATTCCCAAAAGACTATGGGCAGATTTATCAACAGAAATTTTTAGGCCAGGAAAAAATGGGATCACAAAATCAAAATACTGAAAGAAAATAACTGTCAACCAAGAATTCTATACCCAGTGATGCTGTCCTTCAGAAACAAGGGAGAGATAAAGACATTTCCTAACAAACAAAAGCTAAGGGAATTCATTACCACCAGACCTGCCTTACAAGAAATGCTAAAGGGAGGTCTTTGAGTGGAAGTAAAAGAATGCTAATTAACATCATAAAAACAAAGAAGGTAGTACAAATCTCACTGGTAATGATAAATATACAGTCACAGTTAGATTCTGCAATATGGTAATAGTGGTGCATCACTCACTTAAAACTAATTTAAAAAAATTTTTTTAATAAATTTACTTATGTATTTGTTTATTTTTGGCTGTGTTGTGTCTTTGTTGCTGCACGTGGGCTTCCTCTAGTTGTGGCAAGCAGGGGCTACTCTTCATTGTGGTGTGCAGGCTTCTCATTGCAGTGGCTTCTCTTGTTGCGGAGCACAAGCTCTAGGCACATGCTCTTCAGCAGTTGTGGCACGCAGGCTCAACAGTTGTGGCTCGTGGGCTCTAGAGCGCAGGCTCAGTAGTTGTGGCGCACAGGCTTAGCTGCTACGCAGCATGTGGGGTCTTCCTGGACCAGGGATTGAACCCAGGCCCCTTGCATTGGCAGGTGGATTCTTAACCACTGCACCACCAGGGAAGTCCCTAAAAGTTTTTTTTTTTTTTAAGCAGTAAAAATAACCACAAGCACAATCATCTGTTATTAGTTATACAATATATAAAATGTGGACAGGAAGAGAAGTAAAAGTGTAAAGTTTATGAATTCTACTGAAATTAAGTTGTTATAGGTTTAAAATAGGGTGTCATAAGTTTAAGAAATTTTACGTAAGCCTCATGGTAGCCACAAGGGAAAATTCTGTAGTAATTAGACAAAGGAACACAATAAAGAAGTTAAAGCATACTGATACCAAAAGACATTAAATGATAAAAAGGCATCAGGATAAGAAACAAGGAACAACAAATCTACAAAACAACCAGAAAACAACAAACAAAATGGCAATAGTAAGTCCTTACCTATCGATAATAACTTTAAACATAAATAAATTAAATTCTCCAATTAAAAGACACCGAATGGTTGAATGGATAAAAAACAAGATCTAACAATATACCGCCTGCCAAAGAATCACTTCAGCCTTAACAATATACATAGACTAAGGGTGAAAGAACATTTCAAGCAAATGGTAACCCTAAAAAAAGCAGAGATAGTTATACAGCTGTCCCTCAGTATACACAGGGAATTGGTTCCAAGAACCCCCAAGGATACCAAAATCCATGGACACTCAAGTCCCTTATATAAAATGGCATAGTATTTGCATATTACCTACACACATCCTCATATATACTTTAAATCATCTCTAGATTACTTAAAACACCTAATACAATGTAAATGCTATGTTAAATAGTTGTAAACACAATGTAAGCAGTTGCTGCTACACAGCAAATTTCTTCCTGATTTCAAGCTATACTATATAGCTATAGTCATCAAAACAGTTTGATATTGGCATAAAAACAGATAAATAGGGCTTCCCTGGTGGTGCAGTGGTTGAGAGTCCGCCTGCCGAGGCAGGGGACACGGGTTCGTGCCCCGGTCCGGGAAGATCCCACATGCCGTGGAGCGGCTGGGCCCGTGGGCCATGGCCACTGAGCCTGCGTGTCCAGAGCCTGTGCTCCGCAACTGGAGAGGCCACAGCAGTGAGAGGCCCACGTACCGCAAAGGAAAAAAAAAACAAAACAGACAAATAGACCAATGGAGCAGAACTGAGAGCCCAAACTCAAGCATATATGGAAAACTAATATTTGACAAGGGAGCCAAAGATACTCAATGGAAAAAAGACAGTCTCTTCAATAAATGGTGCCAGGACAATTGGATATTCACATGTAAAAGAATGAAACTGGACCCATATCTCACACCATCCACAAAAATTAACTCAAAATGGATTAAAGACTTAAATGTAAAACCTGAAACCATGAAACTGCTAGAAGAAAATACAGGAACAAAGCTCCTTGACACGAGTTGTATTCATGAATTTTTTAAAGCATAAGCATAAGCAACAAAATCAAAAATAAACAAGTGGGAATATATCAAACAAAAAACTTTCTGCACAGCAAAAGAAACCATCAATAAAGTGAAAAGATAAACCTATTGAATGGGAAAAACATTTGCAAACCATGTATCTAATAAGGTTTAATATCCAATATATATAAAGAACTCATATAATTCAATAGCAAAAAATCAAATAACCCAATTAAAAAATGGGCAAAGGACCTGAACAGACATTTCTCCAAAGAAGATATACAAAAGGTCAACAGGTACATGAAAAGATGCTCAACATTACTATCATTAGGGGAATGCAAATTAAAACCATGAGACATCACCTCATGCCTGTTAGACTAGCCATTACCGAAGAGATGAGCGACAACAAATGCTGACATGGATGTAGGAAAAAAGGGTACCCTTCTGTATTATTGGTAGGATTATAAATTGGTATAGCCATTATAGAAAACAGTATGGAAGAGCCTAAAAAAATAAAATAAAATAAAATAATGAGCTACCATATGATGCAGCAATTCCACTTCTGGGAATATATCCAAAGGAAACAAAAACACTAACTTGAAAAGCTATCTGCACCCCCATTTTCACAGCAGCATTATTTACAATACCCAAGAAATGGTAACAACTTAAGCGTCCATCCATGTATATACGGTATATATATACAATGAAATATTATTCAGCCACAAAAAAGAAGAAATCCTACCATTTGTGACACCATGGAGGGACCTTGAAGGCATTATGCTAATGAAATAAGTCAGAGAAAGAAAGACAAATGTTCTATGATTTCACTTATATGTGGGATCTTAAAAAATAAAATAATACTTATAGAAAAAGAGATCAGACTTCTGATTTTCGGAAATGAAGGGTGGCGGGGAGGAGTTGGAGGAAGGCAGTCAAAAGGTACAAACTTCCAGGCTTCCCTGGTGGCGCAGTGGTTGAGAGTCCGCCTGACGATGCAGGGGACACGGGTTCGTGCCCCAGTCCGGGAAGATCCCACATGCTGCAGAGCGGCTGGGCCCGTGAGCCATGGCCGCTGGGCCTGCGCGTCCGGAGCCTGTGCTCCGCAACGGGAGAGGCCACAACAGTGAGAGGCCCGCATACCGCAAAAAAAAAAAAAAAAAAAAAAAGGTACAAACTTCCAGTTATAAATTAGTACTAGAGATGAAACGTACAACATGATAACTACAGCTAACACTGCTGCATGATATATAGTAAAATTAAGAGAGTAAACCTTAAAAGTTCTCATCACAAGGAGATTTTTTTTCCTTTTTTCCTTTTTTTTCTTTTTATTGTGTCTATATGAGAAGATGAGAGTTAGCTGAACCTATTGTGGTAACCATTTCAAAGTATATGTAAATCAAACCATCATGCTGTACACTTTAAAGTTATCAGTGATGTCAATTATTTCTCAATAAAACTGGAGGAAAAAAAGATATAGACTGGCATTTTAAAAAGTGTTTTTCATCTTCAAAATAAAGAAGCATTCCCATTAAAGCATTCCCAATATAAATGACCTGCACCATTGAGAAAGAACTACCATATATCTCAGGTTCAACTTTGTTATTATCACCACTACTAATTACTTCTTAAGTATGTGCTGTATGCAGTACCCTGCAGAAGGCATCAGTAGTCAACTAAGTAACTCAGGTAGTAACTATGTTATTTACATCACCAGGACTCTACCAGTGTTACTAATGTTGGAGAATCTAAAGACCAGCATTTCAGGGACTTCCCTGGTGGTCCAGTGGCTAAGACTCCGCGCTCTCAATGCAGGGGGCCTGGGTTCGATCCCTGGTCAGGAAACTAGATCCCACATGCCACAACTAACAGTTCAATGCTGCAATAAAGATCCCACATGCTGCAACTAAAAAGATCCCTCATGCTGCAACTAAAAGATCCCTGATGCTGCAACTGAAGATCTCCCATGCCACAACTGAACCTACATGCCGCAACTAAGAACCGGTGCAGCCAAATAAATAAATAAATATTTTAAAATAATAATAATAAAAAAAATAAAAAGCAGCATTTAACAGGGGTGTTAATCCATTCACCTGCCCTATATTCCACCTTCTCAGAAAATCTCTCCCAATCCTGCTGAATAGAATTAAGTAGAATTAAGTAGACAGCCAGCCAAGTGGACCTTGTGCCTGGGACACAGAGGACTCCAACAAAGATGGGCACCTGACCTATAGCAAGCCACTTAGACACTTTCCCCCAGGAAAGAGGAATTGGAATGTAGTAATTCCTGTTAGTCTCTATCAACCTCTTGAATGGGGCAGAGAGAGCTGCAGAGGCAGTCAGGGTGGAGGGGGCAATGCAGACCAAAGCAGCCAGTATGCCGGGGAAGCAGAGGAGAGGCTATGCAGCTCCCAAGACAGGCACTGTGCTTTAGGATAGACACACTGAGAGACAGTGTGGAACAGACACGTTTATCCATTTACCTGTCCTGCTCCTGTTAGCTCTTGAGAGTCAACCACTTCCTGGTCCAGTGCCTCACGAAGCTCTCGGTCCTGCCTGCCCTTAAATCAGTAAGCTGTCCTGTGGTCTCATAGGAAGTGCCACATCTTTTGTTGTTTTTGTTGCTGTTTGTTTTGCTTCTTGAAAACAAATGAATCCCAAGACACAGTTACAAGGATCAAAACTATAATCCCTCTTTCCCCACTCTGCATGGCTGATTGTTCCCCTCCCCCTTGTCATTCCTTCAGATCTCAGCTAAAATATCATTAACTCAAAGAAGCCCTCCCAGACCACTCCAAAGGAGGAGGTTTGCTCTGCTTTGCCTCCTGTTGTTTCCTGTATAGGACTTAACATAACTTTTAATAATGCATGCATTGTTTAATAGTTATGCTCTGTCTCCCGCCCTAGACTGTAAAATCATCAGCAGGGCTCGTGTTTCTTGCACCTCATACAGCACGTTCCTGGCACACCACAGGAAGTCAGTGGCATTGAACGCATAGGTTAGTCTCGTATATGAGTGTCTTACCTCCACAAACCCAAGAGCCTAGGGAAGGTGAGATTATCCTAGCTCAGGGGTAAATCCTGATTAGTTTAAACCAGAGAATGGGTTATAGTTGCTCAGATATCCACCCCTTTAGCCCCTAGGGCAGCCAGGTCAGCCAGATCCCCCACCCACACCCTCCCACACTCTCGAAACACACACACACACACCAACCACCTCCAGCTGTGAGCAGCCTCTTCTGTTTACTTAATGTTCTGACCAGATGTTATCATTTTCTATGTGTACCATGACAAGAACAAACTTAAATTGGAAAGCACCAATTTAAGCCAATCAAGGTAATCCCATCCCGTGTGCCACTGTCTGACTTAGGAAGGAGTATGTAGCTGCAATCAGCCAAATGCAACCCAAGGAGAAGCCTGCTGGAGAGGTTACAGAAAAGGCCCCTTGCATTTAAAAAGGGACACACAAGAATAGACAGTCTCTTATACCAATGCATGCTACTTATGTGCAGGTGACCCCCCAAAATGAAGCAGGCATCTTAGGACCAAGAGGGCAGCCAGTCGGAGGACCAAGTCAGCACACTGAAGGTGGCAGAGAAAAAAGAGCAAGAATTGAAGACTCTAATGACATTGCTGAGTCACTGAATTAACAAAACCTGGAACTACCTCCCTCAGGATGTTTAGTTCCTTGAGATAGCTCATTTTCTTTATTCTGATGGGTTTTATTTTGTGTTCAAATGTAAGTTAGTAGAGAAATTCACAAAATAATTGCCAATGCTTAGCAACCTGTCAACAGCCTAGTGCTCAAAATCCTCTCCCTGCCGCACAGTGACAACCATCAAAGGCACCCTGGTGGGTCCCCAGTTGCTTGGCACCAGGAAAAAGTGGATTGAGGTTGGATTCCAGACATTCAGAGCCAGGGTTCCGTAATGCCTTTCCATCAATCATGACAACCATGGGGCTCAGCAGGTAGACATGGAGAGGGTAGGAAGCTTCTTTTTTTAATTCCCTTACTATCTATTCCCCTTTTTTTTTTTTTTGTGGTACGTGGGCCTCTCACTGTTGTGGCCTCTCCCATCGCGGAGCACAGGCTCCTGACGTGCAGGCTCAGCGGCCATGGCTCATGGGCCCAGCCACTCCACGGCATGTGGGATCTTCCTGGATGGGGGCATGAACCCGTGTCCCCTGCATCGGCAGGCAGACTCTCAACCACTGCGCCATCAGGGAAGCCCTCTATTCCTATTTTGAGTAGACTTTTGACTATTTGCAACAAAAACTATCTTCACTGATAAATCTATCTTCACATAATTAGCAGCAAATTAATGTGACCTCCTTTGAGCAAAAGACTCAGGAAAAATGGTATAGAGATTCATAATTCTGCCCATATTTCTCCAAACCTTCAGATGATGGGTCTTAAGTGAATTTTTCCCAAAAAGGAAGACAACTGAGATGCCAGGAAAAGTATTAACCGTGTGATCATCTGACACACTCTCTCCATCATGAGAGTCATAAAGCACCCCACGAATGCTGATGCATCTCCTTGTCTCACCAGTGAATTTGGGGCAGCATAATTTAAAGATATCAATTGATATGTTTTGTTATTCCTCCTGTGTATATTTTTCCCTTTCTTATCTCAAGAACGTCAACATTCCCTTTATCTTTGGGGCATGTCCAAAAGCAGAAAGCACTAGAAGAAATCTCTAACCCTCAAAATCCAACCCCCACTAAAGATTTTTCTTTCAAAAGCCTAAACTCATGGTGCTAGACACCAGCATTTCTGGACAGGGATACAGACAAATTTCGATTGTTCTGTTCCATTTAAACTGTTCTGTTTCCTTTGATCTTGTTTACCTAAAATTGTGCTTTCCCACTATTGGGGAGAGGCTAGAGGTTTTCCAGTTCCTTAAAGTAGTGGAAGTTGGCACCTTGTTCCCTAGCAGAAACTCTAGGGAAGTGATAGGACTTTTGATGGGAATTGTGAGGGGATACAGGGAAAATAAATATTGGGGCCCTGAAGCCACAGTAAAAGATCCTGTGTCTATGTCCTTTGCACAGACACAGCAGGGTCAACTAATACTGCATGGACAAGGAGCTTCCCAGGGTGACCAGCATGGACTAAGAATCAGAAGGCCTTTTCCTGAATGTTCTTTGCTAGGCAAGACCTGCAGCACTTCTGCATCAATGACACTAAGTGAGCAGAAACCCTAAACATCACTGAAATAGCACTTCCAAAATTTAGAGGTAAAAAAAAAATGTAACCAAGTACGCATGCATGTGTGATTAAAATTCATGCATGCAACATTCAAAACAATTTTTCAAAATTAAACCTTTAATTCAGAATGCAAACTAGGTTTGTATTTTTAATTGGCTTGACATGTCATGAGCTCCCAAAGGACACCACACTATCAGTCCAAGTTCCCACTAGTTATTCAATATATTACAAGTCCTGCTACCTTAAAAAAGGAAAATTAACTGTAAGATAGACAGTTCCATAGCTGGTGAATACTACTGAACATTTTCAAAACATTCAAATAAAAGGCAATAACAGAATGCCTTTATTTTTTCTCTAAATAACGCCACACCCATTCATGACACATAACTATATTTCCCTCAATGTGCTAGGAATTAATGAAAATTGAAAATAAAGAAAAGAAGTGCCCTATATACAAGGCACTTTATAAAATTGAGATTCCCAAATAATACAAAAGCATTTTCAAGTCACACATGGGATATGAAGTGAAAATATTCTTGGAGAAAATCTTCTCTAATAATACTTCTCTACTTCAGAGGGTGCTGGCAAGCTATATTAACACTTTTAGATCTTCAAATAAAACTCCTATAGAAATGCAAAGTATTATTATTTTAGTTCTGAAATAATTTCACACCTAGGGATGAGAAAACCCCAGGCCAAATTTTACTGCTTCTCTCCTGCCTGATAAACAAGAAATGCCACAAGCAGTGGGGAAAGGGGGAGGATGGAAATCAAACAGAACAAAGACATCAAAATTTCTCCTTTACGTGAGCTCTGTATTTCCGCTAGATGTCACTTTTGGGGATTCTCAGAAAAAAACTGAGTCCCTTTAAGGTCAGGGTTAAGTACAGGGACAATCTTCTCATTGACTTTATACCAGATAAAGTAACAACCAGCTGAGCTGAAAAAAATTACCTTGTCCACTTCTGTGGGGCACAGTTCCTCCCAAAGCACTTGCCAAACTTAAAAATGACTGTATAAATCATTACCTGAATCACCCACCAGTGCGAGCTGACCTAAGAGGAAAGCAACTGCTTTAATGGATACCACAATTTCTGCTCAGCTACTGAGAGCACTGTACAGGACTGTCATTTGTTGCTGCTGATGGAAGTGGTGGCGGTGATGATGGTGGATATGATCATGTAGATGATCATGATGGTGATGACGGTGATTGAAGTTCTCAAAACGTACTGATCAATGGAATCACTTATGGAGCTTTTAAAAATACAGATTTTTGGTCCCCTCCCCAGAACTACTTATTCTGAATCTCTGAAGAAAGAACTCAAGTTTGGTTTTTACTGATTTTTGTTTTGTTTTATTTTGTTTTTGCAGTACGCGGGCCTCTCACTGTTGTGGCCTCTCCTGTTGCAGAGCACAGGCTCCAGACGCACAGGCTCAGTGGCCATGGCTCACAGGCCCAGCCACTCCACGGCATGTGGGATCTTCCCAGACCGGGGCACGAACCCGTGTCCCCTGCATCAGCAGGCGGACTCTCAACCACTGCGCCACCAGGGAAGCCATTTTGTTTTTTTAATATAGCCTTTAGGATAACAACTGAAGTGATAGTGTTTGTAAATAATCTCATGATCAGGAATGCAGGCTTTGTAGGCAGACTAGCTGAAGTCTAATTCCAAACCTAAGACTTATTAGCTGTGTGACTCTAGGCAAAATCCTTAGCCTTAAGCCTCAATTTCGACATCAATAAAATGGAAACTCTATTACTACCTACCTCATAAGGTAGAGCCTAAGCAATTTTTTTTAAAGCATACGTTACTTCCAAGGAAGACAGAAGGTTATATGTTAAAGAAAATATTAACGACCGCAATAACACAATAATGTAAATATTATATATTGATTTAAACAAAAAATTGTAGTATTATTTTAGGAGCCTGTGGGGACCAAAAGTGGTAGGAGTGGGAGTGTCAAAGAGCTACTGCTAAACTTGACGTACCTGGAAAAAAATTATAAGCACGTTACTTAGAAACAGAGAGATAAACACCAGAACTATCAGAGTTAAAAGCTGCAATTTGGGGGAGGGGGTCAGAAGAGACAGAGAAAGGTCGAAGAAGGGGTTGCTGTGCAGTTTTTCAGTATTTGCTTTTTAGTGCTGTTTTATTCAAACAATGTAGGTATGTTGCTTTGATAAAAATAAAAATGAACTTCAAAAGATAATTAATAGTGTGCAAAAGCATAAATATTGGAGGTCTTTTTTTTTTTTTTTTTTTTTTTTTGCAGTACGCGGGCCTTTCACTGTCGTGGCCTCTCCCATTGCAGAGCACAGGCTCCGGACGCGCAGGCTCAGCGGCCATGGCTCACGGGCGCAGCCGCTCCGTGGCATGTGGGATCTTGCTGGACTGGGGCATGAACCCGTGTTCCCTGCATTGGCAGGCAGACGCCCAACCACTGCGCCACCAGGGAAGCCCCTATTGGAGGTCTTTATAAACTAGGATTAACATAAAGTTTTTCAGTTTACCAAAACTTGCTTTTTTTAAAAACTGATTGATATACTCCCCCCAAAATGTACCACCAAAATGTCCAGTTCATAGTAAGTAAACACTTACTATGCCCCTGGCACACTGTTTAAGTCCTAGAAAGACATTTGTTGAATTGAATTGAGAACAGCAGAAATATGAAGGTAGAAGATGAAGCACAGTGTGTGCGCAGAGTTGGGAACATGGCCCCTTGGAACTGAAGTGTCCTGTGCAGCCACTTCGCACTGGGAACTCTGGTCTGAAGTGCCGGGTGCAAGGCCTCAGCACTTGGCACCCTAAGAACAAGTGAAACTAGACGAAGCACAAAGGAAAAGGAAAAAACAAAAGGTGGAGACCTTCAAGACAGCAGAGGAGTAAGACGTGGAGATTACCTTCCTCCCCACAAATACATCAGAAATATATCTACATGTGGAACAACTCCTACAGAAAACCTACTGAACACTGGCAGAAGACCTCAGACTTCCCGAAAGATATATATTTTTTTCCTTTATCACTTATTGTGAGTGTGTATGTCTATGCTTCTTTGTATGATTTTGCCTGTATAGCTTTGCTTTTACCATTTCTCCTACGGTTCTGTCGGTCCAGTTTTTTTTTAGTATACTTTTTAGAGCTTCCTATCATTGGTGGATCTGTTTCTTGGTTTCGTTACTCTCTTCTTTCTTTCTTTTTCTTTTCATATTATGTTTTAATTTTTTTATTTTTAATGATTTTCTTGTATTTTTTATTTCAATAACTTTATGTTATGTATTTATTTTTTCTTTCATTTCTTCTCTTTTTCGTTTTTTTTTTTTTTTTTTTTTTTGGTGGTACGCGGGCCTCTCACTGCTGTGGCCTCTCCCGTTGCGGAGCACAGGCTCCGGATGCACAGGCTCAGCAGCCATGGCTCACGGACCCAGTCACTCCGCGGCACGTGGGATCTTCCCAGACCAGGGCACGAACCCGTGTCCCCTGCATCAGCAGGTGGACTCCCAACCACTGCGCCACCAGGGAAGCCCCATTTCTTCTCTTTTTCTCCCTTTTCTTATGAGCTGTGTGGCTGACAGGGTCATGATGCTCTGGCCAGGTGTTAGGTCTGTGCCTCTGAGGTGAGAGAGTCGAGTTCAGGACATTGGTCCACCAGAGACCTCCCAGCTCCACGTAATATCAAAGGGCAAAAGCTCTCCTAGAAATCTCCATCTCAATGCTAAGACCCAGCTCCACTCAACGACCAGAAAGCTACAGTGCTGGACAACCTATGCCAAACAACAAGCAAGACAGGAACACAACCCCACCCATTCGCAGAGAAGCTGCCTAAAATCATAATAAGTTCACAGACACCCCAAAACACGCCACCGGACATGGTCCTGCCCACCAGAAAGACAAGATCCAGCCTCATCCACCAGAACACAGGCAGCAGTCCCCTCCACCAGGAAGCCTACACAACCCACTGAACCAACTTCACCCACTGGAGGCAGACACAAAAAACAACGGGAACTACAAATCTACAGCCTGTGAAAAGGAGACCCCAAACACAGTAAGTTAAGCAAAATGAGAATAAAGAGAAACACACAGCATATGAAGGAGTAAGGTAAAAACCCACCAGACCAAACAAACAAAGAGGAAATAGGCAGTCTGCCTGAAAAACAATTCAGAGTAATGATAGTAAACATGATCCAAAATCTTGGAAATAGAATAGAGAAAACACAATACACAGTTAACAAGGACCTAGAAGAAGTAAAGAGCAAAAAAAAAAAAAATGATGAACACCACAATACATGAAATTAAAATTCTCTAGAAGGAATCAATAGCAGAAAAACTGAGGCAGAAGAATGGATAAGTGACCTGGAAGATAAAATAATGGAAATAACTACCACAGAGCAGAATAAAGAAAAAAGAATGAAAAGAATTGAGGACAGTCTCAGAGACCTCTGGGAAAACATTAAACACACCAACATTCAAATTATAGGGGTCCCAGAAGAAAAAGAGAAAAAGAAGAGGACAGAGGAAATATTTGAAGAGATTATAGTTGAAAACTTCCCTAATATGGGAAAGGGATTAGGCAGTCAAGTCCAGGAAGCACAGAGAGCCCCATACTGGATAAATCCAAGGAGAAACACGCCAAGACACATATCAATCAAACTACCAAAATTTAAATATGAAGAAAAAATATTAAAAGCAGCAAAGGAAAAACAACAAATAACATACAAGGGAATACCCACAAAGTTAACAGCTGATCTTTCAGCA
Organism: Mesoplodon densirostris; assembly: GCF_025265405.1. NCBI lineage: Eukaryota > Metazoa > Chordata > Mammalia > Artiodactyla > Ziphiidae > Mesoplodon > Mesoplodon densirostris. The sequence continues at coordinate 81,587,036 of NC_082670.1, forward strand.
GAAACTCAGCAAGCCAGAAGGGAGTGGCAGGACATATTTAAAGTGATGAAAGGGAAAAACCTACAACAAAGATTACTCTATCCAGCAAGGATCTCATTCAGATTTGACAGAGAAATTAAAACCTTTACAAACAGGCAAAAGCTAAGAGAATTCAGCACCACTAAACCAGCTTTACAACAAATACTAAAGACATTTCTCTAGGCAGGAAACACAAGAGAAGGAAAAGACCTACATTAACAAACCCAAAACAATTAAGAAAATGGGAATAGGAACATACATCTCGATACTTACCTTAAATGTAAATGAATTAAATGCTCCAACCAAAAGACATAGACTGGCTGAATGGATATAAAAACAAGACCAATATATATGCTGTCTACAAAAGACGCACTTCAGACCTAGGGACACAAACAGACTGAAAGTGAGGGGATGGAAAAAGATATTCCATGCAAATGGAAATCAAAAGAAAGCTAGAGTAGCAATTCTCATATCAGACAAAATAGACTTTAAAACAAAGTATTACAAGAGACAAAGAAGGACACTATATAATGATCAAGGGATCAATCCAAGAAGAAGATATAACAATTGTAAATATTTATGCACCCAACATAGGAGCACCTCAACACATAAGGCAAATACTAACAGCCATAAAAGGGGAAATCGATAGTAACACAATCATAGTAGGGGACTTTAACACCCCACTTTCACCACAAAACAGATCATCCAAAACAAAAATAAATAAGGAAACACAAGCTTTAAATGATACATTAAACAAGATGGATTTAAATGATATTTATAGAACATTCCATCCAAAAACAACTGAATACACATTCTTCTCAAGTGCTCATGGAAAATTCTCCAGGATAGATCATATCCTGGGTCACAAAACAACCCTTGATAAATTTAAGAAAACTGAAATCATATCAAGTATCTTTTCTGACAACATGCTATGAGACTAGATATCAATTACAGGAAAAAAATCTGTAAAAAATACAAATACATGGAGGATAAACAATACACTACTTAATAACCTAGAGATCACTGAAGAAATCAAAGAGGAAATCAAAAACTACCTAGGAACAAATGACAATTAAAGCACGACAACCCAAAACCTATGGGATGCAGCAAAAGCAGTTCTAAGAGGGAAGTTTATAGCAATACAATCCTACCTTAAGAAACAAGAAACATCTCAAATAAACAACCTAACCTTACACCTAAAGCAATTGGAGAAAGAAGAACAAAAAAACCCAAAGTTAGCAGAAGGAAAGTAATCATAAAGATCAGATCAGAAATAAATGAAAAAGAAATGAAGGAAACGATAACAAAGATCAATAAAACTAAAAGCTGGTTCTTTGAGAAGATAAACAAAATTGATAAACCATTAGTTAGACTCATCAAGAAAAAAAGGGAGAAGACTCAAATCAATAAAATTAGTAATGAAAAAGGGGAAGTAACAACCGACACTGCAGAAATACAAACAATCATGAGAGATTACTACAAGCGACTACATGCCAATAAATTAGACAACCTGGAAGAAATGGACAAATTCTTAGAAATGCACAACCTTCGGAGACTGAACCAGAAAGGAATAGAAAATATGAACACACCCATCACAAGCACTGAAATTGAAACTGTGATTAAAAATCTTCGAACAAACAAAAGCCCAGGACCAGATGGCTTCACAGGCGAATTCTATCAAACATTTAGAGAAGAGCTAACACCTATCCTCAGACTCTTCCAAAATACGCAGAGGGAGGAACAGTTCCAAACTCATTCTACGAGGCCACCATCACCCTGATACCAAAACCAGACAAAGATGTCACAAAAAAGAAAGTTACAGACCAATATCACTGATGAACACAGATGCAAAAATCCTCAACAAAACACTAGCAAACAGAATCCAACAGCAAATTAAAAGGATCATACACCATGATCAAGTGGGGTTTATCCCAGGAACACAAGGATTCTTCAAAATACGCAAATCAATCAATGTGATACACCATATTAACAATTTGAAGGATAAAAACCATATGATCACCTCAATAGATGCAGAAAGGGCTTTTGACAAAATTCAACACTCATTTATGATAAAAACCCTAGAGAAAGTAGGTATAGAGAGAACTTAACTCAACATAATAAAGGCCACATATGACAAACCCACAGCCAACGTCGTTCTCAATGGTGCAAAACTGAAACCATTTCCTCTAAGATCAGGAACAAGACAAGGTTATCCACTCTCACCACTATTATTAAACATAGTTTTGGAAGTTTTAGCCATGGCAATCAGAGAAAAAAAAGAAATAAAAGGAATCCAAATTGGAAAAGAAGAAGTAAAGCTGTCACTGTTTGCAGATGACATGATAGTAAACACAGAGGATCCTAAAGATGCTACCAGAAAACTACTAGAGCTAACCAATGAACTTGGTAAAGTAGCAGGATACAAAATTAATGCACAGAATGCACAGAAAACTCTTGCATTCCTATACACTAATGATGAAAAATCTGAAAGAGAAATTAAGGAAACACTCCCATTTACCATTGCAACAAAAAGAATAAAATACCTAGGGATAAAGCTATCTAAGGAGACAAAAGACCTGTATGCAGAAAACTATAAGACACTGATGAAAGAAATTAAAGACAATACAAACAGATGGAGAGATATACCATGCTCCTGGATTGGAAGAATCAACATTGTGAAAATGACTCTACTATCCAAAGCAATCTACAGATTCAATACAATCTCTACCAAACTACCAAAGGCATTTTTCACAGAACTAGAACAAAAAATTTCACAATTTGTATGGAAACACAAACGACCCCGAATAGCCAAAGCAATATTGAGAACGAAAAACGGAGCTAGAGGAATCAGGCTCCCGGACTTCAGACTATACTAAAAAGCTACGGTCAATCCAGACAGTATGGCACAAAAACAGAAATATAGATCCATGGAACAGGATAGAAGGCCCAGAGATAAAACCACACACATATGGTCACCTTATCTTTGATAAAGGAGGAAGGAATGTACAGTGGAGAAAGGACAGCCTCTTCAATAAGTGGTGCTGGGAAAACTGAACAGCTACATGTAAAAGAATGAAATTAGAACACTCCCTAACACCATACACAAAAATAAACTCAAAATGGATTAAAGACCTAAATGTAAGACCAGACACTATCAAACTCTTAGAGGAAAACATAGGCAGAACACTCTATGACATAAATCACAGCAAGATCCTTTTTGACCCACCCGCTAGAGAAATGGAAATAAAAACAAAAATAAACAAATGGGACCTAATGAAACTTAAAAGCTTTTGCACAGCAAAGGAAAACATAAAAAAGACGAAGAGACAACTCTCAGAATGGGAGAAAATACTTGCAAATGAAGCAACTGACAAATGATTAATCTCCAAGATATATAAGTAGCTCATGCAGCTCAATATCAAAAAAACAAACAACCCAATCCAAAAATGGGCAGAAGAACTAAATAGACATTTCTCCAAAGAAGACATACAAATTGCCAACAAACACATGAAAGGATGCTCAACATCACTATCATTAGAGAAATGCAAATCAAAACTACAATGAGGTATCACCTCACACCAGTCAGAATGGCCATCATCAAAAAATCTACAAACAATAAATGCTAGAGAGGGTGTGGAGAAAAGGGAACCCTCTTGCACTGTTGGTGGGAATGTAAATTGATACAGCCATTATGGAGAACGGTATGGAGGTTCCTTAAAAAACTAAAAATAGAACTACCATACGACCCAGCAATCCCACTACTGGGCATATATGCTGAGAAAACCATCATTCAAAAAGAGTCATGTACCAAAATGTTCATTGCAGCACTACTCACAATAGCCAGGACATGGAAGCAACCTAAGTGTCCAGTGACAGATGAATGGATAAAGAAGATGTGGCACACAAATACAATGGAATATTACTCAGCCATAAAAGGAAACGAAATTAAGTTATTTGTAGTGAGGTGGATGGACCTAGAGTCTGTCATACAGAGTGAAGTTAAGTCAGAAAGAGAAAAACAAATACTGTATGCTAACACATATATATGGAATCTGAAAAAAAAAAAAAAGGTTCTGAAGAACCTAGGGGCAGGACAGGAATAGAGACACAGACGTAGAGAATGGACTTGAGGACACGCGGAGGGGGAAGGGTAAGCTGGGATGAAGTGAGAGAGTGGCATGGACATATATACACTACCAAATATAAAATAGATAGCTAGTGGGAAGCAGTCACACAGCACATGGAGATCAGCTCAGTGCTCTGTGACCACCTAGAGGGATGGGATAGGGAGGGCGGGAGGGAGATGCCAAGAGGGAGGAGATATGGGGATATATGTATATGTATAGCTGATTCACTATGTTACACAGCAACAACTAACACACCATTGTAAAGCAATTATACTCCAATAAAGATGTTTTAAAAAATTTGCATAAAAAAGAGCACCATGGGGGGGGGCTGGTAATTGAGGGGAACTTAATGAAGGGTGTGAGCAAGGTTAAGGGAAACCAAGAAGAGACAACAGTATCCTGGAGTTAGCAGAAATGAACTGCTAATTTAAAGGGGCAAAAGGAAGGAGCAGTTACCAAATAGTAGAAAAAAGCTGCAGCTGCAGAAGAGAGGCCCCCAACAAGAGCTCTGGTGGCCTTCCTTAGAGGAATACAGCCACTGTCAACCCGCAGTGCTGCAAGGAAGGTAGGGGATAATATTCCAACCTTGCATTCTCCGATTTTTGCCCAGTGCCTTCCTTTGGCTACTCCAGTGGAAAGCCAGAGAGCAAGGGAGCCCAGGGTATGCTGACAATAAGTCAGCCTCCTGGGACACACAGCATTTCAGAGGAATGAGAGCTGGAGGCACAAACAGAGAATTCCAGCACAAGCACTATGCAGAGTTTTGTTTCTATTTTTGTTTTTTTATTTACCTCCCTTTCCTATTCAGCCTCATAAAAGAAGCCTTCGATTTTTCAATCTGTTTAATAAATATAAATAGCATGATATTAACAATAATAATAATACATTGATATTACACAGCACTTTAATTTCCTAAGCACTTTCACATACATTATCTTTACGTCATCCTCAAAACAGCCCTACGCAGTAGATAGGGCAAGGGTTATCCTATTTTACAGGTGAGGAAAACTGAGACCTTAAGAAAAGTTGGGTTTCTTGCCCAGAGTCATAAAGCTAGCAAGCAGCAGAGCCCAAACTAGAAGCATGTTTCCTAATGCTTCAGCTAAGGTTCTTTCCACCATACAATGCTGTCGTGCTATTTATTCACAGTAGGAGTGAAAAATTGATGTCCCTGAAAAAATCATTAACCAGATTTGTTCTAGGCACTGCACAGAACAGAGAAGCAGTCAACAAACAAGACACGAGGGGAAATAGGGCAAATTTGCCCATTCCATTCTCGGGAAACCACAAGCAGTGCCACAGACCTAAGTAACTGAGTTTTCAATCACATTTTACACACCATTGAAAAGAAGGTGTTCAGTAGGGCAAGAAAAGTGTTCAAAAGAGCAATAAAAATTCAGGCTAAAGTATAAAAATATTTAAATAGTTTTGTTTTGGGATGCTGGGATAAGTAGAAGGAAATCATAGTCCCTTCACAATACCCATGCCACAAAGAGACCAGGCCTCCAGAAATTGGAAGGATGACCTCTTTGCTTCTCTTCTCAATTCCAACTCTACCCCCACATATACACATATCCTTTGAGAGCTTCGAGAAGCAGCCAAAAGTGACTTCTTTTTACCAAACACAAGAGTAGTGGAGAGTCCAACAAAATAGCCCACTTTTGAAATAATAATTGAGAACTCTTCACCTTATGTAATCTGCTGCAAAACGTTCAGCTACTTATATATGATGGAAGAGAGTAGTGAATAAATATTTACTGTAAGCCTCCAAACACACCCCACTTATTCCAAATTTAGCTCCCTAATGTGTAAACTACTCTATTAGGGTTCTGTGACTGCAAGCAACAGAAACCAACTGACTAATTTAAGAAGGATTATGGGAAGGAAATTGGAGGCTCAGCAAATCCATGGAAGACTAGAAAATAAGGGTTGAACACCATCAGTGACCAAGACAGATGTGGAAGCTGGGAAATGGGAACTGCTACAGTGGTCTCATGGCAGGTACTGTCAGGGCAGAATGCCAACTGGGAGAAAGGAGAATCCTTTAGCTCAAGATTCAAATTCCAAAGAAGAAGCACCCATTAACCAAGCTTGTGGTCATGCACCTATCCTTAGGCTGACTGTAGGGCCCTGAGTAGGGTCCCTGGGTACAGTTCCACTACTGTAATTACTTCAAAAGAAAATAAAGTGCAGTTAAAAAGGGAAAACATACATGACAGGAAAAAAAGGGGAGGGGGAAGAAGTTCCTCTAAACTTAATAAGGTTTTCTTCAAAAATTCCTCAATCTAACTAGTAGCAATAGATCACTCACTTCCTAAGACTATATTAATTAGTTGTTGCCCACACACAGCCAAAGATAGTGTTTACCCTGACACCAACAAAACTTCAACCTGACAACTTTTTACTTACAGAGGCCTCACTTCTCATATTACCTGAAAGTTATTTTTTCATTTGATTCTTAAAGCCAAAGCAGAATTTGCCCTTCTTTAGTAACAATATGCTCATTTCTGAAACATTATCCTTACACTTCCAAAAAGAACAGACTCCACAAAATATCTAATGAATAAATCCATAAGGATGCTAACGCTGATGATGATGATGATGACAGTAATATTAACAAGAGCAGCAACAGCTAATATCTACTGAGTAGTTATCATGGACCAGCACCTGTTCTAAGCCCTCAACACATAATAATTCATTTAGGCTCCACAACCTTAGGAGCGAAATACTTTTACTTCCATTTCACAAAGTAGGAAACTGAAACACAGAGGGGGTGAATAACTTGTCCATGGTCCAATAGCTCATAAAAGTCAAACCAGAACTAAATCCATGTCTGACTCCAGATTACCAGAATAACAAAGGGTTTTCATTGAGAGGAGAGGAAATAGACTGTACCAGTGTGAAAATACTTTCCAAGAAGAATGAGAGCACCATAACTGTACCTAAACATCTCAAGGTTCTGAAGACTGCTACATCATCACTAACTCCAACAGTTTATGAGAATTTATTTCTAAAAGCTATCAAGTATTGCTTTATTCCAAGATGTGGCTCAATGTCCAGAGATGTGTAAGTTATATGGTTGAATATAAGAATTCTCTACTTCTTAAGATATTTTTTTCTTCACTAGTGGCCAACCATTACAGAAAAATTCCAAGCCAACCAGCTTTCATGCACCAGAGTTTAATCATCCCAAAGCAAATCCTCAAAACAATATTTTTATAGCTCATGTTTGGATTATTCAAAGGGGGTTTTCTCCAATTTCCCTGTAAAATTCCTTTTCACCCTCAAAATAAACATTAAAAATTCAGCTCCAGAAGTAGATTTGTCATAAAGTTAGGAATAACTTAAAATATAAAGTAAATCAAAATGGCTCTTCCAACTTTAACTAAAGTGGTCACGGTCATGATTCCCGTAATAAAAATGACAGAAAAAAAAAAACCTAAAATTGTCAAAAACATAATTGATGATGAAAACAAATGTAAAATTATGGCATATTTCACCCTGGCCACCAAAGACTTTTGATGAAACTGCAGCCCTATAATTCCCCGGAATGAATTCTTTAAATTAAAATACTTCATGCAGAACAGAAATTAAACAATGACTCAAAGAACAATGCTGTACAGAGGTATGCTTATAAATATACCTAGGAAAGAGGAAACAATTACATTTTTCCATGTAAAAAGCAACTCGATTGTAATGTTTCACAGGAGTAGGTACTTTCCCCATTGCTTCAAACTTGGAAGTTCATTTCCTTAACTCACTTAGCGTCCAAAGTGACTGGGTGGAATGAAATTAGCTACACCAAACTGGCTAACTTTCTCCTTTCTACAAAACTAGCTATTCCACACAATGGCACAACTGACTTTAATGATAAATTTCATCCAACGCAATTGAAATGCCACTTTGAATTTTATCTTAAATGCTTTATTTGGCCAGCTGGTTTTATTTAACTATTGACCAGAAGTGGTACGAGTGCATTCTTTTTCCATCTAGCATTAATCTTAGTAAATTTAGCTCCATTGGAATGTCTTAACTGCTGAGAAGAAAGCAAAAGTCAGCAAGCATACAATTGCATTTGGCTACCCTCAGCACATCATTTTATTTCCTCCTGCTCTCTGCTAACTATTGCTCAGCACTTTTGCCTATGAGGGAGGACAAGCAGGTGGTTAAGGAAGATGTCCTGTCAGCTATATCTTTAATCCGAGTGTTTAAATCTCTGAATAAAAGAAAAATCAATGTTGTAAAGGCAATGTTTGTCAAGGCCATGTAATAAATACACTTACCTTTACAGACTGTTCTCAATGGATTTCCCTTCTTTGCTGAGCTTCAAAGCTACAAAGAGATAAAAACGAAAGCAGTGAGTTATCTGCGAGTAAAACAGCAAACGTTTTCTCTCCACGTCTCTAAGTAGAATTTCCATATGCCATGGTATGTGATGCTAGCCAAATAAACCACTGATAAAACTTTGTGCCTCATACCTCCTGTACAAGAGGTCAGTGAAAGACAAAGTCGTAAACTGAAAATGGCACACACATCTACCCAGAATTGACTCACACAAACCTGGCCAGACCTATAGTCAAATCTTTTGGGGTGTGAACTCCTCAACAGAACGGAGGAGTGCAGAGATGAAATAGCTTATGAAGTGCAGAGATGAAAATCAAATTAAACATTATGCAGCACACTAGATCTGACCGAGCATTTTATTTTCTTACATCTTTTAGCGCCATCTTTCTTGCACACTCTATTTCCATTTCCCTGGGAGTTTTACTTGGGGGAGTCTATTCCATTTATATGGCGTGCATGTCCCTCCCAATCCAGACCTCACCACTTGCCCCTATGAGTAAATGTGTGCAAGCTTACACATACAATCTTCCTTCCTCTAGGTAGAGCGTAGCCTTCTCTCGGTAGTGAGAAATTCATAAAACAGAGGAGCCAAACTTGGCATTTCAAATCAAATCTAGGCATGTTAAGCTCCCTGCAACCAAAACATACAATGTGCTGACCACACACAAGTCAATATGATAGGAGATGTGGTAAACTATAGTTGCCAAGCAACAGTAATAACTTAAGGTTTCAAGGGGCTGATTCTATAGTAGTCCAACATTACTCATATGTTGACTCCATGGTCAAAAATAAATGGAATATGCCTATTTCTTTCATTCATGGCTAGGTCCTAACATCTCTTAAGGTATAGTAGTTGGGAATGGTCAACTACTTCATGGTTTTCCCATGTTTTTTTGTGTTTTTTTTTTTTTCCCTTTAATGTCCTAAGTAACTGCTTTAGCTCCTACTGGGCTATTTCCCTTCACATCCCCCTATCCCACTATAGAACCCATTACCACTGATGCACGACCACCAAAGAACAAGGCCAGACTTGTGGGCTATGATGTAAATCTTGGAATATTAATGCAGGAGATAAGGCCCCTCCATGGGACACCATCAAAATTTCTCCTTCCCTCTGTGTTATGTGGATTGCAATAGAGTTGGGGGAAACATAATTTGGGGAAGACTAGATAAAATAGTATAATACTACATTTTATAAAGTCTGAGAGATTTATGGTCTGACAACATAGAGATTGAGCTGTATCCGTTTCTATCCCAAACACCAAGAAATGCTAAACAAAATATAGCTCAAAAGCAAGGGAGGGGACCTATATGAAAAAATAATGAATGCAAATTTTCTAGAATGAAAGACATGAATCCTCTTGAAAAGGCATACCGAGACCTCAACAAGATAAATAAAAGCAAATCTACAGGTAGATACAATAGAAGGAAACAGCAGAACACCAGAGATAGAAAGAAAGCCTTAAAGTCAACCAGAGAGAAAAAATAGACTCCTTGCAAAACAACTTGTCATAAGCAAAAATAAAAGCAAGACAGCAGTGGAATGACATGTCCTAAGTTCCAAGTGAAAAAAAGTTCAAGGAAAATTCTATAGCCATGCTAAACCAATTATCATTCAAGAATGAGAGAAATAGGGCCTCCCTGGTGGCGCAAGTGGTTGAGAGTCCGCCTGCCGATGCAGGGGATACGGGTTCGTGCCCCGGTCTGGGAGGATCCCATATGCCGCGGAGCGGCTGGGCCCGTGAGCCATGGCCGCTGAGCCTGCGCGTCCGGAGCCTGCGCGTCCGGAGCCTGCGCGTCCGGAGCCTGTGCTCCGCAACGGGGGAGGCCACAACAGTGAGAGGCCCGCATACCGCAAAAAAAAAAAAAAAAAAAAAAAAAGAATGAGAGAAATAAGGACATTTTTCAGGAAAAAAAAATTATTTCCTGCTCACAGTAGTTTACTTTTGCTGAAAGGAATACTAAAAGATATACTTGAATAATAAGGAATTGATCCCAGAAGGAAAGAGGAAAAGCAATGGTGAAAAAATAAATTAGCAAGTATGACAGTAAATCTAGTAAATTCAATAATAAATAATGGGTATTGGATAATAATTACTAAACCCTGCTTGTCGAGAACCTACAATAGCAATAATAACCAATTTTTAGGGTTTGCAAATAAGATGAAATGAGTGGTTGGCCACAATCATATGGAATAAAGGAGGGGGGAATGAATTGTTTAGGAGGAAAAGATACTGATTAAGTTGTTAAAAATATGCAGTACAGCTACTGATGAACTTGTTAAAGATAACTAGCATTTCTTTCTCTATGTAAATAACCAAAGACATCCTTTCATATATGCTCAAAGGGACATGTACAAGAATGTTTCTAGCATCAATGCTAGAATGGCAAGAAATACTGAAACAGAAACAGGTATTAACAGTACAATGAATAAACACATTTTTATAGATTCTTACAATGGAATATTACACAACTTTGAGAAATCAATGAATCAGTTACACACATCAACATGTATGCCTTTCAAAAATATGATGTAAAACAAAAGAAGTCACAAAAGACTGTATATATTATTCCGCATATAAGATATTCAAAAAGGCAAAAATAAATACTATCTTGATTTGAAATATTACATGTAAGTGGCAAAAACTATGAAGAAAAGCAAGGGAATGAATGATTTATACAGAATTCAGGCTATATTTACCTTGAGAGTGAGGAAGGAGATTGTAATGGGGAAACGGTCTAACAGGATTCTGGAATATGGTAATGCTCTATTTCTTGGCTTGGGGACAGGTATCTGGATGTTCAGTTTATTATTTTCTTTAAACTGTAGATACACACTTTCAAAAATTATTTTGTATGTATATTCTATTTCACGATTTTAAAACACATAAGAGTAATCACCAGAAGAATTGAAGTATCCAAACCAGTGAAGGGAACAATCTAGAGAATAGAAAACTCAACCAATTCTTTTTCTGTAGAAGACTGGAATGGGATGGAGAAAGAAACAAAGGAAAACACAGTGAACAGAAAACACAAAAGAAAATATTTAAAAAGAAGTTCAAATATGTCAGTAATCAGAGTAAGTGGATTAAATGCATCTGTTAAAATAAAATTTTTTCAAAATGAATTTTTTAAACCTTGCTATGTGATGTTTATAAGAAATACATCTAAAACAGAAAGAGATTTTGAAAGGACAAGTACAGAAAACTATATACCAAGCAAATAGGAACCAAAAGAAAGTTGGTGGAAGTAAGTTAATATTAGGCAAAATACAAGTTAGTAATAATAAAATAGGCATTTGCATTGGCTACGTATTGCTACAAAGCCAACTACCTAACAATTAATGACTTCATAATAATAAGTTATTATCTCTTATGCTTTCTATGGAACAAGAATCCTGACAGGGTGCAGTGAGCCGACTTTTTTGTATGCTACAGTGCCTGAGGCCTCAGCTGCGAGCCTTGAAAGTTGGGGCCTGGAATCATCTGAAGCTTCACCCCCTCAAATGCCTGCCAGTTGCTGAGGGTTAGCTGAGACTTTAGCTGGGACTATCAGCTGAAACACCTCCTTGTGGCCTCTACATGGGGTGTGCCCCTCATCACCACATGGTGGCTGGGGTTAAGCCGTTACCTTCAGGGCAGTGTCCGTATACTCCAGCTGCTGAGGCCTCCATGGTCTGGGACCCATGAAGACTGCAACCGCTGCCATTAGGTCACAGAGGTGGGGACGTGGGAAAGGTCCGCGGCTACTTCAAGCCCTGGGCCCCGCCACTGGGCGAGGGCTCTGGAGCTCTGCAGACACAGCCCTAGTCCTGTCCCTGGGCCCCCCAGGTCACCTGCCGGTCCCGAGGCCGGGTTCCGGAGAGGCCTGGGGAGAAGGCCGCGAGCCGCCTCTCACCACACTCCCTGGCCGGCGGGCAATGGCGCGCGAACGGCTCTCGCGCGAACGGCTCTCGCGCGAACGGCTCTCGCGCGAACGGCTCTCGCGCGAACGGCTCTCGCGCGAACGGCTCTCGCGCGAACGGCTCTCGCGCGAACGGCTCTCGCGCCCGCTCTGCCCCTTTTACAATGTAAACGTCATTGAGGAACTGAACGAGGAACTGAACGAGGAACTGTTCTGTGGACTGAGACAGAATTCAGTTTGGAGTCGGTTAAGAAATAAGTGGAAATCATTAAAATGAAGACAGTGAGTAAGGACAATATTAGACACGTTTGGGTGTGAAGGAGAGGAAAGAGTAGCAACTGGAGGACAAAGGGCTGAAAGAGGGTTTCTTTGTACAGTTCGTAAACAGAAAAAACCTGAGCACGTGTCAAGGTGATGAGCAGATACAGTTGAAACTAAGAGGCTGAAAGCAGAAGAGTGAGAAAGGGTAGCCAATACTGAAGGTTCGTTCCCAGAAAGGTAAAGGGACAGGTGGTGGGACTGGTCTTAAAACAGAGCTTTGTTGTCTCCTTAATCATAAAATGCCTTGTGACAGGCATGCATGCTATTGTCTTAAATTATTACCTTCTCCTGTGTTTATATTTTATGACCTTAATGAATGTCTAAGCTCTTTAAAACCTATGGCTTTCATTGCTTAAACCAAACTCACCCTGCCCAGGCATTGTGAGCCCCAGACTCTATGCTAGCACTAAATAGTCATTCAGTCAATACTTGTTGAATAAACAAGCACAGCTGACCCTTGAACGGGATGTTTGAACTACACTGGTCCACTTATACATGGATTTTCTTTTCAATAACTATGTACTACAGTACTACACTGTTCGTGGTTATTGAATCCACAGAATCTCGTATATGGACACACATATGGAAGGCTGATGATAAGTTATACACAAATATTCAACTGCTCGGCACCCCAAACCCCCTCTGTGTTCAAGAGTCAGCTGCACAAGTGGATTCCACAGTCTTTGTGTATACCTCTGGCACCCAAACATTTGTCCGTTTATGTATGCTAGATATCTGAAGTAGGAGCAGGTCAGGATCAGAAAACTCTCGCTCTAGTGCCCAAAGTACTTATCTCTGGACAAAAGTCAAGAATAGCCACTCAAACTAGTCCTCTCTTTCCCATGTTTACCTTGACCCCAAAATCCAAAGACCTAAACTTCTACTGGCCATTAAAACATTTTCACCTGCAGCTACAATGCATTTTACCTTTTCCCAGTTTCCCTCATGCCTAACTCATCCCCATTTTGTTGTAGAGCAGGTGGACTCTCTAACCTTCATATGACCTTCTGCAAGACACAGATTAGATTTAAATGAACCCAAAGAGGTTTAGGCTTCAGCTGCTCCCAAAAGACATAATCACGGAGGCAGAGCAGTACAGGCCAATGACACACTGATTTATCTGAGTGGTTTTCCAGAGCATAGCTGCCCAGAAAACCTTTATCAACACCAAGCCCCTCACTCCATTATCCAGCCTCCAGGTAAATACTGGCCTGAATTTAAACATCTTTCTCAAATATAAAAACCTCCTTTGACTGTGATTTATCTTCCCCCAATTAAAACCTATCTTTGGGAACCATCCAACTGCACCTTCCTTAAGGCAACATTGCCTGGAACTGAGAGATTTGCATCCACTGCTGCATTCTGCAGCCCTCACCTGACTTGACTGCCACATTAAGCGATTGGTTATTGACCTTTAAGTCTTTAACAATTATGTATATACCTAGGAAAGAAGTCTGTTCACTCAGGAATTAAGACAAGACACAAGAATGAAGACAGTGAATAAATTCAGCCCTCATTTCTGTTCTTATGCTATGCTCAGTGAGCTGTTGCTCCAGATGAATTATTGCAACATTCTTTCAAATGATAGCCAATTTTCAACTACGAGAAGATTCTTAAAACCTTTTTCTACATATCGGTGAAAACCAGGCAGCTGGAAAACATAGCCTTGGTTAAACTACGTGATGATAAATGAATATTTTAAACACATGAAATTATTTGAGAATCTGCAGACTGATTTAAACCCTCACAACAAACAACAGAAAAGATCCCCCAAACCTGAGACTTCTCAGATGTATTCCCAGAAATTTTATTTCAGTTTATATGCCTGTATTTCTTAAAGGGTAATTTTCAGAATTTGTGAAACTGATGTATTTAGAGTTGAGGGGGGAGATCGGAATATTCCTTAGGTTTGTTATTCACATGGATAACTGATCAATATTGTCAAAATGTAAATGAAACTCTTTTCAACAGACCCTAAGTTCAAGAAAGATACAGACCACATTTTTTTTTTTTTTGGCCAGCACCTCATTTTTATTTCAAACAAAAGCATCGAACGTCTATAAAAGAACCTCTTATAGGTGTGGTGATTCAGACCACACCTTTCTTGCTCCTTGTTGAATCTACATCCTCTAAGACAGTGTCAACATACACCCAAGGAAATTTGCTTAAAGGGATATTATGTTTGTGTTATTATTGAAAACACTGAAAATTCTTTACTTGAGATTAACTTTTATTTTTGTTCTTTCTTTCTCATTTTCTTAATTTGTACTCTAGGCTTTTTTAAGATAAAAAGATATCTCTCTACAGATGTCTACACTTCTGTGGCCTGAGACACACACAAACACACACACACACACACAAATATAACACAACTCATCCTCACCACACCTGTTCAATGCTGTAATATTTGCCAGGCATTGGAAAAATAAATTTGCCAAGTAGCATGAGCCCTGGAAAATCATTAGGTGACATCTGAGGAGCAGAATACCAGTCAACCAATAATTAACATCTTAACATGCAGAGAGTTAGAGACAAATCAAATTCCATGAAATCTCGGGGAGCATGACCCTGGCCAGGTTGGCACCCTGGCTGTGGGGGAAGTCAGTGGCTTTGTCTGACCGTAAGACAGGGCTGGAAGTACCGTGGCTAGTCTAATCCTAGGAAGAGACACTCTGACAACGTGACATTTGCACAGGGATGCCCTAACGTGGCCCTAGTATGTTTTCTTAGAATGAGATGACATTTCAAGTCAAACAGTCTGCTCCCAATAGCATAAACCCTCCCCAAACTCTAATAACCTGAATTTGAGACAAAGAGGTTCATCTCAGAGAGAAACTGAGGTTGTATGGATGTAACATTAAAATAATCAATTTTTAAGTAAGGTTAAGCCAGATATTCAGTGTTTAGCCTCATTCGTTATCATTCCAGAATTTCATAGACCTCAGATCGCCTTAGTCTAAAAAACAGTTCTTGTTTGAGCAAAACCCTGTTCCTGGAGTATCCATATGGATACTTTTCAATGAACACGGAATCTAGTTTAAAAATTGTGCTACCACAAGGTGTGGCAAGTGAGTGTCAGTGCATTGTGTCCTCACCAAACCCCTGCTGCCTGGAACTGCTGTCCACATGTGCGTCCATCCAAGGATGTAGGGCTACTGCGGTTACTGCTGCCTCCAGCCTATCGAAGGTCACCTTTCTTACACAGCTGATTCATTCTAAAGGAAGAAACAGAGAGGTTGGAGAACACCAATTCCCTATTTGGTTTCTGCAGTTGTCTACGTAACTTGGGGAACTCGCCCTTAAGAGGAGTCCAGAATGAAGGGCCCCACCTCCAAACAGACTGCCAGTCCTCAGGGTAAATGCTCTACCTCTACCATGTGGCCTGCATGTGCCTGGTTTGAATCTGCTTCCACCCTAAGCCAAGGGTGACTGTTCTGCCAGCCCCCACTCCACTCCACTACAGGGTCAGGCAGCAGGCTCCTGGCCCAGTGCTTGAATGGCCCAGTGATGTCACTGCCGAGAGGGAGTCTGGTTGTGCCCTCCTCTAAACTCTCCATCTGGAAGATTCTCTGGCCTCCTTCCCTCTCATTTTTAATCTGATAGACTCTGCTGGACAGGGAAACTCAGAGCAAACCAAAGTTCACCTTCCCTTCCCTGCTTCTCAGCTGGGATAATCACAGGGGCAGAACGAGATTGGCAGGGACCAGGATGCCAGGAATTAAATGAGGGTCCCTGACCATTGGACCACATTAGTCCTGCCTTCCAAAGTCTTAATTAGTCCTCCTCCGCCTGGCACACCCACTTGCCTTTGGAACCCAGAGAGGTGGCTGGGTCAGATGCCATGCCCACAGCAAGTACTCAACAAAATATTGGTTGAGAATGGCAGCCACAAACGCCTGCTGGCTCACGGCTTTGCAACAACAGTCAGTTTTGAGGTCTGAGCCCCAGCAGCAAGATTTCTGCTCCTCTTTGTAATGCAGAGAATTCTAGCAGCCATATTCCGAGTGATATTCAGCTACCAGCTCAATTTGGAAGCAAAATGATCTTAACAAACAGTGGCAGACTTGACAAACAGGCTCTTGAGCCTGGGGACCAAAACAAAGGACAAAAAGAAAGAGAAAGGAAGGGTTGATGGAAAGTGGAAGAGAGGAAAATGAACACTGCAAAGAGAATTGAGCAGGATTAAGGGGCTAGACACCTCAGTTCTACAGGTCTGAAATGAGCGGGGAACATAACAACAGACTCAAGAGATGGAAACAGTGGGTGGGGGGGAGTCACCGAAAGGGGACAGAGCGGCATCTTTTGGGAATTCTGATGCTGGGACAGACTCAGGGCTAGCAGTGGAATAGATGCAACAGTAAGTAACATTTGAGAGGTTTCAAAAGACAATGAGTCTTAATTCTGTCTTGTTTTGCCCTTCTTAAACTGTAGTGACACACCAAAATTTGCTATTTTTCTAAGAGGACATTGACAGATACAATGTTAACTCTGAATACATTTTTTCCCTCTGCATTCATTGTCTCTGGCCCTTATCCACAGGCCTATTGCAGACTAAATTGGATTTTGGATCACTGGTACTGAGGCGCTGCAATTAATTAACAATAGAAACATAATATTTATATCCAGGCCTAACAACATCTGACATTTAAACTATTCCGCCAGTCAGGCAAATTCCATTCGACAAATTTTCATTTTAATGAACATGACAGGCCACAGTTTACATGATAGGCCAAGAAGCAGAACAGAGTTGATCTCTTGGCATGTGCTTTCAAGGCCTGGCCATGCTGCAACAGAAACAAGCTGGGGAAACTGTCAGAATAATAGAAAGACCAGGACCCCAGTTCCGCTCAGACAGACCAAGGATACATGCCCCCCAACAAAGATCCTAGTATGAAACTGTCCTTGCTTCTGTGCAAGCTCAAAGTGAAACACCTACTGCCCCTTATGATCCACTGGATAATTTTTCTATCTTTGGGCTGCTGACATTTTCTTTGGGGTACTAAAATCCCTTAGTCCTTCCTAATTAAAAAGTGATAAACGTTTTGCAAGACATCCAATAATGTGCAAAGTACACAAGAGTTGGAACTGATGCAGCTTTTTCAGTTGGCACAAGACTAGCCTTCCGTATTCTGCCAGATGGTGTATCTCAGTAAGTCCCCAATCCCTGAATCAAGTGAGGGGCACTGTCAATATGATGCTGAAGAAGAGACTTTTTAAATGCCATCTTATTTTGCATTATACTAACACCAAAGGCCTAACATTTTTTTCTTGCTGAAACTTTCATAGTTAAAGAAGTTTTCATTTTTCTATGACTCATTATTCAAGCAGACAGAAGATGGTACACATGAGGAGAAAAATTCCATCCCCATAAGAACTGTGTAAATTTGCTGAAAACCAATATCAAAGACCAGATCTCCTAGCCTGAACTCCTATCACTCCTGTATGGATCACTGGTCTAAAGGATGCTGGGTGACACAGTGTGGATTTCTCCAAACCCATCTACACTACCCCAAAAATGTGGATATAAAGGACAGAGATGAAGATGGAAAATGTAGAGAGAACAAGGCAGTTAGAAGCTTAAAAGATGTGAGAAACAGATAAAGTCAGTGAAAAACCAACAGCAAATTGTCAACAGGAGCCCTTCTTATTGGAAAGGCCATGTATTTCTATTTCACATATTTAAAACGCTCTTTATCTCAGCTTTTACATCAATTTAAAAGAACTGAAATAAAGTTCTACTTTTCAAGTAAAGACTTCTTTGGAATATGGATTTGGTTCCAATCTTAGCAATTGAAATAGCCACCTTCCCAGTGACTTGTTTTCAAGCAATGGCTCTGAATAGATCCAAAATGATAACTATGCTCCATGTCACTTCTAGATATGGTCATGATACTAGAACATTAAGTCCTGAAAGGATAACAGCATTTCCATTATTATAACCAGGTTTAAAATCAGTAAATTTTCAGTCAAGTCGATAACATGTACGTAGAGTATGGACACACACACAGACACACAAACACAAGTTATACTAACAATCAGGTTTTTGAGTTATTTACATGCAACCCCTCACGTATAACAAACACTATGAGATAAGTACTATTATGAACCCAATTACACACTGAGGAGAGGGCAATTAGAGTTAACTGATTTCCCTAAGAGGTGAAATCCAAGGTCACAGGCAGGTAAGTGGTAGAGGTGAGGTGCAATGCCAAGCCTGCCTCCCTCCAGAGCCTGTGCTCTACATAACCCAGTGGCATATGACGGCATCTGCAAGGGAGACAGCATGAAGAAATTGATTTATTTTGGCAATAGTCAAAATATCTTTTAAATATCAGGTATAAAGCATTTTCAGCCCACCAGATGCTTATTTAATTTTGAAAAATCAATTTTTATGGAGCTGCTCTGAGAAGTAGTTTCATGTTTGTTAACGCCTGGTTATATTCTTGAAAAAGTAGAAGCCTTATAGCAAAAAGATACATTTCTTAAAGTCAGGAAGAAAAACAAGACCCTAACTAGATTGAATTGATAATGTTTGACAGAACACAAATGAATAGAATCTGTAACTTTAACATGCCTTTGCAGGAGGCATGTACTAAAATGCTCATATCAAATTCAGAACACAAAAGATTTAACATGCTTATTGTTGTAAACAAAGGCATTTGGTTAAATGAAAGTTCCATCAAAGCTTAATAACCAAATTCAAGTGAACACAAAGTAAAGGTTTATATACTTTCTGCAGTTTCAGTAATAGCTAATCTAATAATGGTAAATGGAGGGTTATTGTTGATTTCCTTTGCCTCCGTTTCATAAATTAGATAAAGCAACCTGGCAGTTACAGTACTTTAGAGTTTTGTTCGACTAAGTGATTTTAAAGCTATCTCAAAATATAACAAAGTCATGACTTGAATGACTGCTGAACTGTACCCTGCTTTGCGTCACCACATTAGTGCTTTCGACCAGTGTTACGTAAAAAGCTTCCTGTGAACTAAAACTATTCTATAAAGCTCAATTTATATGTACAGGACCAACGATTTAGAAGGCAAAGTGTCACTGATACAGTATTATCTGATATTCCGTTGCACCAGGGCCAAGCTTGTAAAATATAAACTAGAAAAGCAGTCAAGTGTTATTATTTCTTCTGATCCAAAACTCAGGAACAGTAGAATTTCTCTGGTTAATGACTTTTCATAGCACATTTCCAATTTCCTACTACACTTTATTGATCTGGAATACTAAAACGGTTTTCTTCCCTGGCTAAAGAACACACCAAGCTCGTGCCCTGCATCTGGTGGGATACACCTCCAAAGGCACCATGGTGGTGGCATCTCATCAGGCAGCTGAGGGATGGTAACATGAACCAAGGCATTTTCCTTACTGAAAGAATGTTGAATCTCAGGCCTTTTGATAAAAGGAAACACTTTGCCCTCCCTGGGAGGCTAGATACCTGAAGTTCTGAGAGCCGATGAGTTGCCCTTCACAAAAGCAGTCTATTTTCCTGCATTCTCCCCCTGTGCCCTGATACGGTTACTTTCAATTACCCTGATAGCCCAGGAAGAAAAATATCTCTCTCTCCATATTTCATTCACATAATAAGATTCTGCAAGCTGTTCTGTATGACAGATGAGGACCGTGAGCTGAAGCAACTTGTTCTGCCTGTCAGTCTCCAAGAACCCACAGCAATGAGGTACAATCATGATGACATTACTAGAGTAGAAGTGGGTCAAATCCATAGTCACTTTAAAACAGAATGTCAACTGTTTTTTCTATTTCTACTTCAGTAATTTGATGCAGTGGTACCCACCCCCCCCCCAAAAAAGAAAGAGGAGCTCATTGCTATTAGCTTAGTATATATACACACACAGAGAGAGACATGAACATATTGTTAAAATTAGCCCTTAAGTGACTTTTGCAGCCTCTGACCAATCAGTCAACAAAAACTTACTAAGCATCTACTATGGGCCAAACACTGATCTAGGGAGACCGTTGAAAACAGACACAGCCCTGCCTCATAGAGTTTACAGACGGGAGTAAAAGACAAATATTAGCAAGGTGATTGAAACTGATGTAATGAAGACTGCAAATGAAGTACAAGGGGGCTTATAAGAACTACTAGTCTTATTGGTCAGAATAAGTTTCCTTGCAGAAGAGACATTTAAGCTATAGCCTCAGGTAGAAATAGTAGCCAGGTAAGGAGTGAGGGAGAGGAGTTCCAAGCAGAGGGCTTTCTCTGCAAAATGTTTCTTTTCAAAGAAACCAGGCTTCAAGATGCAGAAGGTATAATGGAGTAAATGAAGACATGGAGTCCACCCCTGGGAGTTATTATCTTTTCCTTGTTTTAACCCCTAGTTTAAAAAATTAATTGATTGAAAGAAAAAATTTTAAAGCATTAGTATGCCTCTAGTATGCCTCGGTCCTATCTTACCACATAAAGCCAAAAGTCAGTCATAACAGCATCTTGCTGATCTAAATATTAAGGTGGATTTTACTTCTTAAAAAACCTAATTTGTCTTGACTGTACTGGTTAAAACCCATGGGTTATTTTTAAAAACATGTTTTGACAGCAGTGAAACTTGCAGCACACACAACACCAAGAGCGTAAATTTGTTCAGGGTACAAGTACATGAAAATTAACATAAGCAGTTGGTAAATGTGATAAAAAAATTTTTTTTTAAAAACTCTACCAACTTCAGGCCACAGCAGGTAGAAATTAAGAAGAAAAACGTTCTCTTCTCTAATATTTTGTCATGAAAATCCTGATTCATTCTTGCAGAAAATTGTATTGGATCATCACTCAGGTCTCTTAAAACATACAACTTTTTTCCATGGATTCAACAAAATGGAATGGAGAGAGAAAACTGGATTTATTAATGAGTATGCTTGCCTTTTCTACTAAACCCCAGAATGTGATGTTTGGACCATTTTCTTTCCAAATTCAAAATCCATCCCAAGAATCCAAAATCGATCAACTTTGCATTAGCATAACTGAGGCTGTATTTGGTCCTAAAAACTCAATGACTAAGTAGGACTACTAGTATGGCAGAGTTTTCTTTTCGTTTCTTTCTTTTTTTTTTTTTTTTTTTGTCTTTAGCTATTATCAGAAATGACCTTAGCAGCTACTCTAAAATGAATACAACCTAGAGCTACTTTAAGAATTATAGTGTACAAACCATGAGCATCAATAGTCTCATTCTATCCTGTTACTTAAATCTTATCAAGAGTTCAATCTGGAAGGCATATTAAGAGGAGGACTGGCCAAATTAGCAAGTACCTACTGGACGGCAACCAGAAAGATGGGGGCTCCAAACTTCACATAAGGAACAACTGAAGTGCCTGGAGAAAAGCAATAAGAGACGTGAAAACTGCCTTCATAAATTCTACGGAAATTCAGTAATTAAAGCCATTTCATTTTATTGAGCACCTCCCCTGTGCAAAAGGCACTGTGCAAGGTGATGAAGATACAACACTGAGCAAATAAGCCTTAGCCTTTTACTACCATGTGGAAGAGAAAACAGACTTTCTCTGTGGCACTTCACAGGATATGGTCTAACAGGGCACAGCACAGGTTCTGGAATCAGAGTGCTAGACTCAAAGCTTGTAGTGGGCTGGATGGTGGCCCCCAAAAGATATGTCTGCATCAAATCCCTGGAGCCTGCAAGTGTTACCTTATTCAGAAAAAGGGTCTTTGCAGAAGGAATTAAGTTAAGAATCTTGATTTGAGGTCATCCTGGATTATCTGGTTGGGCCCTAAGAACAATGACATGTCCTTATAAGAGAAAGGCAGATAGAGATTTGAGAAAGAAGAGGAGAAGATACAGAGAAAGCCAAGTGAAGTAAATTATTATGGAGCCACAAGCCAAAGGATGCTTGGAGCCATCAGAAGCTGGAAGAGGCAAGGAAGGATTCTTCCCCAGAGCCTCTTGAGGGAGCATACGATACACCTGGCACTCTGTGACAATGAATTCCTTAAAAAATAAGACATAATTTCCTATGGGATCCACCATCCCTTGGATGAGAATGGAGGGGGTTACTCTTTACCCAAACTAAAACATGAAAATATCTCACAATCACAGCTAGGGAAAAAAGACAAGCCAGTGAGTCTTCAAAGGGGATAAACCTACCTGTGCAATTCTCTCCCTTCTTGGATTCAGTATATTTCAGACACTGCCAACTACACCCTGGGAGGCTAAGTCAAAATGTGCAGCAGGCCAGGCAGTAGGTCTAGGAAGTTAAGATATAGCTTCCTACTCCTATTTGTGGTATAGCTGCAGGGCCAGAATAACATAGTTCACTTGGGCCTGGTTTTGCTGAAAAGACATAGGTCTCAAATAAAGCTAGACAGGAGACTAGATAAATAAAACTACAGAATATTCACATAATGGAACATTATACAGCAGCCTAACCAAATAAGGCAAGAATACAGAACAGTGTGTATCGTGTGTTACTTTTTGTGTAAGAAAGGAAGGGAAATAATTTATATACATATTTGCCTGTGTGCATTAAAAATACTGAAAAGATGCAAACGAACCTAGTAAAAGTGGCTACCCTAAGGGAAATTGGGGCAGAGATGGGAGTATGGGGACAGTAACAGGAGTAAAACTCCACTTTATGCCTTTTGCATTGTCTTGATTTTTGAATCAGACAAATATATTACCAACTCAAAAAAATGTCTATTAAAAATAAAAAACTAGGGCTTCCCTGGTGGCGCAGTGGTTGAGAGTCCGCCTGTCAATGCAGGGGACACGGGTTCGTGCCCCGGTCCGGGAGGATCCCACATGGCGCGGAGCGGCTGGGCCCGTGAGCCATGGCCGCTGAGCCTGCGCGTCTGGAGCCTGTGCTCTGCAACAGGAGAGGCCACAACAGTGAGAGGCCCGCGTACCACAAAAAAAATAAAATTAAATTAAAAACTAAAAAAAAAAACTAAAACAAGGTTATAACAACTCACATTGCTGGTGGTAAGTAAAATGGTACATTTGAAGAGGACAATTTGATGACATAAATCAAGGACTGTAAAATTGGCATTTCGTTGGGCCCAGTGATTCCACTTATGAAAGGAATTTAAGGAAATAAGATTTGTGTACACACACACACACACAGATGTTTAATGCAGTATTATTTGTCATAGTTAAATTTTTTATAAAACTACATGTAAAATAACAGAGATTGAGTCAAATAAATCATGAAACATTCAAACAATTGAGGGATATGCAGCTATTAAAAATTATACTATAAAATATATACTCTAAAGACTACTCAGAGATACAAAAAGATAATATTCATAGTGTATTTTTTTAATTATTCATTAAATTTCCAGTAAAATCTTTAAACCATCTACCAGGTACTAGGCAGTGAGATGGATGCTGTTTTAAAAAGCCAGTTATGGGGCAGTACACAAATCAAAAATCCCACTTTTTTGTGCATTTATAACTAAACTAAAAGGATAAACACCAAAATGAGAGTAGTGATTACCTCTGGGTGGTAAGATTATCATTGAAATATATTTTCTATAATGAACATATATTACTTCTGCAATAAGAGAAAAAAGCACCACTTTTAAAAATCAGGTTAACAACTCCCAGGGTCAAAACTGTGTCTATTTCATCTGTGTTCTCACACCCCAACCTGACTCCCTGAACACAAGTATGATGCCTGCTTCAGCCGCAGCCATCCTGTGACCATTAAGAAAAGGCCAAGAACACTGTAGACACACTCTCCTTGACATCTCTGAGCTGAACTACAGCCACAGCCACCACGCATTTCTAAATTTCTTTCTTTTTTTTTTTTTTTTTTTTTTTTTTTTTTGCGGTACGCGGGCCTCTCATTGTTGTGGCCTCTCCCGTTGCGGAGCACAGGCTCCAGACGCGCAGGCTCAGCGGCCATGGCTCACGGGCCTAGCTGCTCCACGGCATGTGGGATCTTCCCGGCCCAGGGCACGAACCCGTGTCCCCTGCATCGGCAGGTGGACTCTCAACCACTGCGCCACCAGGGAAGCCCACTAAATTTCTTATTATGTGGGAGAAATAATCCCCTATTTTTTAAAGCCACCATAAGTCAAGTTTTCTATTATGTGCAGTTGAAAGCATTCTGAGCTGACAGAGTTAAATATCAAATAATAGAGGATATGTTAAGGCTGGTACTGCCAACCCAACATGTTTATTTTGGTCCATGAGTAGAACCTGAAAACGGATGTTGTTAACTGCCCCACCACCTTCCTGCTCCATAGTCTCTTCTCTGAAGCTCTTGGGAAACAGAGCCCAGGAGAAGCTGTTAGTGGAGATTCTAGGGGCGCAGGGGAGCACTGCCTGCAGTGAAGAAAAACTAGACAGTTACTCCTACAGCTTACCATATAACCCAGCATTTCCACTTCTGAGAATGTATCCTAAGAAAAGAACAGTGGATGTAATTATATGCAAATATTGCATATATGTAATTATATGCATATATTTGCATATATGCAAATATTCTTCGCTAACATATACCAGAAGTAGAGGTGGGGGAAGCCTAATGTTAAACAATTAGGAGAGGGGCTTCCATGGTGGCACAGTGGTTAAGAATCCGCCTGACAATTCAGGGAACACGGGTTCGAGCCCTGGTCGGGAAGATCCTACATGCCGCAGAGCAACTAAGCCCATGCACCACAACTACTGAGCCTGCGCTCTAGAGCCCACGAGCCACAACTACTGAAGCCCGCACGCCTAGAGCCCGTGCTCCTCAACAAGAGAAGCTACCGCAATGAGAAGCCCGCGCACCGCAACAATGAATAGCCCCTGCTCACCGCAGCTAAAGAAAGCCCGTGTGCAATAACGAAGACCCACTGCAGCCAAAAATTAAAATTTAAATTTAAAAATTAAAAAAAAACAATTAGGATAGGTTGCAGGTTCTAATAGTAAGAGTACTTTGCAATCATTAATGACATGGGAAAATGCACACCACAATACCCTGATGAGTAAAAAAAAAGGTAACAAAACTACATGTAAAGTGTGATCCCAATTTAGAAAGCTAACAGAACTTAGAACTTACATATGCAATAAAAAAGGATGGAAAGGGTATACATTGAAATATTTTTCTAATATTTATTTATTTTATTTATTTTGTCTGCACCAGGTCTTAGCTGTGGCACACAGACTCTTAGTTGCAGCATGAAGACTTCTTAGTTGCAGCCCACACACTTCTAGGTTGGCATGCAGGATCTAGTTCCCCAACCAGGGATCAAACCTGGGCACCCTGCATTGGGAGCACAGTGTTAACAACTGGACCACCAGGGAAATCCCTACATTGAAATATTGATAGTGCTATAATGAGGGGATGAAATGCTAATGTTACTTTATTTTTTGAGCATTTTTGTCTTTTTTATTTTCTAAAATGAATTTTCTTATGCAGTTGGTAAGAAAAGGGTTTTTTTTCCAAATAGCACCTTCTCATAGAATAATCTGGGCCCTCTAACCAAGATGCTGGCCTCATGGACAGCAACTCTGTCTACTATCTGCCTGCAGATCCATTGGAGTTAACAAGAAACAATTTATTTTTGTGTTTTAAAAATAGACTGATGCCAACAGCTGCAAGCTAAGTTACAGAAAAAGATAAAGAAATCTTGTTTCCAAGTGAATTTGCATTATATAAATGCAATATGTTTTAATTCCATAAATATAGTTTTGATGCTGCCAATTTGAGAAAAATATTGATGTTTCCTTAAATAAGTCTATTCCATATTGAAATTCATTCCCTTACATGAAATGGAATGATCTTGGAAACAATACGAATAATGTTAATTTGTTATGTCACTGGTAAAAAGCAAGTCCATTTACATCCTTGTCTTGATCCATCAGACTTCATTAATACAGAAAGAGTAGCCACAAAGCAGGTTTGACTTCTTGACCAGCTGAGGACATCAGCTAGTAGAGCTTAAGC
Organism: Mesoplodon densirostris; assembly: GCF_025265405.1. Classification (NCBI taxonomy): domain Eukaryota; kingdom Metazoa; phylum Chordata; class Mammalia; order Artiodactyla; family Ziphiidae; genus Mesoplodon; species Mesoplodon densirostris. The sequence continues at coordinate 81,613,654 of NC_082670.1, forward strand.
TCTCTCCCATGTCATATAACATGCATCCGTATCCCAGCACCACCACTTGCCAGCTGGGTGTCCTTAAGCACGTACTTAACCTCTCTGTGTTTCAGTTTTCTCATCTGTAAACAGGGATAATAAGAGTATCTACCCCCTGGAGTTGCTGTGAGGATGAAATGAGAGAATCCCCACAAAGGTCTTAGTTTAGTGCCTGGCCCATAGTAACCTGATAAAAAATAAGGTCTCTTCTAACTAATATATCTCTTCCGTATGTGGAGATACAGCATGGACCTGGAACACTAGATTCTTCTCTTTTTTTACTTCTAGCAAAATAAATTTTACTTATTATAAGGTAAAATATATAATAGCTTAAATCAAATGGCAACACATAGGCTTTAAGAAAAAAAATCTCTTGCCTCATTTCTTCCTACTTTCCCCTTGTCATCCCCAGAAGTATCCATGTCCCACTGTTTTAGTTGTCCTCTATTTTTCCATTTCTCCACTGTAGCTATATTGCATTTTCCCCAGTTTTATTGAGAAATAATTGACATACATCACTGTATAAATTTAAGGTGTACAGCATGATGGTTTGATTTACATATATTGTGAAATGATTACCATAAATAGGTTTAGTTAACACCATCTAACACCATTTAGTTAACACCATAAATAGGTTTAGTTAACATCACCTCATAAAGATACAATAAAAAGAAAAGACAAATTTCTCCTTGTGATGAGAACTCTTAGTATCTACTCTCTTAACAACTTTCCCATATACCATACAGCTGTGCTAACTATAATCATCATGTTGTACATTACAACCCTAATACTTATTTATTGTATAATTGAAGTTTGTACCTTTTGATAACCACAAATCTGATCTTTTCCTATGAGTGGTGTAGGTTTGCAGCAGGGGGGGAATGCTTTTTTTTCTTTTTACACATTCCACATATAAGTGACATCATATAGTACTTATCTTTCTCTGTCTGACTTATTTCACTTAGCATGCCTTCAAGGTCCATCCATGTTGTCACAAACGGTAGAATTTCCTCATTTTTTATGGCTGAATAATATTCCATTGTATGTATAAATACCAAGATTTCTTTAACCACTTATCCATCAATAGACACTTAAGTCTTGGCTATTATAAATAATACTGCTATGAAAACAGGGATGCAGATATCTTTTCCAATTAGTGTTTTTGTTTCCTATATATATATACATGGAACATTTGATGTTAAAGAGACTCCAGCATCCAGGTTTAAGAACTCATGTTGGATACAGATATTTGACTTTCAATTATAGATTTGACATTATTTATTTACTGTTCCCTATGATAAATGAGATGCTTAGGGAAAATGTTGGGTCTTTTAGACAACTGGGAAGTCTGCTTCAGCATGTGTATTAGAGATGGTAACTGCTCTCAGTCACCTTGTCTTATCTAGTTCTTTACTTTATTTAAGGTATTGTGACTAATTAAAAAAAGAAAAAATGATAGCTGAAATCATTGCTAGTGTGTATTTGGTGCTTATTATATACCAGGAAGCACCCCATGTACTTTCATGTATTATCTCATTTAATCCTAAGGTAGATTCTCTTATTATCTCCATTCTCTTATTATGTCCATTTTTTAGAAAAGGAAACTGAATCACAAAGAGACAGAAAAATACTGAGTCAAGATATAAACATAATATATAACAGTAACAAAATAATAACATAATAATAATAACAAAATGGCAGCATCATTAAATCCCTGTGATGTGTCAAACAGCATTGGATGCTTTCCAAACATCATCTCTTGTGCTTACAACAACCTTCTACTATTCCCATTTAGGGGATGAGAAAACTGAGTACTTAACTAAATTAGCTAAGGCAAGATATAGGTCTGTTTGGCCCTGAAGCCTGCCTCGCCAAGCAAATGCCCTTGTGCAGAGGGTAAGGGGAAAGGCTTATCAGATCCCTGAAGCTCTCCACTTGGTCATAGCATGTTGGAGAGCACATGACTTCAGAATTATCAGATCCAAGTCCCTCACTTGACAGATGTGGAAAGGGAGGCCCAGAGAAAAGACAGGACATTCATAAGGCAGTGAAAGAGCCAGAACTAAAACCCAGGTCTCTCGACTCCCAGGACTGCATTCTTGTGGTGACATGGTGAGGCCCTCTCACACTGAGTCAGCCATCTCAGATGCTGAAAGAAGGAAGGGAGAGCCTGACAGCTGCAGGGTGATGGTGCCAGCCTGTCATCTCTCCCTCTGCTCCCTCCTGACCCTGGGGGATGCTGTACATGCTTCCGGGCACATTCAGAACTGGGAAGAATAGAGAAGCTTGGGGGAAAGAATCCACAGCAAAGGCAGAAAGCACCCAGTGCCCTTTCATAATCTACCCGGAGCCAATTTCCAGTATGATTCTCCTAAAATAGATGGAGATCAATGGAGAAGGAGGTTGGCTCAGGCACATGTGGGTCTCTTTTACAGACACAAAACACAACAGAGCCCAGGTCTTTGAATCAGCAAATCCCTTGAATCTTTTCCGACTAAATGCACATCTTTCCTAGTTTGTGTACTGGATAAAAATAAACTGTCGTATAGAGAAATCTTAAAAATAGAGTTTAGGGGCCTCCCTGGTGGCGCAGTTGTTGAGAGTCCGCCTGCCGATGCGGGGGACACGGGTTCGTGCCCCGATCCCGGAGGATCCCACATGCCGCGGAGCGGCTGGGCCCGCGAGCCATGGCCGCGGAGCCTGTGCGTCCGGAGCCTGTGCTCCGCAATGGGAGAGGCCACAGCAGTGAGAGGCCCGCGTACAGCAAAAAAAAAAAAAAAAAAAAAAAATAGAGTTTAGGAGATACTGAATTAAAATTCATTCAGTATTATGTAATCCTTGAAATACAACAGTTGTTTACTCTGCTTTGATTTCTAAGCTTTCCTTTGATGACAAATATTAATATTTATCATTTTTCTGATGTTGGACTAATGAGAATCTTAAGTGTTTATGAGAGGCATTTAAATATTCCAGTATGATAGATGCATTTGTTTTCTGACTTATATTCCTTTGTATTTAACATCAACGAGCGTTTACTTTTTTGTGCTGAATCCTGGGTTGTTGTTCACCAATGTTTTCAGAAAACTTCATATGGCCAGAACTGCTAGCCTCTACATTTATTTCATGGCCAAATATGAGGTTTCCCCAAATAACACAATACTATGAGAAAGATCTAGCTGTGATCTTCAAACTGAAAACTGGCACACGTATAACTACTTGCCAGCAAGTAGACAGAGCAACATAACAGGTTTAATGACACTGACCACAGGTAATATTTATTGAGCACTGACCACTCATCAGGCACTGTGCAAGGCATGCTTTACATCAACAGTCTCACTGAATCCTCACAATAACTCTAAGAGTTAAGTAGTATTATCATCTTTATTTTACAGGAAAACAAGATGCAGAGAGGTTGAGTACTTTGCTCACGATTACACGGCTAATGAGAAGCAAAGCCAGCAGTCAGTGCTCAGAGCCAGACAGCAGGCTCCTCTCTATACTCCCTCCCTATGAGCCCCTTCTTGACTCCCATCATTTGAAACTTCCTATTAGCTATATAACATTAATGACCCATCTGCATGGAGCAGCAGCCTCAGGATGACCCAGACTTTCAGGTCTTGATGGCAATGAGGAGACAAAACTCAATCTGTCTATCACAGGCCTGGGGATAGGACAAATAAGGTCCCTGCCTTTGGGGAGCAAACTTTCTCAAGAGGGAAAATACACAATATTAATGCAATAAACAAGGCATTATCTCCAATAAACAGAGGAAATGGGTTGCTGTACATGTTCAGAGAAATGGTAAGAGGGCTGAGGTCTGCGATCTTCTGTAGATTTCACTTACCGATACTCCCCATGCAACCAGGACTCAGCTAACCAAAGAAGTAATAGAGGATGGCCTAGAAGTAGTGTGGTAAAGTGCAAGGTGTTGTGCAAAGTGCAACACCGAATTCTAAGTAAGGGATCTGACATGGACCACTTACCCCACACAGGGACCACATGCTCAGGAGACAGCATGAGCAAAATCGCCACTATTCCTGCCTTCATAGAGCTTATAATTGAGAGGGAAGAGAGGCATTGATCAAAAAATAGAGATGAAATAAAAGCTGTAGAAAAGTATGAGGATATTTCTCCAAAGAAGACAATACAGATGGCCAACAGGTACATGAAAAGATGCTCCACACTGCTAATTATCAATGTTAGAGAAATGCAAATCAAAACTATAATGAGGTATCACCTCACATCAGTCAGAATGGCCATCATCAAAAAGTCTACAAACAAACGCTAGAGAGGGTGTAGAGAAAAGGGAATCCTCCTACACTGTTGGTGGGAATGTTGAGTTGGTGCAGCCACTATGGAGAACAGTATGGAAGTTCCTTAAAAAACTAAAAATAGTCACCATATGATCCAGCAATCCCACTCCTGGGCATATACCTGGACAAACATATAATTCAAAAAGATATAAGCACCTCTATATTCATAGCAGCACTATTCACAATAGCCAGGACATGGAAACAACCTAAATGTCCACTGACGGATAAATGGTTAAAGAAGGTATGACACATATATACAATAGAATATTACTCAGCCATAAGAAAGAATGAAATAATGCCACTTGCAGCAATATGGATGGAACCAGAGATTATCATACTAAGTGAAGTAAATCAGAAAGAGAAAGACAAATACCATATGACATCACTTATATGTGGAATCTAAAACATGACACAAATGAAATTCTATGAAATAGAAATAGACTCACAGAGACAGAGAACAGACTTGTGGTTGCCAAGGGGGAAGTGGGATGGGAGAGGGATGGAGTGGGAATTTGGGGTGAGCAGATGCAAACTATTATATAGAGAATGGATAAACAACAAGGTCCTACTGTATAGCACAGGGAAAACTATATTCAGTATTCTGTGATAAACCATAATGGAAAAGAATATTAAAAAAAGAATGTATATATATGTATAACTGAATCACTCTGCTGTATAGCAGAAATTAACACGACATTGTAAATCAACTATATTTCAATTAAAAAAAAACAACAAAACAGAATGGCAACATAGTAGAAGCCACAAAGAACTAGAACCTTGCTATTCCAAGTGTGACCCATCTTCCACATCTGCATCACCTGGGAGCTAGCCAGAAATGCAGAAGCTTCTGGTCAAACCACCCTTGCATATAATTCCAGCCAGGCCCTGACCCATAAGAGTTGGACCCAGCTGTTTCATCTGCACTAGGAAGCCAAATGCAGCTAATTCTTCTGGGCCAGGGAGACGCTGGTCTGTTGCCTTGTGCAAGTTCAAGAGACTAGAGGAAGCTTTCTGTCCTGCATAGAGGGGCCAAGAGAGGTCCTCAGCTGTAGATTTATCTGTGGCCACTGGCTGCTGAAGCTTCCTGTCCTTGCTTTTACCCCCTCAGCTGGCAGAACCCAGCAACTGGGATTTCAAACTGCAGTGGCCACCTGTTGCTTTTGTATCCCCAGTATCACTTCCCCACTTATGAAGGTATCGGCACCTCCCATTAATCAGGCCTCTCTGTGTACAGAGCCATGTAAGCTGTGTCCAGCACAACTGCAGAGGGCACCATTCACATACATATTTGTGAAACAAAAAACAAAAACCTTCCCTTTCCCTCCACCCAACCACCTTCTTGTTATACCCCTTCCATACCGACCACATTTGTCGCACGTGCATTTTTCCCTGCTTTCCTGCAGATCACAACCTCTTCCCTCACTAGGCTCATTCCTGGGAGAGGTTGGACAGAGACTGCAAGTGCGTCAGGGTTGAGAAAAACAACCTTATTCCAGCAGGTTCCTCTGCCTGTCCTCAGGGTTCCAAGCACATACACAGACTCCAGCTTCTAGGTATCACTCAGGCATCTCCTGGCACAACCAAGCAAGTACTGGCCTGCAGTAAATGTGGAGACAGCAGTGAGGTTTTTGTTTTTTTTTTCAAAACTGAATACATGCAGAGGAGCCTTCAAGTCCTGCAAAAAATAAAAATTTTTTCCATATCACATACTACAAACTTCAGTGATTAAATGACTATAGACCATACTCTCCTCCAGCCCATGCTCAACTAAAATATGCATGCATTAAACCTCATAAGGAAGCACTGATACTTCCACATTATCTATGATGGGTTTTAGCTCCAATAGCTGTGAGCCTGAGAAACTGCAAAATACATTAAATTTTCATGGAAACCTGATTGTTAATAAAAAGAAGTAACTCCATAATGAGGAACACTAATAAACACATAAAAAGATTCTGAAAGAGTCTTTAAGTTCCAGAATACTGTCAACGAGCGCCTTTTGTGAACCTCTTAACCAGTTTCTCAATTTTTTTTCTATGCCTACTTATTTATCATTACAAGAAAACCTTGGCATACATGCAAATTCCCCCAAAATATGTAATTTTTAAACTGTATTAAACCCGCCAGCCAAAACACTTTTCCCAGTCTTTCTCTCTATTAAGTCAACACAGTAGAAAAATAAAACTACTACATTGTGAACTGACCTTCTAGTGAGCAGAGAAGCTTAGGAAATACTGTAAAAGGATATTGAGGTATAGGGTAATATAAATTCAGGCCAAGAATCCTCCTGAAAACTGGATATAAAGTTCTAAATATAAATATTCAAGGGTGTGGCCAAGATGGCAGAGTAGGAAGACCTGAACTCATCTCCTCCTACAGACACATCAAAATTACAACTACTTACAGAGCAACTACTTATGAGAACAACCTGAAGACTAGCAAGAAAGATTTTCCACAACTAAAGATATAAGAAGGAGTGACAACGAGAGGGTAGGAGGAATGGAGGTGGAGATGCAGTCCCGTCCAGACCCACACTCCTGGGTGGGCAACCCACAAATGGGAGGATAATCACAATTGTAGAGGTTCTCTTCAAGGAGTGACCTAGAGATTATCATACTAAGTGAAGTCAGTCAGTAAATGAAGTCAGTCATATGATATCACTTATATGTGGAATCTAAAAAATGATACAAATAAACTTGTTTATAGAACAAATACAGACTCACAGACATAGAGAACAAACTTATGCCAGACTCACAGACACAGAGAACAAACTTATGCTTACCAAAGGGAAGAGGTGGGGGGAAGGGATGAATTAGGAGTTTGGGATTAATAGATACACACTACTATATATAAAATAGATAAACAACAAGGTCCTACTGTATAGCACAGTGAACTACATTCAATATCTTGTAATAACCTGTAATGGAAAAGAATCTGAATATACATATGTGTGTGTGTGTGTGTGTGTGTATATAAATCACTTTTCTGTACAGCTGAAGCTGACACAAAATTGTAAATCAACTATAGTTCAATTTCTTTTTTTTTTTTTTTTTTGGCTGTGTCGGGTCTTAGTTGTAGCACGCAGGATCTTCATCTGAGGCATGCAAGATCTTTCGTTGCGATGCGTGCACGAGCTTCTCTCTAGTTGTGGTGCACGGGTTCCAGAGCACGTGGGCTCTGTAGTTTGTGGCACACAGGCTCTCTAGTTGAGGCATGCAAGCTCAGTAGTTGTGGCACCTGGGCTTAGTTGTCCTGCAGCATGTGGGATCTTAGTTCCCTAACCAGGGATTGAACCCGAATCCATGCATTGTAAGGCAGATTCTTTACCACTGGACCACCAGGGAAGTACCCCCGACCAGGGATTGAACACAAGCCACCGCAGTGAAAGCACTGAGCTCTAAACACTGGGCTGCCAGGGAATTCCCAACTATACTTCAATTTAAAAAAAGATACTAGGGAGCTAATTTGCCTGATACAGCAATAATTATCCCCAAGCTCAGCACCATTATTTAAAGCACCCAACACAATGTCTGACACATAATATGTACTCAATAAACACTTATCAGTGATTGAATTAATTTTTTAAATTAATTTATTTATTTTTGGCTGTGTTGGGTCTTCGTTTCTGTGCGAGGACTTTCTCTAGTTGCGGTGAGCAGGGACCACTCTTCATCGCGGTGCGCAGGCCTCTCACTATCGCGGCCTCTCTTGTTGCAGAGCACAGGCTCCAGACGCGCAGGCTCAGTAGCTGTGGCTCATGGGCCCAGTTGCTCTGCGGCATGTGGGATCTTCCCAGACCAGGGCTGGAACCCATGTCCCCTGCATTGGTAGGCAGATTCTCAACCACTGCACCACCACGGAAGCCCTGAATTAATTTTAAAAAAAGAATTTTACAGATAAGCAAAAGCTAAAAGGGTTCACCACCACTAAACAAGCTTCTCTAAGTGGAAAAGAAAAGAATACAACTAGAAATATGAAAATAATGAAAAGGAAAATCTCATTGGTGAAGTTACAGTAAAGGTAGTAAGTAGATCAACCACTTACAAAGCCAGTATGAAGGTTAAAAGACAAAAGTAGTTAAATCATCTATTTCCACAATAATTAGTTAAGGGATACACAAAACAAAAAGATGTAAAATATGATGTCAAAACATTAAATGAAAAATCTCACATTAACAATCTAACTTAAAGGAACTAGAAAAAGAACAAACAAAACCCAAAGTTAGTAGAAGAAAAGAAATAATAAAGATCAGAGTGAAAGATAAATGAAATAGAGCCTTTATAAATACAACAATAGAAAAGATCAATGAAACTGAGAGTTGATTCTTTGAAAAGATAAACAAACTTGATAAACTTTTAGCCAGACTCATCAAGAAAAAAAGAGAGAAGCTCAAATAAATAAAATCAGTTACAGCCAACACCACAGAAATACAAAGGATAAGAGACTGCTATGGGGACTTCCCTGGTGGTCCAGTGGTTAAGAATCCACCTTCCAATGCAGGGGACGCAGGTTTGATCCCTAGTCAGGGAACTAAGATCCAATATGCTGCAGGACAACTAAGCCCATGCGCTCTAGACCCTGCGCGCTGCAACTACTGAGCCCGCGTGCCCTGGAGCCCATGTGCCACAGCTGGGGAGAAGCTCACACACTGCAACAAAGAGCCCATGCACCGCAACAAAAGATCTCACATGCTGCAACAAAGATCCCACGTGCCACAACTAAGACCTGATGCAGCCAAATAAATAAATAATTTTTTTTTTAAAAAAGAGATTACTATGAACAATTATACACTAATAAAATGGGCAACTATAAGAAGTGGATAGGGCTTCCCTGGTGGCGCAATGGTTGAGAGTCCACCTGCCGATGCAGGGGACACGAGTTCGTGCCCCAGTCCAGGAAGATCCTACATACCACAGAGTGGCTGGGCCCGTGAGCCATGGCCGCTGAGCCTGCGTGTCCAGAGCCTGTGCTCTGCAACAGGAGAGACCACAACAGTGAGAGGCCTGCATACTGCAAAAAAAAAAAAAAAAAAAAAAAAAAGTAAAGAAAGAGGGCCTCCCTGGTGGCGCAAGTGGTTGAGAGTCCGCCTGCCGATGCAGGGGATACGGGTTCGTGCCCCGGTCTGGGAGGATCCCATATGCCGCGGAGCGGCTGAGCCTGCGCGTCCGGAGCCTGTGCTCCGCAACGGGGGAGGCCACAACAGTGAGAGGCCCGCATACTGCAAAAAAAAAAAAAAAAAAAAAAAAAAAGTAAAGAAAGAGGTGGATAAATTCCTAGAAAAATATAATCTCCCAAGACTAAATCAAGGAAAAATAGAAAATATGAACACACCGATTATTGAATCTAATTTTTAAAAAATTACCAACAAACAAAAGTCCAAGACCAGACAGCTTCAAAGTTGAATTCTACCAAACATTTAAAGAAGAGTTAACACCAAACCTTCTCAAACTATTCCAAAATTGAAGAGGACAGAACACTTCCGAACCCATTCTATAAGACCAGCATCACCTTGATACCAAGATCAAAGACACCACACAAAAAAAGAAAATTACAGGCCAATACCACTGATGAAAATAGATGCAAAAATTCTCAACAAAATATTAGCAAATCAAATTCAATAATATATTAAAAGGATCATACACCATGATCAAGAAGGATTTATCCCAGGGATGCAAGGATAGCTTAACATCCACAATTCAATCAATGTGATACACCATATTAACAAACTGAAGAATAAAAGTCATATGATTATCACAAGTTTGTGAAAAAGCTTTTGACAAAATTCAACATCCATTTATGGCCAAAATTCTCAACAAAATGAGAATAGAGGGAACATACCTTAACATAATAAAAGCCATATATGACAAACCTACAGCCAACATCATACTCAGTGGTGAAAAGCTGAAAGCATTTCCTGTAAAATCAGGAACATGACAAGGATATCCACTCTCACCAGTTTTATTCAACAAATTATTAGAAGTCCTAGACAGAATAATAAGACAATATAAATAAATAAATAAATGGAATCTAATTGGAAAGCAATAAATAAAACTGTCACTGTTTGCAGATTTCATTATATTTATGTATATAAAAAATATATAATACCTAATTATATGTGTGTGTGTGTGTGTGTATATATATATTTTTTTTTTTGGTAAGCATGTATATTCCTAAAGAGCCCACCAAAAACTATTAGAACTGAAAAATGAATTTGGTAAAGCTGCAGGATACAAAATTAATACATGGAAATCTGCTGTGTTTCTATACACTAACATTGAAGTATCAGAGAAGTTAAGAAAACAATCCCATTTATAATTTCATCAAAAAGAATAAAACAGGGCTTCCCTGGTGGCGCAGTGGTTGAGAGTCTGCCTGCCGATGCAGGAGATGCGGGTTCGTGCCCCGGTCCAGGAAGATCCCGCATGCCACGGAGCGGCTGGGCCCGTGAGCCATGGCCGCTGAGCCTGCGCGTCCAGAGCCTGTGCTCCGCAACAGGAGAGGCCACAACAGTGAGAGGCCCGTGTACCGCAAAAAAAAAAAAAAAAAAAAAAAAAAGAATAAAACACCTAGGAATAAATCTAACCAAGGAAGTAAAAGACTTAGAAAACTATAAGACACTGATGAAAGAAATTGAAGATGACACAAACAAATGGAAAGATATACCACGCTTATGGATTGGAAGAATTAATATCATTAAAATCACCATACTACCCAAGGCAAATCTACAGATTCAATGCAATCTCTATCAACTGGAACAAATAATTCTAAAACATGTAAGGAAATACAAAAGACCCTGAATAGCCAAAATGATCTTTAGAAAGAAGAGCAAATCACACTCCCTGGTTTCAAACTATACTAGAAAGCTACAGTAATCAAAACAGTATGGTAGTAGCACAAAAACAGACACATAGATCAATGGAACAGAATAGAGAGCTCAGAAATAAACCCACACACTTGTGGTCAGTTAATCTACAACAAAGGAGGCAAGAATATACAATGGAGAAAAGATAGTCTCTTCAGCAAGTGGTGTTCGGAAAACTGGACAGCTACATGCAATAGAATCAGACTGAACTACTTTCTTATACCATGTAGAAAAGTAAACTCAAAATGGATTACAGACTGTAATGTAAGATTTGAAACCATAAAAATCCTGGAAGAAAACAGAGGCAGTACACTTTTCGACACTGGTCTTAGAAATATTTTTTTAGATGTCTCCTCAGGCAAGGGAAACATAAAAAAAATAAACAAATGGGACTACATCAATCTAAAAAGCTTTTGCACAGTGAAGGAAACTATCAACAACATGAAAAGGCAGCCTACTGAATGGGAGAAGGTATTTACAAACAATATATCTGATAAGGGGTTAATGTCCCAAATATACAAAGAATTTATACAACTCAACATCAAAAAAAAAAAAACCCATTAACAAATGGACAGAGGACCTGAATTGACTTTTTTCCAAAGAAGGCATACAGATGGCCAAGAGACACATGAAAAGACACTCAACATCACTAATCATCAGGGAAGTGCATATAAAAACAACATGAAATACCACCTCACACCTGTCAGAATGGCTATCATCAAAAAGACATCAAATAACAAGTGTTGGAGAGGATGAGGAGAAAAGGGAACCCTCATGCACTGTCAGTGGTATTGTAAATTGGTGCAGCCACTATGGAAATACTATGGAGGTTCCTCAAAACATTAAAAAATAGAACTGCCTTACGATCCAGCAATTTCACTTCTGGGAATTTACCCAAAGAAAACGAAAACACAAATTTGAAAAGATATATGTACTCCAGTGTTCATTGCAACATTATTTACAGTAGCCAAGATATGGAAGCAACCTATGTGTCTACTGATAAATGAATGGATAAAGACCACACACACACACACACACACACACACACACACACACAACGGAATATTACTCAGCCATAAAAAATTAAATCTTGCCATTTTCAATAATATGGGTGCATCTAGAAGGTATGCTAAGTGAAATAAGGCAGAGAAGATAAATCCCGCATTATCTCACTTATATGTGGAATAGAAAAACAAAACAAGCAAGCAAACAAAACAAAACAAAAAAACAGACTCATAGATACAGAGAACAAATATGTGGTTGCCAGAAGGCAGATGGGTGAGGGGGTCAGCAAAATAGGTGAAGGGGATTAAAAGGTACAAACCTCCAGCCATATAAGAAATAAGTCACAAGGATGTAATAAACAGCATAAGGAATATGGTCAATAATATTGCAATAACTTTGTATGCAGACAGATGGTTACTCGACTTACCTTGGTGATCATTTCATAATGTATGAAAATATCAAGTAATTATGTAGTACACCTGAAACTATCATAATAATGTATGTCAACTATATTTCAATAAAAAATAGAAATTACTTTCAAGAAGAAAAAATATATATATTCAGATACAAACATAAGAATACACATTTTCTATGGAGGAAAACATTTTTAAAGGAAAGGGGTCCTATATATTATGGATAATCCAGAAAATTAAAGGCATTTAATCAAATTAGCTTAACTGTTCCACCCTAAAATGGTAGATGGAAGTAATTTTAAAGAAAAAAAAGACAGAAAGAAACCCATCTTTATAATTGGCAGCCTCTCTGGAAGTGGTTCCTTTTAAACTACTGAATTAGAATGTAAGAATGTTACTAGTAAAAATGGGTTGTATTTTATCTGAACAATAGTTTAAGCCTTTTCAATAACATGGCCACAGCTCATGAAAACATGTAACTCAGTTTCTTTTGAACATGGTTTTCATGGGTTAATAACTTTTTTTTAGCTCTGAGGAATGGAACAAACTAAATACCAGAAAGAGAAAAGCAGTCTGAATCTCAACATTAAGGAGAATCCTGACTAGGGTAAGCACAGCTAGAGATAAAAGGGTTAGAATGGGGGTGTCCTAGTAAGTAATCTCAAAGGTAACCCAGGGCACAACCTACAGTTAGTTCATCAGATTCCAAGAGAGATTTGTGACTAGGCTTATTATCTCTTTCACTCCCAAAGACTTCAGCTACTTTCCAAATATTTCATTCCCCACCCAGGCCCTTAGACTGTACTTGATTAATTTTGTGATGTTATGTTTTTTAAAATCAATGGTTCTCAATCCTAGATGCACTTCATTATAACCTGGGAAACTTAAAAAAGAAATTATCAACACCTGCCTCCCCTCCCTCACTCTGATTTAATTTATATGGATGGAACCAGCCCCAGGTGATTCTAACTTGCAACAAGGGTTGAGAATCACTGGTTGGAGGACAATCCAAACAGGTTAAAATTACGTAAAGAAGGAGGCACTATAATTGGGCTAAATAAATTTACAAGGCTAGGCAAGGTGCCTCAAGTTCCTGCAATCAGATATAAGATGGTACTTTCAGGATCTCAGATTTTTTTCCATCAAATTGAGAGACTCAATTGCTGAGAGAAATCTATTTGCCCATAATGTTCAAATTTTTACAAAGTTCAGCACTTCACCTGTGAGACAGAAGCAAAAACAGTAGAATTAAAGGTAATCTATTCCACCTAGCATTCAAAATGTGATAAACAAGAAAATGTGATAAACAAGGAAACGTGGAGCAGAGTGCATAATATTATGATTTTTACTAATAACCGTAAGAGTAAAATCAAAGCTACCATTTACTGAGTGCCAATTACTGTATTGAGCACAGTAACCCTTTCCAAGGGTGACCTCATTGAAAATTTAAAACATGATTAAAGCAATAGAAATTATTACCAACCTTTCACAGATAATAAGGAAATTGAGGCTCAAAGAGATTACCTCACTTTCCCCAGAGTCACACAGCAAATAAGTGGAAAAACCAAGATTAGAATCCAGGTCTTCTGCTCCCTAGAGTCCATTCTCTTAATCACCGTTATCTCTGACCTAGAACACTGAAGAGTCTCCTAAGTACTTGCTACTCAAAGGATAGTCCATAGACCAGCAGCAACAGCCTGCTGGTGCTGGCCCATTCCAGATCTGCTGAATCAGACTCCACATTTTAAGATCAGGGGGAGATTCATACGCACATTAAAGTTAAATATAGATAGCAGGACTATCTGGTTTTCCCACATTATTACCTCTCACAAATTCATCATCCATACTGCATCCAAAGTCTTTAAAAAACAAATCCAATAATTTTATTTCTCCACTTAAGACTTTTAAATGGTTTCACAAATACCCTTGGAATAAAGTCCAAAATTCTTTTACAATACAGATAACTGGACTCTGCATAATATCACCCATGCCTGCCTCTGCAGCCTCATCTCTCCCACCTCCCCCATTCAGTGATTTGTACACCCCAAGCACAAAGACTTTTCTGCTCATCAAATCCCAACACACTCTACCTTCCTTGCTTCTTTCCTTCAAGTTCTTCCCTGCTTAGAATATACCACAACCCACCACCATGACCACCTCCATGTCAGCCACATTCCAGGCTGTATCTCCACTGCATAACAGTGCAGTGCCTGGCACAGAGCTAGGAGCAGGATAAATGTGCTCAATAAATACATGCTTAAGACAACTCGACCAAGGGCCTCAACTGTTTCCTTCGTTCATCTGCTCTTTGCTCTTGCTATGATCCTCATTTCATTTCTCCTTCCCTGTCCCCGGCATCACCCCTCTTCTGTAACTCACCTCTCTATCACTAACCTCATGGCTACTGAAGTTGTCATCTTTAGAAAGAAGCACTGCCGTGTCCACATAGCCACTGCCCCGGGATTACTCACCAGCTGGATGACAACTGCTTCACTTCAACCCTGAGGCTCCTGGGATAGGCCCAGTCCTTTCCAGAAGTGGACAGAAGGCCCTACTGACTGCTTTTCAACCCAAGATTTAATATATAGATGAAACCAGAGATCAGGGACTTCTCAACAGTCAACGCAGAGCCAAAAGCTTCACTATCTCTCTGCCTACACAAGACATTTTCACTGAGCTGACAAGATGGATTATCAAGAGTTGCAGTTAACTTCATAGTTTATATGTGATGGCCAAGCTTGCTACTCTAAGAAAACAAATGACAGACCCTTTTATGAAACAGATATCTGCCTCCAGTTTAAATCCTGAGTAAATATATTTTCATATACACGTTTACATTAATAATGACAAAATAAGATCTATTCATCTATTAAATGCAAGCTATTGAGCACCTGACATGCTCAAAGCTTTAAACACACTATCTTATTTAATCTTTATCATCACTTTATGCGGTAGAATGCTTATTATCTTTGCTTTACAGAGGAGGAAACCAAGGGCTTAGTAACATGCCTAAGAGGCAGGGCTGGGATTTCAGTCATAGGTCTTCAGACTACCACTCTCTATTGCTTCTCTATGTTTTGCTATTTGGATCACTTTCTCATCTTAGAAGTCACAGACCTGGACATTCCCAAAGCAACAGTCCCTCAGAGGATGACCTCAAAAGCTGAGATTTTTCTCTGCAATGTAGACAGTGAAAGTAACCTGCTACAGCTTGTATTTCAAAGCTGCATTCTGCATTAAAAGAGAAAACTGAGATTCAGGGGGGAAATGTGGGAATAGAGCTCAAAGGTGCTTATGAATGCAATTCCACAAATACTTTTTCCGTGTCTACTAGTGGTCAGGCACTTTGCTGGAAGCTGACTGATCAGACTGTCATTTAGGAGAGTGCTGGTGGGACAGAGGGTGACCAGGAGAACATCTCCCATAGTGACTATCTCAGGAACGTTTAGCCAGTAATTTATAAAACTGCTACTTTATTTCTAATTATGCAGAAATCATCTTTCACACACAAGAGGTCAGAGTAATCTGCTTTATTATCTGTGAATACATAATTGAAAGGGCCAATGTGTCTTCTAAAACAAAAGTTTTATATAATTCAAACAACTCATGTGTTCATTTATGTTACCCTATATTAGAGGGTTAGATTTTAACATATGTGAATGCAAACACAATGTCAGATTTTGTTCTCGTGTCTTACAGGACAAAAGAGAAAAGAGTATTGGGAGCCAAGACAAGACTAATTCCCAAAGTACAAATGGAACATATTGAAGCTGCATGTACATTAAAAGAAAGGGAGCTGCATGTACACAGAAACATTTCCTAAAGCATTCTACCAAACATGTCCAGGAATAAGGCAAGGACAAGGATACTAAGTAAAAGAAAGCATGAGCCTAAAAGGTCACATACAGAACTATGAGGCCTCCAGAACCCTGCCTCCTTGCAGAAACAGAATGCTTCTGACACAAGGGCATGAGATGAAGGCTGTGAATCATGTTGTACCTCAATTCCCTAATTTTTAAAATGAAAAAGTTAGATTAGATGATTTATAAGGTCCTTCTAGCCCTAACCCATTAGCTACTTTTTATCCATGAGGCCCTGGACCTAAAGAGAGATGAGCTATATGTTCAGAAAACATTTGTTGAATTCATGAAATATTACAACCTTACCAATAATAAGAAAAGAGACTTTACAACAATTGGTCCTGGTCAGTGGCCTAGAAAGAACAAATTAGGAGAGAAACCATTATCTAAACAGCTTCACATATGGCGTCCCTGCTAGCTGTCTGCTGGTACAATGAAAATAACCCTGGACTTGGAAACGAGACGTTTAGGTCTAGTCTCATCCCTGACACAGACCAGCTGTGTGACCTTGGGCAAACTGCTTCACCACCTGAACCAGTTTCCTCATCTCTAAAATAAAGGTATTATAAAACTCTATATAGGGCTTCCCTGGTGGCGCAGTGGTTGGGAGTCCGCCTGCCGATGCAGGGGACACGGGTTCGTGCCCCGGTCCGGGAGGGTCCCACGTCCCACGTGCCACGGAGTGGCTGGGCCCGTGAGCCATGGCCGCTGGGTCTGCGCGTCCGGAGCCTGTACTCCGCAGCGGAAGAGGCCACAGCAGTGAGAGGCCCGCGTACCGCAGAAAAAATAACTCTATATAACTAGCATTTGTGGAACCTCTACTATATGCCAGGAACTGTTCCAAGATCTTTGCCTTAGATGATCTCAAAGGTTTTTGCAGCACTATCGTTTAGTGTTTAACTACAGAGGCAACATGGTATAGTGGAAAGATTCCAAATTCCGTTCTCAGAAAGCTCGGGCTCCCTCCACCTCCATAAGATAGAGTCTTTTTCTAAGCAGAGTCTGTCAAGCAGACTGGGTTACAATCTCGGTAGTTCTATTCACTAGCTTAGTTAACTTCGACACGTTGCTTAACTTCCCTATTTCCTAGCCTTAGTTTTCTAATATGGAAAATGCATATGAAAATGGCTATTTCTCTCATATAGCTCTTGAGAGGATTAAACCATAATTAAATGTAGTATCTATTTATTTATAAAACATATATTACATTTTATTACTAGGTGTGACCGTGTACAAACCTTCTTCTCAAGTTTTTTTCTTATCTACAAATGGGAGATACAGTATTATTACGAGAGACAGTGTGAACACGCTCTGTAAACTGTTGAGTGTTAGCACTGTTTGAAAGCATGCATAATTCCTTTCTAAGATACTTAGAAAAGCGTATACAATAAACCCCCACGTAGTACTTGGAAGAGCGTATACAATCAAAGACAACAAAAACACATTCTTACTAAACATATTTCACTACACCCGGCTCGCAGGTAGTGGACGCAGGGCAGGCAGCCAAGAACGCAGGGCCACATGGAAGTTGTAGTTCCGAGTCAAGGGGCTGCTCCAAAGAACTGCTGGAAGTGGGACTTCAACTCCCAGGAGACACCTCACCAAGCCAAATGACACGCTGGGAGGTGGAGTACCAGCCCTCCGGGAAACTAGAGGCGGGACTACAACTCCCAGAAGCCTCCGCTGCCCGGGCCGCCGGCGGTAAGATGGAGCCAGAAAATGGAGAGTTCAGGTACAGGACCTTAACAGGTGCGAGTCGGGGCCGCTTTCGGTAGTCCCGGACCCAGCAAGGGTCTGAGCCTTTCTAACATGACCACAGGCTGTATTCTATGCTGATCCCAAGCACAGTTCTGAGAGACGCACAATAATAAAGGAGTAAGTTTGCATGTGGCAAACTTTCACAAGCAAGACTTAATCTAGATTTCAGCTCCTGGCAGCTCCTTGGGCCACTTAGGCAGGGAGAGTTAAGTTCTTTTTTCCCCGGTAAGCACTGTGACTGGCTGGTCATACAGCAGAGGCAGAATTTGATCCTAGAGAGGAAGCTGCAAATCCAGCTCCAGTTCCACTAACCGGCCTTTTTCCCCCACATGAACACACCTTAAAAATCCCCGCATGTTTTCATATAAAAACTACATTAGGGCTTCCCTGGTGGCGCAGTGGTTGGGAGTCCGCCTGCCGATGCAGGGGACATGGGTTCGTGCCCCGGTCCGGGAGGATCCCGCATGCCGCGGAGCGGCTGGGCCCGTGAGCCATGGCCGCTGAGCCTGCGCGTCCGGACCCTGTGCTCCGCAACGGGAGAGGCCGCGGCAGTGAGAGGCCCGCGTACAGCAAACCGCCCCCCCAAAAAAGAAACTACATTAAGCCATAAAATAGATGTAAGGAAGTCCAACCGAGTACTGATTTCTCCCACCATAATGAATTATTTTTGTGTCTTTTAAATACTAAATGTAAAATTCTCTCCCAAAATATTGCCTCCCCCGTGTCCTGCTAAGCTCCTCTCCTGGACACTTGTTCAAACCCTCCTCCCTCCCCCTGGGGAACCCAGAGCTGGATGTTTAACACACATCTGTTGGGGCATAGAGTCCTGCTACTTGACAATAAAACTGAAAAAAATCCAAAAGCGGCCAGTGCCAACTACACCACCTGAGCCAGGAGCTGGGGCGTCCCTGGAACCGCCGGCATGCCCCCATGCCTCAGTTTACCCACTTACAAAATGCGGCGGAGGAGGGGCGGGTTAGGGTTAGGGCCGGTGCTCAGGAACTGGCCGTGAGAAGGTTCGGTGAGGTGGGAGGGTCCTCCTGACAGACCCCCCCCACCACTACCTCCCAACGAGCTGCGTGGACCCAGTCAGTCCCCGCTCCACTGGACCGCCGGAGTAATGACCAGACGCGCGCGGAAACCCGGATCTGCGCCACAGAAACACTGTTCGACTTGGGCTTGCCCCCGCCCCTACCTTCCAAGATCTTGGCAGCTGGGAAGTGAAAGGCAGAGGGAGGGAGCGCGGGGCAGAAGCAGCTCCTGGGCGTGTGCCCACGGAGTGGCTGCCTGAGGGACCCGGGAGCAGAGGGCAAAAAGTCCCTCCACTGGACGGAGCGGAGCAAGGACTACAACTCCCCGACGGCCCCGCGGCGGGGAAGGGACCCAATATGGCTACTCGTCTGGGGACAGACGCGCGGGCCAATAGGCGCAGAGCACGTGCCTATACTGGGCCAATCAAAAGCCATAATGACAAAAATCCCTGTTTAGGGGGAGGGAAACACTGTCGCTCTCTGGAAAGAAGCTGAGGTGAGAATCCCCTCAGGAAGGGATTTCGTCATAATCCACACAATCTTTGTTTTTTACCAAATGTAAAAAGTAACAGGATTGTTTAGGCTGTGCTGCATTTTTGCTTCCTTCTTTCCTCCCTCACGCGCTCAACTTACCCACCCCTCACTGTTCCTCACTGTCTGAATTTCCTTTCGCTTCGTTTCCTCACTCTGGATCTTTTTTGATTCCTAAAGCCTTCCTTTCTTTTGTTTCTCTCAGCACGCGGGCTCGCAGGCCTTACTTGAACCGGTGTATGACTGCACTCCGCCTTCCTGGGCATCCTAACTAAAATTGAACCACAGACTCCCTTGTCCATTCCTTTCTTCTTTTTTTGTGTTATTTTTCTCCTTAGCTCTTGTCCTTAACCAAGCATTGTATATAATTTATCTTTTTTATCATCTTGCCCCTTAGAATGAAAGATCTGTTTTAGATATGGAGTTTTTTTCTGGTCACTGCAGTGTTTCTAGCACCTAAAAGTATAAATAGTATCTACAATATATATAGTATAATATTTTATATTATAAATTTTAATTTAAATTTATTATATATAATCCATATATTTATATACTATAAAATTTCTATTATAATATTTTATATAGTATATATATATACACCCATACTATATGTATTACATATAGTGTATATGTATATATATGTATATAATAGGCACTCAGTAAATGTATTTCGAGTAATTAAGTGAATTATTCTCTATTCTCCCTTTCTTTGGTGCAGATCAATTCAGTTCATCTCTTACCACCGTGGGGCCCTTGTGCTTGCTCCCTTTTTAAATTCAAAATCATTCAGTATATTCTGCCCAGTGCCATGTAGGTGCTGGAGAAATTGAATCATTCTCAGTTCCTAACCTCAAGATGCTCCTGGTCTAGTGGAGGATGAGAAGCAAACATAATTTTGCAATAAATGCAACTGAAAATTGCAGAACAGCTAAATAATTTCACAAATGCATACGGCTCATAAACAGGGACTAGAATCCTGGCCTTCAGACTTGTTACTACACCATGCTGCTTCTTATAGCTACCTCTCTTCTTCAAGATTGCCTCCTTCCCTTTTCTTTCCTCCCAATCCTAGTGCCAAGGAAAAAGAGACATTTGCCAGTCATCTTTTACATTTAAAAGGGAGAAACAAAGAGCAATTACACTTGGACAAACACTTAGATATGTCCCTACTTTCCCTGACACCATTTCCTCTTGTTTTCTTTTTTTTTTCTCTCACTTTTTTCTTTGGCCTGCTTCATTACATGCAGGTGATTACACCAAGTCTTAGATCTCACATCCTTTCTGATGTTTGAACCCCACAGATAGTAGCGAGGTGTCCTACAAAATGTCCTGGTGTGAAATACTGATGTCTTAGGAAGCTTGACTCAGAATGTCACAGTGGATTATGGTCAGTTTCCAGATCATCACACAGACACCGTGGCCACATAAAATAATAGAGAATTGTGAATAACTAGGTGAAATTGAAAACAATTGCAGTTAAAACAGGAGAAATGTGATCAATATGTGTACAGACTAATTTCATGCACAGGGATTAAAACCCCTGTCCAGGATTCCTACCCTAATCTTCTGTTAATTTGGGGTGGTTTCCTATAATACAGCAGTTCTTTCTAGCTTTTATGAGAAAAAAGCAGTCCCAGCTTTGCTCAGGCTGATTAGCACGAGAGATTTCAACACAGATGTCAGCAGCCAGACTAAATGTGGAAGAAATTACTGAACCGTATGAAACTGGAAAGCTCAACAACTAGACTCTTCTCCTGAGAAAGTATCAGCCTATAATCATTACATCTCCTACTTAGCAATCAAAAGGTAAACATCATGAACATACTTAGGATCTAAACAGTGGTATCTAATGATTATTAAACCATTATCTGGCAACCTACTATGAACATATGCATATTCAGCTGTGAATGACGCTGTCTGATTGGCATGACCTTCGGCAATATATACATTCAGAGAGCTTTAAGATGTGGCACTTGAAATTGAGGGTAGAAATTGAGACACAGATGTAGAGAACAAACGTATGGACACCAAGGGGGGAAAGCGGTGGCGGGTGGTGGTGATGGTGTGATGAATTGGGAGATTGGGATTGACATGTATACACTGATGTGTATAAAATGGATGACTAATAAGAACCTGCTGTGTAAAAAAAAATAAAATTAAATTCAAAAATTCAAAAAAAAAAGAAAAAAGATATGGCACTTTCCTTGGACCCAGGACATCCAAGTGCCGAGATAATCAGTGGGGAGATAACTGTCTGATCTGCAGCTTCCTTAGTAATCACCTGGAGATGGCATCTTAGTTTGTGTTCTCTCACAAGTATATCCTGAGACAAGTATTCAAGTGCAAGTAGTTTATTTAGGAGGTAATTGCAGGAAACTGCAGTGGGAGAATAGGAAAGTGAAATGGGGAAGACAGACAAAGAAGGTGCACTATCAAGCATGTTACTGCTCGGGGTGATCAGAGCTTAATCTTCCTGGGGAACTCTAGGAAACAATGTGGAACCCATAGCTTAGATTGAGCTATCCCACCAAAGGGACAAAAGAACCCTATTGTTTAAACACCATCTCCCATCAGTCAATGATTGGGGGCTGTTTTCAGGGGCTGTTAAGTCCCTGGCTCTTCATCATACTGTATGAAAGGCAGAGTTGCTCAGTGGCCTTAGGAAGCCAGAGATACAGGTGCTGCCATGTACTGGTGGGACGCCAGTAGTATCCGCTACAGGTGGCTTTGGTTCACCACAAGCTTTTATCACTGAGACTAGCAGAATAAGAATAATTCAAGGGCCTCCCTGGTGGCGCAAGTGGTTGAGAGTCCGCCTGCCGATGCAGGGGATACGGGTTCGTGCCCCGGTCTGGGAGGATCCCATATGCCGCGGAGCGGCTGGGCCCATGAGCCATGGCCGCTGAGCCTGCGCGTCCGGAGCCTGCGCGTCCGGAGCCTGTGCTCCGCAACGGGGGAGGCCACAACAGTGAGAGGCCCGCATACTGCAAAAAAAAAAAAGAATAATTCAAAATTAAATAAATACATACAAAAAGAACTAACCAAATGAACAAAAAAAACCCAAGCAGCCTACCATCTTGTATACCTCATCATGTGAACAGTTAAAATAGCACTTTCTAAATCCTCACTAAAACAAAAACTGAACAAAAACAGCAACAACAAAAACCTCTTTTACACTGGGAACTCTCTGGGGACTTAAGGAGACGCTGCAGAGGAACTGGGGTTTAGTAGAGAGGGGAGGAATGAGATCAAGAAAAGGGGAAAAGGAAAGTTAAAGAAATATTGCTGGAGACAATGTGTTGTTCATTTCATGATACTGAAGAAACATAAGTAAAAATTTTTGAGAAATTAGCATTAAATGCATAAACTGTGTCTTTAGACCTAAAAGACAGTTTTTCCCCCAGTTTTATTGAGATATAATTGACATACATCACTGTATAAATTTAAGGTTTACAGCATTATGGTTTGACTTACATATATTGTGAAATGATTAACACAATACATTCAGCTAACATTCATCTTCTCATATAGATAAAAGAAAAATAAAAGAAAAAAAAAAGGAAAAAAATTATCCTTGTGATGAGAACTCTTTAAGATTTACTTTCTTAACTTTGCTATATATCATACAGCTGTTTTAGCTATAGTCATGTTCTACATTACACATCTAGTACTAATTTATCTTGTAACTGGAAGTTTGTACCTTTTGACCACCTTCCTCAGTTCCCTCTCCCCCAACCCCCTGCCTCTGGTAACCACAAATCTGATCTTTTTCTATGAATTTGGTGTGGGGTTTTTTTGTTTTTTGTTTTAGATTCCACATATAAGTGAGATCATACAGTTTTGTCTTTCTCTCCCTGACTTATTTTACTTAGCCTACTGCCCTCAAGGTCCATCCATGTTGTCACAAGCAGCAGGATTTCCTTGTTTTTTATGACTGCATAATATTCCATTATTATGACATTCCATATAATATGGCATATATTCAACAACTTCTTTATCCATTCCTCCATTGATGGACGCTTAGGTTGTTTCCATGTCTTGCCTATTGTAAATAATGCTCCTATGAACATGGGAGTGCATATATCTTTTTGAGTTAGTGTTTTCATTTCCTTTGGATATATTCCCAGAGATGAAATTGTTGGATCATATGGTAGTTCAATTTTTAATTTTTTGAGGATCCTCCTTACTGTTTTCCATATGGCTGTACCAGTTTACAGTCCCACCAGCAGTGCACAAGGGTTCTCTCATCACATCCTCGCCAGCATTTTTTATCTCTTGTCTCTTTGTTAATGGTCATTCTAACAGGTGTGAGGTGATACCTCGTTGTGGTTGTGATTTCCATTTCCCTAATGACTAATGATGTTGAGCATCTATTCATGTACCTGTTGGCCTTTCGTATATCTCCTTTGGAGAATTGTAGAAGACAGTTTTGTGAAAGACTTCTGTGGGTTGTGCCATAGTAGCACTTCTTCATAGCAAGTAGCTTTACTTGAAATTATAGTCCCTATTTATGTCTTTCTGTTTATCATCTTTCACCTCCAAATAGAATGTAAGCCTCTGAAGGCAAGAACTTTGTTTTTGTCTTATTCAATAGTAGGCACTCAATAAATATGTGATAAAAGAATGACTATGTATGGCCACAAAAGCAAACAGGGTAAGTACTACAAGGGCCTGATATTTGTACCACTCACTGCATTCAGCTAAGCCATAAAGTAAAGAGACAAAAGTAAGCCCTCAATAACCTCTCATTATCACAAAGCTTAGGACCACCCTGATATGTAAAAACCTGATCATCACATACTCTTCTGCTTTAGCCAAACACTCCCAACAGCTCTCAGGACCTACAAAGAAATCTTTACCACGGAAACAGAATTCCAAAACTGGAAAGGCCTAGAGGTCAAAGAGTTGAACCTTCTACATAATTCATTTCAGCCATATATTACAGGTTATAATCCAGACTTTTGGACAAGTCTTGGCGGTATTTATTTAATTGGAAAAAAATCATATCCAATATAAAAATATCATACTAGAATAAAAAAATGATGCGTCGTAATACAAAGTATAAAAAGGTTGGGAAACTCAGCCGTACCCAAATGTTCCCACCTCCTTCACAATTTCTCACCCCATAATCACTCAGCTTTTTGGCTGCTATTGGAGAATCTTGATTGTTAGTAAGAGCTACCTCATGATACGCTGAAAATTCTCTAAATTTTCCCCTATCTTTTAAAAAATGTTCTCATTTATCCTTTTGTTGTTCTGTGTTAAATATATTCCTTGGGTGGATTTGTTCACCAGATATTTAGAGACCAGTCTATTCCCTATAGTTAGTGAACATATGCATGCTGTCTCCTTTTAACTATGCCTCATAAATAATCACACTTAATCCTTCTTACTGCCATCTTTTGCAATCATCTTCCAGTTACCTAGAACATAAGGTACATAAAACTAAGCTCAGTGTCCAAGCTGTGATCTCACTAGGGTGGCTCAGAGTTAAGCTATGATTTTTTTATCACTCTCCTTCAAGAAATTATGACTCTTAAACACATTGCCCTGGTTTCACTGCAGCTTTAAAGGCATTTCTTCATTCTAGAGGATAAAACTGACTAAAAGCATTTCCTAAAAATTAAAAAGTATATTTCCTTAGTAGAGAATTTACTTCAGAATGGGATGCAACTTCAATTCAACTTAGTTTTTCATGGATTGAGGGTTACTCTGGGCCAGTCACTGTGCTAGGGTATAGCAATCACCAATGAATCAGACACAATCCCTGGTATTGTACTGTAATGGAGGCCATAAACACGTAAACAGGTGAGCAAATCAACGTAATGCATAGAAATCAATACCAGAATGAGTCAATTTTTCTACCTACGGTAGAGGAGAAAGGGGGTTCTAGGCAGAGGCAGAGGAAGCACATGGCAAGTGCCAGAGCTCAGGCAGAGTAGATTCACCAGTCCCTGACCTAGAGTGGAGGTAGGGCAGTGGTGAAAGATGCTGGAAGTGTCCCAAGGGTCAGCCCATGAGAGTTTGGTAGGCATCCTTCTTAATTTTCCATAAGAGCAACCGAGAGCCTTGTTAACTATGGAATGAATTGCTTAACTTGAAGGCAAAAGAAAAAATGCATTCCACAAATACTTATTGAGCACCCACTAAATGTCAGGCATTGTTTAAGGTGCTAGGGGTACAACAGTAAATAAGTCAAAAAAATTCCTACCCTCATGGAACTTCTAGTAGAAAAGATAGACCATACACTAATACACAAATGCATGATATATCATAGGTATTGATTTTTTAAAATGCTATGAAAATAAGCAGAGTGAGGGACTAAAAAAATGATGGATGGTCTTCTCTTGGATAGGGGGGTCAGGAAGCCCTCTTTGAAGAGGAGTCACTTGAACAAAGATCTCAATGAAGTGAGGAGGCCAACCATGAGGAAATCTATGGAAGAATATTCCAGACAAGCAAAAGTAAGTGCAAAGGCCTTAAATAGGAATAAGCTTGGCATGATGGAAGAAGAACAGGGAGGCCCATTTGGCTGGAGAAAAATGAATGAGAGGAAAAGTCATGAGAGATGAGGTTAAAGGTCACAAGAAGCCAGACCATGTAGGCCATGGTAAGGTCTTAAGGGAAAATGTTAAACTATTCCATAAATGTATTTGCCAGACAGTATATATGGTATGATCTATTTGTGTAAATGAAAAGATTGTGTGTTACACACATACATATCAAAGTCTGTAATCACTCATCCAGAATTTTGGGGACAGGTCAGTTTTGGAAATTAACAATTTTTTGGTTTTTAGAAAGATAATATATGCTTATACCATTTAGTGTCTAACATTCCTGGAACAGTTTTGGGATAGCACCCTGTCATCAAACGTTAATATTTCTGCAATGAAACACATATTGGAAAAACTAACAGTATAAATACCCCCATATCAGGTCAGCCTTTTGGTTTTCAGACCTTTTTGGATTTCAGAATTGCAGATAAGAGATTGTGGATTTGTACTTGCACTTGTGTAGAAAACTTCTGGGAGCATCCCAAATGATTGTGAACAATGAGATTATTGGAGCAATGCGATGGGATTGGTGGCATAAGTATCTTCTATTCTAAATACTTTATACTGTTCTTGACTTCTGAACTTTTTTTTTTACCATGTATTAGTTATGTCGTTCAAGTAACACTAAGTTAAATTAAAAAATAAAATGTGGATGCTAATGTTTTTATTCATGTAATCTTTGGGTAGTCAACAATATGGATGACATTAAGGGAAAATATTTTAAACACAAATGTAATAGAAAAGATTTTGAATACGCATTACAAAATTGCTTCTAAATTTGAGTGTTTTAGTCATGACATTCAACTTCTACTGTGTCCACTGTGTGCTTTTCGGATTTTCACCTTTTAAATATATTTGTGGACTGGAGAGTCACAGTATCAAGACGATTTTGTAAGGAGTAGGAAAATTCTAAAATTCAGTATTAAGTGTATTTTTTTAATTTATGGTAAACAGTATTTCCTCATGTTTCAAGAAGTTTCTTCATATAGAACATGGTCCATTCTCAGGATTTGTGGTTGTTTCTGTTTTGTTTTTAAAGCAAATCTGTGGGGGTTTTGTCTGTTTTGATAACAGGATGTCACGCTTGTGATAAATACTTGCCTGAAAGAGATTTATAATATACAAGCCCCTAAAATATTTAGACATTTTTAAATTGCAGTTTGCAACCTCCCTATTTCCTAGCACTCTCCCCCAACAAAAATTCAGAGAGATGCATTTAACAGACACGGTGTTTCATGGTGAATGTTATTGGCTGTGTGGCTGAATACTGTAATTAGCCATGCCTCACTGATTCATACATAAATCGTTTTGAAGTTTATTATTCCACTGGAATGTTAATGAACATGAATACAAAATACTTTGAGAGATTTTCTTTTTATCTTTGCAAAGTACATATGGTAAGGGGAAAAAAATCATTTAAAATAATTAATGAAAAAATACTTGGTGTATATAACTAGATCCTTGATTTTTTTGAATAGTAAATAAGACTGTATAATTTATTGGAGCCTCTTCTTTATGAAGCACACAGTGACTTTGAATACACTAATTAATAAAGCTTCAGGACCCCTACCATGTAAATGTTAATAAAACCCAGGAGTCCTAACTTTTCTGACCTTTGCTCTAGTTTCCAGATGAGACACTAGCTGACTAAGATGCATCTACATCTTTGAAAACAGAATGTCCATGAAACCGACATTCAGAGTTCAAGTGTCATTTATGAGTAGCATTCTCTTATGAACCTAGTTGAAAATAAAAGTAATTTAGAAAAAATGATATTTCAGCACTGCCTTAATCTAGGAGGGATTTTCTTCTTGAGCAAATTAAACCAAACACAAACTGGAAGTATGACTTAACTGGGCCTGCTTCTGCATTTAGGGTCACCAAAGCACACTGTAAATGGAAATCAGATTGCTTTCGAATCCAAGAACAAACTCTACTTTTGACCTTTAGAAAGCTCATGATGTATATGCCCACAAAATAAACAAAATAATTTCAAAGCAAATTCGTTGAGTGCACCTGACCTTTGAAACAGAGCAGATGATGTTAATCAGATTTGTACAACTTTAATCTAGCTCAGGCTCCATCTCTCCATGTAGTTTTTAAATATCATAAGGAAGAGTCTCACAAAAGGGAATCTTTCAAATCAGAATAGATTTAGAAATGGAACAGGATGTATGAGCTTGCTTCAAACAATGAAGTATAACTCAGACATATAAGCAAGTGAGCACTATGACCATAAACCAATATACTGTGCTCTTGAGGAAAAATGACTTTTTAAAAATATTAACCTAAGCACATTGTAGGCAGCTTCTCAATATTACAATAAAATATGGTTTGAGTCCTGATAATGTATGAAGTACCTTTGGGAAACTTTGAGTAGAAAATGGCTTGCATATTATAAAAAGGTGTTCCATCTGATCACTGCATCTGTTTTTGCCCAGCCATATCATTTCTGCATTTTGGACTTCAAATGTTTGAACCATGGCCTTTCTAGAATAGCCTGTTAAGTAACTTGGTAGATGTATGCGTGTCTTCCCAGGATTGCCTCCTTTGGGTAACGAACCCTGACCTTGTAACAGAGTAATCTTTCTCAATTCAGGTGGCTCTGATGGGGCTAACCACATCTGTTCCTGCCCAAAGAGGCAGGTGAAGAAGGTGTTCAGAGAAAACAGGCTTGATCAAAGTACTCCAAGCTATTTGGCCACGTGATTTGTTCAGAGATGTGTTCATGGCCCAAGCTGAGCCAATTCCTTCAGACAGTTTGTCAGAGAGACCACGAAGGACGGTCCCCCCTTTTCCGTGATCACAAGCTATAATGGTAGCTGTGTGGGGCTGCTGGTTATCTTGCCCACTTAGGAATTAAGTCAAACAGGGGTAAACAGAGCTTAGAGATGAAGAGAGATGAAAAGAGTCCGGGTGGTATTGCATGCCAGATTCCAGTTTTACCTGAAGCCACCCCTTAGACTTGCCAGTTGAATGAGACTTGTCTTATTTAAGTTGGTTTGAATTAGTTTTTTGTTACTTGAAGCTGAAGGAGTCATAGCTAATTCGTAAAATTTAGCTTATAGATAAACTCTTAAACTACCCAGAAAAGGAAAGTGAAATGAAAGAGATAATGAGGTTGCTTTAGAAGGCAAGAAATCCAAACACACCAGCCCTTGCTCTACCCGCACCAAAAGTGTGCAAGAACTGGAGATGTTTAGCCTAAAAAAGAGAAGACTCAAAAATAAATAAATTAAATTTAAAATGTTTAAATAAAAATAAAGAGAATGCTCAAGATGTTCTTGCTGGGCTCAACCATGTGAAGGTCTATTTTGTGAAAAGGGAGTTGGATTCATTCTGTAGAGTTAAAACTCAGACCCACAAGTGCTTGTCACTCAGGGAAATTTTCTATTCTACATGAGGGATAACTTTTCTAACAATGAAAGCTATCATAGCAAACATAATGTGACCATCTACCAGCAACAGCACTTCTTCTTTTGCTAAATAAGAGGTTGGGGGCTTCCATGGTGGCGCAGTGGTTGAGAGTCCGCCTGCCGATGCAGGGGACACGGGTTCGTGCCCCGATCCCGGAAGATCCCACGTGCCGCGGAGCGGCTGGGCCCGCGAGCCATGGCCGCGGAGCCTGTGTGTCCGGAGCCTGTGCTCCGCAACGGGAGAGGCCACAGCAGTGAGAGGCCCGCGTACAGCAAAAAAAAAAAAAAAAAAGAGGTTGGACAAAGTGACATCTAAAATCCTGTCCAACTTTGTGATTCCTTGATTCAGTCAAAGTTTGGTCATGATGATTATATTTGTAATTTATCATAAAACACCTCAACCTTTCAGCAAATCACAAATCAATACAAGTCAATCATATAAAAGGAGGCATAGAGGAAGGAAAGTGTCAGGCAAGATTTCCTAGAGGGGATGATACTTGCACAGTTCTAAATACAAATGGGACTTGGTTTATATCACACATACCATGTTGAAAAACTCTGATTCTTTAAGAAACTATTTGTCCCTGTAATAATTTATTTTAAAATATGTAAATACATATATAATGACAATATATTAAAAGTACTATAAATAAATAATTTCCCATGTCTTGAGTATATTTGTAGGCATATAGCTAATAAGCATTAACACAGCAATGTATTCTAGACCCTCTCAGCTAATGAATATGAGTCCCCATTATTGCACTCTACCATTCAACTTTGAGTTGAGATTGTTCTATAATACATATTCTTGCATCTCTTTTTACTAGTATTTTGAGTACTGGACATTTATTTTGTATCCTCAAAAGCATCTTTGACATGCAGTGCAGTGCTTAACAATACATAACTAAGTGACAGCACCATGCTAAAATGTAAGTATTATAGAAGTTCAGGGTGCCTTCAAGAAGTGTTTGAGAAGACAGAATCAGGCAAATTGGGACTGAAAGATATCCTTTGGCATTATGAAAGGCAGTGTAAACACCACTGCAGCCAGAAAGATTCAACAAAAATGTTATGAAAGCTACTTAGAAGAAATTATTGGGAGAAGGCACATCATGATGTAAGGGGTTTTACACAGAGCAGAAGTGTAGTTGCCATGTGAAAGGCTGGAACAGATCTCCATGGGAACAAGGATAAGAAGGTCCAGGATAGTGCTGATCACAGTAGCACTCCCATTTTCGGGAATGGAACACCCCATTCATCTCCTGCCTTCTCTCTAAAAAGGCTTTGTGCGTGCTGCAAACCAAGAGGGGAAAGGCATTCAAGACAGAGAGAATAACACGTGGAAAGGAAAAAAAATGTGAAACAGGCATTTTAGAGAACTGTAAATGGTTTAATTTTTCTCAAGAGGAAGATATGGTAGAGAGGGTAAAAATGACACTGGAAATGTAAGTAAAAGTCATGTTATGAAAGGGCTGATAAAATTCCCTAGACCAAGGGCTTGACCTGCTAAGGAATGGGGAACCAATGATTGGCTTTAGTATACAAGTGGTATGATCAAGTTTGAATTTTAGAGAAAAATCTTTCTAGCAACACTGTGGAGGCTTATCTGGAATGGGATATGACTCCAGGAAGATCAGTGAGGAGGTCACTGTTAACAATTAGACAATTTTTTGACCTGTCAAATTACTAAATAATAATGATAAAAATTAATAATAATACCCCAGTAGTATAATAAGTGGGTAAATTTCCCAAAAGCTATGCAAATCAAGTAAGAACTTTTTTTTTTTGGATTAACAAAAGGGTCATACCCTCTGACCCGATCATGCTATTTCTAGGAATCAACAGTAAGAGAATAGAGGTGCAGACAAAAGTATATGAGCAGTGATATTTCTTCCCACAGCCTTATTTCTGAAAAATTATAAATTATTTTAATGTTCAACAAAAAAGTAATGGTTAAATAAATGAAATATGTCACTGTCATTTAAAATATTTCTAAAAATGTTGAATGACACGGATAATTGCCCAAGAAATAATATTAAATGAAAGTTCAGAGAACAGAATTAAATATATGGTATAAGTTCACTCTTCAGAAAATTATATACATTTAAAAACTGGGAAACACATAAAAATGTAATTGTACTTATCCCCAGGTGGTGGAATTATTGATGATTTTTATATTCATCTTTCTATCATTTTGTATCTTTGATTTACTGTCATGAACATGTATTACTCTTGCAAACAAGTGTTAGGTTGAATCATTTGAAATTGCCTTCTATGGACTGAATTGTGCCACACTCCCATTCATATGTTGAGGTCCTAACCCCCAATGTGGTGATATTGGAAATCAGATCTTTGAGAGAATATTAGGTTCAGGTGAGCTCATGAAGGTGGGGCCCACATGATAGGATTGGTGCCCTTATAAGAAGAGGAAGAGACACCACAGTACTATCTCTCTCCTTTTGTCTCTCTCTGTCTGTGTGCACCCAAAGAAGAGTCATGTGAGCACAGTGAGATTGTGGCCATGTACAAGCCAAGGAGAGATCCTTGCCAGAACCCAACCATTCTAGCACCTTAATCATGGACTTCTAGCCTTCAGAACTGTGAGAAAATGAATTGCTGTTGTTTAAGCCACTTAGTCTATGGTATTTTCGTTATGGCAGCTCAAGTTGACGAATACACTGCTAAAACTGACTCCAAAAAAATGTCAATTCCATATGACTCAACCTATTTAAAAGAGAAATCAAGCAAGAGATAGTCATTGGAAATGCCCTTGAAATGGATGCTAAGGGTCAGAACTAAAGCAATAACAGTAAGGATGAAAGATGCAAAGGATGTTAAGATAGTAAAATCTGTAACTTGGTGATTGATAGGATTGACAGAGTGAATAAGAGAGAACATCTAGAAAATGAATCTAAAGCTTTTACACTAAGAAACTGGGTTATGACAATGGTATTATTCAAGACAAGGAATATTCAGAAAAACCTGTTTGGGAGCTAGCCTCTAAAATGGCCCCCAATAATCCCTACCTGCTGGTATTCACAACTGTGAGTACTTCCCTTCCTCATGTACAGATTGGTCATTATTCTACCTCATGTATAATACTGAGAAATGAGCACACCACTTCAGAGATGAGCACTCACTCCCAGAGAAGCCAGCTGCCATGTTGTGAAGGCGCTAAAACAGCCTATGCAGGGGTCCACATGTTGAAGAACTGAGGCGTTCAGCCAACAGCCAACAAGGAACTGAGGTCTGGCAGTGACAACACAAGAGAGATTGGAAGCAGATCCTCTAGCCCCAGTCAAGACATCAGTCGCCTGCAGCCCTAGCTGACAACTTGACTTTAACCTCATGGGAAACTCTGAGCCAAACCACCCCACTAAGCTCTGCCTAGATTCCTGACCCACAAAAACAGTGAGATAATAAATGTTTGTTGTTTTATGCTGCTAAGTTCTGAGGTAACTTGTAACATAGCAACAGATAACTAATATGACTGAGTTTGATTAATTTGCTGATCTAAAGAGCTGAATATTCCTTGAGGGCAGGAGTTATGTCTTAATATTTAAGGCCTCTTGTTGCATGCAGCACATGGTCTGTGTTCAACAAATATGTTGCAACCTGAAAAGGTAGAAAGAAAACTGGAGAAGCTGGCAAAGTAGTTTGGACACATCCTGGTAGGGACCCAACAAAGGGTCATGAGATATAACCATTCAGGATAAAGATTCGTTTGAAACAAAATGTGGTAATGACTTTATTTCTTGATACTGCTTTAAGGACTTGTATTGCTTGTAAGTGTATGTACTTTAATCATCTTACGTGCTTCAGAAGTCCATAAATCCAAAATGACTCCAAACTGTAGAGCTCTAAACATGTAACAACTGATTGATCCCATTAATGCTTGGACACTTGTCAGAAACAAGGAGAAATAGAATGCAATGGACTGAATATTTGTGTTCCTCCAAAATTCATATATTGAAATCCTAACTCTCAATGTGACGTTATCAGGAAGTGGGGCCTTTGGGAGGTAATTAGGACGTGATGGTAGAACTGTCATGAATGGGATTAGTGCCCTTATAAAGGGACTCCACAGACCTCTCTAGCCCTCTCTTTCCATCATGTAAGGATACAAGGAGAAGTTGGTAGTCTGCAACCTGCAAAAAATCCTTACAGGGCTTCCCTGGTGGCGCAGTGGTTGAGAGTCCGCCTGCCGATGCAGGGGATACGGGTTCGTGCCCCGGTCTGGGAGGATCCCGTGTGCCGCGGAGCGGCTGGGCCCGTGAGCCATGGCCGCTGGGCCTGTGTGTCCGGAGCCTGTGCTCCGCAATGGGGGAGGCCACAGCGGTGAGAGGCCCGCGTACAGAAAAAAAAAAAAAAAAATCCTTACAGAACCCGATCATACTGGCACCCTGATCTCGGACTTATAGCCTCCAGTACTGTGTGAAATAAATTTCTGTTATTTATAAACCACCCAGTTTATGATACTTTGTTACAGCAGCCTGAACTAAGACACAGAAGATGTAATAAAGAGAATCAGTCCATTTAAACTGGGGTATACAGACCATGATGTCTGGTGTCTAGTTTGGTACTAAAATAATCCCATAATAATCCCACAAGCACCCCCACCCAAGATTTTACAAAACCAACTCATATTCTTTTCATCCCTCAGTGAGAAATAGAAGGAATTTGTGAATTTCTGGAATACACCATATGCCTGATGAGAAGGAAATCAGCAAAGTCTGGGGTGCTCTTCAGAGATCACTTTATTAAAAATTAGAAAATGAAAATCTCGCATCCTAGCCAAAAGTACGCAGAAGGTTCACAAGAAACATTTCTATCTCTGGATAAAACCACAAAAACTGAGAAAGAAGAGGCAGGAAGGCCAATGAGTTCATCCACTGCCCATATGAGGAGGGATTGGATCTTGCAACTCTGTCATTTACTAGAGTCTAGTTCCATTTGACATCTCCTCAACGACCCAACTCTCATAGCTCTTGCTTCAAAGACTACCTAATTAGGTACAGCAAATAAGAATTTCCCTTCCAGAGCATGACTGGTTTTTCTTTATTTTATATCATTTCATAATTCACTTTGATAGTCCTTGTACTACTTCCATATAATTTGCAGCTTTCAAACATTGGAAGATAGCATTACCATGTATATTTCATTTAACTAAATCGTAGTTTGGCAGCTTTTACCTCTTTTAAAAAGAAATAGCAAGAATACCTTTGACCTTATTCTTAACTGTAATTAAGATATCATCTCCAGTGTTTTCCTCTAGTAAATCAATAAGTAAAATATGAATTGATACAACAAATTCATTCATACTGAAAAGCAAATAACGAAGTATTTTTCATGCTTCTCTTGCAGTCAAACAGAAGGACTACTGGCCGTGTGACCTTTAGAAAAACATTTAACCTTTCTATACCTTTGCTTCCTAGTCTGTAATAGGATAATGGCTCCTATCCTTAGGATTGTTGTGAGGATTAATTGAGATTATGTGACTCTCTCCCTACAACACAGGTAGTATTATTTGTAATATCTCTCAAGTATGAATAGAATTATTTGGACTTCCTTTTTCAAAAGGAGTTCATATTATTTCATTAGTTCCTCATCACCTAAAATAAGCATTATAAAAGCGTTTCATCTGTTAAATTCTTTTTAATTTTTTAACTTTTATTATTATTTTTTTTTTGCGGTACGCGGGCCTCTCACTGTTGGGGTCTCTCCCGTTGTGGAGCACAGGCTCCGGATGCGCAGGCCCAGCGGCAATGGCTCATGGGCCCAGCTGCTCGGTGGCAT
The DNA here is from genome assembly GCF_025265405.1 of Mesoplodon densirostris. NCBI lineage: Eukaryota > Metazoa > Chordata > Mammalia > Artiodactyla > Ziphiidae > Mesoplodon > Mesoplodon densirostris. Next base: position 81,649,214 of record NC_082670.1, read on the forward strand.
GTGGGATCCTCCCGGACTGGGGCATGAACCCGCCTCCCCTGCATCGCAGGTGGACTCTGAACCACTGAGCCACCAAGGAAGCCCTTAAATTCTTTTTAGATTTTGAGTTATTAGCAGCTGCTGAATTGCAGCATCCCAAGATGCAGTGGGCAACACCATGATAGGAGGCATGCAGGAATATACATGTATGCACATGTGTGTGACTATGTACATGTGTACATGTATACACATACACATTTGCATATATGCAAAACACTAACAACGGAATGTGGTAAAGATGGAGATATTTATATTGAGGTAGATTATTTGTATATTTATATATTTTGCTGTTCTGATTTGAAGAAGACATGGTTATTCCTGTATACAGTCATAGCTGAGAAAAAAAATGGTTCATCTTAGCACCTATGAGCTGCCTTTCTGCTGCCAAAGCAGCTATTGCAGACAATTTATTCTTTTGCCTCTTCTCTTTACAGGCTTACTTCCCACTTCCCTGAAAGAAAGCTTGAGCTAAACTCATGTGAGGCAGAACAGTAAACTAAAACAGCTCAGGCTCTGAAGCCCCTTTGATTTGCCTTCAAATCCAAACCCTGCTACTTCCAGCTATGAAACTGTGGCTAAGTTACTTAATCTGAGCTCAGTTTACCCTTTCGCAAAATGGGAATAAAAAGACAACCCACCTCCATACAGTTGTATTGAGGATTAAATGAAACAACCTATGTACAGCACAGTGCCGAGCACACAGTAAGCCCTTAACAAAATGGTGGTGGCGGTGGTTATTGCATGAGACAGGATATAGGCTCCAGCTGTTGCAATGAATAACAAAGACCCAAATATAACAAAGGCTTAAATAAACAAGGCAGAATTATATTTCTTGTCACTCAGCACTGATACAGAAACTCTGTGGTACCAGAGACCCAGGCTCGTTTTATCTTGTCGTTTTGGGTAATGAAGTGGTAGCTTCCATCTCTGAGTCCAAGATGGCTGCTACAGCTTCTGCCATCCTACCCACACCTCACAAAGGGAAGGTGAAAAGAGGTTGGGTAGTTATTTGTCCATTTATTTTTCTAGCTATATATATATATATTTTAATAAAATTATTTTATTTATTTTTGGCTGCGTTGGGTCTTCGTTGCTGCAGGCAGGCTTTCTCTAGTTGCGGTGAGCGTGGCTACTCTTCATTGTGGTGCGCATGATTCTTATTGTGGTGGCTTCTCTTCTTGTGAAGCACAGGCTCTAGGTGCGCAGGTTTCAATTGTTGTGGCATGTGGGCTCAGTAGTTGTGGCTCGCGGGCTCTAGAGCACAGGCTTAGTTGCTCCATGGCATGTGAGATCTTCCTGGACCAGCGATCGAACCTGTGTCCCCTGCATTGGCAGGCGGATTCTTAACCGCTGCTCCACCAGGGAAGTCCCTGTAGCTATATATTTTAGTGTAATAAACCAAAACAAAAAGTGACGTAGAACAGCAATCATCTCTCATGGTTTCTGTGTCACAGGAATTCATGAAGGGCACAGCCAGGATGGCTTGTCTTTGTTCCACAGTGTCAGGAGTCTCCTCTGGGGAGAATCAAATGTTGGGGGTGACTTAGTGGCTGAGGGCTACAGCCATCTCTAGGGCTTCCTAACTCACATGTCTGACAGTTGATGCTGGCTACCAGCTAGGACCTCAGCTGAGTTTATTAGCCAGAATACTTCCACGTGGCTTCTCTGTGTGTCTGATTGGGCTTCCTGACTGTATCATGGCTGGGTTCCAAGAGAGACCAATTCAAACAGAACCAGGTGGAAGCTTCACCTTTTTATGACCTAGTCTCAGATGTCAAATAGCATCACTTCCACCACAGTCACAAACCTGCCCAAATTCAAGAGGGGGAACATAAACCCCAGCTCTCAAAGGGAGGAATGTCAAAGTCACAGTGCAAAAAGGATCATATGGGATGGAAGAATGTAGTGGTCATTTTTAGAAAATGCAATCTGAGACAATCAGCCTGTGAATGACATAGCAACTTTATGGTAGCTGTTATTTGTTCATTCATACTTTCAACTGATATTTTTTAGTGCCTCCAATATGTGAGGCACTGTTCTAGGTTCTAGGGATATGATGGTGAACAAAACCAAGTCCCTGCCCTCATGGTAATTATATTCTAGTGGGAGAGACAGATAACTAACAAATATATAATACACCATTGGGTAGTGATGAGTGCTATGAAGAAATTAAAACAGAGTAAAGGTATAGAAAACAACAGCAGGTAAATGTTATATAGATAGTATGGTAAAAAAAAAAAAAAAAAAGGACTTTCTGAGGAAGTGACATGGGAACAGGGACCTGAGTAGTCAGATGGACCAGCCAAGCAGGAGCTAGGAAAAGAGCCTTCTAGGCAGAGGGAACTGCCCAAGTAAAGATGTGAGGTGGAATACACTTGGCTCTTCCCAGTATAGCAGTAAACACATGTGACTGGAGTATAAAGATTCTGTAGATGGGAGTCAGAGCCTACCAACAAGAACTTTTTTTTTTAAAGCTCATTCTGGCCACTATGTGAGAGAGTAAGAGTGAAAGTAGAGGTTATTCTAGTAGTCCAAGCAAAAGGTGGGAGAGTAACCCTGGAGATGAGAAGAAGTAGCAGATTTGGAATCTGTTTGGAAGGTAGGGGCAATAGGACTTACTGATGGACTGGATGTGGGGTGTGAAAGAGAGACATAGAGGATGACTATTAGGTTTGAGGCTCTGGTTTGCAATGGAAGTCTCCCCAGCATATCAGAGCTAGAGGCAGTATCATACAGTGGTTCATATGCCTTGATAGAGGCTCGAGGTCAAAGCATAAAGACTGAGATGCCCCAGCAGTGACCTTGAGTTCCTCCCATTCCCACCAACCAAGGTCAGAACCAGCCCCACACACTGAAGTTTAGCAGGGAGGGAATTAAGCCTCTCAGATGAGGAGAGAAGGAAGCAGAGGGGTGGGCCAGGAGTGTAGAAGACTATTTTTGCAGTAACAATGGCACAAAGGAATCAGGCACCCCCAGAGCAAAGCACAATGGAGCCCCATGGAAATCAGGCCTGGTAATTCCCTCAGAATCATGGCCTTTGCTTCCTTTATGCGAGACACCCAGTGGGCGCTCCGTAAACACCACTGACCACAAAAATGATGTTGACTGGGCAGCACTGCCACTCATTTGACCAGTTATTTATGATCGTTCAGCTGATTTCCCACTCTGGTAATCGTCTTCAGTTTTACTGCAAACACAATTAGGGCATGCCAACACAAGTGCTTTACCACCACAAAAATAGGTCTTACCTCCTACTGGATGCCTTTATGCACTAAATTTGTGGCTAACAGACCCACTATCAACGTCCCGGGCAGTGTTCTCCTGCATGGCCTGCAGATGAACACAGTTGTAGGAAAAGTCAGTAGACTGAGGTTAGCCCTACCAGTGTAGGATGGAGTCTACATTTTCTTTCTTAGCAGTCTTAGTCCACCTACTTCTTTCCCACCATTTTATTATAACTATATATATATGGTTGGTTTTTTTTTTCATTTCAAAAACCAAATCTCGGGCCTCCCTGGTGGCGCAAGTGGTTGAGAGTCCGCCTGCCGATGCAGGGGATACGGGTTCGTGCCCCGGTCTGGGAGGATCCCATATGCCGCGGAGCGGCTGGGCCCGTGAGCCATGGCCGCTGAGCCTGCGCGTCCGGAGCCTGCGCGTCCGGAGCCTGTGCTCCGCAGCGGGGGAGGCCACAACAGTGAGAGGCCCGCATACCGCAAAAAAAAAAAAAAAAAAAAAAAAAAAAAAAAAACCAAATCTCAATTGATGTAGATTGGCAGTCTTCTTACTATTTTTGTGCTCTCTCTCTCTTTCTTCTTTTCTTATGTTTCACACTCAAGTCAAACTGAGAAAAAAGGTTTGAAATTACATCCTTCTTCAGTGTCATACAATTAAACTTTTTTTCTTCAGAATATCTATTTTTCCCTTTCCAGATTTCCCCCTAGTGTTTATTTCTTCAGTATACTTATGGAATGTTGTTTCTTGATGTCAAAAAATTTTGCAACTTAGATCCTACACATATCACTACCTTTCTCGACCAATTGTAACTGATGGAAAACAGAATAAGACAAGTGCAAATCCAAAAGGCTGGCTTCCCTTTGTGCTACAGTGCACCCACCCATCTCCACTTCAGCCCCCTTAATTCACATAACCAGGGAAAGCAATCTCCTAATAATAATTCCAGAACACATTTCAAACAAGAAAAGAATTGTGAATTCTCTAAATCATAATATCTAGGGCCAAATGGAAAAAAATTGGGGATAATCCAAATACTCTCAATTAGCACAGCTAATTAATATTTGATTTATATTTCTTTGAGACATTTAAACTATAGATTTCCTCCCTACTTTAGAGATCTCTCAACATAACTTTGCAAAACTACCCTACGTGTGACTGATAATCTCAAGTATTTCTCCTGGATGGATGGTCTAAGTCTTTTTTTCCTAAGGCTTCACTAGTCCACCTTTAACAGTTTTTGGTTTTATTTTTAGGTCGATAATGAAGGAATACCTGTCTCATCAAAATTGATGTATTAAATATTTGTGAGTGAATAAATAACTTACTGATTCTCTAACCTTAGAGACTGAAATGAAGGCTTAGTGGTTTTGTTTTTTGTTTGTTTGTTTGTTTTTTGCGGTACGCGGGCCTCTCACTGCTGTGGCCTCTCCCGTTGCGAGCACAGGCTCCGGACGCGCAGGCCCAGCGGCCATGGCTCATGGGCCCAGCCACTCCATGGCATGTGGGATCTCCCCGGACCGGGGCACAAACCTGTGTCCCCTGCACCGGCAGGCAGACTCTCAACCACTGAGCCACCAGGGAAGCCCCGGCTTAGTGGTTTTAACAAATTGAGATTCTAATCCTTACCCTCTTACTTTCCTGCTACCTAAGAAGTAACTCTTAATCAGCTCTACTAAACTCTCATTGCCATTTAAACCCTGAGTTTCAATTTACATATTAGTCGCATGTCAAAATAACAGCAAACTAAGAAAGAAAACACAGAATCAAAGTACACTTTCCACAGACTGTTGTAGTTTTTAAACATGTCCACGATGTTTCAATGGACTGACCTTGTGACTCACTTCCAACAAAGAAAATATGCAGAAGTGTCTGTGTGTGACTTTCAAGATCAGGTCATAAAAGTCATTGCAACTTCCACCTTGCTCTCTCTTGGATTACTTCCTTGGGAAGAGCCCAGCTGCCATGTCATAATGACACTCAAGCAGCCCTTAGGGGAATTCCAAATGACAAGGAACTGAGGCTTCTTGCCAACAACCATGTAAATGAACCATCTTGGAAGCGCATCTTCCAGCCCCAGTCAAGCTTTCGAACAGCTGCAGCCCTGGCCAATGTCTTCATTGCACCATCATGAGAGACCATGAGCCAGAGCCACCCAGTAAAGCTGCTCCCTAATCTCTAACCCACAGAAGCTGCAAGGTGATAAATATTTATTGTTTTAAGCTGATAAGCTTTGGATAATTTGTTTTGCAGCAATAGATAACTAATATATTGATTATTTCACTGATGCATTACCCTCTTCCCCATTTTATCTTACATTGGTAACTGTTATCTTACACTTACATTTCTGTGAGCCCCTCTAGTCATGACAGATGATTATGGCACAGAATATCAGTGCAACATTTAACTGACTCAAAAATATATGCAAATCTGTGTATTTTTTAAATTAGAAAATATTTTTTAAGTGTTGTCTCTCTGATAGAAGATACTTATAATAATAGTAACTATCATTTATTGGCTATGGATATGTTTGAGGCAATTATATTCATATATAATTATACATTATAAACTAAATTATATTTTTGTTATATATTATTATATTTATTATATTATAAAATTATTTCATTTCACACTTTTCACAGCCTTTGCAACTGACATCTTCATCCCCATTTTATAGAGGAGAAAATTAAGACTCAGAGAAGTTGAGTAACTCATTAATAAATGGCAGAGTTGGAACTCAAAGCCATATCTTGGAAGACTAAATTTTATGTTCTTTTTGTATGACCACAAAAGATTCATATTTTTAAATTTTCACCTGATGGAAGAATAACCCAATACGTATATGTGGACTTTGAATTTAAACATGTACCTTATCAGACAAGGTAACTCACAGTCTTCCGATAACACAGTAATCAAGAGCCTAAATTATTATATTATTGTCTTCATCCAGTTAGGTTATTTTTGCATCCTTGTTAATGTGTTAGAACATATCAGATGGATGTGGAAACTGTTCCTCTTAGCTGCCCCCCAAATTTTCCTCTTGCAGGAGGGAAAATTCTTTTACATTTTAATGAGCTTACTGATACCATTGTTTATCAATTTCATTCTCTATTACTCTCACATAGGCTATAAAAATCTTAGCAAGTTGTTAGGAAAAATTAATTCAAACATCTGTATCATTAAAGATAAAATAATGTTTCTTTAGAAATCTATCTCAATTTCTGAAAGAAGCTGTGGAAATACACTCAATCTTAGCCTCAATAGATGTTTTTTTTCACCATCAAAATGATCCTTCAGTTAATTTAGGTCGAAATAACAATAAAAGTTGAGATGATTGCTAGAATTTTTTTTCTCAAACTGCTGTATTTTTTTTTCATATCAAGACTGACAATTAACAATGGTTTCCTGCATTCACAGGTGAATGATTTTCTATAATTTCTAAAAGAAGTGACCCAAAATGAATTATTTCTAGAAAGCTATATTACTCTGTTTGTTTCTCTAACTTCACATTTTTTAATTCAGTCAAAGACTAAAGGGATTTTTAAATTTCTCAGCAATGGATCTCATTGTATTACATTTTTATTGATATGATTCTTCATAGTAGCAGATATTTTTCCTTTTATATTTTCAATTTGACATTCCAGACTGTTCAATTTGTTGAAGGACAGAAGGCTTAAGAAACACATTGATCTGTTTTTCTAAAACTGTGGAGCTCCTATAGTCTCCTTCTAAGACATGCATAATAAAAAGTACATCAGTATTTCTGGGAAATAAAAAATTTTCCCAATTTAACTATAAGGCAATTTCTTCTACATTTTTCAGTACAAAAAAAACTTAACAACTGGAAGATCAAACCAGGAAAACCCAAATATTGCTTTGTAAATCCCTCTACCATTTTACTTGCAACAGGTCTTTGAAGGACCCTTACCATCTTACATCTTGCTATGGAATTATTTATATAAACACGTGTTTTCTTCCCCAGTACCTTATAATCAGCATATAGGCTGTTCTTTCAGAAGTTTGGACCTACTTTAGCTCCTAACTGGTATTATCTATCAAATTTAAAAGATCTTTTGTGAGACTCTTAGCCCTGTAGGATTTCAGACACAATGTTAACCAAGAAAAGCAATGGAATTGGTCTCTATGTGAAACTTTTGAAATTTGTCACTTACTCATCCATTCTTCAAAAGTCTCTATGGTAGATTAAAATATTGGATCCAATTCTTCGCTCTTCTCTGATAGAATTAACCACATAATTGTACATTTCTCTTTTGTACATTTCTCTTCCATTATGAGTGAAGCATACTTCTCTGCCTTGCTGATATCACATTTGGGTCATTAGCATACTTGCTTTGGCCAGTGAAATATTAATGGGGACCATAAATGTGCTTGCATAGGTTGGCTTACCTCTTATATTCTTGTTATCCATCATGAGAGGAACATTCTACAGGTAGCTTCTGTTTCAAATGAGGATGAGAGAAATGTAGAATAAATCTGGACCCAGTATGTGGATTGGAACCAAGGTCAGCTAATGCTGACCAAGCACAGTAGAACCTTAGCCAAATGTCAATCCGTGAGCAAAACAAAATTAAATGCTTGCTATTGTGAGGCACTGAGATTTGGGATAGTTTGTTACACAGTGTTACTGCAGCAGTAATTGTCTATTGCTATCTCCTCCCGTTAGTTCTCATGTCTTTGTTGAAAAGATTAATGCGTTAATACATTTCAAGCCCTCAGTAAGTACTGTTTGCTGTCATTCTGTCTAGCTCTACATATGAATGTAAGCTATAAATTGAGAGATATCAGACCCCAAATGTGCAGAGGTGTGTTGTCTGCTGCTCTGCCCAAGTAGTACCATCCACTCATACTCACAATATGGTGTAGTACATGGCACAGTTGATTTCAGAGACAAATGAATTTTATTACAGAAAAATTGAGATGTAGTACAGGAGAAAAAATCTAAGTCCAACCTCAACTACTGAGAAGTAACTTTCTTAAAACCACAAGCAAACACATTTTGTAAGGGAAATCGGAGAGTTAAAAGATGGGCATTGATATGACTCCATCTAATTATTAATTCAGCTTCAATAATCTATCTACAAAAAAGGAAAGGGTTCATTTCTATCCCAGCTGTGCCCAAAGATTTATCTCTATAGTTATCTCAGCATTATTTTAGAAGCAAAAATGTTGGAAACAACATAAATGTACAACAATAGGGAATTAATTAAATAAATTTTGATACAGATGTATAATGGGATAGTATAAAGCCTGTTGTAGAAAAATGTTGCATAATATGTAAGTATACCCATTATATATTGCTTAAATGGAAAAAAAGAGCTATAAAATGTTATTTGCAGTTTGATTCCATATTTTTTAAAAACATACATTTAAAATGTGAAAAAATACTCAAGTTCATGCATTTATGAGAAATGTAAATTAAAACTACATCAAGAACAGTTTTCATTTATTAGATTTCCAAAGACCCAGAGTTCAATAACACATCATATAAGAGGTTAAGGGAGAAGATATACTCATCCATTGCTCATGAGAGCTATAAATTGCTGCAATTTTTATAGAGGATAACTTGGCAATACCTACAAAAATTACAAATGTATATAACCTTTGATTCAGCTATCCAAATTCTAGAAATTTGTCCCAAGATACACTTTATTATTTTATTATGTGCAAAAATAGACACATTTTATTATGTGCAAAGTGACATATACAACAGGTATTATGGGTTGAATTGTGTCCCCCTCAAAATTCATATATTAAAGTCCTAAACCCCAGGTATCTCAGAACATGACCTTATTTGGAGATAGGGTCCTTACAAGGTAATCAAGTCAAAATGAGATCATTAAGGTGGGTCCTAATCCATTATGACTGGTGTGAAAAGGGGACATTTGAACACAGAGGCACACACAGAAGGAAGATTATGTGCAGACATAGGGAAAGATGGTCATCTACAAGCCAAGGAGAGAGGCCTGGAACTAGATCCTTCCCTACCAGCCCTCAGAAGGAACAAATGCTGCCAGCACTTCAATTTTAGATTCCTAGCCTCAGAACTGTGAAACGATAACTTTCGATTGTTTAAGCCACCCAGTCTGTGGTGCTTTGGCCCAGCAGCCTTGGTAAACTAATACACAAGATTACTCATTGTAGAATTACAGAAACAGAAGATTGGAAACAACCTAAATAACCATTAATTGGGAACTGATTAAATAAATTATTTATATATCTGTATTATATTTATATATACTTATATATTGAATGCTATACATCATTTTTAACAGAGGATATTTTGTACTAATATGGAAATATCTCTAAGATAGATTGTAAAATGAAAAAACAAGTCACGGGACAATTTGAATATTAAGCTACTATTCGGCTCAGGGGGAAAAAGGAAAAAATATACATAAAGTTATTTAAATCTACTTAAAATATCTCTGCAAGAAGAGAGAACAGAGAACATTGGGGGACTCCATGGAAAGGAACTAGACAACTGAGGTTCTGAAGGGGGAAGATTTTTAATTTTCTAACGCTTTTATCTTTTGTATTTTGAACCATGAAACTGATTCAAATACAATCCATGTGTATGTGTGCATGTATATACATGTATTAGAGAAATTAATTGAAAAATATAAGCCTGTAATCTTAAGGCAGGGAGATAAGAAGGTTTTTTAAATTCTTGTCTTTTTTTTACTTAAAGTATTACCCTTGCAATTAGAAAAATCACTACATTTAAAAAATATTGTGTCATTTTAAAATAGGAACATACAGACAATAAGAAAAGGACTGTTTTGTTTTGCTTTGCTTTTCAATCAGCATGGTAGCAGGAAGTACATTAATAGAAGTACTTCAGGAAAAACCTGCCAGCCATATTTTGGCCTGAGAAACAGAAAACAAAAGCAATATTTAATAATTTTTATGGTTATCTTGAATTCCACTTGTACTCAGTCAGGGAGAATCATTTTCTTTCAACAGATAAAAATGCAACAACATAGCTTAATTCATTTGCTCAAAATATATAAACCATCATTCAGTAGGATGCCATTAAAATAAAGCCTACATGTGCCTACTCTGAAATTTAGTCTACTTAGAGCTAGTAATAGTCCACTACTATAATTAAGAAGAAAGATATGCCTTACCATCATATGTAAAATGGCATAAACAAACTATCATATCTGAAACTATCATATCCTATCAGAGGACAGAAATAAAACTGAGGGCAGGTAGTTGAGCCCTTATCAATTCATTAATGAAGTAGCGAACTCTTCTGTATAACAGATAGCACCACAGGGCCAACGGAGCTAAAGCCAGCAGTGATACTATTGTACGTGAAGCAAAACAGCTCCCACAGGCATACTCTAAGATAAACCATGAAAAAGAAAGCTCTGAATTATGTGAATTTTAATGTTGACTTTGAAAAGATTTCATTTTTCTATAGGATTATCTAGGTCAGCAATAGACCTTTACAGGTTTGCTAGTATTAAAGGTCTGTAGAAGGAAATTGCTTATTTAAAATAAAGAGAGAGGGCTTCCCTGGTGGAGCAGTGGTTGAGAGTTCTCCTGCCGATGCTGCCGATTCAGGGGACGCAAGTTCGTGCCCCGGTCCGGGAAGATCCCACATGCCGCGGAGCGGCTGGGCCCGTGAGCCATGGCCGCTGAGCCTGCGCGTCGGGAGCCTGTGCTCCACAACGGGAGAGGCCACAACAGTGAGAGGCCCGTGTACCGCAAAAAAGGAAAAAAAAAAAAGAGAGAGAGAGAGAGAAGCCTGTGCAGTCTGTATTCTCTTGATTTTACAAAGCAGACAACATATCATTCATGGCCTTATATTTATCTTTAATATGCAGCTCTTCAAGAACGAGGTAGTCCAAATGGGTTTTTCATTTGCTGGGTTAAAAAAAAATCTTGTCAAACTCAGTAGAGAATTTACAGAGCACGAGGTAAGATTGGTTTTGCGTTACAGGTAGATTTAACATCCCAATTTCTTGAGTCAGATCCAAATGCTTCTCGGTTCTTCTTTTCCCCCTACATCAATTGGGATAAAATTCTTGGCTGTGCTTCAAAAGAGAAATAATACATTGGTATTTGATACTGGGCCTCCATGAGGAAAACAGAGCCAAAAATCGTTTCCATAACTCCCAAGTATTATAAAGAATGTTGAAGTATCTGGACAGTGGATACTCCCAGAAATCACCTTGGGCAACAAGATGTTTCCAAATGCCCACCAAAGACCCTTTGTCATGGTTTTAAAACAAGTGTACAATTTTTTTTGACACTCTTCCCTTAAGGGATGAGGGTCTATGTCCCCTCCCTGTGAATCTGCACTGGTCTTAGTGATATTGTACCCACAAGGATGCTGTGGAAGTGATGCTGCATAATTCTGAGGCTAGGTCAGAAAAGACCATGCAGCTTCTTCTTTGTTTTCTTGGGATGCTCACTCTGGGGAAAGCCAAGTGCCATGTAAGAAATCTGACCACTTCTGAAACCACCAGGCAGATGCCATGTATAGGCAGTCAGGTAGACAGCCTTACTGAGCTCCTAGGCGATAGTCAACATCAACTGCAGCTGGGTGAGTGAGCCCTCTTGGATGTCCTGCCCAGATATCTTTGTCCCAGCTAACACCTGACTGTAATCACATGAGAGACCCCAAATAATAGCCGCCCAACTAAGCCCTTCCCTATTTCCTGACCCACTCAGTAATGAGCAAAATAAAATGATTATTTTAAGCTACTCACTTTGGGGAAAATTATTATAAAGCAATAATAATCAGAGCACTACTTTACACAAACTACAACAAAATAGATAGATAATGGTTCAGCCATTTAATGTCTATAAAATCTAGGATCTAGCAATCAACCTTCATTCTCTAAAAAGCACTTGTATCTTTCCAACCTGCTCTGATACTCCTGAGTTCTCAATATTCCATTGGTACTCAAATCTGGAGTTTAGACTGGGCTAGAAAAGATTGGGCTAAGATGCCAACAACTTCAAGAACAATTGCTGGTCTCATTTACCAGCCAATAAAATTGATTATTCATGAAAGCTGAACAAATGCTACTTTAGCGAGAAATCAGCACAGAGGAAACCATCATTCAGGATATGCTCAAGGGTCTGAGAATATTGACTAGCTAGAAATACCTCACTTGCACAGACATTATTCTCATGTCTTTTCTTATCCCTAAACATTTTCCATTCTCTATCTATATTATTCAAGGTCAGAATGAAGTTTGGGGATTTTTTTTATTGGCCCCAAAGCACAACCATTTCTAAGACTAATAACACAGGGCACATATAGAGATGGCAGAGTTTATGATAAAACTTAAGTAATGGTCCATGGTTCATCCATATAACTGATGGTCCATGGTTCATCCATATAACTGGCCCCAAACCTAAATTTATCCTGCATAAAAGTGGAATGGTTAGATAGATTCAGTGAGCTTCACTTCTCACTTGATTTGCCAATGAAACTAAGAACTTCCAGAGATGGGTGAGCTTTTTTTTTTTTTTTTTTTTCTTTTTGCGGTATGCGGGCCTCTCACCGTTGTGGCCTCTCCCGTTGCGGAGCACAGGCTCCGGATGCGCAGGCCCAGCGGCCATGGCTCACGGGCCCAGCCGCTCCGCGGCATATGGGATCCTCCCAGACCGGGGCACGAACCCGTATCCCCTGCATCGGCAGGCGGACTCTTAACCACTGCGCCACCAGGGAGGCCCTGGGTGAGCGTTTTTAAATGATAAATGACAAAGCACCTTGACCACATCCATTTAGATAACCTCCACATGGCGTTAGTATGAACTCGGGAAAAACAGACTGACTGAATTTCACAGTTCTGGGTCCAGTTCACTCATGACACTTGTCTCATCGTAATGATAAATTTTCAAGCAGATAAGCAGGGGAGCCATATCTGTGTCTTGGCTGCAGAGTGATTTTAAGAATCTTCCCTGAGTTGTAATATTCTATATGAATAAAATGCCCTGCTTGGGCTTCCCTGATGGTGCAGTGGTTGAGAGTCCGCCTGCCGATGCAGGGGACACGGGTTCGTGCCCTGGGCCGGGAAGATTCTACATGCCGCCGAGTGGCTGGGCCCGTGAGCCATGGCCGCTGAGCCTGCGTGTCCGGAGCCTGTGCCCTGCAACAGGAGAGGCCACAACAGTGAGAGGCCCGCGTACCGAAAAAAAAAAAAAAAAAATGCACTGCTTCAAAGATGTTCTGTTGCAAAGAAAATTCAAATTTCTTCCTTCCAGACATTTTAATGATTTTCAGTCATCTAACCTCTTCTTAGATCACTTTCTCTATAATGTGAAATTCAAGTTACTGGTTAAAGAGATAATTCAAAATGATTCAAAAGAAGAGGTTAATCGAAATTATAAATCAGTTTTGGTAGTCAGAAACTTTCAAATAAAGAGCCCTATATGATATCTATTACATGCTCATTACCCTTAATAAAATAAGTCATTTATTGGGTGCCTATTGTATGCCCTTGATAGTTGATGAAAGGTGGACTTATACTGTGTTTTCCTGACCCGCGTTCACTTCCCCTCGTTCTGACAACAGAACCCTTATTTTCACTGGGGAAAATTACCCTTTCTTCATTCATAGGCCATGCATTTTGCATGAGGTAGACCCCACCCCACCCCTACCATCTCCAAGTGTAGACATATGTATGATCCGGATCTTGCCAATCAGAATACTGGAAGGCAGTAAGGGTATCACAAGTGGTGACTGGTAAATAAACAGTTCCTTTGAAGGGCTAGACACAGGTGAGCACAGGATGAATTCCATGGAGTGTGGAATTCAGGGGAAGATGTGCGGAAAGGAAAGTAATTCAGTCTGCATTATGGAGAATGAGTTGTAGGGGCCCAAGATAGAATAAAGGAGACAGGTGGGAAGATGGCTGTAGAAATCTCAGCATGTGATCATTAAGTACTGAACCAAGGTTGCAATAATGGGGAAGGAAAGAAAAACTGTTAAGGAGGTAAGAGCTGGTTGCTGATTGACTGAGGAGAGGAGTGAGGGGAGGAAGAAGGAGACACAGGCTGCTTATTTGCAAACCCTGAATTATGTTGTCAACATCTTGGGGTAGGACCCATGTGGGGTTCTTTTCAGTATCTCTCACTTAGCGAGGCCTCTTTTGAATCCAATATAATGGGTTGATTAAGAGCCCAGATTCCAAAGCCAAACAGCCTGCGTTTGAGTCCCAGCTCTGCCAATTACTAGCTGTGTGACTTTCGTACTTTACAAGGCCCACAGTGCCTCAATTTCCTCATCTGCAAAATTGAGGAGATACTTGTACCTACCTCATAGAGTTGTTGTGGGTATTGAATGAGATATTCCATGTATAATACTTAAGATAGTTCTGGAACACAGCAAGCACTATACAAGTGTTAGCTACTATTATAAATATAGTATAGTTTCAATAAATAGTATAATAATCCCAAACACATATATTCCAGGGGAAAATAAAAAGATGTCTTTTGACATAATATTTATCTTGGTTATCTGCTTCTTGGTGCTGAAATTAAGAAAAACTACAAGCTACTTTCTGCATATACATATATATATATATATATATATATATGTAATATTTTAACAAGAAAAAAAATGACAGAATGAAAATATAACTTCTAACAGACCAGAGTCAGACTGGGAAAAGCAGGAAGCCAGAAGGCAAAAGTTGAAGCACATGCTCTCTAATACCTTTATTAGTGGTCTGAAGCACAAAGTAAATTGTTCATTATTCTTATTTGCAGAAAATCATAAACAGTGAAAAATAGATCAACAGTACAGAATAATCCAGAGACCTTGGAGAGGCACACAAGTTTAAGTGTGATGAGTTCAATTTACAAGAACATAAAACAACACACTTTGGGGAAAATACTATGAAGCACAGACATAAACTGAGAATTCTTCTAAAGAGCAAAAAGGCTTAAGAGGATTTGGGGGTGATAGTTTATAACAAATACACAAGAGCTTACAATGTGCCACTAGTAGCAAGAAAAAAAGGCAGGGGAGGTAAATGTTCTAGAAGAGTGGCAATATGAAATTACTGGAACTGAGAAACAGAATAATACCATGCAGTAATCTAAGTTATCCCAAGTCATCCCATGATTTTCCAATTTCTGGTTTAGAAAAGTACCTACCTATAGATGAACCAGTTTGCAAGGCAGAAATAGAGACACAGATGTTGAGAACAAACGTATGGACACCAAGGGGGCAAAGCCGGTGGGTGGGGGGATGAATTGGGAGATTTGGATTGACATATATACACTAATATGTATAAAATAGATAACTAATAAGAACCTGCTGTATATAAAAAAAAGAAAATTCAAAAACAAGAAAAGTACCTAGCAATATATCCCTCCCTATGAAAATGTATATCTTCATCTCTATATCCCTGAAATAGCAAGGAAACTTAAAAAATAAGCCTGAGCAAATGGAAATAAACAGGACTCTTTTCATAGTGGAAATAGGACTCCCAAATAAAAATTGTCCTTTAGTTTAAGGAATTGGGGTGAACAATAATACAGCACTATTAAACGCTAGTTAGCATCTACAAAGATGACAGTTACTTCAGACATCAGGTTTGCCATCATTATCTGTAAGGGAAAAATACATTTCCTTCATTCATTTACGTGGTCAGCAAAACTTATTGAGAAATAATATAAATAATAATGAAGGCAGGTGTTGTGCAATGCCTAGAGATCAAAAATGAATGAGATATAAATCTCCTGCAAGAAACAGACCCTTAAGCTGCTCATTGTAATCCCATGTAGTAAACCCACTGATGGACATACAGACAGGAATAGAGCTTAAAATCTGCATGGCAGGAAAACAGCAGCACAAAGCTAAGGTAAGAGATGCTCTAAGAAGTTTGTGAGGCTGGAACAGCAGGTCTAGGCTGAGAGATGTGAAAAGTGACACTGAAAAATCACCAGGTCCTTAAGGAGTCACTGAAGGACCTAGAGACTGTCCTACAGAGTGAAGTAAGTCAAAAAAAAGAAAAACAAATATCGTATATTAATGCATATATGTGGAATCTAGAAAAATGGTACAGATGAACCTGTTTACAAGGCAGAAATAGAGACACAGACATAGAGAACAAACGTATGGACACCAAGGGGGGAAAGCGGGGGTGGGGGTGGAATGAATTGGGAGATTGGGAATGACATATATACAGTAATATGTATAAAATAGATAACTGATAAGAACCTGCTGTATAGCACAGGGAACTCTACTTAATGCTCTGTGGTGAGCTAAATGGGAAGGAAATCCAAAAAAGATGGGATATATGTGTACATATAGCTAATTCACTTCACTGTACAGCAGAAACTAACACAACGTTGTAAAACAACTGTACCCCAATAAAATTAATTAATTAATGTTTAAAAAAGGAGTCACTGAAGAGTATTAAGCCAGGAAGGATAAGAGTCAGTGTTGGGGGCCTTCCCTGGTGGTGCAGTGGTTAAGAATCCACCTGCCAATGCAGGGGACGTGGGTTCGAGCCCTGGTCCGGGAAGATCCCACCTGCTGTGGAGCAACTAAGTCCATGCACCACAACTACTGAGCCTGTGCTCTAGAGCCTGCAAGCCACAACTATGGAGCCTGCATGCCACAACTACTGAAATCCACACACCTAGAGCCTGTGCTCTGCAACAAAGAGAAGCCAACGCAAAGAGAAGCTCGCAGACCGCAACAAAGAGTAGCCCTCACTCGCTACAACTAGAGAAAGCCTGTGCGCAGCAGCAAAGACCCAATGCAGCCAAAACAAATTTTTTTTTTTTAAAAAAAGAGTCAGTTTGGGGTTTTAAGGGGATCACTCTGCAGCCAGTATGGAGGCTGAATTTGAGAAACAAACTTGGAGATAAATGACGTCTAAGAGCCCAGGTATCGGGTGCTACAAATAACATCTGGTGTTTTTACCTGGGCTTTGTCCACAAGTGGACAACTTCCTTTGGCAAGAGCAGCTGAATTTTTCTTGGGGAAGACCCTTCCCCACTGACTTCAGGCTTGGTGAGAAGATGTGAGTAGAAGACTCAAGCTAGGCTAATCATACTCATTCTTTCTTTCTCCCTGGAATTTGAATCATGAGCCGAAGGACAAATGAACTGAAAACAAATAGAGCCTCTTTATCCCTTACAGCAATGTCCTCACGGAACTGTTTTCTGCCCCCTACTTCCCCTGCACTCCCTTATTGCCCTTCTATCCCCCTGCTGGCCCCTCCTGAGGCCTCAGCTTTTCCCCTGGATTCTGAGACCCCCTTCTTTCATTTTTTGGTTTCATTTAGCCAAATTCCCATTCTGTTACTTGCAACTAAAAGAGTCAAACTAATAAAGGTCTGAGAAATAGTTAGTTAAAATAAGCAGGGCAGAGTTTCTATGTTTCAAACTATTTTTTATTAAGAAGTATGGCTACAAATATAATTATACATACACACACACACACACACACATAGTGTTTCTGAAAGAGTATCACCATATTGCAAATATTAAAAAGTCCTAAAACTGGCAAAAAATAGCAAGCATTTATAACTATTTCAAACACATCATTCCAAAAAAAATTATTTGTGAAATTCCTGTTTTTAAGGCACAAAGTAATTTAACTTTCAAAGATATGGGTTTTCCCAACTAGCATTCAAAGATGTTTAAAGCTTTACCCCAAATCCCTTAAAAACATATTGAAGAGATGTATAAAATCAAGTCATGACATTAGGAGACGTATTGAACAGTGGGCTCCCCAAGCATTTTCCCTTAGGGAAAATAGGTAGAGTACTTAAAATGATTTTTTTCATTAGGTATAGCAATGAATCAATTTGAAATTATTGAGTACCCAACATTGTAGCACAGAGGAATAATGTTCTGGAAGTCTTACTTAAATTACTGACATCAGATATTTGAAAATGAATGACTATGAAATCTGCCTACAGGTAAGACACCATGTATGCAATTATTCTTTCAATTTCAACTTGAGAGACATGCTTTTAAAAGCTTAAAATGGAAGGTTTTTTAATTACATTATCCATTGTATGTATAATTGTACAATCATGGACACAGGGCCTTTCTCTTCCTCTAATAATTAGATATTGTGAAGTGAGGGTCACTGCCCTACCCAGGAGTTAAGTACCAGCAAGATACATAACATCCGGATACACTCCTGTTCAAAAATCTTTAAGGATTCTCCCTTTCTCTCAGAACTAGTCCATACTTTTTATACATAATAGCTTTCAGGGATGTCTGTCAATTCACAAGG
This sequence comes from Mesoplodon densirostris, assembly GCF_025265405.1. Lineage (NCBI taxonomy): Eukaryota > Metazoa > Chordata > Mammalia > Artiodactyla > Ziphiidae > Mesoplodon > Mesoplodon densirostris. The sequence goes on from NC_082670.1 coordinate 81,667,734, forward strand.
TCTTTCAAATTGTGAGCTGAGGCATTAACCAAAATGTTCTCAATCCTACTCTACTCTATTGCCCTTGGATCCCTTTCTTGTGTACTTTCCCCCCACTGCCACTATTTCCATCTATCTGTCTATACAAAGCCAGGCAGTGCTTAAAGATAACCTCAGGGATTATCTCCCCTACAAAGATCATTGCAGCCATCCAAACCACCCTGATTTACTTCTCTTTCAAGCTCCTCCTCCCAGTCACTGGCATTGATCAAACATCATTTTGTGTCACTACTTTTCTTGTTATATGTTCACCTGTCATTTCCATGGCTAGGGCATTTATTCATTCAGTAAATATTGCCTGAATTCCCACTATGTGAAGATGTGGTCCTTCATACAGAGAATCCAACAATGAGCAAATCAGATGTAGATACATATAATCTACTTGGGGAGGAGGTGTGGGAACTTTTTTTTTAATTAATCAAATAAACAGTTGAGAAATTATTGTGTCCTTTAAGATAGCTCCAGCTTCAAGTAACAAAATCTTCACCTGAAATTGGCAAAAACAGTATGGACATTTGCCACCTCTCATAGGTGACTCCATTTCCTTGCAGGGGTCCCAATGCTGCCCACCTCTTTCTGTGGTCTCCATCCCTAAGCTGGCAGCAGGATGACGGAAGCTGTTGGAGGCAGCTCATTCTGGTCAGCAGAGGCAGAAAACGGACTGTTTGCTTCTGAGTCCTCTCCTTAACAGCAAGAAATGCTATCCCCACAGCCGCCTGGTACACATACCTTTCTGTTTCATTGTCCCAAACTTGGTTATGCACCCATCTCTTAGCCAATCATTGGCAAGGAGATTTACTGTGAGATGGAAATAAGGTCATCCTCCCCCGAGTCACAGAGGGAAGGGCAGATACCTGAACAAAATTCAGGTTTTGTTACTAAGAAAAATGTGGAAATGAATGATGATTAGGCAACTAGATGTGCCTGATGCAACTATCTACTAACTATGACTAGGTGTCATGACGGGAGAAAACGTGATGTCATGAGAGTAGCAAAGGAACAGAACATAGACTGCAGAATGGTGGAGTGAATTGGTCGGATTTGCAAGATACACGGGGGTAAAATTGACAGGCCTTGATGAATCAGACAGTCTATACAGTAAGAAGGATAGCAGCTTCAGCGATGACCTCCAGTTTTCTGGCTTGCATCTGCCTTGGGTAAGTCAGATAGCTGTTGGGATCATTTCCCAAACTAGAAAACACTGGAAGGAGACTAAGTTTGGAAAATAATTAAATTATAATCATATGCTTTTTTATCCTTTGAGACATCCAAGAAACATTGTCTATGAAGCAGTTGGGTGTATGGGTTTGGAGTTAGGGGAGTGATCTGGGCTGAAAATGTAAATTTGTGAAACATCTGTTTATTAGAGGTCGTTGAAGCCATGGGCATGAATAAGATTTTCCAGACAGAGAAAGTAAAGAGAGAAAAGGAGATGACTCAAGACTGAGTCTTGAGGACTTTCACCATTTAATGGCCAGAAATAAAACAAGCAGAAAGGGGGACAGAGAAAGAACTGCCAGAAGGTAATAGCACATCCCCTACACACTGCAAGCATATCATATCATACTTCATATTTCTTGATTAACTACAGTTACTCTTTCCATTTAAACTCAATTAATGATTATCACAATTAGCACCTTTAAAAAATAGTTATTCTCAAATTATTTCCAGTATACAATTTAGCACTTCATTTTACCCATATATATTGCAGCTATATAGAATTGCACATCTACTACATTCTTCTGTGTGTTTCCCTAGCCAGACAGTAAACTCTCCATTGGCATAGACCAACTCTTATATTTTATTTCCTTTGTTCTCAAAATCATAGCACAATATTCTTCCCACAGAAGTCATTCAGCAGATAATTAAATTAATTCTGACACTTCCCATACATTTATAATGTCCTTAATTCTAAGCTATGGAAAAGGCTTACTGTTCTTATTTTGAGTTTAGTGCCAGGCCTACCTGATGGTACAGTGTAAAGAACTAAGATGAGGAACCAAACAGTCTACTTCTAATCCATACCCATCACATTCCCAAGGTCAAAATTATCAAAAGGCATTTTTTACTAACTATGCCTTTGCCATTTAATCTGCAGATTCTCATTATTTTTCTAATAGAATGGTTAATAATTTACAAAGTACAAAAATGAAGATTGTGACTTCGAAGAAACATGACCCCTCCCTTTTTTAACTAGATAAGAATTGCTAATAACATTAGACTGCTGTCAATCAAACTACACCATTCTAATTTTATGCTCCTAAAATGCATTAGAACTCATTTCTTCTCTGTCCCTTTATGGCCAACGTTTCAAATTAATTTTAGAAACTCAATGTATAATTACTGTAGGCCATCCCACGTCTAAGAAGCTGGGTCTGAAACACAACCTGTGGTCATTCAGTGGACATTTGTCCACTTTGGCATCTCCAGTAGAAACATAACAAAAGCAGCTCTCTCAGGAACCTTAGAATCATTTTAAGCAAAGGGGCAGATAAATGCTTATTCCAATGGGCAACATAAAAATATCACCGTCTGAATATTAAGAGGGAAATGTTTTCACACCAATCATCAGGAAAACAAAGACATGGTAAGGTCAGCAATGAAGAAGAGACTTGGTGACCACCACTAGTTAAGTCTTGCCATGAAAATAGCCAAACCAGAAACTCCAGAAGAGTTCTTGTCAAGTCTGTTGGAATTTCATAACAACATATCTGACAGTTTTCAGTAGGAAAAAAACCTTCCCCACACTTTTTTTTTTTTTTTGCGGTACGTGGGCCTCTCACTGCCGTGGCCTCTCCCGTAGCGGAGCACAGGCTCCGGATGCACAGGCCCAGCGGACATGGCTCACGGGCCCAGCTGCTCCGTGGCATGCGGGATCCTCCCGGACCGGGGCATGAACCCGTGCCCCCCGCATTGGCAGGCGGACTCCCAACCACTGCGCCACCAGAGAAGCCCTTCCCCACACTTTTATCATTTGTAAGGACCCAAACACAAGAGAGCTGGATGTGTTATAGGTGCTTTGTACCAACCTGTACTGTTTACCTGCTTTGTATCCTAAAGCTCTGTGCCCAACAGGCCATCAGTTAGTCTGTCAATCAATCCATAAACCCATATTGAGAGCCTCTGCATGTCTGTGTGAAGAGGAGGCAAGGCTGCTCAAGCAAGCTTTCCAATCTGGTGCCTTTCATTAAATTCCAAAGTCACTTGTCTTTGTCTCTGTATTAAAAGAAATGATTTCATGTCCAGTCCCTCCTTGAAAAACTGACAGAACTCAACCATGCAATATTCATTAGCTCTTTTTGGCAAGCCCATTTAGCTAATGGAAAATCAGGTGCATTTATGTGCAATTATTAGATATTGAAAAATTAGAAAATGTCCAACTTCTCTTTTTATAGCACACACATATTCCCAGGTTTTACTCTATGGTTGTGCAATAAACACATGCAGCTGAGACGGGTCAATAAACCTTTGTAGAACTGGCAGGTTTTCAGTTTGCTTCATCTATGTGTCATGTGACAAGCAGTCAGCTAGAACTGTTTTGTCAGTTTAACTCTGCTGTACTTTTTCCAGCAAAGCTATGCACCTACTAACCTCAAATTTACCCAAAGTAGGAGAAAGTTTAGGGGGGTGGCCTGAAGTGGGGAGAGGTCTGCATTGGTGGTTGATAGTGCTCACCCTGGAGTCACCTGGGGTCACCCAAGTGACTTAGAGCAATCTGCTTCATGTGTCTGAGCCTCAACCTCTTCATCTGTAAAACAGAAATAATGTTAGTGCCAGAGCCAGGAGTTCTAGGCTCAGGAACAAAAGTAAGAGGGCGTGAAAAACTCAGTAGTCAAGATAAATCACATTTTAATGCAATATTTTAAGAAATCAAATTGGAAATCTATAGCCACCTCTTTTTGTAAATAAAATTTTATTGGAACTAGGGCCAGCATTAGGGTGAAGCAAGCGAGTCAGGGTCAAGTCCAGGGTCAGTTCTGTCTTTATTTAAAATGTTGATATTTTGTTTAGCATAATTTTCAGACCTTAATTTTGAGTCTTTAAAGTGCTGCCTTAAAATACAATTTATCTCAGTTACTGAGTTTTTCAGCACTCACTCACCTGACCTTACACCCAGCTGTCACTAATACCCACCTCATGGTGTTATTGGGAAGATTAAATGAGATAATGCCTCTAGATAGTGGCCATTGGCTGCTCGGTGACTCCTCACTCTATCCCCCCTCACTCCCGATCCTGTTGGTTCACCCCAACTACAGTGCACAGGGTCCACACATGCTGACCACTTCCCACCTCAGAGGCCCAGCCTCTCTCCTTCTCTGCCTGAGACTTTTCTCCCACACCAGGGGAGCTTATGTACCCCTTGAGTAAGGCATTCAGAAATGCCAGGAGTCCATTCTCTACATCTGCATCTTTATTGGGGAGGGGGAAAGGTAAGCTGGGACGAAGGGAGAGAGTGGCATGGACATATATACACTACCAAATGTAAAATAGATAGCTAGTGGGAAGCAGCCGCGTAGCACAGGGAGATCAGCTCGATGCTTTGTGTCCACCTAGAGGGGTCGGATAGGGAGGGTGGGAGGGAGACGCAAGAGAGAGGAGAGATATGGGGATATATGTATATGTATAGCTGATTCACTTTGTTATACAGCAGAAACTAACACACCATTGTAAAGCAATTATACTCCAATAAAGATGTTAAAAAAATGCTTTTTAAAACCAATTCACACATTTTCTAATAAGAACACATATGTAGTAAGGAACAGGGCAAATATTTCTAAGAATTTTAAAATGTTTAAAGTGCATGGATCACAGTTCTTATTCAAATCATTATGTACACGATGTGGTAGGCATATTTAGCAATTTAATATATGTTGTATCAATTAAACCTTGTAATAAAATACTTTGTAACTACTATTATACCCATTTTACTGAGAAAGATACTGAGATTTGGAGAGATGATACATTTTACCTGAATCATGGAGAAAATTATGACAGAACCAGAATTCAAATCAAGATCAATTCATATTCAAAGCTTTTACCATTATATTGTATTACATAGAATTGCATTGGGTTTACTTTGCAAATAAAATAATTTTGAAAAAAAAAAGAAACGCCAGGAATTTAATGCCTTCAGGGGCAACCCTCAACCAATGAGGACAGTTAGTTGGTGAATAAATAGGCCATTCACTATATGGGAGCTTTCTTCCCAAAGGCTGTTGACAAGCAGAGACACAGCAGGACTTGCATGAGGCAAATGAGGTACTGTCTCAGGAACAAAATTTAAGGGGGTGCCAAAAAACTCAGTGTCAAGATAGAGTTTTTCTTTTTTTTTTTAATTGAGATATAATTGACACATAATGATTCGTTTCAGGTGTACAACATAATGATTCAATATTTGTATACATTGTAAAATGATCAGCACTATAAGTCTAGTTATCCCTCACCATACATAGTTATAAAATTTTTTTCTTGTGATGAGAACTTTTAAGACCTACTCTCCTAACAACTTTCAAATATGCAATATAGTATTTTTAGCTATAGTCACCATGCAGGACATTACGTCCCATGTCTTATTTATTTTATAACTGGAAACTTGTACCTTTTGGCCCACCTTCACTCATTTTCTCCCACCCCTCACTGCCTGCCTCTAGCAACCAACAATCTGTTCTCTGTGTCTACGAGCTTGATTTTTGTTTGTTTGTTTTGTTGTTGTTGTTGTTTAGATTCTACATAAAAGTGAGATCATATGGTATTTGTCTTTCTCTGTCTGACTTATTTCATTTAGCATAAGGCCTTTCAGGTTCATTCATTGTCGCAAATGGCAAGATTTCATTTTTTAATGGCTGAATAATATTCCATTGTGTGTATATACCACAATTTCTTTATCCATTCACTCACTGATGGACACTTAGGTTGTTTCCATGCCTTGGGTATTTGCGAATAATGCTGCAATGAACATGGAAGTGTATATATCTTTACAAGTTAGTGTTCTTGTTTTCTTTGCACCAACACCCAGAAGTGGAATTGCTGTATCATATGGTAGTTCTATTTTTAATTTTTTGAGGAACCTCCATATTGTTTTCCATAGTGGCTATGCCAATTTACAATCCTACCAATAGTACACAAGGGTTTTCCCTCTTCTCCACATCCTTGCCAACACTTGTTATTTCTTTTCTTTTTGAGAATAGCCATTCTAACAGGTGTGAAGTGATATCTCATTGTGGTTTTGATTTGCATTTCCCTGATGGTTAGTAATGTTGAGCATCTTTTCATGTACTTGTTTGTCATCTGTATGTCTTCTTTGAATAGAGTTTTTTGGGGTTTTTTTTTTTGTGTGTGTGTGGTACGCAGGCCTCTCACTGTTGTGGCCTCTCCCATTGTGGAGCACAGCCTCCGGACGTGCAGGCTCAGCGGCCATGGCTCACGGGCCCAGCCGCTCCGCGGCATGTGGGATCTTCCCGGACTGGGGCACGAACCCGTGTCCCCTGCATCGGCAGGCAGACCCTCAACCACTGCACCACCAGGGAAACCCTTGAATAGAGTTTTAATGCAATATTTTAAAAAATAATGAACAATAATTTTTTTTTTTTTTTTTTTTTGCGGTATGCGGGCCTCTCACTGTTGTGGCCTCCCCCGTTGCGGAGCACAGGCTCCGGACGCGCAGGCTCCGGACGCGCAGGCTCAGCGGCCATGGCTCACACGGGCCCAGCCGCTCCACGGCATATGGGATCCTCCCAGACTGGGGCACGAACCCGTATCCCCTGCATCGGCAGGCGGACTCTCAACCACTTGCGCCACCAGGGAGGCCCAATGAACAATAATTTTTAAGGACAGAAACTAAAATTGATTTGAGGGAGGTGCAAGTCTTACACTCCACATCCTGTCATCTCAATCCTGAAAGTAGAACTAGAAACTTAGAGTTTCAGAATTAACAGAAGAAAGCAGTGAGGAGAAATAACGAGGAAAAAACTCCTGTCTAATATGATATGAACACGAAGTTCCAACTTGCCAAGGATTTTCTTAATTTTCCATTCCCAATGTCGTAACACGTTTCCCTAACAACAGACTACTCATTACATATGAAAATTATGACTGCAGTGTTTTTGCAAAGTAGACAATGAGGTATAACCAAACACATTTAGCCCCCAAAGCATTTTTTCTTTAGCCAAAAGTCATTTTTTTATTTCCTTGATAAGATAGGAAAACAAATTCAAATATGTGAAGCAAAGTAAAAGGTCTCCCTGTATGTTTTAATTAGTTTCTCCAACTCAACCTAGTTTTTAAAGAGAAGCCAAGTAGAGTCTGTCAAGAGCATGTATGGTATGCCTAGTTCAGTGTATGTTGGAAGAGCTAACTCTTTTCTTGTTTATACTCGATGCCTTACGACTTAGAAAACCTGAACATAAGCTTTTTCTCTCCATAACCCTTCACAGCGGCACAGGATTTTAGTATCTCTCTTGTCCTCGCCAGTTTTACCTTCCTCTGATATGGAACCAAGTGCTTGGGAAAATCAGTGCTTTTGCCGCCAAGGGGGACTGGAGGGGCTGTCTGGAACAGAGATGCATGGGAAATGTAGTTTGTTTTATATTTAGCTCTAAGGCTTCCATACAAAGCATGTTATCTTAAAATAAGTAATCCTAGAGGGCTCAGAATGTAAAACATATATCTTTGCTCTGTCAGAAGTGCAGCCTCTTCGGTTGTTTCTTGATCGTAGTGCAGTTTCCTAGGAGAAGCTATATTCATTTGAGTAGCACCTCACTGAGCTCTTTCTAGTCAACCTGGGACATAATCTTTCTCGCTCCTCCACTTGCTTTTCACCACTGCTGCCTCCGTGATTATAACACACACCAGCCAGCATTTCTCTCAACTCTACACACAGCCACCAGTCAAGCAGATATTAGCGTCATCCTATTTGCATCTAAAATCTGAAGACACATTCCCGGGAGAACCCATGCAGAAAATACTGATGAAAGTCAATAATAAGTAAGGGTAGTTGCTATGGCCCACTAAATTCAGCAATATTCTGGTAACCTTCCTGAAAATAAATGCAGGCTGTAAGGGAGTGTTTTTTTTTTTTTCCTCCAAGTAAATTTCAAAGTATTTTATTCAAACGCCCTGCACAGCTCAACAAGATATTAAAAGATGAGCAAGATTTGTTTTTTCTTCTTCAGCAAATATCATATCCTATTAAGCTACATTAACAGTGTAAAATGAATCCTATTTTGATATAAGTTAGACATCAAAAATACATACTTTTTTTAAGAAACTAGGAAATATGTTAGCCATAGTGCTAACCACACTGTGTGAAACTCAAGTAAGTGGGTGTTGGATTGTTAAAATGCATAAAAGTTCGACACGCTTACCTAAGCACAAATGTTGCCTCTGAAGAAAATATTAAACAATTACACACCTTGAAATGCAAGCCATTCCAGTGTAGCTTGAGTCATTTGTGGAGAAAACCAGTTGGAAAATTAGTCTTAAAAGCAAGTTATAAATTAGTGCTATTAGAGTAAAATCTGAAATGGAAGAAATTGGCCATATTTTTTGGAAGATTAAATAAACACGGTCATATTGGAAAAACTTGTGTTTGTTGCTTAGCTTTTGTGCTTTCAAAATTAGAATTTCCTTTAAACATTCTCAAAGTCTCTTGTGAATATTTTTCAAAATATGTTAACGGTGGATTAATCAGATTGCTTCAGGAATGCCATATTCTGATTAACTTAATTAACCAGAAAATCTTTCTGCTCCAACCCTTATTGTTGAAATTCTTACTAAAATGCCTTTTTAAGGAAAGCGTACTAAGCTTCATCTTCCCTTCATCCAATCATCTTGGATGATTGAGCATCACACACAGCTCTGAAAGTGAAGCAAAGGGCTTCCCTGGTGGCACAGTGGTTGAGGGTCCGCCTGCCGATGCAGGGGACACAGGTTCGTGCCCCGGTCTGGGAAGATCCCACATGCCGCGGAGCGGCTGGGCCCGTGAGCCATGGCCGCTGAGCCTGCGTGTCCGAAGCCTGTGCTCTGCAACAGGAGAGGCCACAACAGTGAGAGGCCCGCGTACCGCAAAAAAAAAAAAAAAAAAAAAAAAAAGAAAGTGAAGCAAACATTCAGTTACATGGGTACAGCTATCAGGCCCTATTTGAGGGGGTGGTGATGCAAGCCAAACTTGTGCCCCATCTTCTCCCTCATCTTATTGAGGTATAGAAAGTCTGCCTGACCTGTTTGCAATCAGATTTTCTAAAGGTGGGGGTGGACATGGTAATGTATTAGTCAGGGTTCTCTAGAGAAAAAGAACCAATAGACCAACAGATTAATTCTAAGAAACTGCCTCCTATAATTTTGGAGGCTAGCAAGTCCAAAATCTACAAGGTAGGCTGGAGACCCAGGGGAAAGATGACGTTGCAGCTTTTCTATTCTTTTCTTTTTTAAAGAGTTGTTTTTTTGTTTTGTTTTGTTTTTTTGGCCATGCCACACAGCTTGTGGGATCTTAGTTTCCCAGCCAGGGATTGAACCCAGGCCCTTGGCAGTGAGAGCAAGTCCTAACCACTGGAGTGCCAGGGAATTCCCCTGATGTTGCAGCTTGAGTCTGAAGGCAGTCTGGAGGCAGAATTCCCTCAGGGGAAGTCAGTCTTTTTTCTCTTAAGACCTTCAACTGACTGGGTAAGGCCCTCCCACATTACAGAGGGTAATCTGCTTGGCTCAACATCTAGTGATTTAAATGCTAATTAAACCGGATGTTACTTCACAGTAACGTCTAGATTAGGGTTTGACCGAATACAGTTGATCCTTGAACAACACAGGTTTGAACTGCATGGGTCCACTTTTATGCAGAATTTTTTCAGTAAATATGCACAGTACTACACAATCCAAGATAGGCTGAATCTGTGAATGTGGGACCACAGATACTGAGGACCAACTATGGGACTTGAGCATCCATGGGTTTTGGCATATGCAGGGGTTCCTGGAACCAATTCCCCAAGAATACTGAGGGACAGTTGTGTCTGGGGACTGTGGCCTAGCCAAGTTGACACATAAAGTTAATCATCACAGGTGAATTGGATCATTCTTGAAGAAGTCATGAAATAGTCAACATAATAATGAAAAATACATGGAAGATGGGCCTCCCTGGTGGCGCGGGTGGTTGGGAGTCCGCCTGCCGATGCAGGGGGTGCGGGTTCGTGCCCCGGTCTGGGAGGATCCCATGTGCCGCGGAGTGGCTGGGCCCGTGAGCCATGGCCGCTGGGCCTGCGCGTCCGGAGCCTGCGCGTCCGGAGCCTGCGCTCCGCGACGGGGGAGGCCACAACAGTGAGAGGCCCGCATACCACAAAAAAAAAAAAAAAAAAAAAAAAAAAAAAAAAAATACATGGAAGAGAGCCAGAGGGCAAGCTCATCTACTTTACGTTAGTATGTCAAGGCAAGAGAAAGGAGGGCAGAAAGGTTGATGTTATGCATATTAGCCAAGGTTTTTTGTTTTTGTTTTTGTTTTTTTTCTTTTAATCAGCTGGTTTAATAATTATCTCCTTACAAGCCCCAAAGCATCAGGTCCATGGTGAGTGTTCTAATGTTCCATAGCTTTGCTCTGGGAACTTTGTGAACTGTCTGGGAGGTGGTAGAAAGATATCCTAACGGATAATAATAACTAGACACTTTCTGTGCATTACCTTTCTCCATCTTCCTAACAACCCTCTGAAGCAGATAGTAATGCATTGTCATTTCACAGATGAGGAAATTAAGAACCAGAGACGTAAAGTGACCAGCCTATGCTTACTCATCAAGGAAGGGGCAGAACAGTGACACATAGGTCCATAGAATCCCAAAGCCCACATTCTTATCCACTGTATTAAACTGCATCTCTATTTTCCTTTATTAATTCTCAAGTAGGTATCAGTTGTGCACTACAAATAGACTCTGTGCTATTTGGGCTACAAATAAATAGGAAATGACAAGCTGAAGATTGTTGCTGGTCGATTCCCTACCTCTCTCTCTTCTACTTTCCCACTTAAGAAACCCAGCCAAGCCATGTACTGCATGCCGATTGTGTTGTCACTTCCTCATATATTTACTTGAACGGTTGCTGAAAAGTAAAATGAAATCATTCAGGCACAGAAAGGCAATTTAGGTATAAACAGCCCAAAAGGGCAATATTGATCAAGGGAGCTAAATGTAATGTGTATAACATGGAATACTACACATGGGAGGGTAAAAAAAAAAGGCAATCACCCAAAGTCTAACTTGCACACAAATGCAAATCATTCTACTCCTTAAGTCTTCACGGAAGAGTAAACCAAGGAAATAATGCATTTATGCTCTCAAGAAGCTCAGACTCTTGAAGAAACAAAACTCTCCCGGATGAAACAGTAAGGGCAAAAAAAAAAAAAAATCATTCAAACATAGTTGAGTATCAGTAATAAGTGTTCAAGGGCCTCCGGGTGAGAAAGAAAATGTTGGCTAGTAATTGGCCTGTCTTCTAGGTTCTCCAAGTAAAGCTGGACTCCTGCAAAGAGGTGATGAAATCAGTCAGTGCCACCTTTCAAAAGTAGCATACCTCAGCCAGAACCTTCAGCTCAAAAAGCCCTGAGAACAATGTGTTGTGACTTTCCAAATTATCTTCACAAGCTTTGCCTTCGCAAGTGGCACCCAAGGAAATAAAAGCAACCATGACTGTCATCAACGTTAAATAATAATACGGCCAAGTTGGCAGTGGCAGTTGGCTGTGGTCTCCAGCACCTGTGGGATTTGGACACAGACCAGGGTATCCTGCCACTGTGCTTCTAGATGGTCCATGAAGGCAGGATCTGTCTGGCTCACTCCTATGCCCCAGTGCCCGATGCATTGCCTGGCATACAGTGGGCTCTCAATAAATCGAGCAAATGAATGAAGCTACCCAATCCAATGAAAAATCGCAGGATAATTTTGGGATGGTATTCATTTACGCAGGTTCTTCCTATATTTTTATTGTTCTCTTTTCAAACAGAGAGCCAGACTTTGGGCTTCCTTATCTCAGGGGAGGTCTGAAGGCAGCAGCAATTCCTGTCTTGTGTGGAAACCCAAAGTCACTGAAATGATTATTATGGGTTTTCTGGAGCTGGTGGAGGAGTACCTTTAAAGGTCATAAGAGGCAAGAGGGAAGCATTTCTCAGAGAAGATGGGGAAGAGGACAAATGTTGGGGAAACTGATTAGCTGGGACATAAAGCCCAACCATGGCAGCACTCTGGGGGCATCAAAATCTCAGAGAGTACTACTCTGGGGTGCTTAAGCAGGCTGGAAGCCAGGCACTCAGGCTCCACCTCTGCCCTGACTCCAGTGCCCAAGCCCGAGAAGGTCCTGCAGTGTGATAGAATGGTACCCCATGCTTTCTTTGGGATCACGTGAGACCCATGTGAGACGTTTGCACAGCATCCTTGGTAGAGGGTGGGAGGGAACATGGGAAAGAAAAGTGTTCCAGTAATGACCAAGGTTAAAATTGGACCCACCCTGGCAAGATGAGAAAATTTAAGCAAGGATTTAAGAAAATAATGAAATGCAAGCAGTCTTCCACTTGTGGGATTATAGGTGGCCAGTCATGCCTACTATAGCAACTTGATTTACAAATTGCAAACAAGTGTAAAGTCCTCAACTGGTGATGCATTTATCACTCGGTTAAGCCAGGCGAGTTGGTAAATATCACTTAGCAGGAAATGCACCCATGCAAAGTTGTGTTAGGGGATGGGGAAGCCAACATCAACCCTGCTGTGGAACAGGACTGACAGAGGGTCCTGACTTCAGTCACACGGGCTTCCAGTTTGGAGCCTCAGGGCAAGATACTCCACAAGGGGCCACATCCAGCAATTTCTTCAGCCCCTTCTTGCCTAACTACTCAAATTATACATCAGCTCCCCAGGATTTAGACATTCATTTCGGTGCTGGGATTTATGGTTCAGTATTACAGCCATCCCACTGCCTAATGATTGGCACCTAACTAGTGCTCATAATAGCAACACAACCAGCAATAACAATGATGAAAATAACAAAAACAATAATAGTGATAACATTGCTGAGTTCTTACTCTCTTGCAGGGAATGTACTCACCTCTTTACATAGATCAGTCAGATGAAAAACGAAAAACAAAAAATCTCTTATTTTACCATTTTACAGATGAGAGGATTAGTTTTATCTCACTTTAGAGATAAGGAAATGGTGACTTAGAATGGCTCAGAATGGCTTTAAATTCACCCAAGGTCCCAAACAAGATGGTAAAGGCAGGATTGTTACCCAGATATCTGACTCCAGAGCTCCTGGTTTTAGCTGTCCCAGAAGATTGTCTTAATATACAATTATTAACAAATAAATAAATTCTAAGTGTTCAAAGATGATCCCAGGTTCAGTGTAACATACTTTGCAAACCACAAAGATCCAGACAGGCCAAGCTTTGCCATGTCCCCTGATGCCCCAGTTTCCCATGAAATGCTGGAGAGAAGGCAACCACTACCCACCTTATCTCCCTGCCTCCAGGTAAACACCCTTTGAGCTAAAGGAACTAAACACTATTCCCTATCCAGGCACACACCACAGCAACCAAGGGGGCACTCTTCCGCCTATGACCCAGGACACTCTGCTTTAGGGATTCCCAAGAGGGGTTGGGCTTTGGGCTTGGGGCATCTCCCCTGGGAAGAGACATCACATCTGCAGGAAAGAGGTAGTTTGAAGTACAAAATATAATATTTTATATTAAAATATAAAAATTGTAATATTATGTATTTATAAAAATATATTTTTTTTGGAAAAGTGTAAATTACCTATTGTTTTATAATATACCCTATATGAAAGATCATGAAATCATCTTGGGTGGTGGGAAGGTATGCAAGATGAGTGATTTTCAAAGATGAGGAGACTAAGCTTTGACAACAAGAACTAAAGCCTCTGTGAGGGGAGTCCTTATCTTAGTTTGGGTTGTGGAAGTGTTAAAATGTTCTATGGCTAGTAGGCATGGCGAGAGTAATGAGAAAGTGGAGTAGGGAAGGGAAGGGAAGGAGGGGGACTCAGGGGAACTCTGGAGATCCGGTAGGTCAGTGATTCTCAAAGTGTGGTCCCCAGACCAGCAGCATCAGCATCGCCTGGGAATTTGTTGGAAGTGCAAATTCTCAGGTCCCCACCCCAGACCTGCTGAATGAGAAACTCTGGAGTGGGCCCAGCGTGTTGGATTTTACCAAGCCCTCCTGGGATTATGATACACACTAAAGTGTAGGTGTAGGACACTCAGAGTTGTCCTGATCAGGCAAGGGAGCCAAGAGTGTTTACACCCCACCCCACAGCTGTCAATCATTGGTTCTGGGCTGAGTGGTTGGGGTGGAGGGAATGTGTGGTGGGAGAGAAAACCCACCGGCAGCTCGTGTTTATGACGATGGCAAGAGATCCAAGGGGACTTCGTTGGGGGGGGTCCCTTCTTTTCCAAAGTGGTCAGTGAAGCCAGTGTGACTTGCCCAAAGCCACACAGCTGATCGGTGCCAGAGCCAAGATTCAAATTGAGTTCCATCTGAATCAGTCTTTTAACCAAAATACCACACCACTTTGAGGGGGCATGAATAAAAAGATTGATGTGCACACACTGCTACACCAGCTCAGGAGCCCCTTCCCTTTTCTCCCCTGCCCCTCCCCGCCCCAGCTCTTTTCCTCAAGTAAGCATTCTCTCCGAATGAACCAGTCACTTAGGTTAAAATATCAATGAAGTAAGTTAGTGTACCAACCTGCCTATCAACAATAAAGCTACATCCCTCATTTAGAGCAACAGTCCTCAACCTTTTAGGCACCAGGGACCAGTTTCGTGGAAGACAGTTTTTCCACGGACGGTGGGGGTGAGGGATGGTTCAGGCGGTAATGCGAGTGATGGGGAGTGACAGGGAGCGGCCGATGAAGCTTCGCTCGCTCGCCCGCCGCTCACCTCCTGCGCTGTGTGGCCCGGTTCCTAACAGGCTGCAGACCGGTACCGGTGCACGGCCAGGGGGTTGGGGACCCCTGATTCAGAGCATGCCATGGTCTCTAACCTAACAAATCAGTGAAGGCATAAGAAGTTTTCTCTTAGAATTTTCCATGAATAACACATTCTAAATAGAATATCAAATATGGAAAGGCTTGCCTTCTAGTTCTGTCTGTAGTGTTACCTATTTATATACTGATGAAAGGAAGCATGTAAAATGAAGATTATACAAATTTGTTTTGCAAATAATCCAATATAACTGCTTGGAAAGGATCATGATCTATGGAAGGTTTTCTAAATAATAGCTTCTGTTAATAATGTAGCAGCAACCGGGAGAAACTGGGAGAATAGTTACTTCATAAATGTGGATTATTCAGCGTAACTGATCGACAACTGCCATGTAACATGTAGTGTGTCATTTCTCAATTTGGGTTTCATAGATAACCCAAGAGTTCATAGATTTTATACTGCAGTTCATGCGTTGCACAAGTATTTCATATTTTCACCTAAATTATAATCTAAATTGCTGTGATATATCCTAGTTGAAAGACAGTTTGATAGAATTAGACTCTAGTTTATCAATTGGTGTTTCTGTAGTTAGGATCCCTAGATGTACTGCTTATGGTCCACCACTATTTCCTGAACGGAATCTATACAATACTAAAGCATGACAGCCACTGTGTAGTGGCTTAAGACAATTTCTATTAAAAGTGTCATCCCTAGATCATCAGCATCGGCATCTCTAGGGGGATGGTTAGATATGTAGAACTCAAGCTCCATCCCACATTTACTGAATCAGAATCTGTACTGGATTCCAACACAGACAGTGCAGGCATTGGATCCCAACTCCAGCACTTAGCAAATGTGCTATTTAACCTTTTTCAGCCTCAGATTCCCCAACTGTAAATGAAGATAATAATATAAAATCCTACTTCTGAGGTTGGCTGTGAGATTAAATGAAAGAATGCACTGAAAAGTTGTCACTCATACAGTGTAACCCAATGCTCTCAATAAATGTTAGCTATTATATTTTCCTCAAAACAATAAGAATAGAAAAATCTTGTTGTAAAGGTGATTTTCTATTTTAGCCAATAAAATGATGCATCTTCAAAAATGCTCATGGCTGACATTGCCCTCAATGTTCGGAGAAGACACACTCAGATTTCCTACTAATTTGTTAATGGATGATAGACCCAATATTGATTTGCTTAATGGCAATGTGCAACCTAATAGTTTATCAAATTCTTTTTGTAGTGAAAGTAGATTTCCAGAAACAGCATTTAAGCTCTGCTTCATAGAAAAATGCTTTTGTTTGATGCAGAAATGAGGAGAGTAAATTGGAAACTCTCCTATTGGCAGACTTGCATTCAGAATAAAACTCAGTCCATACAATTCATAATTACATCTTTTCTTCAAAACCCCTCAAATATTGACTCATATTTTAAAACATGACGTCAAGCCCAATTCAATGTGACTGAAATTAAGCCACACAGAGAGCCTCATCATGTTGTTATGGCAACCTCTCACACAACTGTCCTTGTAGTTGTTGAACAATTGCTAATTTCCTTGCTTTGCAAGGAACCCTGAGTTGCTTTCCCAGAAGGCTCATCCTGGTAACAAAGAAAACTGTGTATGATAGTAATAGAAATGGTCACAACAGTAACTTTTGGAAGAATAATATTTCATTATTAGTCACACTTTGCATTTCAATTTGTTTTCTTCTTCATCATGCCACTTGTGGCGGCCTTGGCTTCCAACAGCCCAGCTGACTTCAGCAATAAAGGGTCTGGTTGGAATTTTGCTTCCTTTTCTAAAACCCAGGCTAGTACAAAACACCAAAATTGTCTGCAACTGGAAAAGGATTTTAGGCCCATCTGTGATTACAAACTGAGCATCTCGAAGGCTGAGATGGTAGCTCTCCCTTCTCTGTGTCCTTCAGTCTAGCCACCATGTTTACTGGATGAACGACAGAGAATCAATGAAATTCTAAGGTGTATTTTAACATTATTTCTATCTTTTCCATAGTACGTAAGAATTATTTTAATATTTTACTTTTGCAGGGTTCCAGGAGAATAATTCATGAAACAAATCAGGAATATTGAAGGTAAGATGTTCAAAACGGAATACCTATATTCATCAAACAGTAAAGCCTAAGGATTTGTTCTAGATTAAAGGAAACCAAAGAGACATGATAACTAAATACAATGTGGAATCCTCAGTTAAAACCTGGATTGGAAAAAAAAAGGTGCTGGTGGGGGTAAGTTATAAAGGACATGACTGGGACAACTGGAGAAATATGAATATGCTCAGAATATTAGATGATCTTAAATTAAGGTTAAATGCCCCAAATATACAGTCATGGCATATTGTTGGTTGTGTAGGAGAATTTCCTTGTTCTCAGGAGATGACTGTTGAAGGATCTGTTACAGTGTCTGCAACCAATTCTCAAATGGTTCAGAAAAATTATGTATATATACATATATACGTTACACACACATATGCACACACATTTACACAAAGATATAGGGAGAGAAAAATAAAGAAAGCAAATGTGGCAAGGTGTTAACAACGGATGAATGTAGGGTGAAGAGTAGAAAGTTGATTGTTGTACTACTCTTGCAAATTTTCTCTTAGAAACCGAAAGTGAGAGTGGGGAGTCCTTTACGGTGAAAAGCTTTGAATCTGTAGGGAGAGAAATGGCAAAAAATAAAGACGTGGTAACTGGGTAACAGGAGAATATGATGATCTGATAGTGTATGAAATCATACAAAAAATTTGGGGAGACTGAAAGCATCCACATGAGTCTCCACAGAGACTATATTTGACCCAAAATATATAAATAGATTTTACTACGCACAAGAAAATACCTTTAAAATAACAGGACTAAAGTGAAATAATCCAAGACATCTATGGAAGTGCCAGAAATAGTCATTAAAGCAAGTCAAGAGAGAGGAATAGATATCTTGGGGTTTTTTTTGTTTGTTTGTTTTTTTGAGGTACGCGGGCCTCTCACTGCTGTGGCCTCTCCCATTGCGGAGCACAGGCTCCGGACGCGCGGGCTCAGCGACCATGGCTCACGGGCCCAGCCGCTCCGCGGCATGTGGGATCTTCCCGGCCCGGGGCATGAACCTGTGTCCCCCGCATCGGCAGGTGGACTCTCAACCACTGTGCCACCAGGGAAGCCCAGGAATAGATATCTTGGACCTGTCTTCTTAGATGACGAGTCCATAAACAGAGGACTGGCAGAGCTGGGAACCTCGGCTTTCAACCACTCGTGTAAGCACTGACATCAATTGCATAACCTCTTGCAAAAATGCCTACTCCCATGCAATCACTGAACTCATGAGCTCATAAACTTTCTGAACAGCAGAAAAAAATCCAATAAACCAATATTGTTTCTCAAATTCATCTTAATAATGGATGTAAATCTGACAAATGCTCCTTTTACTTATGTCTGTTCTTATAAATTGTTTTTGGATTTAAAAAAATTGACTAGTCTATTTCTTCTTTCAGTTACATTCTTCAAAAATCATTAATAGGCAGTGTAATAGACTGGTAAAGGGTGTGAGCTCTGAAGAGTCAGACTACCAGAGGTTGAAATTTACTAGCGATCAGATCTTTTAACCTGAATCTTCTCGTCCTCATCTGTAAAATGGGAAAAAGAAATATTTGGAATCTCACAGACTTCCTGTGCTAATTTAAAGTGATGCTTTGGGACAAAGTCAGGCATTTTCTAGCCACCAATGAACATCAGCTAAGATCATTTATAACTCATTTCAATATATCTACATGCACTTATTTTCTAAAACAAGTGATAGGAATATTTACAAGCTGCACAGAGCAGAATTCCTTGCCTACAGTAAAAAAAAAGCTAATAAGAATACTAACTCATAATCATCTACCTGGATGCCATATAGAGTGGGAGGAACTACATAGGCTTTGGAGTTTTAGAAACCTGAGTTTAAATCTTTAAATCTTTGATTTCTTCTCTTTAGCTATGTGCTCTTTGGCAACTACTGAAGATCTTTCTGGTTCCATATCCTCATCTGCACAATGGGATAATATCACCTTCCCTATATTGAGATGACAAATTGTAGGTACAATGCCTGTCACACTGCAGGCACTCAGGCAATAGTAGCTAGGATCATTCTCATTCTACTGGCCAACTGAGCAGAAAAGTTTGTCCAATAACAAATATACCAAATTTTAACAATAATAATATTTCAGGTAGCTTCAGATATAGTCCATAACAACTGCAAGTATTTATTACAGCTTCTAGTAATTGGCTTTGTAAACACATTAATTGCTTTGCTTTGCTTTGCTTGTACCAGTTTTTTAAGTGCACTATTCACAAAGGTACAGCTTGATCAACTTTTACACAGCACATACATACACATCCATGTACCCAACACCCAGATCAAGATATAGAACATTTCCAGGATTTTCAGGACCTTTCCAATCATTACTCATCCCTAGGGGTAATCACTACTCTGACTTCTATCTCCACAATTCAGTTTTGCCTATTCTTGAAACACATAAATGTAATGGTACAGTGTGTATACTTTTTTGTTTTTTTGTGGTAAACAATATGTACTCTTTTGAAAACACATTAAAATTTCCAGTGGTTTTTTTTTTTTTTTTTTTTTTTGAGGTACGCGGGCCTCTCCCTGTTGTGGCCTCTCCCGTTGCGGAGCACAGGCTCCGGATGCGCAGACTTAGCGGCCATGGCTCACGGGCCTAGCCGCTCCGTGGCATGTGGGATCTTCCCGGACCGGGGCACGAACCCGTGTCCCCTGCACCAGCAGGCGGACTCTCAACCACTGCACCACCAGGGAAGCCCTCAGTGTGTATTTGATGAGGTATATTCCTGGGCTCTTCCCCTTTGTGTTATTATTTTTTACTTATAATTGGAAATCCCTTGTCTTGGTTTCATATTCACCTGCTGTTGGTTTCAGAACAATTTTCTGGACATGCTATGAAATTAATGGACTGCATCCAACCATCTTTAAGGAACTAAATGATTACTACTTGTATTATTGTATTGAAAGGAAAAACATGGGTGTGGGCATTCAAGTACATCCTCTAGAAAAAGAACACACAAGTGGCTGCTGGGTGCTATTATATAACCAGCAGGCATATTCTGATATATAAGGTTTAAAGGATAAATATTTCCTTTTGGGGGGAAAAAAAGCAAAAATCCAGTTGTGTAGAGTTTGGGGAAAAGAATACACAGATTGAATAAAATATAACTCCAGGAGATGGCTGAAAGGACAGAATTAAAGAAGCAAGAAATTATGACAAAGCCTTCTAAAACTACAATAGGATGTTATGCCCAAGGAAAAAAGGCCACTTTTGCTAAACCAGGGTTGAGAACATGTTATGAAAGATGCAAAGAACAGTGAATATGGAACTACTATTTTGTCTCTGCCTTTAACAGAAAGAATGAAGGAAGTAGGAGCTCAGTAAGACAAATATTAATGAGTCTCTGGGAATATCAAGAAACAGAATCAATATTAGGCAGGTAAAATAATACTTATACAATTTAAATATTTATAAATCAGCAGAGTTGGATCAGATTCATTTGAACATATTCAAGGAACCGGATAAGGCAGGACGTACCTCCAATACTAGTGTTTGTCGTGGAGACTTATGTACCAGGGGAATTTAAGCAGGCTGATTTAGTGTTGGAGATAAAGCAGCCAAAAGCAGATCCGGGAAAAGGTGGGCTAGTTAGCGTATCCAAACTACCACTCAAAAACCTTAAATGAAATCATAAATCAGCCGTGAACACCTTGAGGAAAATAACAGAGTAAGTAATAGCCAAAGAGGTTCATAAAAAATAGAGCCTGTCAAAGCAACTTAATCCATTTTTGGATATGCTAAGAAATTTGGGGAAGGTAATGGATGTTACAGACATCATTTAGGGAGGCCCTGCAGTTACCACCAGATGATTCATTTTGGACCCATCTTGTTGATGCAGTGGCTGTTGTTCTCACATTTTCCAGCAGTGGAAGGCAATTTTACTTGCACACTTAATATGTGGGGATAGGACTGTCTATTTATTCCCCATGACATCCCAGCATGGAATTTAGTTATCGGGTAAATGCAGTGTGCACCCAGAAATACAAAGTAAATATTACCTAAATGAGAACGAGATGTACAGATAATACTGGAACAAACTGGACTGACATCTTTTGGAAGAAAAGTGTGTGTGTGTGTGTGTGTGTGTGTGTCTGCAATTATCAGCATAACTCAGGCAAAACCAAATGTTTTTGTTTGAATTCTCATATAATTATGAAAAATATTAAAGCATGTGGAAAAAAGGCCCTATTAAAAATGTGCAGGGCCTCCCTGGTGGCGCAGTGGTTAAGAGTCCGCCTGCCGATGCAGGGGATACGGGTTCGTGCCCCGGTCTGGGAGGATCCCATGTGCCGCGGAGCGGCTGGGCCCGTGAGCCATGGCCGCTGGGCATGCGCATCCGGAGCCTGTGCTCCGCAACGGGAGAGGCCACAACAGTGAGAGGCCCACATACAGCAAAAAAAAAAAAAAAAAAAAAAAAAAGTGCAGATCTGATCATGTCAGCAGGTCCTGCTGAAACCAAACAATGACTTCCCATTGCTCTTAGACCAGAATGCTTAACCTGACTAGCAGGTCTGCCTAGTATGGCCTGTGCTTACCTCTCAGTCTCACTCACACCCCACTCCTCCTCCTCTGAGTAAGCCAGTTCCCCTGGCCTTCTTTCAGTTCTTTCAAGGCATCCTGTTATTCTTGTCACTGGGCCTTTGCACATGCTGTCCTCCCTTTCACTTACTTATTCATTCTTCAGCTTTCTATTCAAATCCCACTTTGTGGAGCGGAAGCCTTTTTAACCTCTCAGGCCATATGATTCCTAGTGTATTTTGCCCTAATAAAATTGTGTCCTTCCCCGAAGTGTTTATTTTGGAATGTTAATTTAATACTCATTTTAACTAATTAATATAGTCCTTCCCTACTAGACTGTAAGCCCCACAAGAGGAGGGACTGAGTAGGAGTTTTTTCAAGATTGTATCCCCAAGACCTAGCACAGTATTGAGCACAATATTTGTGATCTGATAAAAAATAATTAGCAATATATACACAGATGAGTTCCCTTCATAAAGCATTAACTGGAAAGAACATCCTTCCATCCTGATTATTATAATATTCTCCAGTCTTCTTTTCAAGCAGAATAATGGGAACAAGTCTTTAATGAGGATCTTGTTGACAGAGGTGTAAAAACACAAGGCAGCTAAAACTCGAATTGTTGAATTCTACATTTGCACATTATATTTACCTCTGATGTGTTCCATAACTTCATTTCATGGTGATAATGAATCTGTGGGAAATTAGCATTCTATCGCTCTTCACATAAGAGAGTTAGTGAAGGTTTTCCAAGCTTCAGGCAGGAAACGAAATATTTTTCGGGTAACTAACTTTGTAACATACCCTTACTTCTTCAGCAGTATTCATCTTTACACCTTGGAGGGATGGAAACCTAGGATTAGAGAGAGCCATCAAGTTGGAGACAATATTTTATTCTAAGATCAGTCGCGGATGGGAAATTTTCTCCTTTTAAAATAACATTTTGATGTCGAGATTTTTTTAAAATATGAATTTTTAAGTTCATAGGTAACCAAACTGCTGTACGTGCGGTTTTGATATAGTCAAGGTCACACAGAAATTAATGACCCAGCGGGGACTAGAATTCAGGTTTCTGGTTTCAGTCTATTGTTCTTCCACTAGTTCCTTCCTTCATTCAACAAATGAAACCTGAAGGGCTCCCGTGAGTCTGGCACTGTGCTAGGCACTGTGGAAACAAAAATGAAGGAACTGTGCTTGTCCTTGTGGAATTCATTACTCCATGGGAGAAACCAGGCAAGAAGGAATGATTACAGTACAGCTGTGACGAATGCTGTTTGTAGCAGCCGTGGTTGGTGCCCCAAGCTAAATGCTGTCAGCCCTCCTCTGACTTCAGCTGCAGCTGTGGTGGACAGCTCCATGCCTGCTGACGGCTTCCTGTGCAGGAGCTCGCTTAGAAGAGAGAGCTGTGGCCGCCCTGAAGATCAACCCTCAACCAGAGGGGAATGCAGGTTTGTGGATAAATGTCCCATCCTCCCATCCTTCAGAAGGACAATTCTGAGGTGTGTTCTACGCAGTGCCTCAGAGAGTCCCCTGGAGATTGAGCCTCAGGTGTCCACAGCAATACTCAACTCAATAATGTACCTTTACTGGCTTTTTCTCCTTCCCAGGCTCACTTTCACCACTCCCTCACTTCCGCTTCCTAAGATCATCTCCCAAATAAACTCCCTGCACCCAAGCCTTTGTTTCAGGCTCTGCTTTTAGGGGAGCTGATACAACCGCAGTAACAGTGAATGAACACATGAGTGAGTTAGTGAATGCAGAGGAGACACTAGGGCCAAGGTTGCAAACTGGAGCATCTTTTGTTGCCTATCCCCAAGGTCTCTGTCTATAGTGCAATGGTGTGTGTGTGTGTGTGTGTGTGTGTGTGTGTGTGTGTGTTTAAACCTACTTGAAGATCATGTGGTTAAGTGTTGGGTGTGAGGATGCAAGACGGGAGCATCCAGGTCAGAGGTGAATTGCTTTCCTGAAGAAATAGCTACGTAGGGCTTCCCTGGTGGCGCAGTGGTTGAGAGTCCGCCTGCCGATGCAGGGGACATGGGTTTGTGCCCCAGTCTGGGAAGATCCCACATGCCGCAGAGCGGCTGGTCCCGTGAGCCATGGCCGCTGGGCCTGCGTGTCCGGAGCCTGTGCTCCACAACAGGAGAGGCCACAACAGTGAGAGGCCCGTGTACTGCAAAAAAAAAAAAAGAAAGAAAAGAAAAGAAATAGATACATATGTGTGGGAGGAAGGGAAAGATCCAGGAGCAGAGAAGGCTGGGCTGGCACACCTGTGGCCTAGATAGGAGAATAATGGAAAGGGGGAAACAGTGAGCAGAGGAGAGGGTGGAAAAGATCTGAGTATTGAGGATTGCTTTTGATAGAAGGAGTGTTATGGTGTGATATAAAATCCCCTGAGTTTTTCCCAGGCATAGTCTGGGTCCTGTGTGCCTCCCAAGCTGCTGGGACCATGCACACAGGACCATGGTTTCAGAGTCACTTCTGTGACTCCAGTTTGAGCTTGTGGGAACTGCTGTTGCTCACAACGATCCCTACCAAACAAAGGACATTGCATGAGAAGTCAAACAACAAAGGTGAAATAAAATGTCTGGCTAGGGCTAGCATTTCTTAGGCTTTTCTATGAAAACTAGTGCTTATTTACAAGTCATGCCTTACAGAGCTGGAATAAAGATTTAGCATGAGGGAAATATTCCCAATCAACATAAACTGGATCCAGTCACTCCCCTATGATGCTTCCCATCGTATTGAGATGATGTCTGCGTTGGCGTACCAACATCCAGCATAGTTCCTAGCACACAGTGGTACTCAATATACGTTTATGAAAGACAGTCGGGAAGAAAAGGAGGAAGGGAGAGAATTAGTAGTTAGATAAACAATCAATGCATCATCAATCAAAAAATTTTAACAATGGTGTAAACTCAATGCACAGAACCCAGGAAATTAAATCTTTATGAGGATGAGAACAATAGCATAATTCAGGATCTCCTTGGATCCTTTGGTTGGAGATGGATAGGGAGACAAGGAGTAGGTGGCAGAAGCTCTATGTTCCCATGCAGGAAGTAGAAAAAGGTTTTTTTTTTTCCTTCAGAAAACATCAGTGGGTAAGATGATGCTCTCTTATTGGTAACGAGATTTGGGGTTCTTTCCGGAGAGTGACAGAGACCCTTCCAGCAAATCTTGTGGTCTTTGATGTGAGCACTGCCGAGAAAATACCTTCCACTGAGCAAGTATGGGAGAGAAACTTGAAGAAGGTATTTCATGTTCTCCTTTGTTGCGTCTTTGATGTACACAAAGGATTTGGTCCTAGAAGATGAAGACTTTATCCATTTTCTTCTTGCTGAGGAGAGCTTTGTTCTGTGTTTCCCTGTTGGGCATGATCCTGGTGAGTAGGTGACAGATAATTATAGGGTTTTCTCATTATCCAAGTAACCATTACCCAAGTCTCCATAGGCAACAGGTTGCATAGAAAAGTAAAAGTCACTATAACACAAAAATATTGACTAAGAAAC
This sequence comes from Mesoplodon densirostris, assembly GCF_025265405.1. Taxonomy (NCBI): domain Eukaryota; kingdom Metazoa; phylum Chordata; class Mammalia; order Artiodactyla; family Ziphiidae; genus Mesoplodon; species Mesoplodon densirostris. The sequence continues at coordinate 81,692,893 of NC_082670.1, forward strand.
TTACCATTTATGATAATACCCCTGACTAAAATATGCCCTGCCAATTACAAATACCCATGTTACACTTCAAATTCAAAGCAAATCAACTGTGAAGACAAACTCAAAATCTTTTAAAGGATACAGTTTCATAAAGTCAGTCAAAGTGATTGAGAAGGGAGAAGTGTTCCCAAGTACTGGCATAGACTTTGGCAAATGACAAACTGGCCTAGTTAAACTGGTGACCAGCTGGGGTGGGGGGTAGGGGACCGTAAGGGGGATGACATAATAACACTTCAAAAAGAAAATAATCTGAACAGCAAAGGAAGATACCCTTGGGGAAATTGACAAGCCCAATTATTTCCCCAAAACGATCTCTATTGTGAACTTATTGCAAAACCTAAACATGATGTGAAAGATGTCATTGTCATACTGTGATAGAATTTGTGTTGAAAATTATGCCTTCCAAATTTCTGATTCATTCTTCACCATAAATATTAGTTCATAATTGTGATTATAAACTTTAAAATTATTTATAATATTAAAGTAGAGACTTTAAAGTGAATTTTAGTTTAATTTTTCAAGTTAGAATTTCAATCAAGTCTTTTGCCCTCACTATTTACTTGAAAAATTGGTCCCTGTATTAACTGGCTTTACTTTTTGTGGCCTATTCCAGGTATCAGTTATCCTTGCACAAAGAAGACCTCCTCTACTCTTGAATTTCTCTCCTTCTTTCTCCTCCACTGTCACTTCCTTAATCGAGTCCAACACTGTTTCTCACTTGGATTATTACAACCACCTCCTATCACTCCTGCCTCCTGGCTTGCCCTTCTCCAATTCTTTCTCCCAGTTGCACCCAGATGGAGGTTTCTAAAATACAAACATGGTGATGTCACTCCCCTACTTACAGTCCTTTTAGGGGGCTCATCTACCCCCTGTGTGCACATGTCTTAGTGTATCTTGCAAAGCCTTCCACCATCTCTCTCCAACATCCTCAGCCCTCCCTCCTGTACCGCTGTGCTCTTTATTCTAGCTTCTCATCATCCCTAATGTGCTATCGTCCCACAGATCCGGCCATTGCACAGGCCTAATGCCTATTCAGCTTTCACTTCTCAACTTAGAGATTGCTTTCTCCAGGAAGCCTTCCCAGATCACCTGGGTTTGATGTCCCTCCCTTATGGTCGGTCTCACAGCATCCTGCACTAACTGTAATGAAGCTCTTATGAAACAATATTATTATCTGTTAGGGACGAGGGCACTACCACTGACACTTCAAGAATCTCTGGCACTTTGCTCGGCACCTGGCCCAGAGCAGGTACCTTAGTATATGCTTAATTAAAGGAATGAATGAATCAATAAGTGTAGCACCAACCAAACCAAACCAAAATTAATACTGTCATGAAAGGGAGTAAAGCCTTGCAGTTAAATTGAGACATTTCCAAGTCTGGTAGGTAAAGAACATGAAAGTTAAGACATCAAAACTCTTCCAGAGGTTATTTCTGAGGAGTGTGATTGGGGGAGTGTAATTTTTTACTTTATATACCTAACAATTGTTTGATATTGCTATGAGAATGCATTACCATTATAACAAAAAATTTTAAAAATAATAAATGCCCATAACCAAATGTTTACTGTTAGTTTTTAAATAGCCTCTAATCCTCTTCTTAATTTTTTTTTATTTTAATTTTATTGGAGTATAGTTGACTTACAATGTTGTGTTAGTTTGAGGTGTACAGCAAAGTGAATCAGTTATACATATATATGTATCCACTCTTTTTTAGTTTCTTTTCCCATATAGGTCATTACAGAGTATTGAGTAGAGTTCCCTGTGCTGTACAGTAGGTCCTTGTTGGTTCTCTATGGTATATATAGCAGTGTGTGATGTTCATCCGAGCTCCTGATTTATCCCTCACCCCCCACCCCCTGCCACGTTTCCCCTTTGGTTACCATAAGTTTGTTTTTGATATCTGTAAGTCTGTTTCTGTTTTGTAAATAAGCTCACTTGTATCATTTTTTAAAATTAGATTCCACATATGAGTGATATCATATGAGATCTGTCTTTCTCTGTCTGACTTACTTCACTTAGTATAATAATTTCTTGGTCCATCCATGTTGCTGCAAATGGCATTATTTCATTCTTTTTTATGGCTGAGTAATATTCCATTGTATATATGTACCACATCTTCTTTATCCATTCCTCTGTCTATGGACATTTAGGTTGCTTCCATGTCTTGGCTATGGTAAATAGCACTGCAGTGAACACTGGGGTGCATGTATCTTTTTGGATTATGGTTTTCTCCAGATATGTGCCTGGAGTGGGATTGCTGGAACATATGGTAGTTCTATTTTTAGTTTTTTAAGGGACTTCCATAATGTTCTCCATAGTGGTTGTACCAATTTTTTTTTTTTTTTTTTTTTTTTGGCTGCATTGGATCTTTGTTGCTGCACACAGGCTTTTCTCTAGTTGCAGCGAGGAGGGCTACTCTTCACTGTGGTGCACGGGCTTCTCATTGCAGTGGCTTCTGTTGTTGCAGAGCACAGACTCTAGGTGCGTGGGCTTCAGTAGTTGCAGCATGCGGGCTCAGCAGTTGTGGCTCACAGGCTCTAGAGCACAGGCTCAGTAGTTGTGGCACACAGGCTTAGTTGCTCCGTGGCATGTGGGATCCTCCTGGAACAGGGATCGAACCTCTGTCTCCTGCATTGGCAGGAGGACTCTCAACCACTGCACCACCAAGGAAGTCCTGGCTGTACCAATTTACATTCCCACCAACAGTGTAGGAGGGTTCCCATCTCTCCATACCCTCTCCAGCATTTGTTTGTAGACTTTTTGAAGATGGCCTCCTCTTCTTAATTTGAATATTTCCATTTGTTAATTTTTTTTCTAAAAAAAATGGAAAAACTGTAAAATGAAAGCTATCTTAAAGAAATGAAATATTCTGGACATTTTTAGCTTACCTGTTATGTGATGTTTATACAGGATCTCCAGGATTTTTGCTGGTCATGGAATGTTCTTAATAATCGTTTGTCATGAGAATTTATTGTTGCTTCTTCAGGAGAGTGCAATTGATTTAGAGGGAAGAACATACACTTGGAGGGAAAGAACTTTTAGTTTTCACTGTATTCTGTACTATTATTCATTATTATTATTATTCTCTACTATTCAAAAACTTTACAAGAAGCTCCTATTACCTTTATAATAAAATAAAAACGAATTAAAAATTTTAAAGTGAATACTGGCAAGCATTTTATGAGGCTTTTAAATAATACATTAATACTCCTGGCAACTCTGCAAGGTAGATATCATCATCATTTTAAAGATGAAGAAACTGAGACTACAGGAAGTTCTGTGACTTGTTCAGGGTCAAAGTGGTAATAAGGGGCAGACTGAGGACTCAAACCCAAGTCTAATTTTAAAGTCAAGGTATAATTCTTTAAAAATGTAACACATCGTGTTTTTTGTTTTATTAAACAAATAAATAGTAGTTTGCTTGGAGGATAAGTATGTTACTTTAGGGATGGAGAGAGATTTATTTTCATAGTTTAGGGCAGTAGCAAAGCTTAGGGATTCAAAATAAATGCTCTCCTGGACTAAGGTACCCAAAGAGGAATCATATTAGCTGCCAATTGAAAACAAATTTCCTCCTAACATCATTATTAGCATCTTAAACATTATCATATTTCCTAAATATTCATTCTCAGCTTTAGCAACAATAAAGCTTTAGACATATAAGCCTTGAATATAGGAAGCAATCGATATTGATTTTAAATTTGTTAAAGTATAAATGTGTGTATATTTATATACATATATGTGTACATGTTTTCATATGAGTATGTATTTGTATAGTGTAGAAAACTATATACCAGATGTTAACTGTTGTTGTACCTGACTGATGAAATTATAAATAAGTTTTAATTTCTCTGGAATTTCCTATACTTGTTCAGTTGTCTAAAATGGATATTTATTAATTTTGAAATAAGAAGAAAAAGAGTGGGAATTGTCCCACAAGATAATGAGATTTATTATAAAGTCATAGTAACCATGTGTACTGACTCAGGAATAGACAAATTGACCAATGAAACAGAATACAGAGTGTAGAAATACATATAGAAATTTGATATATGAGAGGTAATATGGCAGCAAGGTGGGATGGGGGGAGGAGGGAAGATAATTCAATAAATTGAGCTGGAAAAAAAGTTACCCATAATAGAAAAATATGATTTTGGATCCCTAACTCAAATCATACTCAAAAGTCAATTACAGATAGAGTACAGACTTAAATGCCAGAAGGAAACAGAAAAGATTGAGAAATATTCTTAAACAAGATACAAAGAATGCTAATCATTAAAGAAAAGACTGATAAGCCCAACTCCATTAAAACTAAGAACTTATGCTAAGAACACCCTAAAGAAAGTGAAAAGGCAAGTCATAAGCAGGGAGAAAATATCTGCAAGGATACAAACACTGTATTAGTCAGAGTTCTCCAATAGAAAGGAAATGTGTATATATATGAGGATATTTATTATAGGAATTGGCTCACACAATTATGGCAGCTCAGAAGTCCCACAATCTGCCCTCTGCAAGCAGGAGACTCAGGAAAGCTGGTGATGTAATTCAGTCTATTCCTGAAGACCTGAGTACCAGGAACCTAAATGTCTGAGAGCAGGAAATGATCGATGTCCCAACTCAAAGGGAGAACAAATTTGCCCTTCCTTTACCTTTTGTTCTATTTAGTCCCTCAAAGGACTATGTGATGTCCACCCACCCGATGAGGGTGATCTTCTTTACTCAGTCTATAAATTCAAATGCTAATCTCTTCCAAAAACACCCTCACAGACACACCCAGAAATATTTTATCAGCTATCTGTGAATCCTTTGGCCCAATCAAGTTGACACATAAAATTAACTATCATAACCACCAACAGATTAGAATAAAAAAATTATCAATTGCTTGAAAGCAAACAATTCAATAGAAAAACAAGCAAAAATACAAACAGACATTTCATAGAAAAGGAGACATTTATGGCCAATTAATACAAAAAGAGGCTATCAACCTTATTAGTAATCAGAAAATACAGATCAAGGTCAAAATACCATTTTATACCTAATAGCTTAAGAAAAATAAGAATACCAAGTGTAAGGAGGATGTGGCTCAACAGGGAAGCTTACACATTCTGGTGGGAGTATAAATTATTACAGTCACTTTGGAAAATAATTACATAGTGTTTGGCAAAGCTGAACATTCATATACCTCCAACCCAGCAGTTCTACTCCTGGCTGTGTACTCCTGAGAGAAAATCCTGTTCATGTGCCCATGAAGGCGTGTTGAAGAAGGTCCACGGGAGAACTCTTCATAACAACAAAAAAATGGAAATGACTGAATTGCCCACTGAGAAGAGAACGTATAAAAGTAAGTATCTAACATAGTGTCTGGCACATAGTAAATACTCAATAAATGATAGCCATTATCATTAGCCCTGAGTATCAGTTTCATCATGCCAAATACAGCGATAATAATACCTAATTTACAGTAATGTGTAAAGAATTAAATGAGAAACAGGTGTAGGCCCTTGGCACACAGACAGCATTTGACAAATGTTACTGCCTCCTTATGGATGTGAGTGAAGTCTGGGAGGGAGCTCTCAGGTTGGTAATGAAAGGGTGTGTATATGCGATGCTGCCAGCCAAGGCCTACCCTTAGCAGGCTTCTAAGGCTGGCTGTTTTTGTTCTGAATCAACATTTTTATGCCTACTCTATGCCAGGAAAGCACCTTCTGAGGTGGCACTACTCTTGTCCCCATTTTACACATTTGGAAACTGAGCCTTGAGAGCTGAGATGACTTGCTCCAGGTCACCCAGCTCAGAGAAGTAGATCTGGATTTGAACTCAAGACTATCTGATCCTTAAAACCAGCACCCTCTACTGCTTTCCAAATGCTACCAGAGCTCAACATCACCTCTAACAGCAAGTCAAAAAATCTCAACTGGCAGGGATTCCAGACCGTCCTTCCAGTCCCTATCCCCACCTGAGGGTGTGTGTGTGTGTGTGTGTGTGTGTGTGTGTGTGTGTGTGTGTGTGTGTGTGTGTGTGTGTGTGTGTGTGTGTGTGTGTGTGTGTGTGTGTGTGTGTGTGTGTGTGTGTGTGTGTGTGTGTGTGTGTGTGTGTGTGTGTGTGTGTTGGGGAAGGGAGGAGTCCCAGTCCTGACAGCCAATGGGAGACCTTGGGGCAAATGTCAGCTTGGAAGAGCAAAGGCCACAAGTGGTAAATGGCATTATCCCCCGAAGGGCACCAGAAACTCAAGTGAGCCTTTCTTGACCTTTCAGAAGCTATTATGAGGAAAACATAAAGAAACAATTCTGCGGGCTTAATGAAGGAATGCTGTGAAAAGTGTAATGGGCTATTTGTGCACATCTCAAAAGCATCATATAATTTGCCACAATTGGCAGTCTATTCTCCAGCAAGGCCAAGCAGTGTGTTGCTACTTAGGCCCAAAGTGCCTTGGCAAAGCCAGGACCCCACCTCCTTCCCTTCTCTAAAACCCAGGGTGTCTATGATTTAATTTCCAAGGCTTAAACAGCAGCTGCTGAAATGAAATGTGGCACAGGCTCATTCATTTTCCCTGAGTGCTAAAATATGTTTTATGCTTCAAAATATGAGCCCTATTTTGGCTTTGGTTTTTTCCCACTACACATACAGAGTTCTTTTTTTTTTAATTACATTTCCAGGCAATTAGTTCATTACATTGACTCAGCTCTTCATGACTTTGGTGGGGGCTGGGGGAAGAGTGAGGTGGCAGAGTACTTCATTATTTTTAAAAATGGTTATTGGCCATGTTCGGTTCCCATAATTCATTCCCAATTTCATAAGGGCATTTACTATGCAGAGTCTCTGCATAAAATCATCAGCTGCTACATTAGCACAATGGCTCTTTGGAGTCATAACAGTCTACCACAGAAATGATCCGTGGATTATATAAGTTTATAAGGTCCAATACACTTACAAATATTTTTTTTTACCCTTTTCCATTATTTATTCCTCATTAGGCTTACCCCTCCCTTTTTTCTGCTCTTTAATACAAATGCAAAAATAACACCCAAAGCCAGGAAGAAATAAGCCCAAGTAAGTTTAACTAAAGCTAAGAGAAGGCTGAGGAAATGATTCTATAAAAGCAATGATTTTCAGTTAACCCTGACCATCAGCCTACATTGTGTTCCTACAGAGTTTCTGTTCTCTGTTCACATTGTCTGCCAAATAGAGGTAAAGTGACTTTGGGGGCCAGGGTTTCTAGCTTTTTGTAGTTTGTGTCACAGTCTGGGGAACTGTTGTGTGACTTCCATATAGTGTTCCTATGTTGGCTATTAATGATTGGAGTCTATTTCAGGTTCTCAACTGTTCTAAAACTGAATGGTAAAAGTAGGAAGCAAAACTGGTAACTGTGTATTCAGACAATGTGGGCATTTTTAATCAACTTACTTGAAAGATAGAAAAATTGGTCTTAAGCTGGCAGAGATCAGTAGGCAGAGAGCAAACTGAAATATCTTCAGTGGCCCGGGCTAGGCCAGGATTAGAGCCCAGGTTTGCTGAAGCTATAAACAAAGGCGGCAGCAAAGTGAATTTAATGATAACAGAAACATGCCTTGGACAACTGTCACTGCTCATATGTGATGTAGATAATTCTTTACCAGCAGTACAGCCTTGCCCTTCACTTCTGACACCAGAGAATAGATTGTTTTCTTAGAAATGGAATATTCAAGTGAAAGGTATTTTTAGACATCTCTAGAAATGCATCCACTAGGAACAAAGGGTTGACCATAGTGTTTATCATCTCTCCCTGCCAAGACCCAATAAATGATAGTAAAAGAATGAACCCATAACTAAGACAAACACAGAAAGGAGACCATCAATGAATAAGGCACCTCGACAAATTTCTGATGGATGGATAGAGGGTAGGAGGCTATTGGTGGATGAAGGAGAGGGAATAAGGAAGTTGCTGCAGAGTATGTAGGAGGAGACTCCATGGGAGAAAGGAGACAAATGACTTAGGGGAGCCCTAAAGAAACTACAGTCAAGATGGGAAGCGTCAGCAGAGGCTGGGAATGAGAAAGAGCTTAACTGAATTTATTTTTCGAAGGACTGTTTCTATCAGCTCCCTCTCTCACCTTCCCCTTCCCAATCCCGCTGCAAACAGAGCAGCACTCGGTTGATGGGGCAACTGTGGCTCCCACACATCCCTGCGAGTCCTCCCAACCCCAGGCAAGTAAAGCTAGGTCTTGCCCTCCTGCCACCACCTTCCAACTCCAGTATTTCACCCCCAGGCTGAAAAACCAGAGAATCTTATCTAAAGAAGCTGAGTAACTACCTGGAGAGGAAGGAATGCTAGGGTGGATGCAGGCTCTCCCACAGTACAAAAGTACCTTTTGGCATTTGGGAACCTTGCTTAGAATCCACTTCTAATGAATGCTGAATTCATTCCCTCCCTGAAGTGAAATCAGCTAGGCAATAATCCTTGCCTTCACCCTCAGAGCTCCCAGGCAGCCTGCCCATTTGAAGGCTAACAGTACAGAGACCTACCCAGGCCACAGTCAATAGTCATTGTTGAGGTCGTCATCAATGTTGTTGCCTTCATCAGTATCATCACCATCATCAAACATTGACCTAGCGCTGACATGACTTCTCAGACCTGTCAAAGGCATCTCAAACTCTTGCTCCAAACTGGACTGATCTTATTCTCCCCCAACTTCCAGGCAAAACTCTTCCTCTTCCAATATTTCCTCTCTTGGAGAATGGACCTACCAACCATTGTAATTAACATTTATAGAGCACTTACTCTATGCCAGGCACTGTTCTAAGCACATGACATATAACAACACATTTCAAACCTTACAACAACCCTAGGTGAGATGGGAGCCAGGCTTAAATCAGCAAGGACCCCTTGTAAGCATTTCAAATCAGCTGGCTAAAGAAGTCTCTGAAGAAAGACTTGAATCTCTTAGACTCCGGTTATTAGTTGTGATATTCTTCTCTGATTCTAAATAAATTTCATACCAAATTTTGCATAAGTTTGTGTGTGTGTGTCTACTTTTATGATCTTTTTATTATATATTTTAGGCCTCCAAATCTTGGGTTCTCATGGGCAACACTGATACAGGACAAGTGTTAATAGAGCCAACACTTAAAGACCCTACTTACAATGGACAGACACTACCTACAGTGCTTTGTGTATACTAGCTCATTTAACCTATCTTCCCCATCTTACAGATGAGGAAATGGAGGCACAGGATATTTCAGTGACATGCCCAAAGTCCCAGGTAGCCAGGCTTGGTGGCTCAGCTGTTAGCCATTCCAGTATGGTCTCTTTGGTAGTTGTAAAGCCTATGCCATTAAGGAAATATTGTTCAAGTTTTAGGTGTGATATAGAACTGTGGTAGTGTTTTTTAAAATGTGTGCTCCCCTAAATAAATTAAATATAGAATTATCATATGATCCAGCAATTCCACTTCTGGGTATATACCCAAAAGAATTGAAAGCAGGGGCTCAAACAGATACTGGCACACCCATGTTCAGAGCAGCATTATTCACAATGGCTAAAGGGTGGAAACAATCCAAGTATTCATTGTTGGATGAAGGAAAAATAAAATGTGGTATATACACACAGTGGAATATCATTCAGCCTTAAAAAGGAAGGAAATTCTGACATATGCTACAACCAGGATGAACTCTGAAAACATTACACTAATAAGAAAGTCATGAAAGGACAAATACTATATGATTCCACTTACATGAGGCACTAGAGTAGTCAAATCCATATAAACAAAAAGTAGAATGGTGTTTGCAGGGGCTGAGGGGTTGGAGGGGTAGGGAGTCACTGTCTAACGGGTACAGAGTTTGATTTTGGGAAGATGAAGTTCTGAAGATGGATGGTGGTAATGGTTGCACAACACTGTGAATGTGCTTAATGCTACTGAATCATATACTTAAGTATGGTAAAAATTGTAAATTTTATGTTATATGTATTTTACCAATAAAAATCCTAATGAATAGCAAACCAACAAACCCACCAAAAATAAATAAACATAATAATTTTGAAATGTGTGCCCATCTGTTAAAAATAAGATGATGCATTAATAGATGAAATAATATATATTGCTTTAGGATAATGTAGTGAGGGGAGGGATTGAGAAATGCAAGGGAAATGTGGGGTGGGGGATGGGGAGCTGAAATAAGATTGTCCAAATACGGATCGCTGTTAATGCTAGGTGATGGTATACATGGATATGTGTATTCTACTTTGTGTATGCTTCAAGTTTCCTATGAAAGAAAAAAAGTTTATTTTATTTATTTATTCTATTCTATTCTATTTTGCCCCGCCTTGCAGCTTGTGGGATCTTAGTTTCCTGACCAGGGATTGAACCCATGCCCTTGGCGGTGAAAGCATGGAGTCCTAACCACTAGACCGTCAGGGAATTCCCTTGAAAAAGAAGTTTTAAACATCTCATCCCAGTAGATAATGGGACAGTAGCTGCCATTGTATTTATTAACCCTTCAAATAGAGAGAGGGCCATGGAGCCCCTTTCAGCCCATTCCATTATGCTCCTGAGAACATACGCAACTGCCCACCGATAAGGATTTCACCCTCAGTGTTCCATAGAGAACTCTCAGGGCATTTACGATCAGCAGCTGCCCACCCTGGGTGATCTCAAGGGTTAGGAGAAATAAAAAGTAGCTCTTTCTGGTGGACTACCGTCTACAGAAAACTGTGCTTCATCTTGTAGTACAAAAAAAAAAAGAAAATGGCATAGAAGGTCCACATCAAGAATCTTACCTATAAGGTATGTCTGCTTCATGTCATGGGACTTATCAACTCCTCAACAAAAGAAACATATTTTAAATTATAAAATTAAGGAATCTAGGTCATTGTGAATATATTTTTTCTGAGCTTTCACACACACACATACACACACACACACACACACACACACACACACACAAACACCCCTACCTTGGTCAAGTAACCACATGAGTTGGAACTGGTCACCATAAGCAAATAGTGAGCACTCTACTCACTGCTTCATTTATTCGTGTTTTAACAAGTATTTACTGAGTACCTACTGCAATTAAGTCATAGTACGATGTGCTAGGTGATGTGCAGACCAACTCAGACCCTCAGAGTTGATATGAAGATTTTGAACTAAAAACATTTGAAATTCAATAGCTCCAGAAAGAAGCCTTTTTGGAGCTCCCCTTATCTGATTAAAGGCAGAAACTCCTGGAAATGCCCCTCTTTGAGGCAGCTTCACTCTGAGGAAGGAAACTGAGAGTAAAATTGCCACAAATCTTTTCTTGGGGCAGTTTTTACTAACTAGAAAGAAGTGGGTGGTGAGTACTTGCACCTGCAGAAACAAATATTATCACAAATTTTCTGTCTCCCATTTTGTTTTCCTAAAAGCCCATTTGTCTTTCCTAAAGAAACTCATTTGTTCTTCCCATAAAAGCCTTTTGTCTCCCCTCCCTTTCCCATTATTAAGTGGATATATAAGCCCCTATCTTTGGCTCTTTGTTGAGTCACATTTTTTCTGTTATTTCCCACATCTATAAGTGAATAAAAATCTGTCTTTTCTAATACTAATCTTTGTCAATTTAATTCACAGGCCCTCAACCACTTAATTTAAGAGGGTAGAGAGAAAGTTTTTCCTCCATGACAGTGACTAAGACAGAAAAATTCTTGCTCTCATGGAAACTGCATTCTACCAGGTAATATACACAGAAGGAGCAAATGCACAAATAATTATTTACACCTTGTCATTACTGCTTAATCAAATAATGGGTCAGCGAGAGTTGGTATTCACCTGGATAGCCTCAGTATGAGGATATGATTTGTTAATATGGGAGTCTGTTCTGATTAGTTGGTACCTGTACCTAAGGATGGGTAAAATATGTAGAACATCACACTTGGTTGTCTAGATAAGAGGGGAGGAACATTCTGGGCAGAGGGAGGAGCACACACAAACAGCTCCTAAGAGCTTAAAATACTCCAGTGTGAGCATAGCAGATGGAGGAAGGGTGGAAGGGCCACATCACACAAGACATGGCAGTGCTTCTGTTTGTACAGGAATTCAGAATTTGTGAGGGTTACCACTGGAATCATCATTCTGCACGATGGGGATTGGGAGGAAAAACTAGTGCTTACAGACAAGTAAAGAGAGATTTCAAGTTAAACTGAGAGTAAAATTGACAGGGGACATCCAAAATCAGGAGATCAAATTAAGCATTAAACAGTCAATTCAAGAGCAAAGACCTGATGGTAGCTACAGACAGCAATTAGAAAGTATAAGCAATCTGACCCTACAGAAACTAGGGAGGGTTGGGGGCTGGGAGGGTTGGGGGCTTGGAGGGTAGAAAAGAGTCCTAATAATTTTTTGGCCACTTCATCCCAGGGCCTTACAATTTCATCCTATAGTGGGCTTGAATCCTGAGGAAGGGCCGGGTAAAGTTGAATCCAGAGGCAGGAATACAAAGATTGAGTGCATTTCTCAAGCCATGTAATATGGTTCACAAACATCTCACCCACTATTGTATTTTGCTTTTCTTTTATAGGAAGAATATACAAAGGCAGATTCACACATTAATTTCTGGACTCAAGAGAAACAACATTTAAAAAGTCTTTTTAGTAAGTAAAGTTTCATCAAGTAAATGATGTTCTTATTTCCCCTGGAGACAGATCCTAGAAGGTAGGCAGGGGTGCTTTATGTCATTTATATGCAGCATCGGAGAAAATAGCGTCCAAAATAACACAACTCCGCTGTTCCTAGAATTCTGTTTGTAGTCATTCAAAATAAGACTGGGGCTTATTTTTTCTAAAGGCGAATGAATTTTATGTCAACCTCGAGGAAATGCAGTATTTAAAGTTAACCTTATTACAGGAGGAATTCCTGGAAAGATATAATAAAATCCAACAGTTGGTAGATTCAAGCTGGAGGTCACTCTAATTAAGAAAGTAAAGAGTAAATGGAATGCAAACAATCCTATTTCACACTAAACAATTCAACTGGGGAATCATTTTAACACAGTGACTCAAGGGTGGATTACATTCTCCCATGCACAGGCACAGCCCCCATTGACTATCAGCAGAGACACTGATGCATATCTAGAAACAGTTTGGGGCCTAGAGGTTGGTGAAATAAATTGTGTGAATCAATTTAAAATGCAGCCAGATGTTTTCTACTCCAAAAATGAAAGGACATGGAATGGGGGGGGGCGGGGGAGAATCCACAGATAGCCCACATGGCAGAAGACTGAGGCATAGGCAGTTTTAAAGTCAGCCATAAATTGGCTAACTTGACCTCTTTTCCTACCTTGCTATCTTTTTATTCCGTTAAAGGAACAATGCATACCAATAAATTATTTCATTTGATAAGCATTTTGGAAGGCCTCCTCATTTTAAAGCACTCTGAGGAAAACAGAGATGGATTGACCTGAATGCTGATCTCAAGAAGTTCAAGACTTGGCTAATAGGAGAAATGACTTGTGTGTGTACAAGATTAAACAAGGGAGACATTCTGAAAATAATCACAGATGTGTGAATAAAGTGGCCTACAAGGATTTCATGGAAGCATTACTGTAGTGAAAAACTGTATTCAGTAGGGAGTAGTTAAGAATGATACTTTTTAAAAAGTACCTAGTAATAATGATGGAATAGTTTGCAACCATTAAAAACGATGCTGGAAAAAATATTTAAGGACTTGGAAAACTGTTGATGAAATATTGTTAAGTTTTAAAAAAAAAGCTAACCAAATACTATGTACACTGTACTCCATTTTTGAAAAAAGAAAAGAAAAAATATTTTTACATTGGTTTCTTTGTACAAGGGAGAAACAAGTATTTAGCAAAATATTAACAATGTTTATCTTCTGGTGGTATCATTAGGAGTGGATGTTTACTTTTTTTACTTTTTAAAATATCACCTATATTTTCCACAATAAACATATATTTTTGAAAACTAACAAAAGAAAAAACTTAAAATGAGAATTTAGCAAAATATTAACAATGTTTATCTTCTAGTGGTATCATTAGGAGTGGTTGTTTACTTTCTTTTTACTTGTTTTTAATCATCTATATTTCCCACAATAAACATACATTATTTTTGATAACTAGAAAAGAAAAAAAATTCAAATGAGAGTTTAAAAGGCGGACAGATATACGACAGAGAAATTTACAAGAGGGAGAAAATGCCAGTTTGTTCCAGTCCCAACAAGGGTCCTCCTAGAGGCTGTCACTTGAGCCGATAAAATGAGACCCAGGTCCAGTTCAGAAGCAAAGGGAAGTTTTACTCTTTTTTGCGGTACGCGGGTCTCTCACTGTTGTGGCCTCTCCCGTTGCGGAGCACAGCCTCCGGACGCGCAGGCTCAGCGGCCATGGCTCACGGCCCTAGTCGCTCCGCGACATGTGGGATCTTCCCGGACCGGGGCACGAGCCCGTGTCCCCTGCATAGGCAGGCGGACTCTCAACCACTGCGCCACCAGGGAAGCCCCGGAAGTTTTATTCTTTGATCAAAGAATGAAGAGGTGCGAGCTCGGGCTCCAGAGCAAAGGCCTTGGGTAGGGCTGCTTTATAGGGTTCTTGTTCGCAGGGAGGGAGCGCACTTCTCGCGGGGGCGGGGCACAGACGCACGCGCAGCTGTGCTGCTCGGGGCGTCAGATCATAGCGCAGCGTCTCTGCACGCGACCTGCTGCCGCCATCTTGAATTGAGTGCCGCGCGCGGCTTCTGCGCACGGCCCTCAGCTGAGGTGACAGCGCAGCCGCTTTGCACCAGAACCTCTGGTCTGAAGTGCTGGGTGCGAGGCCTCTGCATGCGGCCCCCTAGGAGCAAGTGAAACTAGACTAAGCACAATGGAAAAGCCGGAAAAGGTCAGATTTTATTTTATTACCCAGATTCTATTTTTATTCTCCGGGTATTGTTAATGGGCTTTGTCGGTGACAAATCCCTCCTGTGTCTTTTGTCCTGCCCCTCATTCTTGAAGGGCTCTGAGGGGCGATGGTCCATCTTCTGTAGCTGTTTCGTGCTGATCTGGGGCGTCGTCATGACCCTGGGTAGAAAAGCGGAACCTCTCCCAGCCGCCTTTAGATGTGTTTGAGGGTCACCAGGTCTCGGTCCTGCCTGTTCGTGTCCCTGAGTGACCACCATTTGTGTACTATTTTGGAGATAAGGACACCAGCACGATTTCAAATACATGGCTCAGATATTAGCAAGAGAATAATGGTCACATGTCAAATTTTTCCTAAACATGCAGGTATCTAGGTTTTTATCCTATAGGCAGGGTGCCCTGACGATATGCTCACTACCACGGCCTCAGTCTCCCTGGTCACATTTTGGTTGCTTTACGGAAGAGAAGCTTCAGATGAGAAAGAGGTTCGCAGGAGCAGTTAGTCAAGGGGTTCCATTGCCCCAGGTTGTCTCTCTGGAGTTTGGGGCTCGGGGGCCTCTTCACTCAAGTTCAGTGTCCCATGGAGTGATCCCCTGCGGCTTCAGGGCAGAATGGGTAGTGAGATCACCAAGTGGGGCCCATTCCATCCAGGAGTGCGGTGGTCTTGCGGGCTGCTGGTGTGCCACGTTTTTAGGTTCACCCTGTCTCCCGGCCGGAAGGGGTGCAGGGCCAGATCAGTGCATGTGGGGAGCACCTGTTACCATATCCCGTGAGAGCTTTCATGGTTTCTCCTACCCGAAGAGCACACGAGTTGTTCCATTTCAAGGGGGTTGTTCCTTCTCCTGGGCTTTGGGGAATGGGCCTACCATATATGAGTTTAGAATGTCATCCACATACTGATCTTTTTGGTCTTTTGTTAAAGTTTCCCCAAAGATGATGGGGGGATTTTTGAACCCTTGAGACAGGACTGTCCAGCAGTATTGTTGTTTCGTGTGTTTGGGTCCTGCCACTCAAAAGCAAAAATTTCTTGTCACTCTGGGGCTAATGGAATACAGAAGGAGGCGTCTTTTAAATCTAACACGGAATACCAGGTCCTTGTGGACAGCAGAGTGCCCAGCAGGGTGTAGGGATTAGGGACTATTGGATGTATATCCTCAGTGACTTCACTGACTGCCCCAAGGTCCGGCACCATCCAGTATTCTCCATTGGGTTTTTTTTTTACAGGAAGAATGGGGGTACTACAGGCTGATTGGCAGGGTCTAATAAGGCCCTAGTCAATTAGGCCCTAACAGGGGCAGTGCCCAACGAAGTCTCCCGACAGAGAGGATACTGTTTTCTATTGGGCCATGTATATACTTTTCCAGTTATACAGATCAGAAGCGGTAAATGTATACCTGGATGAGCCCTCCTTCTCCATTGGGGACCTGCCTCAAAAGGAGTACTTCATACTTTTCCTGGCAGGTTGTTGGACCCTGGCTGGTGACTAGTCCCACTTTGTGTAGTTGCTGAACTGGGTTATAGGGGAGGGAGCTTGTATGGAGGGAGTCTCTGGGGCTTGGGGTCCAAGTTGGGACATAAGAAAGAAGGGGGCAGGGAGGGAGCAGTCGGAGGAGGATTAGCGAAGAGATCAAGAAGGTCCTCAGGAGGAGGGTCAAGCTGGCATTACCCTAGTGGAGGAGAGCCCACATCCCTTTTGAAGGCCTTTGTTCTGATATAAGGCCATAAAAAAATGGACATAGGGAATTTCATCCCATTTCTTTTGTCTTTGGCATAGCCAGCCCAATTGACAAGCAGTTTTATAATTTAGAGACCCACTGATGAGCCAGCTTTCCCCATCTCGCAGCCGATATTGAGGCCAGGCTGTAATACACAGGAAGATAAAACGTTTTAAGGTTGGGGTAATACCTGAAAAACTCGAGTTCTGCAGGGTACACCCCAAGGGGCTGGCTGTCCTTTGGTACTGTAGACATTTGGCTCCGCATCCCTCAGGTGTTCTATTGTGGATGTTTGCAGCCACTGGTGGGGGGCGGTGGAGTGACTTGCTGGCAGGCAAATGCCACAAGATTTGACCCAAAAAAGATTTCTGGTTCAGGAAATTTGGGACCAGCACCAAACTGTTAATGGAGTCCTCAGAAGACCAAAATAGGAGGCGTCCAGCTGGCGTGAACTCTGATATAACTGGGGGTCTCCCTTGAATGATAACAGCCTGTGCTTGAGATAGTTAGTCCCTCCCCAGTCACAGTGTCCCACAGGAGGTGAGACAGGACTGCCTCTGGGCCCGAGCAGCTTAGCCACGTTAGTTCCTGACCACCCTGGTCCGTTAGCGGGTGGCACAGGTGTCAGAGGTGGGGGTCTTCTCTTTCCTCCTTTCCGCTGAAAAGGAGGAGTTCCTGGACTTCCCTCCAGTGAGAGCTAAAAGCACGAGGAATTCCCACGCGGTACTCACCAGATCACTGGGGCAGCTGGTATTCTGTGCTGATACCGGGAGGAGAGCCTGTGGAACCTCAGTCGATAGAGAATCACCCAACATTCGCCTTACGACCCGGAGCGGGAGGAGAGGTCAGGCAGTGGGTGTTTCCTGTTCTTGCCATCTGCTCACAGTGCTTCCTGATAATGGGGTTCCTGGTCCTTCAAGCAGCTTGCAGGGCTCCCCGGCTACTTCACAGAAACTAGCCTGACCGGAAGAGGTCAAGTTATGGGTCACGGACCTACCTTGGGAACCTTTCGCACTCAGGCGTCCCTGGCGCCTTTTCTTGAACTCAAAGCCAGCATCCTTCTTCTGTTTTGTCAGGTGGTCCTTATTACCTGGGATTTTCCAAGTCTTGTCTCCTGGCTCACAGGTCTGGCTGCTTTCCTTTCCCAAACCGAAAGTGGCTATGGAGGATGCTACTGTTGACCCCTGGAGGTCTGCAAGGAGGGCAAAAAGCCCTCTTGTGGCCACTAGTGCCTTGTACAGGGGTCAAGAGGACAGCACTACTGGCAAGACAGGGGCAAGACTGCCATGGCTCCCTCACGTCCACAGGTCCCCAAAGTCCCCAGCCAGAGGCAGCAGGGAGACATGCATGAGTTTCAATCTCTGATCCCCAATGATGCCACAGTATGATCCTCTCAAGGGGGTGCAGTCAGATGACTCTGAGGACTATGCTGTATGAGCACCACACCCGGATATCGGGTTTCCGGGCAGAGTTCTGAATTCGGCCAAAGGCTGCCACTGTTCTACTGTGTCAGAGTGTACTCAGAGACCAGAGGCAATCATTCCCATGTGAACCTCCCAAAGCCTCCACCATTCTCCCGCTGTAGCCAGGGTGAGCCCAGAGGTTAGTGGACAGGTGCAGGTGAAGAAACCATCTGGGTTACCAACATTTGTTGCTGATCCTTTCGAGTCAGGTCCCAACAAGGGTCCTCCTGTCTGGTGTCATTCCAGCCACTAGAATGAGTCCGAGTTCAGTTCAGAAGCAAAGTAAAGTTTTATTCTTTGATCAAAGAATGGAGAAGTGCAAGCTTGAGCTCTAGAGTACATGCTTTTCCCAAAAAGCCATTGGCGGGGTTGCTTTATAGGGTTCTTGCCAGTGGGGAGAGGGCGGTGGAGTTCTTGCGGGTCTGGCACAGCTGCGCTGCTGCTCGGGGCTCCAGATCCAAGTGCCAGGTGCGGCATCTCTGTACGTGGTCTGCCATCGCCATCTTGAATTGCAGTGTTGTGACACACAGTGCACCAAGTTGAAGTGTGGGGCACAGCCTTTCTTTCACTCTAGGAGCTCTGGTCTGAAGTGCTGGGTACAAGGCCTCTGCACTTGGCACCCTATGAGCAAGTAAAACAACTAAGCACAAAGGAAAAGAAAGAAAAAAGGTTAGACTTTATTACCCAGATTCTATTTTTATTTCCTGGGAATTGTTAAGGGGCTTTGCCAGTGACAAGTTGAGAAGGTATTAGGAATCAGGGGGTGGAAGTGAAGGACATGGCGTTAGAGTTGGTCAGTGGAGGAGAAAGAGAACTGAAAAAATAGCCAGTGTTGATTTCTCTCACCAAATTTCCAACCATTCCCTCTTTGTGGCCTCACTATAGCAGTAATTATGCAGGGCCACTGTGCTGCACAACTTTTAGGGGGCATCATCTATGCTGCAGTCCATGTAAATACCCCTGGAGTTGTACAACCTATAGCCCTGTGGACAAATAAGTTCCTTTTAGAACTTAAGGTCCTTGCTCTTACAAACAAACAAACAAAAAGCAAAAGAAAGCCAGCCAGCCAGGGAAATTCCAATCACTTAACTGGTCTAGATCAGTAGAGGCTAGGATTCCACCAAGATGCCTCACGGGCATATGATAGAGATAGGCTTACTAGGTAGGATTCTGGACTAGCCTCCTCCAGCCCTACTTCCATGGCCAACTACATAGTTTGCAGGGTTCAGTGCAAAATGAAATTTGAGACTCCCACCCTTGTCCAAAAAGCAGGGGGAAAGTGCAAGTTATTTGAAGAGACCCAGAATATACCACTGTAGCATAAATATAATTTTGAGCTGAAGACATTTGAGATGAACAGATGCAGGAAGAGGTTTTGTTTCTGCTCCCCTTTTCTGCCAAAAACAGGCTTGCAAAAGAACTCAACTGCCGTAAATCCCCCTCCAAGAGAGGCTTTCTGTACCAAGGCAAAGAGTGACTCCTGTCGACTTAAAGAAAAATGCACAATATAAGAGTTGTGAGTTTAAGTTTTATTTAGGGGCCTTACTGACAACTATCACCTGGGAAACAGCCTCCCAGTAGCTCTGAGGGGACTGCTTCAAAGAGGTAGGGGAGAAACCAGTTTACATATGATTCTTGGCTAGTGAAAACATGCAGTCAAGCATACATCTCCGTAAAAGAGTACTGCTAGTCACAAAGAACAGACATCTCAAGTTAATAATTTTAGTGCTTTTCTGTATATGGGAAGATGCACAAATGTGGGCTCGTTAAAATTCTTCCTGAGATATACATCTAACTATCTAAGGGGCCGGTTTTCCAAAGCACAGAGTGCTTCATCCTGCTCTTCATCCTAAATTCCTCTCAGGGTATACTGTTGGTTAGGGACAGCAGTACTTGATGACTTAATCCTTGTAGAACTGGATGGTGAGCAATGCTCTTTGTTCTTCTTTGTTTACAATCCTGCCACCAGATGGGAGAAGTTGGTACAGGGGTAAGAAACTGCATAGACAGGCCTTATGAAAACAAACTTACCTTAGTTTCCCCCCATATATTTCTCTGTCTTTGCCTACCATTTACTGTCCCTTGAAATCCTAACCCCTTTACCTTGTAAAGATGGTATATACACCCCAAATTCTAGCCATTTCCTTATCACAGTTTTCTGTGCACTCTTGCTTATGTATAAAAGCAATAAAAATCTTTTCTTTTGCTAGGTTAACCTGTCTTTTATCAGTTTAATTTGCAGGCCTCCAAGTACTGAAGCTAATAGGGTAGAGGAAAAGTTTTACTCCCAACAGTATTAAAATATAAAACTCTTTCCTTTCTTCTTTGGTTTCTCTTTTCATTTGTCATAGTGTTTTTTGCTTTTTAGTGTTACTTTATATAAAGAAAAATATAAAATTTAAATTGTTAACATGAATTGTACCATTTACCTTTATATTATACAATGTAGTTTTAAGTGCAAATATAAGAACATTTGTGCAAAAATCACTGAAATTATACAATTTATATTTTGTAGTTCATCCATGCGTATGTATTTTCTTATAAGAACAATGGAATAGCTGCAGAAAACCAACTCAAATGTTTTATGTTTTACTTTTTTTTTTTAAGTATTTTTATTTTATTTATTTATTTTTATTACATCTTTATTGGAGTATAATTGCTTTACAATGGTGTTAGTTTCTGCTTTATAACAAAGTGAATCAGTTATACATATACATATGTTCCCATATCCCCTCCTTTTTGCGTCTCCCTCCCACCCTCCCTATCCCACCCCTCCAGTCGGTCACAAAGCACCGAGCTGATCTCCTTGTGCTATGTGGCTGCTTCCCACTAGCTATCTGTTTTACATTTGGTAGTATATATATGTCCATGCCACTCTCTCACTTTGTCTCAGCTTACCCTTCCCCCTCCCCATATCCTCAAGTCCATTCTCTAGTAGGTCTGTGTCTTTATTCCTGTCTTACCCCTATGTTCTTCATGACATTTTTTTTTCTTAAATTCCATATATATGTGTTAGCATACAGTATTTGTCTTTCTCTTTCTGACTTACTTCACTCTGTATGACAGTCTCTAGGTCCATCCACCTCACTACAAATGACTCACTTTCATTTCTTTTTATGGCTGAGTAATATTCCATTGTATATATGTGCCACATCTTCTTTATCCATTCATCCGATGATGGACACTTAGGTTGTTTCCATCTCCGGGCTATTGTAAATAGGGCTGCTATGAACATTTTGGTACATGACTCTTTTTGAATTATGGTTTTCTCAGGGTATATGCCCAGTAGTGGGATTGCTGGGTCATATGGTAGTTCTATTTGTAGTTTTTTAAGGAACCTCCATACTGTTCTCCATAGTGGTTGTACCAATTCACATTCCACCAACAGTGCAAGAGTGTTCCCTTTTCTCCACACCCTCTCCAGCATTGTTTCTAGATTTTTTGATGATGGCCATTCTGACTGGTGTGAGATGAAATCTCGTAGTTTTTTTTTTTTTTTTTTTTGCGGTATGCGGGCCTCTCACTGTTGTGGCCTCCCCCGTTGCGGAGCACAGGCTCCGGTCGCACAGGCTCCGGACGCGCAGGCTCAGCGGCCATGGCTCACAGGCCCAGCCGCTCCGCGGCATATGGGATCCTCCCAGACTGGGGCACGAACCCGTATCCCCTGCATCGGCAGGCGGACTCTCAACCACTTGCGCCACCAGGGAGGCCCGAAATCTCGTAGTTTTGATTTGCATTTCTCTAATGATTAATGATGTTGAGCATTCTTTCATGAGTTTGTTGGCAGTCTGTATGTCTTCTTTGGAGAAATGTCTATTTAGGTCTTCTGCCCATTTTTGGATTGGGTTGTTTGTTTTTTTGTTATTGAGCTGCATGAGCTGCTTATAAATTTTGGAGATTAATCCTTTGTCAGTTGCTTCATTTGCAAATATTTTCTCCCATTCTGAGGGTTGTCTTTTGGTCTTGTTTATGGTTTCCTTTGCTGTGTAAAAGCTTTGAAGTTTCATTAGGTCCCATTGTTTATTTTTGTTTTTATTTCCATTTCTCTAGGAGGTGGATCAAAAAGGATCTTGCTGTGATTTATGTCATAGAGTGTTCTGCCTATGTTTCCCTCTAAGAGTTTGATAGCTTCTGGCCTTATATTTAGGTCTTTAATCCATTTTGACCTTATTTTTGTTTATGGTGTTAGGGAGTGATCTAATCTCATACTTTTACATGTACATGTGCAGTTTTCCCAGCACCACTTATTGAAGAGGCTGTCCTTTCTCCACTGTATATTCCTGCCTCCTTTATCAAAGATAAGGTGACCATATGTGCGTGGGTTTAACGCTGGGCTTTCTATCGTGTTCCATTGAGCTATCTTTCTGTTTTTGTGCCAGTACCATACTGTCTTGATTACTGTAGCTTTGTAGTATAGTCTGAAGTCAGGGAGCCTGATTCCTCCAGCTCCGTTTTTCATTCTCAAGATTGCTTTGGTTATTCAGGGTCTTTTGTGTTTCCATACAAATTGTGAAATGTTTTGTTCTAGTTCTGTGAAAAATGCCAGTGGTAGTTTGATAGGGATTGCATTGAATCTGTAGATTGCTTTGGGTAGTAGAGTCATTTTCACAATGTTGATTCTTCCAATCCAAGAACATGGTATATCTCTCCATCTTTTTGTATCATCTTTAATTTCTTTCATCAGTGTCTTATAATTTTCTGCATACAGGTCTTTTGTCTCCTTAGGTAGGTTTATTCCTAGATATTTTATTCTTTTTGTTGCAGTGGTAAATGGGAGTGTTTTCTTGATTTCACTTTCAGATTTTTCATCATTAGTGTATAGGAATGCCAGAGATTTCTGTGCATTAATTTTGTAATCTGCTATTTTACCAAATTCATTGATTAGCTCTAGTAGTTTTCTGGTAGCATCCTTAGGATTCTCTATGTATAGTATCATGTCATCTGCAAAGGGTGACTGCTTTACTTCTTCTTTTCTGATTTGGATTCCTTTTATTTCCTTTTCTTCTCTGATTGCTGTGGCTAAAACTTCCAAAACTAGGTTGAATAAGAGTGGTGAGAGTGGGCAGCCTTGTCTTGTTCCTGATCTTAGTGGAAGTGCTTTCAGTTTTTCACCATTGAGAACGATGTTTGCTGTGGGTTTGTCATATATGGCCTTTATTATGTTGAGGAAAGTTCCCTCTGTGCCTACTTTCTGCAGAGTTTTTATCATAAATGGGTGTTGAATTTTGTCAAAAGCTTTCTCTGCATGTATTGAGATGATTATATGGGTTTTCTCCTTCAATTTGTTAATATGGTGTATCACGTTGATTGATTTGCGTATATTGAAGAATCCTTGCATTCCTGGGATAAACCCCACTTGATCATGGTGTATGATCCTTTTAACGTGCTGTTGGATTCTGTTTGCTAGTATTTTGTTGAGGATTTTTGCATCTATGTTCATCAGTGATATTGGCCTGTAGTTTTCTTTCTTTGTGACATCCTTGTCTGGTTTTGGTATCAAGGTGATGGTGGCCTTGTAGAATGAGTTTGGGAGTGTCCCTCCCTCTGCTATATTTTGGAAGAGTTTGAAAAGGATAGGTGTTAGCTCTTCTCTAAATGTTTGATAGAATTCGCCTGTGAAGCCACCTGGTCCTGGGCTTTTGTTTCTTGGAAGATTTTTAATCACAGTTTCAATTTCAGTGCTTGTGAATGGTCTGTTCATATTTTCTATTTCTTCCCGATTCAGTCTTGGCAGGTTGTGCATTTCTAAGAATTTGTCCATTTCTTCCAGGTTGTCCATCTTATTGGCATAGAGTTGCTTGTAGTAATCTCTCATGATCTTTTGTATTTCTGCAGTGTCAGTTGTTACTTCTCCTTTTTCATTTCTTTTTTTTTTTTTTTTTTTGTGATATGTGGGCCTCTCACTGTTGTGGCCTCTCCCGTTGCGGAGCACAGGCTCCGGATGCGCAGGCCCAACGGCCACGGCTCACGGGCCCAGCCGCTCCGCGGCATGTGGGATCTTCCCAGACCGGGGCACAAACCCACGTCCCTTGCATCGGCAGGCAGACTCTCAACCACTGCGCCACCAGGGAAGCCCCTCCTTTTTCATTTCTAATTCTATTGATTTGAGTCTTCTCCCATTTTTTCTTGATGAGTCTGGCTAATGGTTTATCAATTTTGTTTATCTTCTCAAACAACCAGCTTTTAGGTTTATTGATCTTTGCTATCGTTTCCTTCATTTCTTTTTCATTTATTTCTGATCTGATTTTTATGATTTCTTTCCTTCTGCTAACTTTGGGTTTTTTTTGTTCTTCTTTCTCTAATTGCTTTAGGTGCAAGGTTAGGTTGTTTATTCGAGATGTTTCCTGTTTCTTAAGGTAGGATTGTATTGCTATAAACTTCCCTCTTAGAACTGGTTTTGCTACATCCCATAGGTTTTGGGTCGTCGTGTCTCCATTGTCATTAGTTTCTAGGTATTTTTAAATTTCCTCTTTAATTTCTTCAGTGATCACTTCTTTTTTTTTTTTTTTTTGCGGTACGCGGGCCTCTCACTGTTGTGGCCTCTCCCGTTGCGGAGCACCGGCTCCGGACGCGCAGGCTCAGCGGCCATGGCTCACGGGCCCAGCCGCTCCGCGGCACATGGGATCCTCCTGGACTGGGGCACGAACCCGTGTCCCCTGCATCGGCAGGCGGACTCCCAACCACTGCGCCACCAGGGAAGCCCCACTTCGTTATTAAGTAGTGTATTGTTTAGCCTCCATGTGTTTGTATTTTTTACAGATCTTTTCCTGTAATTGATATCTAGTCTCATAACATTGTGGTCGGAAAAGATACTTGATACAATTTCAATTTTCTTAAATTTACCAAGGCTTTATTTGTGACCCAAGATATGATCTATCCTGGAGAATGTTCCATGAGCACTTGAGAAAAATGTGTATTCTGTTGTTTTTGGATGGAATGTCCTATAAATATCAATTAAGTTCCTCTTGTTTAATGTATCATTTAAAGCTTGTGTTTCCTAATTTATTTTCATTTTGGATGATCTGTCCATTGGTGAAAGTGGGGTGTTAAAGTCCCCTACTATGAATGTGTTACTGTCGATTTCCCCTTTTATGGCTGTTAGTATTTGCCTTATGTATTGGGGTGCTCCTATGTTGGGTGCATAAATATTTACAATTGCTGTATCTTCTTCTTGGATCGATCCCTTGATCATTATGTAGTGTCCTTCTTTGTCTCTTCTAATAGTCTTTATTTTAACGTCTATTTTGTCTGATATGAGAATTGCTGCTCCAGCTTTCTTTTGGTTTCCATTTGCATGGAATATCTTTTTCCATCCCCTTATTTTCAGTCTGTATGTGTCTCTATGTCTGAGGTGGGTCTCTTGTAGACAGCATATATATGGGTCTTGTTTTTATATCCATTCAGCCAGTTGATGTCTTTTGGTTGGAGCATTTAGTCCATTTACATTTAAGGTAATTATAGATATGTATGTTCCTATTTCCATTTTCTAAATTGTTTTGGGTTCATTATTGTAGGTCTTTTCCTTCTGTTGTGTTTCTTGCCTAGAGAAAGTTCCTTTAGCATTTGTTGTAAAGCTGGTTTGGTGGTGCTGAACTCTGTCAGCTTTTGCTTGTCTGTAAAGGTTTTAATTTCTCCATCAAATCTGAATGAGATCCTTGCTGGGTAGAGTAATCTTGGTTGCAGGTTTTTCTCCTTCATCACTTTAAATATGTCCTGCCAGTCCCTTCTGGCTTGCAGAGTTTCTGCTGAAAGATCAGCTGTTAACCTTATGTGGATTCCCTTGTGTGTTATTTGTTGTTTTTCCCTTTCTGCTTTTAATATGTTTTCTTTGTATTTAATTTTTGACAGTTTGATTAATATGTGTCTTGTCATATTTCTCATTGGATTTATCCTGTATGGGACTCTCTTTGTTTCTTGGACTTGATTAACTCTTTCCTTTCCCATATTAGGGAAGTTTTTTTCAACTATAATCTTTTCAAATATTTCCTCAGTCCCTTTCTTTTTCTCTTCTGGAACCCCTATAATTCGAATGTTGGTGCATTTAATGTTGTCCCAGAGGTCTCTGAGACTGTCCTCAGTTCTTTTCATTCTTTTTTCTTTATTCTGCTCTGCAGTTGTTATTTCCACTATTTTATCTTCCAGGTCACTTATCCGTTCTTCTGCCTCAGTTATTCTGCTATTGATCCCATCTAGAGGTTTTTTTTTTTTTTTTTTTTTTTTTTTTTTTGCGGTATGCGAGTCTCTCACTGTTGTGGCCTCTTCCATTGCGGAGCACAGGCTCCGGACACGCAGACTCAGTGGTCACTTATCCGTTCTTCTGCCTCAGTTATTCTGCTATTGATCCCATCTAGAGGTTTTTTTTTTTTGTTTGTTTGTTTTTTTTGCGGTATGCGAGTCTCTCACTGTTGTGGCCTCTTCCATTGCGGAGCACAGGCTCCGGACACGCAGACTCAGTGGCCATGGCTCATGGGCCCAGCCAGTCCGCCTCATGTGGGATCTTCCCAGCCCGGGGCATGAACCCATGTCTCTTGCATCGGCAGGTGGACTCCCAACCACTGCACCAACACGGAAGCCCCTAGAGTATTTTTAATTTTTATTTATTGTGTTGTTCATCTTTGCTTGTTTCATCTTTAGTTCTTCTAGGTCCTTGTTAAATGTTTCTTGCATTTTGCCTATTCTATTTCCAAGGTTTTGGATCATCTTTACTGTCATTATTCTGAATTCTTTTTCAGGTAGACTGCCTATTTCCTCTTCATTTGTTAGGTCTGATGGGTTTTTATCTTGCTCCTTCATCTGCTGTGTTTTTTTCTGTCTTCTCATTTTGCTTGTCTTACTGTGTTTGGGGTCTCCTTTTTGTAGGCTGCAGGTTCGTAGTTCCTGTTGTTTTTGGTGTGTGTCCCCAGTGGCTAAGGTGGTTCAGTGGGTTGTGTAGGCTTCCTGGTGGAGGGGACTAGTGCCTGTGTTCTGGTGGATGAGGCTGGATCTTGTCTTTCTGGTGGGCAGGTCCACGTCTGGTGGTGTGTTTGGGGGTTTCTGTGGACTTATTATGATTTTAGGCAGCCTCTCTGCTAATGGGTGGGGTTGTGTTCCTGTCTTGCTAGTTGTTTGGAATAGGGTGTCCAGCACTGTAGCTTGCTGGTCGTTGAGTGAAACTGGGTGCTGGTGTTGAGATGGAGGTCTCTGGGAGATTTTTGCCGTTTGATATTATGTAGAGCTGGGAAGTCTCTTGTGGATCAGTGTCCTGAAGTTGGCTGTCCCACCTCAGAGGCACAGCACTGACTCCTGGGTGCAGCACCAAGATCCTTTCATCCACACGGCTCAGAATAAAAGGGAGAAAAAGTAGAAACAAAGAATTAGTAGAAGAAGAAAGAAAGTAAGAAAGAAAGGAGGAAGGAAGGAGGGAAGGAAAGAAAGAAGATAAAGTAAAATAAAATAAAGTAAGATAAAATAAAATAAAGTTATTAAAATAAAAAATAAGTATTAAGAAAAAAAATTAAGAAACAACAACAACAACACCAAAAAAACCGGACTGTAGAACCCTAGGACAATGGTGGAAGCAAAGCTATACAGGCAAAATCTCACACAGAAGCATACACATACACAGTCACAAAAAGAGGAAAAGGAAAAAATCATAAATCTTGCTCTCAAAGTCCACTCATGTATTCCACAGAGGCAGGGTACATCAAGTTGATTGTGGAGCTTTAATCTGCTGCTTCTGAGGCTGCTGGGAGAGATTTCCCTTTCTCTTCTTTGTTCTCACAGCTCCCGGGGCTCAGCTTTGGATTTGGCCCTGCTTCTGCGTGTAGGTCGCCGGAGGGCGTCTGTTCTTCGCTCAGACGGGACGGGGTTAAAGGAGCAGCTGCTTCGGGGACTCTTGCTCACTCAGGCCGGTGGGGAGGGAGGGTTACGGAGTGCAGGGTGAGCCTGCGGCAGCAGAGGTCGGCATGACGTTGTACCTCAGTGAGGTGCGCTGTGCGTTCTCCCGGGGAGGTTGTCCCTGGACCCCGGGACCCTGGCAGTGGCGGGCTGCGGTCCCCGGAAGGGAGGTGTGGATAGTAACCTGTGCTCGCATACAGGGTTCTTGGTGGCGGCAGCAGCAGCCTTAGCATCTCATGCCCATCACTGGGGTCCACGCTTTTAGCCGCGGCTCACGCCCGTCTCTGGAGCTCCTTTAAACAGCGCTCTTAATCCCCTCTCCTCGCACACCAGGAATCAAAGAGGGAAGAAAAAGTCTCTTGCCTCTTCGGCAGGTCCAGACTTTTCCCCGGACTCCCTCCCGGCTAGCGGTGGTCCACTAACGCCCTGCAGGCTGTGTTCATGCCGCCAACACCAGTCCTCTCCCTGCACGCCAACCGAAGCCCGAACCTCAGCTCCCAGCCCCGCCCACCCCGGCGGGTGAGCAGACTGGCCTTTCCGGCTGGTGAGTGCCTGTCGGCACCGATCCTCTGTGCGGGAATCTCTCTGCTTTGCCCTCCGCACCCCTGTTGCTGTGCTCTCCTTCGCGGCTCCTAAGCTTTCCCCCTCCACCACCCGCAGTCTCCGCCCGCGAAGGGTCTTCCTAGTGTGTGGAAACCTTTCCTCCTTCACAGCTCCCTCCCAGAGATGCAGGTCCCATCCCTATCCTTTTGTCTCTGTTTTTTCTTTTTTCTTTTGCCCTACCCAGGTACGTGGGGACTTTCTTGCCTTTTGGGAGGTCTGAGGTCTTCTGCCAGCGTTCAGTAGGTGTTCTGTAGGAGTTGTTCCACGTGTAGATGTATTTCTGGTGTATCTGTGGGGAGGAAGGTGATCTCCGCGTCTTACTCTTCCACCGTCTTCCCCTCGTGCCCTATGTTTTACTTCTTGATGTGCACATATTCTACCAATACTCTCTACCGTGACTTACAGATGACCAAGGAAGCACTGCTAAGAAAAGCAACTATGCAGTGCTTCATCTTTCCCTTTCTTTTTTTTTCTGTCATTTTCAGTGTAAGTGGTTGGCTGATGCAGAGAAGTAACAAGAGTAAGAAAGGATATGTTAGGGTTCCTTGGTCACCTGGGCCACTGCCTTCTTTCTGTGTCAGAAGCAAGTTTTAGTTTGAATGAAAAATGTGGCCTCAGCCTCTACTTAGTCATCGATGTAAATTTATTTACCATGTAATGGCTTTGAGTCTCACTGAACTGCCACACATTCTGTGTCCCTCAGAATTCTGTGTTCATGGGGCATCGTCTGACACTATATGCAAATGAATGGAAAGAAACTTAGGACTGTATATTCTACCTATCTCCTCTGCTCATGTGTGCACTCCAGTGTCCCAGAGACTTCACTTACAAAATGTAAGTTCAAAGATAAAATTATTAAGAATTTCAGGATGATGACACCAGACATTTAAACCATGGGGCCCTTTTGAACATGGCACCCTGTACAACTGCACAACTACATGTGGCTAGTAGTTACCATGTTGGATAGTACAGGTCTAAGATACACAAGGAATTCCTTCAACTCAATAATAGTAACCCCTAATGTCAATTCCCATAGGTAAATGGGCAAAGGATATGAATAGGCAATTTACAGTAGAGGAAATACTACTAAGATACAAAAAGATGCTCAAAATTATTACTAAATTCAAAAAATCAAATTAAATCTATAAGCCTAGAAAAATCACGGAGTTGGATAGTGCTAAGGGTTGGTGGGGATACAGGTATAAGTTGTCTTCATTTGCTGGGGGTGGGGGAGGGCAGACAGGTGCATATATTATGAAGAGTGATTTAGTCAAGTTAAATAGATGACAGCAATTAATTCTGCTCCTAGCCATTTATCCTAAAGAAATACTTACACAACATAGACATTTATTTTTGTGTTGATTGTTTGTCTTCGCCACTGGACTCTAAGCTTCACTGAGAGCAGGGACTTGATTTTGGTCATCTCTGTAAGTCCAGTGTTGGGATCAGGGCTGGCACATAGTAGATGCTCAATAAATACTTGTAAAATGAATGAATGAATGCTGTAGTCATTACAGAAACCCAGTGAAGCATGTATTTTACAGATGAAGAAAATAAAGCTCAGAGCGGCCATCATCCCTCCAACATCATATTGATATGTCCAGTTGGAGGCACAGATGGCATTAGCACAAAGTCCAACAGCCCAGGCTGATACCCAGGCTGACTCCCAGGCATCATCCATTCATTATTTCAACATTTCTTATTGAGTATCTCATAGGGAAAGTCAGCCTACAAGTAAATGGAAAGAGTAACTGCACAACCACATTTTCAGGGTTTAAATTAGAGCCTGTCTCAGTACAGAAAGAGTCTACTAGGTAAGGCTTCCCTCTAATGCCTTCCTGGGTTCTTGGGCCATGCCTTTTCCAAGAGGTGCTACTTTTTAAAGAAGAAGAAAAAGGGAAAAAGAGAAAGAGAAGGAAAGGAGGCTACCTAACAGACTTAAGGTTTTTGTTTTATTGCACACATTTAGCCATTCAGGAAAAAAACAGGCAGTCTCAGAACCAATTCACAGCTTTATTTTACAGCTTTAATGTTAAAAAGGGTTAACATTTACCCGCCAACTTGCTTGCTTTTTGGTTTTTGCCTTTCCTTTCTCTCTGTACCTTTGATGCGTTATCTCATGAAAATAATTTGAGTACTTGCTTCAGTTTTCTCAGTTCTTTTGGCCATGCATCCCTGGCAGGTCTCACCTTATTTGGGTCTAAGTACTCTACACCTCCTCTCCCCCGCTATTTCATGAATCAAGTGTTAACTCTGTAGCAAAACAAAGCCATCTGGAAATAGACATTTCTACGATGTGTTCCTAAAACTGCTGTTCATCATTCCTGGTGTGTGCACATGTGTAAAAAAAAGCCAGCATACATTTAAAGCAGAAAGCACTGGAAAGGCTGGGCATACTTTTAGAAACCAGAATGCATGCCATAAGGGGAAGGCATACTCTGAGAGCTCTAAAGGTTGAATGACTATTGGTATCAGGCATGCTAAATATTTGACCATTTTGACTAAATGCTATTAGTCTGAACATGTTCTACCTTCTCTATTTGCCAAAAGAGTATTTTCCAATTGCAAAAAGGATTACAGTTATACTTAGTCAAACACATAACCTTTTTTCTTCATTAGTTTATTTATTTATATCCAGCCCTGCTTGTGGCAAGAGGATGTGAGGTAGCTCAAACACAGTTTGATGGACTGGATTATCCGGGGAAGCATTCCTTTCCTATGCTGATTCCTACTTCCAAATGGATAACAGTAGTAAAACTAATAACAAAGTAATGATTCAGAATAATATGCTTTGAGTGCCTACCATGTGCCAGACTCTTTGCCAAGTACTTTGCATATATTTTCTCATTTAATCCTCACAACAAACCAAGAATAGATACTACTTTTGACCCCATTTCATTGATAAGTAAAATGAGGTTTAGAGAAATGGAGTGCACAACAGCATCTAATTAGCAGGGGGTGAAGATGGGATGAATGTAAGCCTGTTCCAGAAGCTTCCTCCCTACCAGCCCTATTCAGTACATTTCTGGTGGAAGATGTCCTGGATGGAAGAAAAGTTCCTAATCATTTACTTGAGTCCAAGAGACACCTAATGACAGGTTGGAAGAGATGGATGACTAAGACTGGAGATACAGAGACAAAATGTGTGATTATCTCAAGTTGCTCATATCCAGTGGGGGAATATAATGAGTTCCCATATACTGCTGTGCCCAAGGCATCTCCCTGGGCTTTAGGGTAGTGAGCACATCTATTATACTGACCAGTCTATCCCCAGTCCCTAGAACATTAGTGTTTGATGAGTACTCGTTGAATGAATATAACATTGGGTTCACTAACTCAGAAAAGAAACGTTCTTAGGAGGTGAGAGTGTCTAGAGGCACTACCTTCAGGAATTAAAGAATGGAGCAGGAAGACGAGTGAATTTCCCTGCAGTAGGCAACCTCTAAGAATAAGTGTTTATTATTTCACAGTTTCTGTAGGTCAGAAGGATCCAGCTAATGCCTGTATTCCTGACCCACAGAAACTGAAATAATAAACATTTATTGTTTTAAGCTGATAGGTTTTAGGGTAATTTGTTATGCAGCAATAAATAACTAATACATTTCCTTATAACTTCCAATGAAACAAGGACTCTAAAGAGGAGTTGCAGCTATGAAAATGGATAGGACCACCTACAACTGCCCTGTTTGTTACTTCCTGGCTAATTTCCCCATAGTAATTATCTGTAAACATCCTTCAATAGAAAGGGACAATGTGCTTATTTTCAGGGGCAACAAAAGGGTGAGGAGGCCTGAGGATGGTTGGTTCCATTCCACAGCCAGTCCTAGGAAGAAAGGACCCTCAAGAAGGTGAACATGTCATCATAGCTTTGGAAAGGAAAGACAGGAAGGCATGGGGAGTGTGTCCAGGAATAACAATTAACTCTATGGAAAATTCATCCTGGTTTCCCAGTACTCTTTATCACTGAAGTTGGGTGATGTATCAAGTAGGATTAGGTTCAGCTGTGTAAAACAGGAACCTCTTAAGTAACACTTAAAGGAAAACGAGTTTGCTTCTCTGTTACGTAGGAGAATTCTCATGTAGCAGGAGGTCATTTGAAGGCTGGTCTAGCAGCTCAGTGATGCCATGCAGGTCCAGTCTCCTCCCAT
This sequence comes from Mesoplodon densirostris, assembly GCF_025265405.1. Taxonomy (NCBI): domain Eukaryota; kingdom Metazoa; phylum Chordata; class Mammalia; order Artiodactyla; family Ziphiidae; genus Mesoplodon; species Mesoplodon densirostris. The sequence goes on from NC_082670.1 coordinate 81,725,593, forward strand.
TCATCTTTGAGGACATGCCTAGAGGACAGCCCCACCCTCCCAGTCCAACATGGCTATTTGATTTCTGTGTGTATATCATCATTCCAGCAACAGGAGGGAGGAAAGGGGAAGGAAGAGTACACTCATCCTTTCAAACAGACCTCCTAAAATCCTAGATGACTCTCCTCTTTATTTCTTAGTGAACAGAACTTATTCACATGGGCATGCCTATCTGCAGAGGTGGTAGTGAAATGTGCCCAGCTAAACAGCAAGGTTCTGTTACTAAAAGGAAGGGGAGGCAGGCAGTAACCTTTGCTACAGGTAACCAGCAAGCACCAGATGTTTTGTTATTCTAAGATTTCTAGGATCTGACTCATCTCATATTTTCAGTTTTATGTCCTTCCTTTAATTCCATCGAACAGGAATAGACACCACTCTTTTTTGCCTTTCTATCTTCATACCTTTGCCTCTGCTGGTACTGCTGCTAGAGTCCCAGCCCCCACCATTCATATTCATCCAGCTCCAAAACCACTTCTCCTGTGATTCTTTTTTTTTTCATGTCATTCTTTAATTTTTGGTTAGAAATAATTGAAAATTTACAGAACATTGCAAAAATAAAAATACAACAACACACATATATCTACTGTGAGTCTTTTCTCAATACTCTCCTTCCTCTGAAAACACAGCACTTATTTTTACCTTTACCCACTTAACTAGAGGAAATAATATTACCATTACTTTTCAACTACCAGACATTGTGTTAGGAATGCAAATATGAATTAGAAAAGGACCCAGTCATCAAAAACTGTATAATGGTCAGTTGATAAATATTAAATAACGAATGACTAATCTGCTCTGAAGCCTCATATTAAGCTTTGATTACATATAGTCTTCATAATCATACACATTACAAAGGATGTACACAGGCCACAATAGGATTTCTTTACTACCTCCTATGTGTTTGGTACTGTGTTTCACACATGAGCTTTCCATTCTACACTCACACGTTTATTTAATATCTACATTGTGCAAGGCACTGGGCATAAAAAAAAAACAAACACCTAATCCCCTTCCTTAGAGACAAACAGATTATTACAACATGGTACAATAAAGAACTAGGTTGGAGACACTTACGGAGTGATAACAAAGCCTAGCCTAAAAGGGTTAGAAATCTTCCACAAGAAAGTGACACTTAAATCTGAAAGATAAGCAGAAGTTGGCCAAACCCAGAAGAAAAGTGATAGCATTGCAGGGTTGAGGGAGCATCATCTACAAAGGCCCATTGGTGAATGACAACACGGTGCATTTTGTGGTACAGGAGCATGGCCCGAACTTAGGATTCGAAGTTGGGAACAGTAGGAGATGGTGTTGCAGGTGTACTAGGTAGGCAGTTTTATTAAAATCAGTAAGGAACTGTATCTGACTGTGAATAACATCCACCCAAACGGTGTCTTAAACAACTAAAAGATTCTATTTTTCTATTTATTTAATTCTTCACTTTTTCTAGTTTTACTGAGGTATAATTGACAAATAGAAATAATTTATATTTAAGGTGTACCAATGTGATGTTTTGATATATATATAGTAAAATTTTTACTACAATCAAGCTAAATAACATACTCATCACCTCACACAGTCACCTTGGTTTTTTGTTTTTTCGGTGAGAACAGTTAAGATCTACACTCAGCAAATTTCAAATATACAATACGGAATTGTTAACTAGGGTCACCCTGTTGTACAAAAGATCCCCAGAACTTTAAGCATGGAACAATTCTCCCTCAGAGCTTCCAAGAGGAGCCAGCCTTGCTGACATCTTGATTTTGGATTTCTGAATTCCTGAAATGTGAGAGAATAAAGTTCTGTTGGCTGAGCCACCCAGTTTGTTGTAATTCATTATGGCAGCTCTAAAAAACTAATATAAGGTTTAAAGACACATTAAGGAGAACAAATCAACAACACTGAGTGGGCATGAGAAAAGATTCCCTGCTTTCTGGTTGGGCCAAGTAGGCAAATGGCGGTGCTTTCACGAGGGTGAGGGACACAAGAGGAAGGACAGAATCGGGAGCAAAAAAAAAAAAAAAAGGTTCAGCTGTAGACAAGTTTTGCAGGTGCCTAAGGGACACAGAGGTGACAGGTCTGGGATGGAGATCAGATGTAGCAGCACTTGAAGCCATTAGGGTGGATCTTGCTTGCAAGTTGCCTCACATTTGGCCAGAGGGATGAGGCTTTCACATGTGAGGTGATTCAGGAACACCCAAGACAGTATGTAATAAATTGCCAAAATGTGGAGCATAACTATTTCAGGAGGCTTGAATTAGGGAAAATTAATGTAAGGTGGAAAAAATGGCCCATAATTCTATACTAATGAGCAAGGTTGTTTCATTTATATTATTAATTATCACAAACCTGCATTAGCCTCTGACCAAACAGGCTGTATCAACTCAAAGACTGGTTTTCATCACACATGTGGATGCTCACAGAATGTTAGAACTGGAGAGGACACATCCTGTTCAACATCCTCCCCTTACAGATGGAAAAGCAGAGACTGTGAAGGAGAAGGACTTGTCCAAAGTCAGTAAGAGGACCAAATGAGATCCCAGCACCGGCTTGGCCTCCACCCTGAAACTCACATAAGAAAGATAATTGTGAAAAACCTTATCTGAAGGAAAACAATGTGTGGTTTGATCTATAAAAGTCAAATGATGAGGAAAATGACCAGATGAAAATATTGTCAGGCTCCAGAGCCAGAAAGACCTGGTTTCAAACCCAAACGTAATCAGGGCATATCTGTAAGGATGCTTTTAGTTAAAAAAAAAAATCACAACAATAAGAAATTTATTGGTTCAAGATGGCGGAGTAGAAGGACATGCTCTCACTCCCTCTTGCGAGAACACCAGAGTCACAGCTAACTGCTGAACAGTCATCGACAGGAAGACACTCGAACTCACCAAAAAAGATACCCCACATCCAAAGACAAAGGAGAGGCTGCAATGAGACGGTAGGAGTGCCACAATCACAATAAAATCAAATCCCATAACTGCTGGGTGGGTGACTCACAAACTGTAGAACACTTATACCACAGAAGTCGGCCCACTGGAGTGAAGGTTCAGAGCCCCACCTCAGGCTTCCCAATGTGGGGGTCTGGCAACCGGAGGAGGAATTCCTACAGAATCAGACTTTGAAGGCTAGCAGGATTTGATTGCAGGACTTTGACAGGACTGGGGGAAACAGAGACTCCACTCTTGGAGGGCACACACAAAGTAGTGTGTGCATTGGGACCCAGGGGAAGGAGCAGTGACCCCAGGGGAGACCAAACCAGACCTACCTGCTAGCGTTGGAGGGTCTCTTGCAGAGGCAGGGGGGTGGCTGTGGCTCACCATGAGGAAAAGGACACTGGCAGCGGAAGTTCTGGGAAGTAATCCTTGGCGTGAGCCCTCCCAGAGTCCGCCATTAGCCCCACCAAAGAGCCCGGTAGTCTTCAGTGTTGGGTCGCCTCAGGCCAGACAACCAACAGGGAGGGAACCCAGCCCCACCCATCAGCAGACAAGCGGATTAAAGTTTTACTGAGCTCTGCCCACCAGAGCAACAGCCAGCTCCACCCACCACCAGTCCCTCCCATCAGGAAACTTGCACAAGCCTCTTAGACAGCCTCATCCAACAGAGGGCAGACACCAGAAGAAAGAAAATCTAGAATCCTGCAGCCTGTGGAACAAAAACCACATTCACAGAAAGATAGACAAGATGAAAAGGCAGAGGGCTATGTACCAGATGAAGGAACAAGATAAAACCCCAGAAAAACAACTAAATGAAGTGGAGATAGGCAACCTTCCAGAAAAAGAATTCAGAATAATGATAGTGAAGATGATCCAAGACCTCGGAAAAAGAATCAAGAAAAAGATTCAGAAGATGCAAGAAATGTTTAACAAAGACCTGGAAGAATTACAGAAAAAACAAACAGAAATGAACAATACAATAACTGAAATGAAAACTACACTAGAAGGAATCAATAGCAGAATAACTGAGGCAGAAGAATGGATAAGTGACCTGGAAGACAGAATGGTGGAATTCACAGCTGCGGAACATAATAAAGAAAAAAGAATGAAAAGAAATGAAGACAACCTAAGAGACCATTGGGACAGTATTAAATGCAACAACATTCGCATTATAGGGGTCCCAGAAGGAGAAGAGAGAGAGAAAGGACCAGAGAAATATTTGAAGAAATTATAGTTGAAAACTTCCCTAACATGGGAAAGGAAATAGTCACCCAAGTCCAGGAAGCGCAGAGAGACCTATACAGGATAAACCCAAGGAGAAACATGCCGAGACACATAGTAATCAAACTGGCAAAAATTAAACACAGAAAAATTACTGAAAGCAGCAAGGGAAAAATGACAACATACAAGGGAACTCCCATAAGGTTAACAGCTGATTTCTCAGCACAAACTCTACAAGCCAGAAGGGAGTGGCAAGATATACTTAAGGTGATGAAAGGGAAGAACGTACAACCAAGATTACTGTACCTAGCAAGGATCTCATTCAGATTTGATGGAGAAATCAAAAGCTTCACAGACAAGCAAAAGCTAAGAGCATACAGCACCACCAAACCAGCTCTACAACAAATGCTAAAGGAACTTCTCTAAGTGGGAAACACAAGAGAAGAAAAGGAACTACAAAAACAAACCGAAAACAACTAAGAAAATGGTCATAGAAACATAAATATTGATAACTACCTTAAACGTGAATGGATTAAATGCTCCCACCAAAAGACACAGGCTTGCTGAATGGATAGAAAAACAAGACCCATATATGTGCTGTCTACAAGAGCCCCACTTCAAACCTAGGGACACATACAAACTGAAAGTGAGGGGATGGAAAAAGATATTCCATGCAAATGGAAATCAAAAGAAAGCTGCAGTAGCAATACTCATATCAGATAAAATAGACTTTAAAATAAAGAATATTATGACAAAGAAGGACACAATATAATGATCAAGGGATCAATCCAAGAAGAAGATATAACAATTATAAATATATATGCACCCAACATAGGAGCACCTCAATATTTAAGGCAACTGCTAACAGCTATAAAAGAGGAAATCGACAGTAACACAATAATAGTGGGGGACTTTAACACCACACTTAAATCAATGGACAGATCATCCAAACAGAAAATTACTAAGGAAACCCAAGCTTTAAATGACACAATAGACCAGATAGATTTAATTGACATTTATAGGACATTCCATCCAAAAACAGCTTTCTTCTCAAGTGCGCACGGAACATTCTCTTGGATAGATCACATCTTGGGTCACAAATCAAGCCTCAGTAAATTTAAGAAAAGTGAAATCATATCAAGCGTATTTTCTGACCACAATGCTATGAGATTAGAAATCAATTACAGGGAAAAACACGTAAAAACCACAACCACATGGAGGCTAAACAATACGTTACTAAATAACCAAGAGATCTGGGCCTCCCTGGTGGCGCAGTGGTTAAGAGTCCGCCTGCCGATGCAGGGGATACGGGTTCGTGCCCCGATCTGGGAGGATCCCATATGCCGCGGAGCGGCTGGGCCCGTGAGCCATGGCCGCTGGGCCTGCGCATCCGGAGCCTGTGCTCCGCAACGGGAGAGGCCACAACAGTGAGAGGCCCGCATACCGCAAAAAGAAAAAAAAAAAATAACCAAGAGATCACTGAAGAAATCAAAGAGGAAATAAAAAAATATCTAGAGACAAATGACAATGAAAACACAATGATCCAAAACCTATGGGATGCAACAAAAACAGTTCTAAGAGAAAGGTTATAGCAATACAAGCCTACCTCAAGAAACAAGAAAAATCTCAAATAAACAATCTACACCTAAAGGAACTAGAGAAAGAAGAACAAACAAAACCCAAAGTTAGCAGAAGGAAAGAAATCATAAAGATCAGAGCAGAAATAAATGAAATAGAAACAAAGGAAACAATAGCAAAGATCAATAAAACTAAAAGCTGGTTCTTTAAGAAGGTAAACAAGATTGATAAACCTTTAGCCAGACTCATGAAGAAAAAGAGGGAGAGGACTCAAATCAATACATTTAGAAATGAAAAAGGAGAAGTTACATCAGACACCGCAGAAATACAAAGCATCCTAAGAGACTACTACAAGCAACTCTATGCCAATAAAATGAACAACCTGGAAGAAATGGAAAAATTCTTAGAAAGGTATAACATTCCAAGGCTGAACCAGGAAGAAATACAAAATATGAACAGACCAATCACAAGTAACGAAATTGAAACTGGGATTAAAAATCCTCCAACAAACAAAAGTCCAGGACCAGATGGCCTCACAGGTGAATTCTATCAAACATTTAGGGAAGAGCTAACACCCATCCTTCTCAGACTCTTCCAAAAAATTGCAGAGGAAGGAACACTCCCAAACTCATTCTATGAGGCCACCATCATCACCCTGATACCAAAACCAGACAAAGATACTACAAAAAAAGAAAACTACAGACCAATATCACTGATGAATATAGATGCAAAAATCCTCAACAAAATACTAAAAAACAGAATGCAACAATACATTAAAAGTATGATACACCATGATCAAGTGGGATTTATCCCAGGGATGCAAAGATTCTTCAGTATATACAAATCAATCAATGTGATACACCATATTAACAAATTGAAGAAGAAAAACCATATGATCATCTCAATAGATGCAGAAAAAGCTTTTGACAAAATTCAACACCCATTGATGACAAAAACTCTCCAGAAAGTGAACATAGAGGGAACCTACCTCAACATAATGAAGGCCATATATGACAAACCCACAGCAAACATCATTCTCAATGGTGAAAAACTGAAAGCATTTCCTCTAAGATCAGGAACAAGACAAGGATGTCCACTCTCACCACTATTATTCAACATAGTTTTGGACGTTTTAGCCATGGCAATCAGAGAAGAAAAAGAAATAAAAGGAATACAAATTGGAAAAGAAGAAGTAAAACTGTCACTGTTTGCAGATGACATGAGGTACTATACATAGAGAATTCTAAAGATTCCACCAGAAAACTACTAGAGCTAATCAATGAATTTGGTAAAGTTGCAGGATACAAAATTAATGACAGAAATCTCTTGCATTCCTATATACTAATGATGAAAAATCTGAAAGAGAAATTAAGGAAACACTCCCATTTACCATTGCAACAAAAAGAATAAAATACCTAGGAATAAACCTACCTAAGGAGACAAAAGACCTGTATGCAGAAAACTATAAGACCCTGATGAAAGAAATTAAAGATGATACCAACAGATGGAGAGATATACCATGTTCTTGGATTGGAAGAATCAATGTTGTGAAAATGACTCTACTACCCAAAGCAATCTACGGATTCAGTGCAATCCCTATCAAATTACTAATGGCATTTTTTACAGAACTAGAAGAAAAAATCTTAAAATTTGTAAGGGAGAGACAAAAGACCCTGAATAGCCAAAGCAGTCTTGAGGGGAAAAAGCGGAGCTGGAGGAATCAGACTTCCTGAGTTCAGACTATGCTACAAAGCTACAGTAATCAAGACAACATAGTACTGGCACAAAAACAAAAACATAGATCAATGGAACAGGATAGGAAGCCCAGAGAGAAACCCACGCACCTATGGTCAACTAATCTATGACAAAGGAGGCAAGGATATACAGTGGAGAAAAGACAGTCTCTTCAATAAGTGGTGCTGGGAATACTGGACAGCTACATGGAAAAGAATGAAATTAGAACACTCCCTAGCACAATACACAAAAATAAACTCAAAATGGATTAGAGGCCTAAATGTAAGACTGGACACTATAAAACTCTTAAAAGAAAACACAGGAAGAGCACTCTCTGACATAAATCACAGCAAGATCTTTTTTGCTCTACCTCCTAGAGTAATGGAAATAAAAACAAAAGTAAACAAATGGGACCTAATGAAACTTAAAAGCTTTTGCACAGCAAAGGAAACCATAAACAAGACCAAAAGACAACCCTTAGAATGGGAGAAAATATTTGCAAATGAATCAAAGGACTAAGGATTGATCTCCAAAATATATAAACAGCTCATGCAGCTCAATATGAAAAAAAGAAACAACCCAATCCAAAAACGGGCAGAAGACCTAAATAGACATTTCTCCAAAGAAGACATACAGATTGCCAAGAAGTACATGAAAAGCTGCTCAACATCACTAATTATTAGAGAAATGCAAATCAAAACTACAAGGGGGAACACCTCACACCAGTTAGAATGGGCATCATCAGAAAATGTACAAACAACAAATGCTGGAGAGTGTGTGGAGAAAAAGGAACCCTCCTGCCCTGTTGGTGGGAATGTAAACTGATACAGCCACTATGGAGAACAGTATAGAGGTTCCTTAAAAAACTAAAAATAGAATTGCCATATGACCCAGCAATCCCACTACTGGGCATATACCCTGAGAAAACCATAATTCAAAAAGACACATGCGCCCCAGTGTTCATTGCAGCACTATTTACAGTAGCCAGGTCATGGAAGCAACCTAAATGAACAGACGAATGGATAAAGCAGATGTGGTACATATATACAATGGAGTATTACTCAGCCATAAAAAGGAACAAAATTGGGTCATTTGTAGAGACGTGGCTCGATCTAGAGACTGTCATACAGAGTGAAGTAAGTCAGAAAGAGAAAAATAAATATCGTATATTAACGCATATATGTGGAACCTAGAAAAATGGTACAGATGAACCAGTTTTCAGGGCAGAAATAGACACACAGATGTAGAGAACAAACCTATGGACACCAAGGGGGTAAAGAGGCGGGGTGTGGGCTGGTGGGGGAAGAAAAAAAGAAAATTATTGGTTAACACAATTGAAAAAGTCCAGTGGCAGGGAAGACTTTTTTTTTTTTTTTTTTTTGCTGTACGCGGGCCTCTCACTTTTGTGGCCTCTCCCATTGCAGAGCACAGGTTCTGGACCCGCAGGCTCAGCGGCCATGGCTCACGGGCCCAGCCACTCCGCAGCATGTGGGATCTTCCTGGACCGGGGCACGAACCCGTGTCCCCTGCATCGGCAGGCGGACTCCCAGCCACTGCACCACCAGGGAAGCCCAGGGAAGACTTTCTGAGTGTGGTTTCAGCAGGGCTCCAATTTTGTTTCTGCTGCTTTCTCGTTTCTCCTCTGCTCTTTGTAGCTTCACTCTCAGACTAGTTTCCCACAGCAGCCTTACGTGAGTGCATATCACCACCCAGAGCACACAGCATCTGTACAGTGGTGCACAAAGGGCAGAGAGTGGGGCAGGGGTCCACCAGGTACAGTTATTAGGAGACACATTAGCAGTAGACAATTTTAAAACAGCAGTAAAACCAACAAAAGTGGATTTATTATTATCATTACAGTACAGTGGCATTTTGAAACAAGGTCAGTAATGAAATGTTCCTCCCATCTAGGCCAACTGCAACCACACCCAATGCTTGACACCCCAGTGCATCTGTGCTCCAGAATTTCCAACAAAAGTCAAGAGAGCCACACTCACTGGACTAGATGACACCTGCCTACACCTAAACCAGTCATGGCCAGTGAAAGTATGATATGTGCTGACTGGCTTAGCTTAAGTTATAGGCTGATTCCAGAGATGGAATCAGCTTTCTCAGACTCCTAAAAGTTCCCAATTGAAACCTGGAATGGGTGAGATGGGGAAAGGTGAACAGATGCTGGTGAAGTAACCACTGGATGTTCACCACACCTTGAGACATTAGGTCACAAGTCTCAGATATGTGCTAGATACTATCTCAGGAGCTCCACATATATGTAAATTCCAACCACGGGAGGTAGCTATTCTGATAATTTCCATGTGTCAATCAGAATCCTAACAAAGCAAATAGCACACTCAAGTTAAAGCACTTTGAAGAGGGCTTATGTGCACAGAGACTATGTACAAAGGTGTAGATTAGGTGTAAGAAACTGCGAGGGAGCGTGCAGGGACCTAAGACTAGGAGCAGCAGAGTTGTCGCCACCCCTAGGCCTATAGGGACGAGGGGAGCGAAGAGTCACCGGAAGCTGAAAAAGAGCGAGTTGTATAGAGGTGGTCTCAGAAACTTGATAGAAGCCATGGCATTTGGCTAAGAACACAGTTAACCCAAGGCAACTTCACAGCAAGAGAACCTAGGAAATAAATACCCTACCCTCATTCTTCTTCTTACCAGCTATGGCAGGGGCTCCGTGTCGGCCACCATGAACAGGAAGCATAGGGTGCCACAGCCTGCTGATGACATCCTTACAGATAGTCTGTTGGAGCAGAAATCAGGGTAGAAAGAGTGGAGGGGAGATTTGGAGGGACAGAGAGAAAACATCTAACGCATTCCATTTTACAGATGGGGAAACTGAGACTGGAAAGTTTAAGCTACTTGTCTGGTCCAGAGCATATATTCTTTTTTTTCTTTTTTCCAGCTTTACTGAGGTATACCTGCCAAAGCAGAGCATATACTTTTAATCAGTATACCGTGTAATCTTTCAGAGTAAGTGAAAATCCACGCAGAGTGCTGTATACATAATAGGTGCTTCACATATGTTATTTTTCTACTTCATTTTAACCTCCACGGGCAAAGAGAAACCACTGATAAAATCAGAGTGTCCAGATCTTCCCCACACAGGGTGCGCCCCCCAGCAAATGAACTAAGGCTCCCTCCCAGGGAGTCATCCTGCATCTCACAGTCCACACAGTTCCAAAGCACCAGAGAGACCACAATATAAATGTAAAAGACATGCTGCTTTTCCTCTCTGCATTTCTAAACTAACTTGAATTGCTGGCTGTACCACAAAAATAAATCAAAATGTGAGAGTCTGTGAACAGTTCCCATTCAAGGTGCAGTTGATTTGTGACACAATGCACATGGTAACCAGAGGCACACAGACAGGCACACAGACTAAGTAAACAGGGTGTCTGACAATATGCACAGACTCCAGCAAGCAGTGCCTGCACATCCCCTCTCTAAGAAAATCAAAGCGTTTGACTGGTTTCTCCTTAATCCAATTCATGCTCTCGCCTCGCTCTTGTCAGAAAGGTGGGTGGCAGATATTATTTATCATTCTGGTGTCACTCGTGGGCTCAGAGAGTGACATGATTTACCTGTTGTCAAACGAGTTTTCAAAACAGCCAAACTCCGTTTGACACATTCTTTTCAGCAAGCCAAATATGCTGTCGGTCCATACCTTGAATGTGTCAAAATAATTTGCAAGCGACACCCACATCCCCATCCCATTTGATAGACTTGGGTTAGTCACTTGGAAGAGTTGCTAGAAGTTATTCAGAAAGGAGGAATGCCAGAAAATTAGAACTTTGGGGGCTGTGCATCACATGTACATCACACACTGATAATTATAATACTGATGCGTACAGGAGATGATTGTGGGCAGGGCACCTCGGTTAACTGCGCATGTGATATCACTTAATGCTCACAAGCATCCTAAGAAGGGGTACTACTGGGACTTCCCTGGTGGCGCAGTGGTTACGAATCCACCTGCCGATGCAGGGGACACGGGTTCGAGCCCTGGTCCGGGAAGATCCCACATGCCAGGGAGCAACTAAGCCCATGTGCCACAGCTACTGAGCCTGCACTCTAGAGCCCATAAGCCACAACTGCTGAGCCCGTGCGCCACAACTACCGAAGCCCGCACACCACGACTACTAAAGCCCGCGCACCTAGAGCCCGTGCTCCACAACAAGAGAAGCCACTGTAATGAGAAGACCACACACTGCAAAGAAGAGTAGACCCCGCTCACCACAACGAGAGAAAGCCTACATGCAGCAACGAAGACCCAATGCAGCCAAAAATAAATAAAATTTTAAAATAATTTTTTTTTTTTTAAAAAAAAGAAGGGGCACTACTGTCTCTGCCATTTACAGAAGAGGAACTTGAGTCCAGAGAGATTAAGTAACTTGACTGGAGGCAGGGTCAGCTTCTTGGATGTGCAGCTTTAGAAGGGACCAGCACTTGGTTCAAGGCTCTGCTGTTGCCATCTTGAAATTCCTAATAACCTCTGAACAAGGAGACCTGCATTTTATTTTGCACCAAGCCCTGCAAATAGTGTAGCAGGCCCTTCCTGGAGGCATCTATCCTACAAATACCTACATAGTACGTCCCAGGCACTGTATTAGGCAGAGGGGGTGATGATGTTCAAGTCCCTGCTCTCATGGAACTGCCATTCCACAGAGGGAGAAAGATGACAGTTAAGGCAACAGCAGGGTAAATACAGATGATGATGACTGCTATGAAGAAAGTAAATAGGGTGGTGAGATAAAGTAAATGTGGATGGGCAGGGCGCTACTTTATATAGGGTGGCCACCTCTGAACAGGTTACACTTAATGAGACCTGAGTCTGAGGAGGAGGCCGAGTGGCAGGACCCAGAGAGAGGCTCAGGCCAAGGGAGTGCAAACAAGGGCAAAGGATCAAAGGAGGCAGGAGTGGGACATGTGAAGGTCCAGGAAGAGCCCTCAGGTACTTCACCTGTGTGATGGGAGCTGAAGCACAGACAATGAGAGGAGAGGTGCAAGGTGAGGTTAAGGATAAGGCAGAAACCAGATCACATTGGGGCCTTTTAGGACAAGGTTAGGAGCTTGGATTTGATGTTCCTGCACTGAGAGGCCAGGGAAGCATATTAATCGAGGGCATGAGAGGAGCTCATGCATATTTTAAGATCACTCAGGCTATTGTGTAGAGAACAGATTAGATTAGAGGAGGGCAAGAAACACGGGTAAATCACAACTATAACCCACCACTACACATCACTGCTTCCAGCAGAACCAGTTAGAGGACTTCATGAAGGGCTCCAGAGAATCTACACATAACTGATTCACATTTTATGTGCATGCATGTGTGAGTACACACATGTACACTAATGAGGCATCTGGAGAATCCACACATAACTGATTCACATTTCGTATGTGAGTATAAATATAAAATTTTAAATAAAGTGTAAAAAAACCCAATGTGCCACACAAATATATTCCAAATTTGTATCCAAATTATTAGTTTGTGAAGCTGGATTAATTAATGTTTGTATATAAACCTGAGATTTAAAATTCCTTTGCCATCTCTGCTTATTTGAAGAGTCTCCTAAGATTACATGATGAGATGATTAACACCATTACTGTTTTTTTTTTTTTTTTTTTTTTTTGCGGTATGCGGGCCTCTCACTGTTGTGGCCTCCCCCGTTGCGGAGCACAGGCTCCGGACGCGCAGGCTCCGGACGCGCAGGCCCAGCGGCCATGGCTCACGGGCCCAGCCGCTCCGCGGCACATGGGATCCTCCCAGACCGGGGCACGAACCCGCATCCCCTGCATCGGCAGGCGGACTCTCAACCACTTGCGCCACCAGGGAGGCCCAACTGTTTGACACATTATTAGGTGCTTCCTAATACTGCGCAACCAGAACAAAATAAATAGCATGCTGGGGCCAATAGAAAACTGTAGCTATCATCCAAAGTCCACAATTTCACATTTGGTGATCCCCAGCTTGTCACTGACTACTTTTAAAGAAAGTAAAATGCTATATATTTAAAGGCATACTTGTGTTTTGTACTCTTAAAGAGTGATTTATCTATTTAATACTGATTCAGCAAACAATACCAACACACAAGGCAGGTCCTTGTCCTAAAGCTGCACACATATTCACTCATATAACCAGAAAACAGCAGAAAGATTCTATTATTACACTTGTTTTCACAGGTGAAGAAACAACTATAGAGAACTTAACTCCTCATGTTAATAACTGAATAACAAGGTTACACAGCTTATAAGTGGTAGTTTCAGGATAAACACCCTGGTAGTCCAGCTGTAGAGTCCATGCCCTAAACTAGAGGTTGGAAGATATGGTTGGTAAACTGCAGCCCATGGGCCAAATCTGCTCCTTTACCTGTTTTTTGTAAAGTTTTATTGGAACAGCCATGCTCATTGGTTTACATGTTGTCCAAGCCTGCTTTTGCTACAAGAGCAGAGTTGAGTAGTCAAGGCAGAGATCATATGACCCAAAAACCCTAAAATATTTACCACCTGGTCCTTTATAGGAAAGTTTGCTGAACCCTGCTCTAAACTGTACTGCACCTACTACTTGCCAGCCCCTATTCCAGGCACTAGGGATGGAGCGCAAATGAAACTAATGATACCCCTGCTCTCATGGTGCTTACGATTATATAATGGATTTTGCAAGATTGTGTGTGTGTGTGTGTGTGTGTGCAGGCACGCACACACAGGGGAGCAATGTTCTGCTGCTAAAAATTTTGACTATCCAAATACAGATGATCCCAAGGCAGAGCCTTGGGTGTCTTAAAATTGTTTTGGAAGGAAAAACAATTGATATAATTCTAGGGCCCTCTGTCATAGGCAAGTTACAAAGAGTATGGCTCTGACCCAGCAGGGTAATTCTCATGTATAAAATACACCTGCCTATTAGAATTGTACAGCTGCCTTGTTCTTGACAAGTATGCCAATAAAAGGATAAGTAATAGAAACAAAGATTGCTAAAATTGATAAATGTTTATAATAACCAAATCAGAGCTTGCAACTGAAAAGGAAACCTGGCTAGTACTGCAGGAATTAAAATATTTCTGCAATCAAAACTCTACCTGCAGGGCTTCGCTGGTGGCGCAGTGGTTGAGAGTCCGCCTGCCGATGCAGGGGACACGGGTTCGTGCCCCAGTCCGGGAAGATCCCACATGCAGCGGAGTGTCTGGGCCCGTGAGCCATGGCCGCTGAGCCTGTGCATCTGGAGCCTGTGCTCTGCAACGGGAGAGGCCACAACAGTGAGGGGCCTGCATACCGCAAAACAACAACAACAACAACAACTCTACCTGCAATATTTATTTTTTCCTCACACCCTTAGTAGTCTCTATTAAGAATTTGTGATTGTCAACATTACCATGGCAACCTGTTTGAGAGGGGATGCAAAAAGATGCACCTCAGGCTTCTATACAGCTGATACTCACCAATAGTGCTCATCTTTGACTAAATGGGTGAACTACAGACTCAATGTAACTAGCATCCTATGCCAAAGGACTTGCTTTTTGGGGGGGAAGATTATCAGATAATTAAGAAATTCATTGAATTCCTAATATGAACTGAATCCTGGTAAGATTTCACATTTGTAATCAAAATGTGGTGAAAATCCATCAATAGAGAACAGTTTGCTGATCATATTATCATAATTGTTGATTGATAGACGACATTAACAGTCTAAACACAGATTTTCTTCTCTTATTAAAAATTCCTTCTTAATTCTAACATGTGGCCTTAACCTCATGAACTTTGAAGCCACTAATTTAGAATTTTTGATTCAAATTCAATCAGAATGTATTACGTTCCTACCAGGTGCCTTCACATGCATCTTTCATTTAATTCAGCTATACAACCATTCTCAGAAGTAGACATTATCACACCTATTTTGTAGATGAGTAAAAAGAAGCTCAGAATGGTTAAGTAACTTGCCCAAGGTCACCCAGCGAGAAAAGGGCAGAGCCAAGAGTCAAACACTAGTCTGCTTATGATGTTTCCAGGTCCAAGCTAATGTCTACCATTCCTTAGCAATATTTTCTTCAAAAACTGTTGATTATATATAGGATGGGGAAAGGGCAGTATTAAAATAAGACAATTATTTTCAAGTAGCTGAAGCTCTTTAAAACCTAACACCTCTATTCAAATCCCTACATGTTTGATGATTACAAATAGCTCTCTTACTTATTAAAGCAGTCTACAATTTTTTCTAGAAAATACTTGGCTTATAGTTGAAGTTGTTGGATAATCTTGAAAGAAACTGTGCTGAATATTCTCCATTCATCCCTACAGACACACCTTCCATCATTTTCTACCCTATTCTGTGCTATGGGAGGCCTTTCTTGCCCTCTGGCTTCCTTTTGGGTTCAGTCAATGCTCAGCACCATAGGAGATCAGAGGACAGAAAGAGAGAGAAGTCAGGGTATTTATTCCCACAAGTTGGCAGTAGCTGTGTTTCTCCAATAAATGCCAAGCACCTTCCAGGCCACTTTATCCTAGAGCTGCAGTTCTCACCAGATTTCAGCAAAAACTTTCTCTTCTTGTGCCTTCAGGCCTAAAGGGTAGTAGTACTTTCTACCACTGCTAAACTTGGGGTGCTTCACCATCCCTTGTTAGTTTCCTTTAACCCAGCCCTGAGCTTTAACAACAGTCCCTTCATTTAGTGCTTTTCAACCTACGCTTTTTTTTTAAATATATATATTTTTAATTTTTATTTACTTTTTTTTTTTTTTTTTTTTCTGTACGTGGGCCTCTCACTGTTGTGGCCTCTCCTGTTGTGGAGCACAGGCTCCAGATGCGCAGGCTCAGCGGCCATGGCTCACGGGCCCAGCCGCTCCACGGCATGTGGGATCTTCCCGGACCGGGGCACGAACCCGTGTCCCCTGCATCGGCAGGCGGACTCTCAACCACTGCGCCACCAGGGAAGCCTATTTACTTTTTATTTTTGGCTGCATTGGGTCTTGGTTGCTGTGCGCAGGCTTTCTCTAGTTGCAGTGAGCGGGGGCTACTCTTCGTTGCGGTGCATGGGCTTCTCATTGCAGTGGCTTCTCGTTGCGGAGCACGGGCTCTAGGCACGTGGGCTTCAGTAGTTGTGGCATGTGGGCTCAGTAGTTGCGACTTACGGGCTCTAGAGCACAGGTTCAGAGGTTGTGGCGCACAGGCTTAGCTGCTCTGCAGCATGTGGGATCTTCCCGGACCAGGGCTCGAACTCCTGTCCCCTGCACCAGCAGGCGAATTCTTAACCACTGCGCCACCAGAGCAGCCCTTCAACCTAGGCTCTTGAAGTGAAAGCTTAGATTACTGATTTGAGACCTTTCCTCTTTTCTAATATAAGCATTAATGCTATAAATTTTCCTCTCAGCACTGCTTTTGCTATGTCCCATAAATTTGATATGAAATATTTTATTCAGTTCAATGTTTAGTTTTGTTTTATTTCCCTTGAGACATCCTTTTTGAACCATGGATTATTTAAAAGTGTGCAGTTTAAAATTGTTGGGAGATTTTTCTGTTATCTTTCTGATACTGGTTTTCTATTCCATGTTTGGTCAAACACATTCTGTATGGTTTCAGTTATTTTGAATTTGTTAAAGTTCATTTAATGGCCCAATACACAGTTACATTGCTATATGTACCATGAGCACTCAAAAGGATGTGTATTCTGGTCTTGTTGGGGGGAGTGTACTACAAATGTCAGTTACATTATTGGTCTATGGCGTTGATGAGTTCTTCTGAATCCCTGCTGATTTTCTGTTAGTTGCTCTATCAATTTTCAATTATAATCATGGATTTGTGCATTGCATGTTTTAGCTCTATCACCTTTGTTTCACATATTTTGCAGCTCTGTTGTTTTGGCACCTCAGTTATCACTTAGTGAGGATGGGGCTCAGCCCCCTAGTCCATTTTTGCAGGTGGGAATAAGGGTGAGGCAATAATTTTTTTCTGTACAGCAGTTGTTTTCTTTTTTTTAAACATCTTTATTGGAGTATAATTGCTTTATATTATTGTGTTAATTGCTGCTGTATAACAAAGTGAAGCAGCTATACGTATACATATATCCCAATATCCCCTCCCTCTTGCATCTTCCTCCCACCCTCCCTATCCCACCCCTCTAGGTGGTCACAAAGGAACTGAGCTGATCTCCCTGTGCAATGCAGCTGCTTCCCACTAGCTATCTGTTTTACATTTGGTAGTGTATATATGTCAATACCACTCTCTCACTTCGTCTCAGCTTACCCTTCCCCCTCCCCATATCCTCAAGTCCATTCTCTACATCTGCATCTTTATTCCTCTCATGCCCCTAGATTCTTCAGAACCATTTTTTTTATATTCCATGTATATGTGTTAGCATACAGTATTTGTTTTTCTCTTTCTGACTTACTTCACTCTGTATGACAGTCTCTAGGTCCATCCACCTCAGTACAAATAATTCAATTTTGTTTCTTTTTATGGCTGAGTAATATTCCATTGTATATATTTGCCACATCGTCTTTATCCATTCATCTGTCGATGGACACTTAGGTTGCTTCCATGTCCTGGCTATTGTAAATAGAGCTGCAATGAACATTGTGGTACATGACTCTTTTTGAATTATGGTTTTCTCAGGGTATATGCCCAGTAGTGGGATTGCTGGGTCATATGGTAGTTCTATTTTTAGTTTTTTAAGGAACCTCCATACTGTTCTCCACAGTGGCTGTATCAATTTACATTCCCACCAACAGTGCAAGAGGGTTCCCTTTTCTCCACACCCTTTTCTACAGTATTTATTGTGTGCAGATTTTTTGATGATGGCCATTCTGACCCGTGTGAGGTGATACCTCTTTGTAGTTTTGATTTGCATTTCTCTAATGATTAGTGATGTTGAGCATACTTTCATGTGTTTGTTGGCTGTCTGTATATCTTTGGAGAAATGTCTATTTAGGTCTTTCTCCCATTTCTGGATTGGTTTGTTTGTTTTTTTGATATTGAGCTGCATGAGCTACTTGTATATTTTGGAGATTAATCCTTTGTCCGTTGATTCATTTGCAAATATTTTCTCCCACTCTCAGGGTTGTCTTTTGGTCTTGTTTATGGTTTCCTTTGCTGTGCAAAAGCTTTGAAGTTTCATTAGGTCCCATTTGTTTATTTGTGTTTTTATTTCCATTTCTCTAGGAGGTGGGTCAAAAAGGATCTTGCTGTGATTTATGTCATAGAGTGTTCTGCCTATGTTTTCCTCCAAGAGTTTGATAGTGTCTGGCCTTACATTTAGGTCTTTAATCCATTTTGAGTTTACTTTTGTGGATGGTGTTAGGGAGTGTTCTAATTTAATTCTTTTACATGTAGCTGTCCAGTTTTTGCAGCACCACTTATTGAAGAGGCTGTCTTTTCCCCATTGTATATTCTTGCCTCCTTTATCAAAGATAAGGTGACCATATGTGTGTGGGTTTAACTCTGGGCTTTCTGTCCTGTTCCATTGATCTATATTTCTGTTTTTGTGCCAGTACCATACTGTCTTGATTACGGTAGCTTTGTAGTATAGTCTGAAGTTCAGCCACCTGATTCCTCCAGCTCCATTTTTCTTTCTCAAGATGACTTTGGCTATTCAGGGTTTTTTGTGTTTCCATACAAATTGTGATTTTTTTGTTCTAGTTCTGTGAAAAATGCCATTGGTAGTTTGATAGGGATTGCATTGAATCTGTAGATTGCTTTGCATAGTATAGTCATTTTCACAATGTTGATTCTTCCAATCCAAGAACATGGTATATCTCTCCATCTGTTTGTATCATTTTTAATTTCTTTCATCAGGGTCTTATAGTTTTCTGCATACAGGTCTTTTGTCTCCCTAGGTAGGTTTATTCCTAGGTATTTTATTCTTTTTGTTGCAATGGTAAATGGGAGTGTTTCCTTAATTTCTCTTTCAGATTTTTCATCATTAGTGTATAGGAATGCAAGAGATTTCTGTGCATTAATTTTGTGTCCTGCTACTTTACCAAATTCATTGATTAGCTCTAGTAGTTTTCTAGCAGCATCTTTAGGATTCTCTATGTATAGTATCTCATGTCATCTGCAAACAGGGACAGCTTTACTTCTTCTTCTCTGATTTGGATTCCTTTTATTTCTTTTTCTTCTCTGATTGCTGTGGCTAAAACTTCCAAAACTATGTTGAATAATAGTGGTGAGAGTGGACAACCTTGTCTTGTTCCTGATCTTAGAGGAAATGCTTTCAGTTTTTCCCCATTGAGAACAATGTTGGCTGTATGTTTGTCATATATGACGTCTATTATGTTGAGGTAGGTTCCCTCTATGTTCACTTTCTGGAGAGTTTTTATCATAAATGGGTGTTGAATTTTGTCGAAAGCTTTTACTACATCTATTGAGATTACCATATGGTTTTTATCCTTCAATTTGTTTATATGGTGTATCACATTGATTGTATTGCATATTTTGAAGAATCCTTGCATTCCCAGGTTAAACCCCACTTGATCACGGTGTATGATCCTTTTAATGTGCTGCTGGATTCTGTTTGTTACTATTTAGCTGAGGATTTTTGCACCTATGTTCATCAGTGTTATGGGACTGTAGTTTTTTTTTTTTTGTAACATCTTAGCCTGATTTTGGTATCAGGGTGATGGTGGCCTTGTAGAATGAGTGTGGGAGTGTTTCTCCCTCTGATATATTTTGGAAGAGTTTGAGAAGAATAGGTGTTAGCTCTTCTCTAAATGTTTGATAGAATTCGCTTGTGAAGCCATCTGGTCCTGGGCTTTTGTTTGTTGGAAGATTTTTAATCACAGTCTCAATTTCAGTGCTTGTGATTGGTCTATTTATATTTTCTATTTCTTCCTGGTTCAGTCTCAGGAGGTTGTGCTTTTCTAAGAATTTGTCCATTTCTTCCAGGTTGCCCATTTTATTGGCACATAGCTGCTTGTAGTAATCTCTCATGATCCTTTGTATTTCTGGAGTGTCAGTTGTTACTTCTCCGTTTTCATTTCTAATTCTGTTGATTTGAGTCTTCTCCCTTTTTTCTTGATGAGTCTGACTAATGGTTTATCAATTTTGTTTACCTTCTCAAAGAACCAGCTTTTAGCTGCATTGATCTTTGCTGTCATTTCCTTCATTTCTTTTCATTTTTTTCTGATCTGATCTTTATGATTTCTTTCCTTCTGCTAACTTTAGGTTTTTTTTTGTTCTTCTTTCTGTAATTGCTTTAGTGTAAGGTTATGTTGTTTGAGATTTTTCTTGTTTCTTGAGGTAGGATTGTATTGCTATAAACTTCCCGCTTAGAATTGCTTTTGCTGCATCCCATAGGTTTTGGGCCATCGTGTTTTCATTGTCATTTGCTTCTAGGTATTTTTTGATTTCTTCTTTGATTTCTTCAGTGATCTCTTGGTTATTTAGTAGCATATTGTTTAGCCTCCATGTGTTTGTATTTTTTACAGTTTTCTTCCTGTAATGGAAATCTAGTCACATAGCATTGTGGTCGGAAAAGATACTTGATACAATTTCAATTTTCTTAAATTGATTTGTCACCCAAGATATGAGCACCTGAGAAGAAACTGTATTCTGTTGTTTTTGGATGGAATGTCCTGTAAATATCAATTAAATCCATCTTGTTTAATGTAGCATTTAAAGCTTGTGTTTCCTTATTTATTTTCATTTTGGATGATCTGTCCATTGGTGAAAGTGGGGTGTTAAAGTCCCCTACTATGAATGTGTTACTGTCCATTTCCCCTTTTATGGCTGTTAGCATTTGGCTTCTGTATTGAGGTGCTCCTATGTTCGGTGTGTAAATATTTACTACTGTTATATCTTCTTGGATTGATCCCTTGATCATTATGTAGTGTCCTTCTTTGTCTCTTGTAAGAGTCTTTATTTTAAAGTTTATTTTGTCTGATATGAGAATTGCTACTCCAGCTTTCTTTTTTTTTTTTTTTTTTTTTTTTCCGGTATGCGGGCCTCTCACTGTTGTGGCCTCCCCCGTCGCGGAGCACAGGCTCCGGACGCGCAGGCTCCGGATGCGCAGGCTCAGCGGCCATGGCTCACGGGCCCAGCCGCTCCGCGGCATATGGGATCCTCCCAGACCGGGGCACGAACCCGTATCCCCTGCATCGGCAGGCGGACTCTCAACCACTTGCGCCACCAGGGAGGCCCTCCAGCTTTCTTTTGATTTCCATTTGCATGGAATATCTTTTTCCATCCCGCCACTTTCAGTCTGTATGTGTCCCTAGGTCTGTAGTGGGTCTCTTGTAGACAGCATATATACGGGTCTTGTCTTTATATCCATTCAGCCAGTCTATGTCTTTTGGATGGAACATTTAATCCATTACATTTAAGGTAATTATTGAGATGTATGTTCCTATTACCATTTTCTTAATTGTTTTGGGCTTGTTATTGTAGGTCTTTTCCTTCTCTTGTGTTTCCTGCCTAGAGAAGGTCCTTTAGCATTTGTTGTAAAGCTGGTTTGGTGGTGCTGAATTATCTTAGCTTCTGCTTGTCTGCAAAGGTTTTAATTTCTCCGTCAAATCTGAGTGAGATCCTTGCTGGGTGATCTTGGTTGTAGGTTTTTCCCTTTCATCACTTTAAATACGTCCTGCCACTCCCTTCTGGCTTGCTGAGTTTCTGCTAAAAGATCAGCTGTTAACCTTATGGGGATTCCCTTGTTGCTTTTCCCTTTCCGCTTTTAATATTTTTTCTCTGTATTTAATTTTTGATAGTTTGATTAACATGTGTCTTGGCATGTTTCTCCATGGATTTATCCTGTATGGGACTCTCTGAACTTCCTGGACTCGACTGACTATTTCCTTTCCCATATTAGGGAAGTTTTCAACTATAACCTCTTCAAATATTTTCTCAGTCCCTTTCTTTTTCTCTTCTTCTTCTGGGACCCCTATAATTCGAATGTTGGTGTGTTTAATGTTTTCCCAGAGGTCTCTGAGACTGTCCTCAATTCTTTTCGTTTTTTCTTTTTTCTCCTCTGAGGTAGTTACTTCCACTATTTTATCTTCCAGGTCACTTATCTGTTCTTCTGCCTCAGTTATTCTGCTACTGATTCCTTCTAGAGAATTTTTAATTTCATTTATTGTGTTGTTCATCATTGTTTGTTTGCTCTTTAGTTCTTCTAGGTCCCTGTTAATCATTTCTTGTAGTTTCTCCATTCTATTTCCAAGATTTTGGATCATCTTTACTATCATTACTCTGAATTCTTTTTCAGGTAGACTGCCTATTTCCTCTTCATTTCCTTCGTCTGGTGGGTTTTACTTTGCTCCTTCATCTGCTGTGTATTTCTCTGTCTTCTCATTTTGCTTAACTTACTGTGTTTGGGGTCCCCTTTACACAGGCTGCAGGTTCGTAGTTCCCGTTGTTTTTGGTTTCTGCCCCTAGTGGGTAAGGTTGGTTCAGTGGATTGTGTAGGCTTCCTGGTGGAGGGGACTGGTGTCTGTGTTCTGGTGGATGAGGCTGGATCTTGTCTTTCTGGTGGGCAGGACTGCATCCAGTGGTGTGTTTTGGGGTGTCTGTGAACTTAGTATGATTTTTTTTTTTTTTTTTTTTTTTTTTTTTTTTGCGGTATGCAGGCCTCTCACTGTTGTGGCCTCCCCCGTTGCGGAGCACAGGCTCCGGACGCGCAGGCTCCGGACGCGCAGGCTCAGCGGCCATGGCTCACGGGCCCAGCCGCTCCGCGGCATATGGGATCCTCCCAGACCGGGGCACGAACCTGTATCCCCTGCATCGGCAGGCGGACTCTCAACCACTTGCGCCACCAGGGAGGCCCTATGATTTTTAGGCAGCCTCTCTGTTAATGGGTGGGGTTGTGTTCCTGTCTTGCTAGTTGTTTGGCATGGGGTGTCCAGCACTGGAGCTTGCTGGTTGTTGAGTGGAGCTGGGTCTTAGCGTTGAGTCACAGATCTTTGGTAGAGCTCTCACCGACTGATATTATGTGGGGCTGGGAGGTCTCTGGTGGTCTAATATCCTGACCTAGGCTCTCCCACCTCAGAGTCTCAGGCCTGATACCCAGCCGGAGAACCAAGAGTTTGTCAGCCACATGGCTTTTGGGAAGTCTGAGGTCTTCTGCCAGCATTCAGTCAGTGTTCTATAGGAGTTGTTCCGCATGTAGATGTATTTTTGATGTATTTGTGGGAGGTAGGGGATCTCCACGTCTTACTCTTCCTCTATCTTGAAGGTCCTCCCTCTAAAAGGTCTTTGTCTTGCTAGGCTGCCCTTTTCCAGATGTTTGGTCAAAGAAAGCAGGGTTTTGTTGGGGCTCGTTTTACCTACACCCATTGGTAATTTCAGGTTGCCAGTTTCTTCAGTAGCCAGTCTGGGATGTAGGAGACAAAGCAAAAAACAGACAAACAAAACCCAGGGGACTCACTACCATGTTATTATTTGGGTCCAGAAGTCTCTAGCCAGTCTGCCTTCTCTCCACCTTTCACAGTCTTCTTATATGTGGTTTATATTTGTAATATAATATACTATAATAATTATATAAATGTGTTGAATTTATATTTATAATATATGTAATTTGTATTTATATAAATGTTATATTACTTCTAGGGTTTTTAGTTATACCTAGCAGAAGGAATAGGACAAAGTATGTCTATGCCATATTCACTGAAGCAGAAGTCTTCAGGTCAGGTAGTTTGAAAAAAAAAAAATTTAATACAGGGCACTAGTTTCAAAAGGTTTGATGAACTGAAAAGCTGAACAGGGAGCAGTGAGACCACCCAAAGGTTTGCAGTAGCAGAAAGTGGCTTCTCCCCTAGAACTATTGGTACACAGAGAGTAGGTGGTGTTACCAGGGCCTAAAAGCTGGAGCTGCCCAATGGGAGACTGGACCAAAGAGGGAGGGGCTACCCCACAGACAGCCTGAACCAGGAAGGAGCTGAAGCCAATGATGGACTCCCATGACCCACCACAAGTAGAGAGAGAGGGAAAAAAAATACATTGGCTTTTCCCCTCATCTCCTCCTCAGTCCCTTTCTAGTGCCTCCCAGTAGCCAAAACAGCTGCAAGCCACAGGTCAAGGGAAATGTCATGTATGGGAGTCAGCAATCTGAATACCGAGTAGAGAAGGGAGAGGCAGGGAGCAGGTATGAAGGAAAATAGATGACTGGCACACAGATGAATAGTTATTTTAGAGCTGCCTTGGATTTGGAGTCAAGAATCCTTAAGAATTATGGGATAACGGCAAGAAGATAATAAATATGTAAGAAGCCACATTAAAGTATCATTATTGGGTGGCCCAGTGTGTGCCTGGAATAGGAGGAAGACGAACCTAACATACCCTAAAACATCCAGGTAATTTACTTAAAATCCATCCACTTTCCTCTGGCTATAACCTCCTAGCTTGAAAGATAATAACCTCAAATATTTATTCTTGTGACTGTGCTATCTTTAGACTCTGGTGTTCTGATAATTGGGGAAAAATAATCCCGAAGGTATTGGTGTACCCAACTCAGTAATTCTTCTTTACTGGGCTAGATTTATTGTTATTGTGTTTTCTTTTCATTCATTAGTAAAAGTAACTGCCTGCATGGTAAATAGTTTCCATGCACCTAGGTGATCTGAATAGAAGTTGGCTATGTTCCGCTTTCAGATGGATACATGAACTTAAAAGGAGTATTAGAAAATGATCTGTTTGAACAGGGAAAAGTCAGCAAATAGATAGATGTTCCATGCCTAGAAGTCCTATGAGTAGATCAAAACACAGAGAAGACCAACAGACTTTAGAGTGACAACTACCACTGCATCAACGGGGTTAATCTGGTGGCAATCCACGTGAAATGTCTTGGAAAGGGTCTGGAAGAAAGTTTAATTTGGCAGAATCTGTGAAGTTAGCAATGAAGAATGATGAATGACAGAACTTAAGCGAAGTATTTTAAAGAATGCTTTCAGGGCCTCCCTGGTGGCGCAAGTGGTTGAGAGTCCGCCTGCCGATGCAGGGGATACGGGTTCGTGCCCCGGTCTGGGAGGATCCCATATGCCGCGGAGCGGCTGGGCCCGTGAGCCATGGCCGCTGAGCCTGCGCGTCCGGAGCCTGTGTGTCCGGAGCCTGTGCTCCGCAACGGGGGAGGCCACAACAGTGAGAGGCCCGCATACCGCAAAAAAAAAAAAAAAAAAAAAAAAGAATGCTTTCAAAGAACTCATTTTAATGAACAACTACTGTATTCATCTAAATTCTTATCCTTTTACTATGTTTTGGAAATATATTTCTAAACCTGGGAGACTAAATCAACATATGTATAAAAATATTTTATAACTCAGATTTGTTATTATAGTTCTCTCAACGGTGTGTGGGGAGAGAGGGGTTAGTCCTATCCTATACAAAGGAATCTACGTACAGGACAAATAAGCTATGTTTGTTCTCACAAATGAGCAACTGCCTTGACTGACTGTTTTTTCCTAATTAGAATAGCAAACTGTAGCTGATTATACTAGTGTTAGAAGCCCAGTACAATAAATTATACTTCAACTGTCATTCAAAACAAAGTTCAAGAAAGAACTAAATATCAGGTGGCGGTGGGGGGAAGCACAGTATGTATGGTTTAATAATAATGTACAAGGAGAGCCAGCACAGGACTTGAATGAGATGGGGGTGACAAAAGTCAATTAAAATCTTGAGACAGTTTTTGAGATTTGGAATATTAATTAGTGAAAACAACAGAATACTGGCAGAATGAGGCACACATTTGAAATCTTGTTTGTGGTTCAAGAAGCCATGTTTTAAAGAGCACTTGAGAGACTGAAAAGATGCATCTAGAAAAGAAAGCAATTAAAATAATTCCAAACTGGAAGATGTTAGGTCAACTTGGCACGTGTAATACAAAAGGATATGGTGGTCAGCAGGGCATGCCAGGAAAAGTACTGGGACAGCTACTTCCATGGGACTCTGTAGAGTTTTCATTTTTTTCTGGCAAAGACCACTTGAAAAACACAAATGTGAGAAAGTCCGTTACAGGTGTGTACTGTTGCAAACCATTATGAATTGCCTCTTTCAAGCATAAGTGAAACAAAGGCCATTTCTGCCCTGGTTAAGCAAATCATATTTGTCTACAATAGGATTAGAGATGCCACAGACTGAGTAGTTTGGCTCTGTTTCTGTGACAGGATGTCTACCCTGCAAAAATAAAAATAACTAACATCTTTCAAGAGCCTTCTTGTGTACCAAGCACTGCAGTAAGCTTCTCAATGCTTTAGTCCTTCCAGAATGTAAGCTATAGGAAGGCAGGGAAACTTGCTTGTTTTGAACATTATTGCATCCCTTAGTCCTAGCACATAGTAGGAACTCAATATATATTTTATCAATGAATGGCATTTTTCAATACTTGAATTTTTATGTGTATCACTTCTGTAATCAGAAAAAATTAAATTGTGGTTTACTACCTCTTGGTAGTCATGGGCTTGTGTAAGTCCCTCTCTTTGAGGGTGGGCTGGATCTACTGGCTCACTTCTAATAAATAAGAATACAATGAAAGTAATGGAATGTCACTTCTGGGATTAGGTTACAAAATGACGCTGATTTCTGTCTTGCCCTCCACTGCTTTTTGGCTTGCTTACTCTGATGGAAGCCAGCCACCATGTTGTGAGCCACCGTACGAAAGGGTCCATCTGACAAGGAACTGAGGAGGCCCCTGGCCAACAGCCAGTGAGGAAGTGAGGCCATCAGTCTAATGGCCCATGGGGAACTGGATCCTGCCACCAACTACATAAGTGAGCTTGGAAGTAGACTCTCCAGGCTCAGTTGAGTCTAGAGATGACTGCAGCTCTGGTCATGTAATTTTGTGAGATCCTGAGCCAGAGTTACCCGCCCAATCCATGCCTGGATTCCTGACACACAGAAACTATGAGATAAAAAGCATTTGTTGTTTTGAGCTGATAAGATTGCATAATTTATTATATAGCTATAGATAGCTAATACATAAATCAGCAGAAAAGTGGCTTTTTTAAGTTGTCACGTTTTTGGTTGTTATTTTATTTTCCTGAGGCATTGTCATTTTCTACTTAATGCTCTTCATGGACTGTACTCCTGTCTCTCAAAAATTGACCCTGCTTTGGCAATGTGGTAACAGCTGCTTCTTCCATGACCAAAAGATGGGGGTAGTATTACAACTAAACATCTATTTTCCCATTTTAATATGGTACCCTAGCATATTTACAAAGGGAGCTTTAAACAGTTCCTGGAAAATTATAATTAAATCAAAGTTTAAAATCTACTTTAAAATCCATTAAGTTTATTCATTAAAACATTTTACATATCACAATAATACTGTGTTAAAATTGATCTTCAGCCTCCTTCCTATTGAAGTTAAAATGGGTTCTCTCTATCTGATTCCATCTATGGTATAATGACATCCGTCTGTTTTCTTTATCATAGCCAGACAACAGCTGTACACATAAGCCCTAAGGATTCACACCAATTCACCATTCCATTCTAAATATAGTTAACACCCTGTTGTTTGGCCCCCAAATTCCGATGATACCTAGACATTACAACTTACTTTTTGCATTACCAATGTATAAACCCTTAAATTCTATAAGATACATCTAACACTACAATGAAACCAAAATAATTTAATCTTTAAAACTGGAAGGGGGGGCTTCCCTGGTGGCGCAGTGGTTGAGAGTCCGCCTGTCGATGCAGGGGACGCGGGTTTGTGCCCCATTCCGGGAAGATCCCACATGCCATGGAGTGGCTAGGCCCGTGAGCCATGGCCATTGAGCCTGCGCGTCCGGAGCCTGTGCTCTGCAACGGGAGAGGCCACAACACTGAGAGGCCTGCATACTGCAAAAAAACAAAACAAAATTTAAAAAAACTGGAAGGGTCAGGACTTCCCTGGTGGTGCAGTGGTTAAGAATCCGCCTGCCAGGGCCTCCCTGGTGGCACAGTGGTTGAGAGTCCGCCTGCCGATGCAGGGGATACGGGTTCGTGCCCCGGTCTGGGAGGATCCCATATGCCGCGGAGCGGCTGGGCCCATGAGCCATGGCCGCTGAGCCTGCGCGTCCGGAGCCTGTGCTCCGCAATGGGAGAGGCCACAACAGTGAGAGGCCCGCATACCGCAAAAAAAAAAAAAAAAAAAAAAAAAAAGAATCCGCCTGCCAATGCAAGGGACACGGGTTCAATCCCTGGTCCGGGAAGATCCCACATGCCGCGGAGCAACTAAGCCCGTGTGCCACAACTACTGAGCCCACATACCACAACTACTGAACCCCGTACGCCTAGAGCCCGTGCTCCACAACAAGAGAAGCCACTGCAATGAGAAGCTCACGCACCACAACGAAGAGTAAAGTCCGTGCACCACAACGAAGAGTAGACCCCGCTCACTGCAACTAGAAAAAGCCTGCGCGGGCCTCCCTGGTGGCGCAGTGGTTAAGAGTCCGCCTGCCGATGCAGGGGATACGGGTTCGTGCCCCGGTCTGGGAGGATCCCATATGCCGCGGAGCGGCTGGGCCCGTGAGCCATGGCCGCTGGGCATGCGCGTCCGGAGCCTGTGCTCCGCAACGGGAGAGGCCACAACAGTGAGAGGCCCACATACCGAAAAAAAAAAAAAAAAAAAAAAAAAGCCTGCGCGCAGCAACAGAGACGCAATGTAGCCAAAAATAAATAAATAAATTTATTTTTTAAAAAAATTAAGGAAAAAACCTGGAAGGATCTTATGAGTTATCATTATGAATAGCAGGTATTATTCTCTTCCATTAATGTGGGCCTCTTATAATGTAGCTTTATCACAGGCCTTTTACTTATCTCCCCAGACTGTAGGCATTCTGTTTTATCCCTGAGGAGTACCTGACACATAGTAGAAACTCAAAAATATACACCTAATGATTTAATACATGAACTCCACACTCATTTGTTCATTCAAAGATACTTCAGCATGGTCCCAGCCCTCAATAATTGATGGGAAAGGGGAGGAAATACACAAATAATAATGATGTAAAACAGTAATAAGAATTGCTTGAAGAAGTATTCAAAATGATATTGGGGAGTTATTAAAAATCCCAGGGCCACAGCCTCCAGGTGAATTTTTAAGTTCGTACGTGAGGGGTGTTGCAAAGAAACTTTTTCTATAGAAAGCCAGATATAAGTGTTTGGGGCTTTGCCAGCCATATATCTGTGTTACAGCTACTCAACTCTGCTACTCTAGTGTGAAAGTAGCCATAGACAACAGATAAATGAATGGACATGGCCATATTACAATAAAACATTATATGTGGACACTGAAATTTGAATTTCAGAAAATTTTCACATGTCATGAAACACTGTTCTTTAAAAAATTTTTTCAGTCATTAAAAAATATAACCATTCTTTGCCCTTGGACTGTACAAAAACAGACAGTTGGCCATATTTGGCCTGCAGGGCATAGTGGCCAACCCTTGGCGTACATGAAAGAGCACAGACTCTGGAGTCTTTGTGACCTAGGTTAGTATTCCAGCTCTGCTCCTTAATAGCAGGTGACTCAGGCAAGCTACTTCCCCATGTGAACCTGTCTCTTCACCTGAGAGATAGAGACTTCAGTAATATCTACTTCATCTGTAGGGTGGCAAAAAACTTGAAGACCAAAAAAAAAGAGGCTAAAAGGCCTGTCTGCTAAAACAACAACTGTGCTACTTGAACTATCATAGTAAACATGTTTTCTTTTAACATGCCAATCAGAGAACTAATTTGGACATGGGATTTAATTAAATGCAGTTGGCTGCATCACTAATATACTCCTCTGTCTTCATCATATTCTATTACACAGTAGTCACTTCTTTTTGGCATTTGTTATCATAATGTGATGAGACCTCACCATAGCGTGTCACGGAGTGCACCAGGCAGCATCTTTTATTTTTATATGACTAGGTTTTAATGGGGTTTTACAATTTAGCTCTAGGATGTCTAGCTTGCCAAATCATTCAGCAAATGCTAAGGAAATTGTCTTAACTAGCATACTGCAAGTAAATGGTTCAATTTAATACATCATAAAAATAATAAAAAGAGGAAAATAAAATGGATAGGAAAAAAATCATTTTGGAGAAAAGCCTAGTTTCCCCCTAAATTAAGATGTTAAGAAACAAAGTTTATCTTTTATTTCTTCCATTTAAAGAGGGAGAGGCATTATAGCACAGAGAGATCAGCTCGGTGCTTTGTGACCGCCTGGAGGGGTGGGATAGGGAGAGTGGGAGGGAGACGCAAAAAGGAGGGGATATGGGAACATATGTATATGTATAACTGATTAAATTTGTTATAAAGCAGAAAAAAAATAAGAGATGAATGGAAAAAATAAAAATAAAAAAAAAGAGGGAGAGGCGTTATAGCTACTCTGATCATGATCCCCTGCAAACAGCCCCCCACCCCCTGCAAAAGACACATTCTTAGTTTAATCACATTTACTTTACACCATGCCTGACAAGCGGTCAGTCATCCAGCCTCATTTCAACAACCTTTCTCTGATAAAGGGGAGTCTTACAGGAATGCTTTAACTCAAGAAAATGGATATCTTTTTTTTTTTTTTTTGCGGTATGCGGGCCTCTCACTGTTGTGGCCTCTCCCGTTGCGGAGCACAGGCTCCGGATGCGCAGGCCCAGCGGCCATGGCTCACGGGCCCAGCCGCTCCGCGGCATATGGGATCCTCCCAGACCGGGGCACGAACCCGTATCCCCTGCATCGGCAGGCGGACTCTCAACCACTGCGCCACCAGGGAGGCCCAAGAAAATGGATATCTTAATAATAGAATATTATGCATTGAACTAGAAGCAAGTGTGTAGTGGTGAGAGTGGTGAGGCAGTGGAGTTACAGATAGAAAATAAGCCCACCTCTGTTATTTGTGGGACCCAGGGAAAGGGAGACCACATAGAATGTTGAAATATTTAGAAGTTATAAATCAACCAGCATCTCACCCAAAGCCCTGCAGCCCAATATTTAGGACTAGCCCTCCAGCCTGGATGTTAAAAGCCTACTGGATAGTGTGATAGCACAGATATGCTGGGCAGGACAGTATGGAGGCTAGACCTTGGCTCCCGCTCAGGACTTCTGGGTGGTAACTGGACTAAAAAAAACATTAGAACTCATGATAAAGTTCAGCAAGGTTTCAGGATACAAGATCAATATATAAAAGTCAATAGTGTATCTAGACACTAGCAATAAATAATCCAAAGTTAAAGTTAAGAAAATAATTCCATTCACAGTGGCATCAAAAAGAATAAAATACTTAGGCATAAACTTAACAAAATAAGTGTAAAGTGTATACTCTGAAAACTAGAAAACATTTTTGAAACAAATTAAAGAAGACCTAAATAAATGGAAAGACATTCCACATTCAAGTATTAGAAGACTAAATATTGTTAAGATAGCAATATTTTCTAAATTGATCAACAGAGTCAATGCAATGCATATCAAAATCTCAGCTGGGATTTTTTGCAGAAATTGACAAGCTGATCCTACAATTCACATGGAAATGCAAGGGACCCAGAATAGCCAAAACAACTTTGAAAAAAGGAGAGCAAACTTGGAAGACTCATAGTTCTCAATTTCAAAACTACCTACACAGCTACAGTAATCAAGACAGTGGTAGATGGACAGATATGTGAATCAATGAAATAGACTTAAAAATCCAGAAATATAACCTCAGTTGATTTGTGGTCAGTTGATTTTCCACAAGAGTGCCAAGACAGTTCAATGGGGGAAATACTGGTCTTCTCAACAAATGGTTTTGGGATATTCACAAACAAAATTATGAGGTTTAATTCCTATTTTATAGAAAATTTGACTCAAAATGGATCATAGAACTAAATTTAAGAGGTATACTATAAAACTTTCAGAAGAAAATATAGAAGTAAATCCTTATGACCATGTTAGGCAAAGCCTTCTTAGATACAACATCAAAAGCACAAACAACAAAAGGAAAAAAATAAATTAGACTTCATGAAAAATTAAGACCATTTGTGCTTCAAAGGACACCATCAAGAAAATGAAAACCCACAGAATGGGAGAAAATACTTGCAAATCATATATCTGATAAGGGACTTGTATCAAGAATATACAAAGAACACAACTCAATAATAAAAAAGACAAATAACCCAATTTAGAAATGGGCAAAGGTTTGAAGAGACATTTCTCCCAAGAAGGTATGCAAATGGTCAATAAGCACTTGAGAAAATGCCCAGTATTCTTAC
Organism: Mesoplodon densirostris; assembly: GCF_025265405.1. Lineage (NCBI taxonomy): Eukaryota > Metazoa > Chordata > Mammalia > Artiodactyla > Ziphiidae > Mesoplodon > Mesoplodon densirostris. Next base: position 81,758,228 of record NC_082670.1, read on the forward strand.
TCACTACACATTAGGGAAATATAAATCAAAGCCACAATGAGATACCACTTCATACCCACTAGAATGGATATAACCAGAACAACAGAAAATAGTAAGTGTTGGTAAAAATGTGCAGAAATTGAAACTCTTATACATTTCTGGTGTGAGTATAAAATAGTGTTTTCCACTTTGGAAAACATTTTGGGACTTCCTCAAAAAGTTAAACGTGGATTTAACATGTGATGCAGCAATTCTACTCCAAGGTAGCCAAGAGAAGTAAAAATACATGTGCACACAAAAACTTGTACATGAATGTTCATAGCAACATTATTCTTAATAGCCAAAAGGTGGAAACAACCCAAATGTCCATCAGCTGATGAACAGACAGTGGAATATGTGACAGTAAAAAAGAGTGAAATACTAATATATGCTATGACACAGATGAGCCTTGAAAACATGTTAAGTGGAAGCAGTCACAAAATACCATATATTGTATGATTCCATTTAAATGAAATGCCTAAAATAAGCAAAGCTCTAGGGACAGATATTAGATTAGAGACTCTCTCTGGCTGAGGTGGTTGGGAGGAAATGGGGAGTGACTGCTAATGGATACAGGTTTCATTTTGGTGTGATGAAAATTTTCTGAAATTGATTGTGGGGGCTTCCCTGGGTGCGCAGTGGTTAAGAATCCGCCTGCCAATGCGGGAGACACGGGTTCAAGCCCTGGTCTGGGAAGATTCCCACATGCTGCGGAGTAACTAAGCCCACGAGCCACAACTACTGAGCCCGTGAGCCACAACTACTGAGCCCATGTGCCACAACTACTGAAGCCCACGCACCTAGAGCCCATGCTCTGCAGCAAGAGAAGCCACTGCAATGAGAAACCCATGCACCGCAATGAAGAGCAGCTCCCGCTCGCCGCAACTAAAGAAAGCCCACGCACAGCAATGAAGACCCAACACAGCCAAAAATAAATAAATAAATAAATTTATTTTTTTAAAAATGTAGGCCTTGTACTAAAAAAAAATTAAAAATTTAAATACTGTTTACAGTAACACAGTGGCTATCAGGCCATTTCCCCAACTTTTGTATACACAAGGAGAGCTGGCATTCCTCTTTCGGAATTTAGCCCTGAAAACATAATACTGAGCTAACAAAGAAACATTACAAGTTATGTCCGTCCCCATTTCACAAACATAAAAGTCACAGCATGACAGGCATGTTTTACAGGCACAGAGATGAGGCCGAGAAAATTAAAAAAAAATAATACCCTTCATCTGCTGCTGTAGGACTTCCTAGGTATTATGTCTTATGAATTGAGCTAAACAAGTTTGGGACTGGGTCCCCCTTTTCTTGCCTGCTCCCAACAAGAAAATATCACAAAGGAAAAAGTCATTTTTCTTGTAGAACAGACCTCTCTCCTGAGCCCCAATTATTTTTTAATCTTAAACCTTAGAGAGGAAATTACCTTTTTAGGTTGGAAACTGCAGTTTCTGCCTAGCTCCTGCTTGAGTTCACATATGAAGAACATACTCTGCTACGAGACGGTAGTGGGAAGCCTGATGGAAACACTTAGAGGGGTGTTATGGAAGTCATTTAAGGGGTTTCAGCACACCAAATGCAAATACACTGCAGTTCAAAGAATAAATATATATGTGTAAAACTTCTTTGAAAGTACATTTCTAAATACACACACACACACACACACACACACACAAATTTCATGGGCAAAGAGCTGCTTTCCATAGTCAAAGACCATGAAACAAGTTGAATCTGGATCTCAGGACGTCCTCTTCCCCAGACCTTGGAACATAAAGGAGCTATCCACTGAGTTAAGCTGCCACACATCAGAATCCAATCCCAGAATGGCTAAGAGACACACTCGGGGCAATGATGCGGCTTATTCTTTTTTGAACTTCAACCCCTGGTTGCGGGGGGGTGCTAGCAGACATACCAATAATCGGGCTTCCCTGGTGACGCAGTGGTTGAGAGTCTGCCTGCCGATGCAGGGGACACGGGTTGTGCCCCGGTCCGGGAAGATCCCACATGCCGCGGAGCGGCTGGGCCCGTGAGCCATGGCCGCTGAGCCTGCGCGTCCGGAGCCTGTGCTCCGCAACGGGAGAGGCCACAACAGTGAGAGGCCTGCGTACTGCAAAAAAAAAAAAAAAGAAAAAGAAAAAGAAATACCAATAATCATTAATTCAGCAATATCTACCGAACATCTCCACATGCCAGGCACAATTCTAGGCACTAGGGATGGGGGTGAGCAACACCAAAGTCCCTGCTACAGTAAGTCCCAATCTAGTACTTCACACATAGTGGGCACATAAATATTTGATTATTATATGAATCAATAAATAAGTTTAAAAAATTAAGTCAAAAGATAATAAAATCACACTTAAGCATTAAACTTTTCTAATTCTTTTAAAATTTCTTTTAAAAACTGGGAAAATATTCATTGATGGGGAGTATCTATAATATTACCTTAGGGAGAAAAGATAATACAAACTCCATATACAGTTTAATTATATATATGTGTATGTGTGTGTATATATATAAATATAGATATGTGTATATATATACATATACATATATATATGTGTGTGTGTGTGTGTGTGTGTATATATATATATATATATATATATATATATATATATATATATATATATATATCACTCTATAGGAAGGAAAAATCTCTAATGCAACAGCCCAAAATGTTAACTGTAATTTCCTTTAGGATTACACAGTATTTGTTTTTATATTTTTACTTTTCCATCTTTTAATTTTTCTATACTAAACATACATTCTTTGTATGAGAAGGGAAAGCTATTTTAAAAAGAGAAAAATATTTCCATGGTAATTCTTCACTTAGCAATGGAACTAAGACCTTCAGGAAACATACTGGATTGGCAACTCTGTCTGACTATCAACTTTGTCCTCAACACCATGAGACAACTTTATTTTTTTTCCTCAAATTTTATCTCTTTGTGGTGAGGAAGTTCCTAATTCACAGAAAAGGAACCAGCAACTCTGCCTCCAAGAAGAAACCAGAGAAGAAAGCTCCACAGCACAGAATCCAGGAAACAATGAGGAACTTGTTTAAGGCAGCATACACCTGGCACAGGGGAGTTCTTACAATCACACAGGGCTGGAAACGTTGTCAAATGATCTCTTGTTATATTTATTTCTTCCGTTCTCTTACTCATGAAACTCGTAATAGTATTATTTCATATTCAGTTGCTATAAAAAGAAACTTTCTTTAAAACATAAATGGTAGGTATCATGGAATAAATAGACACTAACAATTACAAGAAAGGCTAATGTTTCTGCATGCTTGCTATGGTCCAGGCACCGTGCCATTTATTGTACACATTGTGCATGCATTATTTCATTTAATCCTCAGTCCCATGAAATAGGTACCATTATCTATCACACCTGGAGATAAGTAAACAGACAATAAGGAACTCACCCCAGATCACAATGCTGCATGGAAGAGGAGCCTTCAAACCCAGGTCTGACTGCATCTCATACTCCTAATCATACTCCTAATGATTAAGAGTCTTAGTTATTTACTATTATTTTTCTTTTCTTGTACCACCAAAAAATTTTCAGAACATGGTATTAGATATTTCTTTCCAAAACCTGAGGGGAAAAATGTGAGGTTTAAGAATTTAGCAACCTCTATTTATCCTTTTACCCATCTTTTCTTCATTTTTTTAAGAAAGCGAGGCTTTGAGGAAGGAAGCATGCTAAAACAATTTCTTTACGTCTGAAAGCGTTAGCTGTTACATGATATGTGATCATTTCCACATCACTTTTTTTTATTTATTTATTATTTTTTTTTTTTTGCTGTACGCGGGCCTCTCACTGCTGTGGCCTCTCCCGTTGCGGAGCACAGGCTCCGGACACACAGGCTCCGCGGCCATGGCTCGCGGGCCCAGCCGCTCCGCGGCATGTGGGATCTTCCGGGATCGGGGCACGAACCCGTGTCCCCTGCATCGGCAGGCGGACTCTCAACCACTGCGCCACCAGGGAAGCCCCTCCACATCACTTTTTGTCTTGTATTTTATACTGAAAAAAATACATGCCATACTACTGTTTGGTATTTCCTTCAGTCTCAAGGCATCCAATATAGAAAACTGTGTAGGCAGAATAATATTCCTTCTGATGAATTTACTGCTTCAACTTAACGTTTAGAATGTAGTGGAAAGAATCAATAGGCATATACTCTTCTTGGGAGTCATAAACATTCATTTAAACAAACTCAATGTTCCTTTTGTATATATTCAATACATAAACAGCTTGAAATTGGCTAGAAAAGGAACTATACCCTTAAAAATCTCAGATGAAATAGTTGTGAATGGAAGAGGGATTGTATGATAACAACAGCCATGTATACACTTCAGGAGCATTATTCTCTTCTATTATTTGATATTCGTACAAATGTGCTAGGTTGGGTTTGGATAAAACGTTAGAGCAAAGAGCAGTGGTTCTCAACCTTGGTGCCCTGAAGAAAAATTGAGACTCACTACCTCCCATTTCAGAGAATCTGCGTGCTCTAGGCATCTGGGAATCTACACTTGACAAGTGTCCCCTGGGATGGGGATGCAGGTGACAAATGACTCATACTTCCAGAAATGCTGCTATGAATAACAGTGGATAAGCACATGGGCTCAAGAGGCGACCATACCAGTTTGAATCATGGCCTTCCACTGAGGCACAGGGTGTCCTTAGTCAAGCATCTTAATCTCTCTAAACCTCAGTTTCTTCATATGTAAAGTGCGAGGACAGCAAGAGTATCTTTCACAGTTGTTGTGAGAATTTGTTTTAAAGATTATATATCTATCGAGAGATAGATACATATATGGAGAGAGAGAGAGAAAGAAAGAAACTTCCCATACTGCCCAACACAAAATAAATGCTCAAGAACTGTAGCTTGCTGATATTAAATTATTGTTTTAAAAGAGAAAGCCCCAAAGCTCTAAAACCCCCTATTGTCATGTTCTCTTTATTTCTCAATCTTCTCTCAGGGATACTGACTCACCTTCACAATTTCTCTTAGTTAAATCTTCCATGAGTATTAATCTTAACTTGCTTTGATTGTGAGGGGCCCAAATTTTGTAAAAACATTATTAGGCATTCAAACAGTTCTTTCCACATTTCAAAATATTAGAACATCAGGACAATCTATCACCCATTTTGGCCTTAGTTGGTACAATAATTGTAACTGGTCTCCCTGGAACCGATCATGCAGTGAATAAAATAAATCCCAAAGCACAGAAGACCAATTAACTAGTTATCAAAGTATTGTGCAGACGTTTTCTACTAACAGCATTCTATATATTGTTTGATTTGTAAAGGATACACACATGCACACAAGAACTGACACTCAACTGTTTCTTCCCATTATCTTTGAATAATACAATAGCTGCATTTTCCATTTCTAAATCTTATAGAATTTTTGCCTAAAACATTATGTTATAGTTTGTATTATAAAGCAGGGTGAAAACATGTCTTAATATTGAAATTCAGGTTTCCAGGGGAATTTGTGGTTTTTACCTTTTTATTTATCTATAATATTCATGTAGTTAAATGCACAAATCTTAAGGGCACTGCTCAATGGACTCTGACAAAGTTAACACATTCTTGTAACAACAAGTGAGACAGATTTAGAGAATCACCAGCACCTCAGAAGGCTACCTCTTCTCTCAGTCACTACCTCCCCCACGGGTAACCACTATTCTGACCTCCATCACCAGTGATCAATTTCATCTGCTTTTTAACTTCAAATAAATGGAACCAGGAAGTGTGGATTTCCTCTACAACATTAAGTCTGTGAAATTCATCCATATTTTTGTTTGTAACAGTAGTTCATATTTTTGTCATCAATATATAGTGTTCCATTGTATGGCTGTGTCACAAACTATCTATGGACATTTTGTTTGAGGCTACTATGAATAAAGTGACTCTGAACATTCCTGTCCATGTTTTTTAGCACACATGTACTTAGAGCAGAATTGCTGGGTGGTAGAGGTTGGCATATGTTCAGTTTTAGTTAACACTGCCCAAAAAAAGTTTAAAATGATGAACTTACCAATTTATACTCCCACTGACAGGGTATAAGAGTTCCATTGACTCAGCATCCTCACCAGTTTGGGTATTGTCTGTCCTTTCTATTTTAGTCATGTTGGAGGATGTGTAGTGGTAACGCACTGAGGTTTTAATTTGCATTTTTCTCATGACTGATTAAATTGATCATCTTTTCTTGTTTGTATTGGACGTTTCGATATCCATTTCGATTTTTTTAAGTTCAAGTTTTTGCTCATGTTTATACTGCGTTGTCTACCTCTTTTCTTTTTATTTTTAATAAATTTGGGGGTAGGAAGGATAGTTTCAGATTTACAGGAAAGTTGAAATGAGAAAGATGGAAAGTAATGTGGTATGCAAACACTAACTAAAAGAAAGGTGTTTATCTATACCAGTGGTAGACAAAATGAAGTTTCATCCAAGAACTATTACTAGGCATAAAAAGGATCATTTCATAATGATTAAGGGACAATTCAACAGGAGGATATAACAATGTTAAATCTGTGTGCACCTAATGTCATAGACTCAAATACATAAAAATGAAAACAGATATAAATAAAAAGAAATAGACAAATCCATGATCATCATAGAGATTTTAACACATTTTTCTCAAATAATTTAGTAGAGATATAAAATGTTTGAGCAACACAATTAACAAACTTGCCTGTGTGCATGTGTGTGTGTTATATACCACTGCACCAAACAAGTGCAAAATATACACATTCTTTCTCAGGTGTACATAGAATATTTATTAAAATAAAACACCCTCTGAGTCATAAAGCAAGTGTTGACAAATGTCAGATTACTCCTTCCAAAACCCATAATCTCTATCCAGTCATAAGGAAACCATCAGACAAATTGAAATTCATGGATATTCTACAAAATACCTGATGGATACTTCTCAAAACTGTCAAGGTTATAAAAAACAAACAAACAAAAGACTGAGAAATTCATACGGACCAGAGGAGACTAATGACACATAATGACTAAATGCTGTGTGTTAGCCTGGTTTGGATTATGGAAGAGAAAAAGGACAGTATAGTCCTTATGCTTAAGACATGTCTCTTATAAGCAGTATATAGTTGGGTTATTTTTTAAATCCAGGCTGACAATCTTTGCTTTTAATTGAAATGTTTCACTCATTTACAGTTAACATAATTACTAATATATTTGAGTTTAAATCTACCACCTTACTATTTGTTTTCCACTTGTCCCATCTCTTTTGTGTTCCTTTTTTCTGCTTTCTTGCATACTTTCTGATTACTCAAGTAATTTTTATCATTCCATTTTCTTTTTTTAATTAGATTGTTAGTTATACATTCTTTTTCGTTTATTTAGTATTTACCCTAGATACTGCAACATACATCTAGGACTTATTAATCTACCTTAAATTAGTAATTATACCACATCCCAGATAATGCAAGAATCTTACAACACTTCAATGACAATTACTCCTCTCCTGCCTTCTGTGCTGTTGTTGTCATGCATTTTAATTCTGCACATAGTTTAAACCCACTAGACCTTATTATTATTGTTTTACAGAGTCAACATTTATTCAGACTTTTAAAGATTTATTGATTTAGATGGATTTATCTTTTCTGTTGCTCTTTATCCCTTCCTGCATTTCCATCTAAGATCATTAACTTTCTGCTGAAAAACACCTTGTAGTGATTATTTTAGTGTGGGTTTTCTTGTAACAATTTCTCTCCATTTCTATTTGAATGAAAACGTCTTTATTTTACCTTCATATTTGAAGGATATTTTCACTGGGCATAGAATTCTTTGGTGGTTATCTTCTTTCAATTGTGTATGTATACATCATTCATTACCTACTAGCTTTCATCACTTCTTTTGAAAGGTCAACTGTCAGTTGACTGTTGCTTTTTTAAAGGGAATTTGTCTTAGATTTTCTCTTTATAGGTGTCATCACTACTTTGCTACTATAATTTGTATTTATTTTATTTCGGATTTATAGGGCTTCATGAATCTGCAGTTTGTTATCTTTCTGTAGTTTTGGAAGTTTTTGGCCAGTTTATCTTCAAATATTTCTTCTGCTCCTCTCTTTTATTTTCCATTTATTTTTATTCTCTGTACTTCAGACTTAGTATTTTCTACTTATTTATTTTCAGCTCTCTAATTCTCTATTCTGCTGTGTCTAATCTGCAGTTAAACTCATCTTTTGACTTCTTAATTACTGATATTTCTGCTCTAGAACTTCCATTTGGTTATATTTCTGCAGATGCTCATTTTATGGTGACAGTCTCTATTCTTTATCTACTTTCTTTAACATATTAATCATATTTATTTCAAAATTATATTTTTATTAACCCCAATATCTGTATTACATATAAGCCTATTTCTTTTTTTGTTTCTTTGTTTGTTTATGTTTTTTTTGGTTTTTTTGGCCATACAGCACAGCTTGCAGGATCTTACTTCCCTGACCAGGGGTGGAACCTGTCCCCTCAGCAGTGAAAGCACAGAATCCTAACCACTGGACCACCAGGGAATTCCCTATAACCGTATTTCTATTGTCAATTTTTTTCTCTTAACTTCCATCATTTGGTCTTGTTTTCTGGAATAGCTGGTAATTTTGGACTGTGGCTGATATTAAGCATGAATGATTGTAGAGACTGTGGATGATGTTATATTTCTCCAGAGAATATTTTATTTTCTTCTTCCTGACAGGCAGGAAACCTTAATCCAATTGGAGGCCAGTGTTTAAGACTTTGTGAGAGCTTATCTATTACTAATTTATCCCTATCATCAGCTGTAATACGTCAGATGTCTATTTTAAAGGCCTAAATAAAAAAAATAAAAAAACAAAACAAAAAAACTCCAATAAAGATGTTAAAAAAAAAAAAAAAAGCCTGAGGAATTTCCTGGGATCTCTTCTCCTTGGCAGGTTCTAAATTGTAATTTTTGTCTCTCCTTAGAACTGTGAGATGGCCAAAAGCTCTAATTAGCTTTTTAGCCCCTTAGCAACGACTTTTTTAGGGTTTCTTAGCCTCTCACTCCACTCATGCCCAGCTTAGGAATTAGCTAATGACTTGAAGGTAAATTGTATAGAGAATTCTGGATCATTTCTCTGAAGTTCTCATTTCTTTAGATATTGGCTCCTTAAGTCTTGGCTACTTAAATAGCCCTGAAGTTAAATTTTGGGTTCCCCATCCTAGTAATGCTGCTGCAAGCTCCAAGTCTCTGCTTTCCCTTCAGTCTCTATGACTTGCAAGGCAAATAAGCAAAAGTTCTAAAGACAAAAGCATCAGTAAATGTAGGACTCACTTTATGCTTTTCCCTCTCTTTGATATGCTGGCCCTTCAAGTTTTGGGCACCCTGGTTATTGTCTGATGACTTCAAACAGCTGTTATTTTGAATTTTACTGAGATTTTGTAATTGTTCTCAGTGGGAAGGTTAGTTTAACGCTAGAGAATTTGGTTTTAATTTACCTTAGTATTTGCTCAACCACTAACAAAGCTGAAATCAACCTTTGAGTAGGGTGATACCATATCCCAGTTTGCCTGGGATGGTTCTGATTTATGGCTTTTATTCTGGAACAATGATTACTAGTGCTCCCTTTAACTTTCAAAAGTGTCCAGTATGTGCAATAAATTACATGATTACTCTACCTCTAAGGGTGATTTTTATCCTTCCTCCTGCCTCCATTAAAAAACTATTAATTACTTATAGTAATTAAGAATGCCACATGACTAAACAATTAAAAAGAACAGAGATTTCATATCTCTTGTTTTTGCACATCTTAGAATTTGTATTTCTTCTATTTACTTGCAGATCTGACACATCACTCTGAGAAAAAAAAGGATTTTTTATGTTTAAAGATCAAGGAGATTTCCACAGATTGGATAATCAATTCCAATGTCTAAAAACTCATAACATCATGCATGTAAACATAAATATACATATAAATACAATGTGCTCATATGCAAAAGTCAACTGTTTTTCTGTACGTATAATTTTCATAGTCTCTTAAGACTAGAAGAAAGCTTAAGATGGCTGAACTCAGCCATATATTCCTTTTATGGAAAAAGACATTGAGGTCTCAAAAGTTAGTTTAGGATGACCTAAATGATTTATCCAACATCACAGGTAGATCCTGAACTCTCCTGGCTCCTAGCCCAATACAGTTCTCTCTCTGTATACTACCTAACCCAGTGTTTTTGTATCAGCAGAGTCTTCCTACTCCTATAACAACAAATACCTCCTGTTCCTATATCCTAGTATACAAGGATAAAAGGATTTGGGAATCCTTCCATATTGGGATACAAAGGGCAAGATTTGGACCTTTCCTAGTAGGATATAAAGGGCAAAAGCTCTTCCTGTGAATGTCATAAAGTAAGCATTTACGTTTTATTCACTAAATGCTTCCCAGAATACCTATTGGGTAGTCCCCAACGATTTGGAGTTGCAGATGGTTCTTAAGGATTCTTTGTTTATTTCAAACAGAAGAATTTACAGAGTACATGATTTATTAGGTAGCTGGAGGAGACACATCTGGTGCCCTGAGTCACATCCACTTAGACTTCTGTCTGATTTTAGCCAGGTTGGAATAGATAATTCAATGCAAGCTTAGAGTTGCTTCACCTGATAGCATTTCACCCATAGCTAGCTCATAGAGTATCTTTACTTTCTGCCCTATGGCTGCCTTGGATGCTAGCAGGAGTTTTCGTATATGCATGGAAAGAGCAGGGGCAATCTTGACCAATGAACAGGAGTTAATAAAGAGTTAGTAAATAAACAATCCTGTCTGCAAACCATTGTGTAGACAATTCTGAGAAGCATTCTTCTTAGGATGCTTAGGTGCTTCTTGGGATGTTTCAGTAGAATTAAGCCCTGCTGCCCAACCATCATCCTTGTTTCTCCTTTTTCTCCTTTCCAATCTCATTCTTCCTGCTCCCTCATTCCTGCCCGCCAAGATCATCTCTCAAATAAACACACACACACAAATCTTTGTGTCAGGGAATGCTTTTGGAGGGACCCAAACCACATAATGCTCAAACTCTAAATTCTTCCACTTATAAAATGTCCCTATTTCAAAGCCTTCTCAACTTCAGTTTCACATTTAAAGACTACTCCTTAGCTCTTGTGTCTATGGCATGTCTTCCTAGACAGTAAAGGATAACTATAATGAATGTGTTCTATTATAGTGCCATCTAGTGGCAAGGATGAATCAAAGCTCATGGCACATAAGTGACCATGTTAAATACTAAACACTGGTAACTTCACATTACACAAGAAAGATAGATGTATTCAAGAGCAGTCAATCTTACCACAATTCTATTGAAGATCAAAAAGATAAATGTTTGTGACAGGATATTAAAAGGTTGGGATAATTTTATGATAGGTGGGTAACACAAGCTAAGACAATGATAAAGATAACCAAATCTCATGCTTGAAAAGGCAAAAGCTAATCACCAAAAAGGTCGGTAGAGCTTTACCTCTGTGTTTTTGTTTGTTTGTTTGTTTTCGGTACGCGGGCCTCTCACTGCCGTGGCCTCTCCCGTTGCGGAGCACAGGCTCCGCACGCACAGGCTCAGTGGCCATGGCTCACGGGCCCAGCTGCTCCGCGGCATGTGGGATCTTCCTGGACCGGGGCACGAACCCATGTCCCCTGCATCGGCAGGCAGACTCTCAACCACTGCGCCACCAGGGAAGCCCTCTTTTTTTTTTTTAAATATCCTTACTTTGTTTCATAAAGATTTTAAGTTGTTTATGAAAATAGTCTCAAAAAATGTTATCTCTCTTCTTCCTTTCTCTGGTCCAAAGAAGAAAAGTTCTTGCAGCAATCTGAATACTGTAAGGACTTAAGAAATGAATACTTTTGAAACACCTGGGCTTGCCAGTGGAGGACAAGTTCGAAAATTCTAACAACTTACAAATGCAAATACTGTTTGATCTATCAATTCTACCTGTGGGACTCTATCCTACAGATAAATGATTTATGTACAAGGCTATTCACCGCAGCATTAATTTTAACAGCAAAATATTTTTAAAACTCTAAATGTCCATCAGTGGAAGACTGCTTACATAAATTATGGTACATGGTACATCAATACAAGGATACAATATGCAACTGGAAAAAAATTACAGGATATATTTTTAAGTGAGAAAGCAAGGTATACAACATTATGCAAAATATACTATTGTATAAAAAGAGAGAAATATATATTAATATTTGCTTGTATGTGTACAAAGAAATTCTAAAAAGACACCCTGAAAATTGTGGTTTCTAGTAAGCAGGGTGGGAGAAAACTGGATCCATGTGTGGAAAGAAGGTTTTCACTGTATTTCACCTTTTTTTAACCAGTGGCAAAAATTTAATAAATTAATTGAATTTAAAAAATATTTTATTTGGGCTTATACCCACTTCCAAAAGCTAATAAGATCTTAAAGTTTGCCTTTTCTTATCTCATACAGCTTATAATAGACAAATGGGTAAACTGAGCCATAAACTACCAGATTTTCCCACAGTTTTTCTAAACAGAGAATTTAGCAAGATTATAGAATATAAGGTCAGTATACAAAAATTAATTGTATTTCTCTATATTAGTGACAATCAGAAAATAAAAATCTAAAATACCATTTGTAATAGCATAACAAACACTTAAACAACATAACATTGCTGAGATAAAGAAAATTATCTCTTTAAAGAAAATAAAGATAAAGAAGATTATCTCTTTAAAGATTAAAGAAGGCATAAATAAATGAAGAGGCATATGATCTTTGTGGATTAGAAGATTCAGTATTACTAAAATGTCAGTTCTCTTTAAATGGATCTAGATTCAACAATCCTGATCAAAATCTCATCGGGATTTTTCTTGTAAAAATTGACAAAGCAATTCTAACATTTATTTGGAATTTCAGAGGGTTTAGAATACATCTTTTAAAAACATCTTTAAAAAAACTAAATTGAAAGACTCATTTGATTTCAAGACTTACTATAAACCTATAGTAATTAAGACAAAAATAGCAAGATAATTCAATGGGGAAAAAAGAGTTGTTTCAACCAGTTGTGCTGGATCAAATGTATACTGTATGGGAAAAAAACGAAACAACATCTACCTCACACTATATACAAAAATTTACTTGAATTTACTTGAAATGAAATATAGACCTAAACATAAAACTAAATTATGATACTTCTAGAGAAAAATGTAGAATACCTTCACAAATACCTCACCTTCTGAGGTAGGCAAAGATTTCTTAGATAAGACAACGGGAAAGCATTAATCATAAAGAAAAAATTAGTCACCTAGGCTACAACAAAATTTAAAATACAGCTCTTCAAAAGATCCTGGAGAGAAATTGAAAAGGCAAACCTCAGATTGGGTGAAAATATCTGATAAACATCTTGAATCAAGAATAAAGTATCACTGAACTGTAATAAAATGATTACAATAGTAAATTTTATATTATGTATATTTTATTATTTTTTAAATTTTATTATTTATTTATTTAGCTGCACTGGGTCTTTGTTGTGGTACATGGGATCTTCGTTTCTACGTGCGGGACCTTTGTTGTGGCATGAGGGATCTTTTTAGTTGTGGCATGTAGGATCTTTAGTTGTGGCATGCAGACTCTTACTTGCTGCGTGCATGTGGGATTCTAGTTCCCTGACCAGGGATCGAACCTGGGCCCCTTGCATTGGGAGCGTGGAGTCTTAGCCACTGGACTGCCAGGGAAGTCCTTATTATGTATATTTTAACACAATAAAAAAGGCAAAAAAAGAGAATAGATAAAGAATTCTTAAATCTCAATAATAAAAAGGTAAACAAAATGGGTAAAATATTTGAACAGACATTTCACAGCAGAAGATATACCAGTGGGCAATAAGTACATTAAAAGATGCTCCATTTTATTAGTTAATAAGGAAATGTACATTAAAATCACAAAAAGATACCACTGTACTCCTCACAGATGGCTAAAATTAAAAAGACTGACAATACCAAGAGTTGACAAGGATGTGGAGCAACTGGTACTTTCATACCTTGTTGCTGGGAATGCAAAATTGTACAGTTCCATTAGAAAAGAGTTTAGACGTTTCATTAAAATTTAAACATATATCTCACCCAAGTTTTCTCAGCCTCAACACTATTGAGATTTTTGGGTCAGATGGTTCTTTGCTATGGGGCCTGCCCTGTGAGCTGCAGAATGTTTAGCAGTATTCCTGGCCTCTACTCACCTGGTGCTAGTAGCACCTCCCCAGACATGACAAAAATGTCCCCAAACACTGCCAAATGTCCTCTAGAGTGCAAACTTGTTCCCAGTTGAGAACCACCTATCTATGCTATGGCCCAGCCATTGAACAACTCGTGATTTACTGAAAAGAAATGAAAACATATGTCCAAAAAGAGACCTGTGCACAAAAGTTCATGTTTTTTCTTAACAGCTAAAAAAATTTAAAAAAGAAACAACCAAATTGTCCCTTAACAGGTAAATGGATAAGCAAATTGTAATACATTCATTCATACAATGGACTAATTCATGAATAATGTTGCTATGAACCGTGGTGTACAGGTATTTGTTTGAGACTGTACTCTTAATGGTTTGGGGTATAAACCTGGAAGTGGAATTGCTGGATTATACAGTAATTCTTTGTTTAACTTTTTGAGAAATCCTCAATAACTTTCAGGAGTATAAAGGGAGCTGAGATTTTTTAAAAGTTGAGGATGGCTGTCCTAGAACATTCCAGCTTTGCCTGCATAACTTCTGCTTGTTATTCAAGATAAAGGCAGGCTTCATCTCTTAAGAAAAATGTGGAGTCCAACCCCAGGTTGTGTTATGAGGCCCTCCTATGTGTAACTTATGTGTACCTCCATCTTGGCTCTTAGAACACAGTATTTTAATCACCTGTTAGCCTCACTTTCTCCTCTCTAAACTATATACTCTTTAAGGCTGAGAGTCAGGTATTTTCTACTTGTGTCTACACCCAATGTCTGGAACATAACAGTGCACAAGAAATATCTGTGATGTATTTTTGAAGGAAATTAAAGATGATTATTTGAAATGCTCTATAGGAGGACTGATAAAGATTTCACTCATATGTCACCGCTAATTGCCTAGTAATGGCTGCCTAGAGGTCTGTGTTGAAAAGGATCCTGGGGTCATCTACAGGCTTAGCAGGAAGGAATGCAGAGACTAATTAGCAATGTCAGTGAGATGTGGAAAGATTCATACCTACACTAGATGCTAAGTCCTCTTTCAGTTCTAACATTCCATGCAGGAAATGCAATTGTTTTTGCCTTCAAATCTCATCCTTATTAATTTAGTCTAAATACCTGATACCTCTTTTATTAGTAAATTAAATGTGACCATGTTGTAAAATACACTGGATAAAAAACACAAATATTCTCTCTTCAATCTACATCCTTACCCCTGGGTCCTGCCAAGATCAAAAGTTCCTTATAGAATTCTTCATGGATTTTTACAAATAACATCAACACAGTTTTATGATAATATGCGGTTGTTAGATTTGAAATGACTCACACTGCTTTCATCTGGGGACTCATTCCTTACCCAAGTAGCATTCAGAGGAAAATATATACAGCCTACATTTTCATTTTATTTCTAGTTTCATATCTTTGCTTTTATTTATAAAAAGCTACACGTTGTTGGAAAATAAAAACCATTCCAATATATTACATTATTTCTCCAATCTCTCTTTTTACAAATGGACAGCTATTGGAGTTAAAGAAATCATTGGCTAAGCTAAAAAAAATTATGCCTTAGAAGAAATTCTAAGAAGATACATTTGAATGGGGAGTCTGAAATCATTATGGCCTCCATTTCAGGAAAAAAAGCGGAGGGAGACATCTATAAATTAAGCGTGGGTAGTATGTTATTATACATGTAGGTGACACAATATGTTGATATATCACAGTATTAATTTAACAGCATTGATCCAAAGATGTTACTCCCACAGAGATCCTTTCATTTGTGCTGTTTAGATTTGTTCCAAGATGACTAGGCCTCAGAGAATGAGCTATGTACTTATCTTAAACTCACCCTGGATGGTGTAGAAACACTAAATGAAGAATTGAGAATTTCATGAAAATCTAAGTGATGCTACCTTCATAAAAGAACAGAAAAGTTTTTTCTAATTTTTTGATGATAGAGAAAGAGGAGCAGGAATGCTTTTTCCATATGCGTATGTGTGGAGAAGAGCTAATAAACAACGAATGTGATAGAAAACAATTTTGCAGCCAAGGCACAAAAAAATACTACCTTGAATTTTACAGCACTTTTTGCTTTTTAAAAACACACTCACATCCATTATTTCATTATTCTCCCAAGAAACCTGTGAGGTAGGTAAGTCAGGTTTCATTATCTCCAAGATTTATCTAACACTCTTGCCACTACTATTTTATGATAGGGTTCATGGATCCAGAGAGAAGTATTCCTTGCATTATGGCCATATCGAGTGACTCACAAGAATTGGAGAAATGAATTAACGAGTATGCATTACGAGGGACAGGGCCTCTCTTTCTTAACTTGGAAGTTCGCTTTCCCTTATAAATATTCTACCAGCAAAATCTGCAATAAACACATTTATTCTGCTGTATTGCAGTGGGGCTTTCCAGACAAACCACTTTTGACCTGCCAGCACAGCACGGGGGGACAGCTACAAAAGATGACCCCCATGACTACGTGCAACAAAAGCACTGGCTCATCATTTCATATCCCCTTTCTCTCTTTCTTATTTAACCCCCTTTCTAGCCTTTCAAATATCAAAAATTAAGAGGAGGGGGTAGGAACATTTTAGGTAAGACACACAGTGAATAAAAATTGCCCCTGTGTGGACAGAACCCATGTTTCTATTTAATTTAAAACTAATGTATGTATTATTTATTCCATGCCTTATTAGGAATATAAATGAATAGCACTTATTAAATACTATTAATATACCAGGCAGAGTAAAGAAATTTGCTTATAAAAACACTACCTCAGTCTCAAAGTGTGCTCTTCTATTACAGTGAAGAGAAGCATTTCTTTGGGGTGGAAAGAGGTTTTGGTCAGCTGTGTTTATCAGTACAGCCTGTTCACTTGTTTATGGCTAACATTCTTCCAACTGTCTGATGACAGGTGCCTGTTAAGCATTTCACACACCATCCCTGACATCAATGTTTACTAGTCTATTCTCTTTAGTTTTGTGTATGCTTGAAATTACACACACACATAAAAATATGTGTGTGTGTATATATATATGCATTTGCATATATATATGTTATTATATATGTGTGTACGGACATGTATAGCATGTGTCTTATACATATTTTAAAAAGAAAAACAGGTATCTCTAAAGCATTTCACCTCTGCCTGTAAAGTGGAGGGGATCACTGCATCCACAGGTACCTGCTCCAGGCCCACTAGGTTCTGACCCCCACTCCCTCTCACCAAGTTGGTATCTTAGACTAACATGGCTGAGTCTGTCTGCTACACTGTCTCGGAACCAATCTCAGTTCTTCCACTGACAGCTTATATTTTTTGGAGGCAATGAGAATGTTACGCAGTAGCATTATATAGTAAGACACAAATTTAAATTTGACAATATTCCAGGAAGACTTTACTCACTGTTGTTTTACCTGCAGTTGAAAAAACCTGGGCAAACGGTTTTCTTGCTCCCCCATTATCCCCACCAGTTCAGTCTGGCTGGACAATGCTGCATGAACACAGTGCAGCTAGAACTTTGTTCTTGTTAGCAACAATTCACTTTTAAACATTGAGAGGGGAATGCTATCTTCTCTCCCTTTCTCACCCCTGCTATGCTTTAGAACCTAGTGATTAGAGCCTGGGTTCTGAAGTCACACAATCCTGGGATTTGTGTTCCAGCACCTCTCCTTTCTAACTGACTTTAGAAAATAATTTACGTGGGCCTTAGTTTCCTGATTTGTAAAATGAGGATACTGAAAGGTCCTGCCTCATAGGGGGTTGTGAGAATAAAATGAGGTGATGCTTAGGACACAGTGCCCAGAATGTAATAAGTGCTCAATGTTAGGAGGGTACATTTATATAGTTAAAAACATGGTTCCTGATCCTAACAGCAAGCAACCTTATGAGAGGTGAAATATGCTAGTCTAAAAGTCTTATTTTCTGATAACCTTTTTGGACAGAGCCCAAGATGGGTACATATCTATAGTGTTGACTTCTGAAGCCATGATAAAATACAACACTGCCTTTTTATACCTTTTATAATCAATTCTTTCCTATCTCAATTCTACCATTGTACCTCACATTCACCTATGTATTATTCTACACAAATGTCCCGTTAATTATTTTGTCCTGTCTCAGAGAATGAGCACCTGAAGGATGGGGATCTTTTACTTAATATTAGTTTCTGCTACTGTAGCTCCACAGAAGTGTTTTTACACTGATTGCCTAAGACTTCCACGGGTCCCGTAACCAAAATTTTTTTCAGTCCTGATTTTCCTGGATCTATTTCTCCATTGTACCCAACTAACTACTTAGGGTTTCTTGAAACCTTCAAGAAGTTACTTTTGGCTATTCTCCTCCTACCTACCTCCCTATTTTTCTTCTCTTTCTCCTTCTCTGCCCAACCACCAAATATTAATATTCCCACTGGGCAGCAGCTTAAAAGAAAGAGACAGTTCTGTATGTGCTGATGTAGATAAGTTTCTAAAATATCTAATGAAATGAAAAAAAAAAAAAACCAAGGTGTTTTCACTTATCATTCGCTTTCTATTTTTCTTTATTTTTACATAATCCAACCATGGATATGTGTATTAGTTTCCAAGGGCTGTTATAACAAAGAAGCACAAACTGGGTGGCTTAGCACTACAGAAATTTACTTTTTCATAGTTCCAGAGGCTGGAAGTCTGAGATCAAGGTGTCAGCAGGGTTGGTTCCTTTTTGGAGGCTCTGAGGGAGAATCTCTTCCTTGCCCTCTTCCTAGCTTCCAGCCCTTGCTGGCAATCCTTGGCATTCTTTGGCTTGTAGACTCATCACCCCAATCTCTGCTTCTGTTGTCACATGGTGGTCTCCCTGTGCATCTCTGTCTTCACATGGCATTCCCCTCTATGTGTGTCTGTGTCCAAATTTTTCTTATCTTACAAAGATACCTGTCATTGGATTAGGACCTGCCCTCCCTGATCCAGTATGACTTCATCTTTACTTGATTACACCTGCAGAGAACCTATTTCCAGTTGAGGTCACATTCACAGGTCCTGGGGGTTAGGATTTCAACATATCTTTCTGAAGGACACAATTCAACCCATAACAATATGCTTTACTTTTAACTGTTTTAAAGTGTTAACAAAGGTAATCCGAGCAGTGAGCTTCTATGACCCATTTTCTTTTTTTTTTTTTTTTGCAGTACGCGGGCCTCTCACTGTTGCGGCCTCTCCCGTTGCGGAGCACAGGCTCCGGACGCGCAGGCTTAGCGGCCATGGCTCACGGGCCTAGCTGCTCCGTGGCATGTGGGATCTTCCCGGACCGGGGCACGAACCTGTGTCCCCTGCATCGGCAGGCGGACTCTCAACCACTGCGCCACCAGGGAAGCCCTGACCCATTTTCTTTTCTTCTCTGTGTCTTGTGTATTTTTCTTAATCTAACAAATACTACATATATACACACAAATATAGATATAGAAATCCACATATGCACACACATATATACTGACATGTTATATAATAATTAGTACCGTGTAACTTTCTATCCTTGTGTCACCTGGGTCTCCATCCTTGGGTCAACTGTTCCTTTCTTTCTCCTCACTCTGCAGTTTCATCCATTCTCATAAATTTAGTTCCAGCCTGTATGCTAAAGACTCCCAAATCAATGTCTCTAGCCCTCACCTTTTAAGGGCTTCAATTATGTATCATTTAAAATGTCCACAAGAAAATTATCACTGGCTTTTCCCTTCCTGTCCTCATCCCGCACAAACCAGACACCAGTGAGTCCTCCCTGAGGGCTCCTCTCTCAGCCCTCACATCCAATCAGGCTGATTCTGTCTACTGATATCTCTCAAGCCAAGTGCTCCTCTTCGTCCTACTGCCATTGCTTAAGTCTATGCGCTCATTATCTCTTACCTGAAACTTTGCAATAGCTTACTAATTGGTTCCCCTGCATCCAATCTTAAGTCCTTAAATCCACTACTTTCAAGGTAGGTAGAGTTAGTTATAAAAGATGCAAATTAGACTATACTGCTTTGCTGCTTAAAACCTGTGTCCTCTAGTCCCTCATTCTGTACTCAAGACTCTCCATCACTGCCCTACCTATCCCTTCAGCCTTGTCTCTTGCCTCTCCTTGCTTTCAACACTCACTACTAACATCACATGGCTTGCTGATCCTGGTTCACACTTCTCATCCTCTGCTGTGCTAGTCCCTCTGCCAAGAATGTCCTTTCTTTCTCTTCAGGATGCATTCCAGGTGTATCACATCTTCTGTGAAGCCTCTCTGAATCCCAGGTGAGGGAAAGTGTTCTTAGTATGTATGACCAGAGCACCCTGTGACATTGCTCTTTTAATCTTTCCCATATGTATTAAATACCAAATTCTGTGTCTGTCTCTCTGACTGTAAGCAGAACGGTGAATGCCAAGTATTTTAACCATGTATCTATAGTGCCAAGCCCAGTGCCTAGAATGAAGGAGGTGCTAAAGAAATGCTGGTCGAGTGAACAAAGGAAGGCATTTTATACCATTTGAGAATTTCCACAAACTGTTAACTAACAAAGGAATAAATTACCACTTAGTTTTATGTTAATAACATCTCAAAACACTTATTTTATATAGAACAGGGTACATTTGGGCCGAATAATTCTTTGTTGTAGGAACTGTCCTGAGCATTATAGGATGTTTAGCAGAATCACCGGCCTCTACACACTAGACACCTGTAGCTCCCCAATTCCTAGTTGTGACAACCAAAAAAGGGTCTCAAAACATTGCCAATATCCCCTGGTAGGGAAGGAGGGACAAAATAACCCCCAGCTAAGGGGAACTGGAATGGATTGATATTCAACAGAGATCTTAAATTTTTTAACACCTGTGAAGGCAGGATTTCCCATAACATTTCATTTGATCCCTAGGGATATCAATTATTCTTTGTAAGAGGAAATCTGCCATAGTTTATCATATGTTTTTAAAGGCATTTAAATCAACAGTATGTAAAACTTTTAAGAATTTTTCTAATATAATTACCTTGTAAAAAAGATGAGACCGGGCTTCCCTGGTGGCGCAGTGGTTGAGAGTCCGCCTGCCGGTGCAGGGGACACGGGTTCGGGACACGGGTTCGGGACACGGGTTTGTGTCCCGGTCTGGGAAGATCCCACATGCCGCGGAGCAGCTGGGCCCGTGAGCCATGGCCGCTGAGCCTGCGCGTCCGGAGCCTGTGCTCCGCAATGGGAGAGGCCATAACAGTGAGAGCCCCGCGTACCGCAAAAAAAAAAAAAAAGATGAGACCATGTCATTTATTGTTCTATAAAAATGTAGGGTTGTTTTTTAAAAAAACATATATATGTGCTAGTTCTCATTTGGAAAGTTAAGAGTTCTATAATTTAATATGAAAGATGCTCTTCTCTAGCTGTGAGAGAAGGAAGGAGGGAGAAGGGATAGAAGGGAGAGGGAGAGGGAGAGGATTGTTTTCACACAAAATTCAGGGGGTTTTTTATGTTAACTCCCCATTTCCTTTGCTCTCTGCATGATTCTAACCCACTATTATTGACCAGTGTGGTCAACATTAAACAAAGAACAGTGAACTCTATTACACAGCCTAGTCAGACAAAGGTCAATCCAAT
Organism: Mesoplodon densirostris; assembly: GCF_025265405.1. Classification (NCBI taxonomy): domain Eukaryota; kingdom Metazoa; phylum Chordata; class Mammalia; order Artiodactyla; family Ziphiidae; genus Mesoplodon; species Mesoplodon densirostris. The sequence goes on from NC_082670.1 coordinate 81,780,054, forward strand.
ATTCTGGTTGACAGAGTTTCCAATATTCATAGTATTCTACTATTCTTAAACACGCTGAACATGAAAACTATACTAAAATACTTTAGAAATTACTTGAGGCAAGGGGAGCACCTCCTATGGGCCAGGAACTATAGATTTTTTTTTTAATGCGCCACACAGATATGATCTCTATTCTCTGAAAGTTTATGGTCTAGTAGGTAAATATGAAGTTAATGAAACAGTCACACTGATGGAGGAATAATTAGAAATTGAATAAATGCTATGAAGGAAAATAATTGAGGAACGTGATCTGAACTTGAGAAGATGACACTTGAGTTAAGATCTGAAGAAGGAATCTAAGGAATTAACTAAAAGAGACAGAAGACGAGCAGCTGCAAGTGGAGGGGATGGCATGAGTAGATGCCCTTGGCTGCAGGGAGCATGTCAGGACTCAATGAAGAGAGGAGCCTGATGGAGCTGGGCAGCTAGGCTGGGGCAGGCAGGCAGGGCCTACTGGACCATGTTGAGGGCAGCTAGATAGAAAGGCCATCAACTGATGTAGGTGTAACAAATCATTCTGGCTGTGGTGTGGAGAATGTATTGGTAAAGCAGGACAGAGAAGATGCTTGGAGACTAGCACTAGCATCTTATCAAATCAAGATCATCACTATTTCTTGAAAGCTCAGGCAAAAGGTTTCCAGTTCTACAGCACGGATGAGCCTTGAAAACATGATGCTAAGTGAAAGAAGCCAGTCACAAAAGGCCACGTATTGTATGACTCCTTCTGTATGAAATGTCCAGAATAAGCAAATCCATAGAGACAGAAAGTAGATCAGTGGTTGTCAGGGGCTGGGGTGAGAAGGCACTAGGGGTGAATGCTAGTGGGTACCAAGTTTCTTTATGGGGAGATAAAAAAATGTTTTAGAATTAGATAGTAATAATGATTGCACAACTTTGCTAATATACTGAAAATCAATGAATTGAATACTTCATAAGGGTGAATTTTATGGCATGTGAATTATATCTCAATAAAGCTGTTACCAAAAAAAAAAAAGCCCCTCTTACTATGTCATGGGAGAAAACAAGTTCTAAATCTCTAAGCAAAAACAAGGTAAAGAGCTGACTTTTAAAATTCTTAATTTTAAAGTCATGTTCTTTAAAATGCTCCTTGCATTCTAAAATTCAGTTAGCGGAAATTTAAGAATTATATTGAAGGGCTTCCCTGGTGGCGCAGTGGTTGAGAGTCCGCCTGCTGATGCAGGGGACACGGGTTCGTGCCCCGGTCCAGAAAGATCCCACATGCCACAGAGCAGCTGGGCCCGTGAGCCATGGCCGCTGAGCCTGCGCATCCAGAGCCTGTGCTCTGCAACGGGAGACGCCACAACAGTGAGAGGCCCGCGTACCGCAAAAAAAAAAAAAAAAAAAAAAAAAAAAAAAAGAATTATATTGAAATAGAGGCATTTAAACAAAACAAGAACAGCTGATCAATGATTTAGAGAGAGCCCCATAATTCCCAAATCATAGTTTTTGTTAAAAAAAAAAAAAAGATTCTAAAAGCACCAGCCACTGGGAATTAGACCAATTGGAATTTTACTGTTCTGTGAATTCAGTCAAATAGTGGATTTTAACTTTCAGCTCGATTTTCATTTTCTACCCAGACAGCCACTTAGCAGATATGTGATATCAATCCTGATTTCCAACCTCACCTTTCTATATGAATTTAATGGGGGAAGTGTGCAAGAATGTGTTTTAAAACAAAAATCTCAACTATCCTATTATTACATTTACAGCTGATTACCATGTGAATTGCTTTTATGCTGTGCTAGAATATCACTAGCACTGTTCTTTCAAGGAGTACAATATAAAGTACAGGATATATGGAACAGCCTCTAACAATGATGACACCGGCTAATACTTAGTTTTAAATTCAGATTTACATTAAAATTATTATCTAGAAAAAAGTAACTAACATGTGGGGTCATTTTCTCCATCAGGACTCTTTTTGGTATAAGTGAAAATCCAACTCGAAACAACACAAGTGAAAATACAATATACTGATCTTCTGAATTGCAAAGTTCAGTGGTGATGCTACCATCAGGCACAGCTGGATTCAGGGCTCTCAGGCTGGTTTTCTGACAGATTGGTTTCATTTTCAGACGCAAGCTTGTCCCTCCTGATGGCAAGGTGGGAGCAGCAGCTCCTCCTGTCTCTCTCCCGCATTCTTAGCAAAAGACTCACTGTAGCTGCCTGGTTCTAACTGCACCATGTGCTCAGTCTTGGACCAACCACCAGGGCCAGCAGGATGGAACTTACTGACTGACTCAGGGCTGGGTCACACACTCACCCTTGCAGGACAGAATCCCACTCCAACCATACAGGCTGATAGTAGGGGAAGAATGAATCCCTAAAAAAAAGCCAGTATTGCTGCTAGAAAAAAGGGCAGTGGAGGCTGGAAGGGAAAATAACAAATGTCCCCTGAAGTTTCCAGTTAAAAGATGGGCCAAGAGATCGGGCAGTGGGAAGGCAAACTGACAGTGAGTTGGGAAGTACGGTGGACCCTTCTGAGGATATCTTCCCACTGGATTACCCTTCTCTGAGAATTTCTCCATTTGCCTCATAGGTTGAGCCAGATTCCTTCCACCTGCCCCTCTGGAGCCACTCTGCATCCTTCAAACCCTGCTTTCTATCCCAGAAGCCTGAAGTGAATGGACAAGAGTAATCGTTCCTAGACCCTCTCTCTGACTTTTGGCTGGAGTTGGTGAGTGGGGAACACCCACAGGAGATCTAAGGGAACAAAGAAGGGATCCTTTCAGTCTAGTTATATCCCTCAACCAACCATCATAGCACCCTTTTTACCCCAGCTTTATGGAGATATAATTGATATGTGACACTGCGTAAGTTTAGGATGGACAACATGATGATTTGACACGCACATCTATATTTCAAAATAATTACCACAATAACATTAACATATCCTTCACCTCACATAATTACCTTTCTTGTTTTGGTACTGGTAATGAGACCATTTAAGATCTACTTTCAAGTATACCAATATGGTATTGTTAATCACTGCCACCATGCTATACATTTGATCCCCTTTTATGATTGCCCTCTGTACTCAAACTTTTCTTCCTAGCTCTGGTAACCATTTCCCAGCTTGTCCTTTTAGGCCTAGACATGGTCAGGACTCCTGGAGTACTACATTATTCTTTCTGGGTTTTCCTAAAGGCTGCCCATAGCTTTGAAAATTGTCCCATAATTGAACCCTCTTTGCTTTTTTTTTGGTTTTTTGGTTTTTTTTTTAACATCTTTATTGGAGTATAATTGCTTTACAATGGTGTATTAGTTTCTGCCTTATAACAAAGTGAATCAGTTATACATATACATATATCCCCATATCTCCTCCCTCTTGTGTCTCCCTCCCACCCTCCCTATCCCACCCCTCTAGGTGGTCACAAAGCACCGAGCTGATCTCCCTGTGCTATGCAGCTGCTTCCCACTAGCCATCTATTTTACATTTGGTAGTGTATATATGTCCATGCCACTCTCTCGCTTTGTCACAGCTTACCCTTCCCCCTCCCCATACCCTCAAGTCCATTCTCTAGTAGGTCTGTGTCTTTATTCCCGTCTTACCCCTAGGTTCTTCATGACATTTTTTTCCTTAAATTCCATATATATGTATTAGCATACGGTATTTGTCTTTCTCTTTCTGACTTACTAAAAACTTTTTATTTTATATTGGAGTGTAGTTGATTAACAATGTTGTGTTAGTTTCAGATGTACAGCAAAGTGATTCAGTTATACATATAACTGTATCTGTTCTTTTTCAGATTCTTTTCCCATTTAGGTGGTTATAGAATATTGAGCAGAGTTCCTTGTGCTGTACAGTAGGTCCTTGTTGGTTACCCATTTTAAATACAGCAGGACTCCTCATTTTATTTGCTGCAGTCAGCCACAGTTGGCTTCCATAATCCTGTCTGGTACCCTAAGCGTGGTGGTGTTGGGGGGGTTTTGCTCTTTGCCTGATGGGACCCCTCTATTTTCTGTGTCTCAGTGAGTTCTGACTTATAAAGCACTCAGGACATGGGGCCTGGTGCAGGCTGGCACTCAGTGAATGACTGTTGCCATTATTATTATTTTTTTTATTTTTAACATCTTTGTTGGAGTATAATTGCTTTACAATGGTGTATTAGTTTCTGCCTTATAACAAAGTGAATCAGTTATACATATACATATATCCCCATATCTCCTCCCTCTTGAGTCTCCCTCCCTCCCACCCTCCCTATCCCACCCCTCTAGGTGGTCACAAAGCACCAAGCTGATCTCCCTGTGCTATGCGGCTGCTTCCCACTAGCTATCTATTTTACATTTGGTAGTGCATATATGTCCATGCCACTCTCTCGCTTTGTCACAGCTTACCCTTCCCCCTCCCCATACCCTCAAGTCCATTCTCTAGTAGGTCTGTGTCTTTATTCCCGTCTTACCGCTAGGTTCTTCATGACATTTTTTTTTCTTAAATTCCATATATATGTGTTAGCATACGGTATTTGTCTTTCTCTTTCTGACTTACTTCACTCTGTATGACAGACTCTAGGTCCATCCACCTCATTGCAAATAACTCAATTTCGTTTCTTTTTACGGCTGAGTAATATTCCATTGTATATATGTGCCACATCTTCTTTATCCATTCATCCGATGATGGACACTTAAGTTGTTTCCATCTCTGGGCTATTGTAAATAGAGCTGCAATGAACATTTTGGTACATGACTCTTTTTGAATTATGGTTTTCTCAGGGTATATGCCCAGTAGTGTGATTGCTGGGTCATATGGTAGTTCTATTTGTAGTTTTTTAAGGAACCTCCATACTGTTCTCCATAGTGGTTGTACCAATTCACATTCCACCAACAGTGCAAGAGTGTTCCCTTTTCTCCACACCCTCTCCAGCATTGTTTCTAGATTTTTTGATGATGGCCATTCTGACTGGTGTGAGATGATATCTCGTAGTTTTGATTTGCATTTCTCTAATGATTAATGATGTTGAGCATTCTTTCATGAGTTTGTTGGCAGTCTGTATGTCTTCTTTGGAGAAATGTCTATTTAGGTCTTCTGCCCATTTTTGGATTGGGTTGTTTGTTTTTTTGTTATTGAGCTGCATGAGCTGCTTATAAATTTTGGAGATTAATCCTTTGTCAGTTGCTTCATTTGCAAATATTTTCTCCCATTATGAGGGTTGTCTTTTGGTCTTGTTTATGGTTTCCTTTGCTGTGCAAAAGCTTTTAAGTTTCATTAGGTCCCATGTGTTTATTTTTGTTTTTATTTCCATTTCTCTAGGAGGTGGGTCAAAAAGGATCTTGCTGTGATTTATGTCATAGAGTGTTCTGCCTATTTTTTCCTCTAAGAGTTTGATAGCTTCTGGCCTTACATTTAGGTCTTTAATCCATTTTGAGCTTACTTTTGTGTATGGTGTTAGGGAGTGATCTAATCTCATACTTTTATGTGTAGCTGTCCAGTTTTCCCAGCACTACTTATTGAAGAGGCTGCCCTTTCTCCACTGTACATTCCTGCCTCCTTTATCAAAGATAAGGTGACCATATGTGTGTTGGTTTATCTCTGGGCTCTCTATCCTGTTCCATTGATCTATCTTTCTGTTTTTGTGCCAGTACCATACTGCCTTGATTACTGTAGCTTTGTAGTATAGTCTGAAGTCAGGGAGCCTGATTCCTCCAGCTCCGTTTTTCGTTCTCAAGATTGCTTTGGGGCTTCCCTGGTGGCGCAGTGGTTGAGAGTCTGCCTGTCGATGCAGGGGACACGGCTTCATGCCCCGGTCCGGGAAGATCCCACATGCCGCGGAGCGGCTGGGTCCGTGAGCCATGGCCACTGAGCCTGCGTGTCCGGAGCCTGTACTCTGCAATGGGAGAGGCCACAACAGTGAGAGGCCCGCGTACCGCAAAAAAAAAAAAAAGATTGCTTTGGCTATTCAGGGTCTTTTGTGTTTCCATACAAATTGTGAAATTTTTTTTCTAGTTCTGTGATGAACCCTCTTTGAATTATCACATTTGAGTGCACCATCTGTTTCCTGCTGGGACCCTGACAGATATATAATAAACATGGCAGCTATATTCTTTAATGCATGACCTCATTTTATGTATTATTCCAAATCCTCACATTTGTTCAGTGAAATAGGTATTCTTAACCCTATTTGATATGTGAGGGAATGGAGGCTCAGAGTGATTAAGTAACTTGACCAAGATCCCACAGCTAGTAAGGGACCTGGCAGACACTGGTTAGATTTCTCATTCTGTATGTACAAGATACATCACCTCTGGCCTGGACCATGACTTCCACTCTTGCCTTCTTATAGTCTTTCTCCAAAGAGTAGCCAAACACCAACTGTTTTATAGATCTGCCAAGGTTGTTATGAGGAGTCAATGAAATAACAAACAATAACATTTAGTAAAGTGCCTTACAGATTTAACACAGTAGCTCACTGAATATATATATATATATATATATATATATATATATATATATATATATATATATATATATGGCTCACTCATATATTTATGAAAGAAAGAGAAGTGGGGGGAGAGAGAGATCCTCTGGTCACTTTCAGAATTAGATTCCTTGAAGATGGAGGATCTTGAGGACACTTTGGAGGAATTGAATCTAGGGATCCAATCCCTCTGGACTCAGCTCACCCATCATCTTCTCTTGGAAGACTTTCTGATACCCCAGGATGTGCGAAGTTCCCACTCTGTGATCCAATAGTATTTATCCTACGACAGCACTTACCCCATGTTGTGTAATTATTATTTGTTTTCTTTTATCCCACATTCTACTCCATTATAATTGTCCATCCATTTCTCTGTCTCTTTCTGGAGCATAAATTTCTAGAAGACAAGAGTCATATCTATTATTTCTGTATCACTGGTGTCTGACACACACCTTTAGATAGGTGCTAAATAGGAATCTATTAAATGAGTGACAATATAGTTCTGAACAAAACCCATGCCAAGAGTTCCCTCAGATGGGCTCTCGGGGACATTACTGAAGGGATTCCCTCAAGAGGAAGAAGACAACTGTGACTGCTGAGCTGACAGCCAAACTCTAACATTCCATGATTCTGGATAATAGAGCTCCACAGACTACAGGAAATGTGTTTCTTTCAAGGGGTATCAGTTAATAATTTTAAAACCACCTCATGTCATTTCTACTAACATTGGTCAAATAACAAAAGATACTGTAAATAATAAGACCCAGGTTTTTCACTGTTGGAGAAAAGACTATAGTGGAAAAACTGACAGAATTTAAATAAGGTCTTTAATGTAGTTAATAGTATCACACCATTGTTAATTTCTTGGTTCTAATCATTGCATTATGGTTATATAAGATATTAACATTAGGAGAAGCTGCATGAGGGATAATGAAACTTTTGTACTATTCATAAAACTTTTCTATAAGTCTAAAATAAGTTCAAAATGAGACTGTCTTATGGTACATTCATTTAAAGCCATACTCTTAGAATCTAACATAGGTGATAAAATTTCACCAAGAAGTACACGGGGGTATAACACATTAATAGCTTGCTGTGTTACTCTGAATGACAGAATTTTACAGTTTAGAAGTAATCTTGGCAGTCCCAGTCCATCGTTCTACTCTTGAGGGAATCCCCTTAGTACTGTCCCCAACAGCCTAAAGCCTTTGCTGAGACGTCTCCAGGGACAGCAGTGTACCTCTGTCCTAAAAATGAATTGCTGGAAGAAAAGCTTGAATTGTTAGAAGTGTCTTCCTCCTTCTACCCACCAAGCTGAAATTAGCCTCTTGTTGATTCTCTGGACCCTACATGGTGACCCTTCAGATACCTGAAGGGAGTCAGCATCTTCCCACCCATGGTTTTTCTTCTTCAAGCAAAACGCCCTCAATCCCTTTCCAGATGACATAATGATGTTTTAATAGAGGGGGCGCTGATGCTTTGATGCAGCCATTTCTAAACTTTTTTTGTCAGTCACAGAACTACTCAACAAAGAAATTCTCATGTAGAAGTCAGTATGTAAAACAGGTAAAAGTAAAACACTTTTGCTGCAAGTGGTGGGTGAGGAGACCAAGGACTATCTGATCCCCCTCGCCCCTTCCCTTCCCTGGTGGTCCTTGAAGCACAACCTTGGAATCTTCAGAACTTCCAGAATATGTAACAAACTCTTCCTTAAACCAAAAGTATGAAAGGACATGGGAACCTCAGATCCCAAGGCAGGTTTGTGGGGGGAGACATTTTGAGTACGTGCCTTCTACTGTCCCCAGTTATACCATGTGGACAGTCCCTGACTTAGACATCTGTTGGGCTACAAGTGGTAATGATCATGACAACAAGAACTAAGAACTAAACCAACTTATTCAAGGTCCACAGAAGTGTTAGAACTGGATTTTTAACCCAGATCTCTCTGACTCTGAGCTATGCCCTTAACCACTGTACTTTCCTGCCTCTCTGGAACAGAAATCTAAAAGGATTATGGGACTCCAGCCCTCTCATCTGGCATCCTCACCTGTACACTACTCGCTTTACAACCTGGAAATCATCTTGGAGTGGATTCACCAGGAAATCCATTGTAAACAGTCTACCTCTGACATCAAGCCTCTACAATATAACCCATGTCCCTTCCTTCATATATACCTAAGTCCTCGTTTAAACAGCATCACCTGGGAATCTGAGATCCTAAGGATTAAGCGTTCTTAATGGTAGGTCCATACATAAGGAAGAGTCATCTACAGACACTCTTAGGCTAATGCCCAGCAGACAAATTGTTTGCAAGGACCCTGAGCACCACTTGTGGTTCTGACCTATGGCTGTTTTATGCTTTCATGCAGGACAGATGGCTGGTGAGCCTCAGTCAGTGGTCTCTCCTCCCCAGATGAGGGCTGGGATGGTGTTCATTTGTTGTAAATGCCTGTCTGGCACATGTCATCCCTGTGTGCTTCCTTTTGGTGGAAACCCCCTACCCCCACACTTCAATATCTGGGGTTTGAGTCGGCAGACCTCACTTCTCCAGCTCCACCCCAGGGCAGACACCCGGCTAAGCCTGGATAATTAGCATACTCCCAGGTCCATGTGATTCGAGCTAGACCCGTAAGACTCGATATCAAGACATTTGTTGGAACCATTGGAGGAGACATGTCTCTTTTGCCTAGGGCTTCTGAGTTAAGAAGTTGTAAATCTAGCAGCCATCTTGTTACCAAGAGACAACCAGCTGGATGTTGAAGCCAAGGAGAAGAAAGGAGAGTCAAGAGAGGAAAAGAAACAGATTCCAGAAATCTTCACTTCAGACACCGCATCCAGCTGTGCCTAGGGATGGACTCATTATACTTATGTGAACTAATAAATTCCCTTTGTAGTATAAAACCATTCAAGTTGGAAGTATGGCCTTTGAATTCTCTGTAAGCCTCTCCTGCTTGTCCTTTATAAAACTGTAACCTTCACCATACCCTGGCACTCCCTAAGCCCCTTCCCTCACTTATCTTTTTTCCTAAGCACTTATCTAACATACTATATGCTTTACTTATTTGCCTCATTTATTTTGTCTCCCCAACTAAACTCCATAAAGGCAGAGCTTTGGCCTATTTGTTCACAGATGTACCTTGAATGGAATGACCCCAGCACATAGTAGGTGCTCAATAAATATTTGTGGAATGAGTGAATGAGAGAACGTGCAACTCAAATAGTTCTAAACGGTTTATATGGAAATGCTTTTTAGAAAGGGTCTTGCTAGAGAGAGTGAGGATGGAAGCTTTTCCTATGACCTAACATGAGGCATTTCTCTCCGAATTTCAAATATCTATTCAATAAACATGTACTGAGCACCTACCTATGGTGATCACTGTGTTAAACACTAAGATAAATAAAAATACAGTCCCCGCCCTCCAGGAGTTTCAGTCTGGTGCTGTTGTCTTATATGATAGCAAGTAAACGTGAGTGGGAGAAGCGCCAGCTTTCAAGCATGAACATCCATCCAGAGGAAGCCAGGGTGCTCACTTCTCGCTTCCAGTTTCCCTCTCTCTCTCTCTCCCCCACCCCCAACCCTTCTCCCTCTCCCTCCATGTTTATAGGTTGGTCTCCAAACTCACAGCGAAGAGCCACAAATATCCCAGTGTGGAAACTGCTAGACAAGCTAGAAAGGCGAAGATACAGCTTAACTAAGGAGAGAGGAGGAGAAATAAAACCTAAACTGAGAAAATAAAAAACCCAATTCAGTAAAAACGAAACTCGAGTTTATGTGGCAGTGGCAAAGCTGACAACACCTGGCGTGCACTGCCTTTAGGTTGGAGGGGGGCTACTTCTACTCATTTGAGAAGATTGTAGGGATGCATACAGCAGTGAGGAGACAGGAATCTCAGCAAGAACAGTAGATCTGACTGTCGGTCCTCGTGGGGACTGAACTTGGCTCCTTCGGGATCTAAGACAGCTTAGCTATCTGGTTATCTTGCGGTCTCCTCCGTGTCCTCTAGAGGTCTGCTGTTGGCATGACTCAGCCACACTCAGTCTCTGCTTCTCTTGGTTTGCTTGCTCTCTCTCCCCCCCTCCCCGCCCCCCTTTTTCTTTCTTTCCTTTCTTCCCTTCTTCCTCCTACCCTCCTTCCTCCCTCCCACTACTCTCCTTTTCTCTTTCTTCTTTCCTTTCTCCCTTCTTTCCTTCCTCCTTTCCTCCTTCCACCCTCTCTCCTTTTCTTCCTTCCTTCCTTTTGAGTTATAATTGACATATTTAAAATTCAGTTTGGTAAGTTTCAGCATATATATACACCTGTGAATTTATCACCACAATTAAAAGATTGAACATATCTGTCACCCGCAAAATTTCCTAAACCTCTTCTTAATCCTCTTTGCCTCTCCCCACTTCCTCTCCCCGTCCCCAGGCAATTGCTGACATGCTGTCACTATAGTGTAGGTTATAGTTTCTAGAGTTTTTTATAAAAGGAATCAGGAAGTATGTACTCATTTGTCTGGTTTCTTTTTTTTCTTTTTTTTTTTTTTTTTGCGGTACGCAGGCCTCTCACTGCTGTGGCCTCTCCCGTTGCGGAGCACAGGCTCCGGACGCGCAGGCTCAGCGGCCATGCCTCACGGGCCCAGCCACTCCGTGGCACGTGGGATCCCCCTGGACTGGGGCACGAACCCGTGTCCCCCACATCGGCAGGCGGACTCCCAACCAGTGCGCCACCAGGGAAGCCCCTGTCTGGTTTCTTTTACTCAGCATACTTATTTTGAGATTCATCCCATGACATCGTGTGTATCAATATTTCATTCCTTTTTCCCTGTGGCCTAACAGTATTCCACTACAGAGATATACCACAGTTTGCTTATCCATTTACCTGCTGATGGCTATTTGGATTGTTTTCAGTTTTCGACTATTATGAATATAGCTTCTATGAATATTTGTGTACAATCTCTGTATAGACATATGTTTTCATTGTGACTGAGTAAATAACCTGGGAGTGGAAAAGCTGGGTCTCATAGGAAGTGCATATTTAAAATTTTAAGAAACTGCCGAACTGTTTTCCAAAGTGGCTGTACCATTTTACATTCCCACCAGCAGTGTATGGGAGTTCCAGTTGTCCCACTCCCACACCAACACTTGGTATGTCAATTTTTTTAACTTTAGCCATTCTAGTCAGTGTGATGCTATTTACTTGTGGTTTTAATTTGCATTCTCTAGTGAAAAATAATGTTGAGTATCTTTTCACGTGCTTATTTGCCATCTGTACATCTTCTCTGGTGAAGTACCTGTTCAATTCTTTTGCCCACTTTTTTATTAGGTTGTTTGTTTTTCTTATTGTGCTTTGAGAATTCTTTATGTATTCTGGATACAAATTCTTTCCCATGTATTTGATTTGTAAATATTCTCTCCTACTCTATGGTTTACTTTCTCATTCTTTTAACTGTGTTTTTAAAATAGGAGAAAATGTTAATTTTGATGAAGTCCAATTTATATTTTTTATTAATTTTATTATGGTTCGTGCTTTTGATATTAAATCTAAAACATATACCTAACTCAAAGTCACAAGGATTTCCTCCTGTTTTCTCATAGAAGTTTTATAGTTTTTGGTTTTACATTTAGGTCTATGGATCATTTTAAGTCAATTTTTGTATATAGCATGAGGTATGGATTGAGGTTTATTTTGTTGCATATGGGTATACAATTGTTCCAGAACAATGTGTTGGAAAAACTATACTTTCTCCATTGAACTGCCGTTTGAAGGGCCTTTGTCATACAGTCTATTGATTAGATATGTTTGGGTCAACTTCTAGACTCTGTACTGTTATAGCTTTACAGTAAATCTTAAAATCAGGTAACATTAGTTGTCCAATTCTATTTTTTTCAAAGTTTTTTTTTTCTCTTAAAAGTCTGTAGGTATATATGTCCATGCCACTCTCTCACTTTGTCACAGCTTACCCTTCCAAACATAAAATAGATAGCTAGTGGGAAGCAGCCGCATAGCACAGGGAGATCAGCTCGGTGGTTTGTGATCACCTAGAGGGGTGGGATAGGGAGGGTGGGAGGGAGGGAGACGCAAGAGGGAAGAGATATGGGAACATATCTATATGCATAACTGATTCACTTTGTTATAAAGTGGAAACTAACAAACCATTTTAAAGCAATTATACTCCAATAAAGATGTTAAAAAAAAAAGTCTGTGGGAATTTCAAATGGGATTACATAGACTCTATAGTTTAATTTGGGGAGAATCAGCACTTTAATAATGAGTCTTTCAATCCATGGAATGGATTATCTCTCCACTTTTTATATCATCTTTAGTTTCTCTCAGCAGTGTTTTATAGTTTTCAGTCTACCGGTCTGGATCATCTTTGGTCAAATTTACCCCTTAAGTATTTCATTTTTCTGATGCTGTTGTAAACAGCATTGTTTTTGTAATTTTAATTTCCAGGTGTTTGTTGCTACTGGAGTTTCTTTTTGTTTCATTTGTTTCATTTCTCTTTAGAGCAGGTCTTATAAAGCCAAGTCATTTCTTAAGGCACTGGTCTGAGTTGTTGTCTTAGGTGTGGAATGAGCCCAGTCTAATCAGCTGTAGCTAAGAGTGCAAAGTCATATGGTACAGATCAGGTACAGATCCTTGTCCATCTCAGGGATTAGCCTAGGGTCACTGACCCTCAGCAGGGTTGGCCCTTGATGAACCCATTCCATATACTGTGTGAAATTATCACAAACAAGTCAGTAAAATGATAACTAAACGGTAATTCTGTGCTTTTAAATTTTGCACAGGAAACTTCTATGGCTGTGGGGGAGGGCCAGCAAAAAAAGAATCTTGCAAGAGAAGTCAAGGATTTATTTCTACTGGCATCTCTAAATACAACCATATGGTCCTAGAGTCCAGAGTGTTACAAATTCCACCTACTACCGGAAGATCTAAAATCCTAGGAGACCATATGTCTAATGATGTATCCCAGCCCTTTAATTTACACTTTGGTCTGTCATAAACTCTGCTTTAACTGGTCTGCTAAGCACAGAAGGCAGCACAGTCCAAGGGATACTCAGGGTAAATAGCAGGTACCTCTGGTGAACTCCTATCATTGAGAGGACTTAGAATTTTGTGACTAAACCACTGCCCACCAAAAAAGGACATCTGGAGCCCAAAGCAATTTTAAAGAAAGGCATTTTTAAGCCCAGTTTTCTCAGTGAATTATGTTTTTCAGCACAACTCCTTAAGCCTTGGTTTGTTTTTTTTTATTCTCATTAATTCATTAATTCATTCATCTTTTCATTTCCTGTAAAACTACTGCGGGTCTCAATGCTAGGGTGGTGGTAGGTGTGGGAGGTAACACCAAAATTGATCATACAGGATTCCTACTCACAGGCTGGGGAAGCACACACACCAACACAATGTGAATAAAGACATAACGTGGAATATTTGGCACTGTGATGTGTAAAATATAAGGCACTATTCCAATGCCTGTTATTTTATAGCTCAGAAGAGGAGACAGCACTATAGAGAGTTGAGGAAGGCCTCATAGAGGATGGAGGGGGATGTGATCTGGTTTTACAGAGGCAGAGGCATTCCTTCACTAGGTGAGAGGACATGGAAGGAGTCTCTGGGTTTTTTGGGGGTTTTTTTTGTTTTTTTTTGTTTTTTTTTTTGTTTTGCGGTAGGCGGGCCTCTCGCTGCTGTGGCCCCTCCCGTTGCGGAGCACAGGCTCTGGACGCACAGGCTCAGCGGCCATGGCCCACGGGCTCAGCTGCTCCGCGGCATGTGGGATCCTCCCGGACCGGGGCACGAACCCGTCCGCGTCCCCTGCATCGGCAGGCGGACTCTCAACCACTGCGCCACCAGGGAAGCCCAGGAGTCTCTGTTTTGCCTACCTATTTCTCCAAAGAGTTTAGTGTATTATGTTGGAGGGACACTGGAGAAGATGCGGTAGAGGGATGTGATCAATCACATTTTCCAAAGATGGCCACACCCCTCATCAAGAGATGGAATCTAATTCCCTCCTCTTGCATGTGAGCTGGCTTTTTTGACTGTTTCAACCAATAGCAAATGGCAGACATAACACTACTTGGAAGATTCAATATAAAATTTCATTTCTGCCCTTTTCACCAGAACACTCCTGCTAGAGCCCTGAGCTACCATGTGAGCACTCTCATTGTCCTGAGGGTGCCATGTTGTGAGGAGGCCCAGTCTACCTGATCCAGAGACTGCATAGAGAAGCCCTGAGATTACATATGAAGAGAGAGAAATGTCTGGTTGGCCTCCAGCTGCTCCAATTCCAGCCACCTCTGACTGCAACTGCATGCGACACTCTAAGCCATAATTGCCCAGCTGGGCCCTTCTTAAATTACTGACTCAGAGAAAGCATGACAAATAAAGAAATAGCTGTTGTTGTTTTAAGTCACTAAGGTGCAGGGTGATTGGTTACACACAGTAATAGATAACCCGAACAAGGAAATAAGAAGTGACTTGGCTGTTTTCTTTTTTCTCCTTTCAAGTCAGATTTGGGTTTGGTGGAACCAGCCAGACAGGGCTGCCTGGGACTTGGAGATGAGTCTGATTCCACAGTGCAAAAGAGGTAGTCAGACTAAACCCAAGAGTAGGAGTAGAATCTAGATAATCAGTCAAGGAGATGGTAGAGGAACAGGCCCTACAAAGCCTGGGGGGACAAGACAGAACCAGTGGTGAGGCAGGGTTGCTAAACTGAGAACCACAGCAGGGACTCACACATAGGAAGCAAAGCCAGAGAATTCACTACTCAAACCCATGACAAGATTACATTAAAATAATAACTGAAGCTTGAAGAAGTGTGACTTGACACTGAGTTGTGAAGCTTTGGTTAGTGTTTCTCCCAACTAGGGATATAGAATGATCTCAGAGCCTGGAGTGAGACGGGACCTGTGATCCCACCTGTGTGGATTAGATGGAGACAGATCAGGGGTGGCGTGCCAGTCAGGTTATTTTGTTCCCAGCCAGTCCTGATTAACTGCCTATCCCACTCCACCTACCCTCCAGCCAAAGGCAGGGGGGGCGGGGAAGAGGCCAGTAAATAAGTCTACGAAGCAAAAGAAAGTCATGTGAGAAAGGGCAAGAGATTATGGATGGTATTCTGGAATAGTATGCATCCACCAAAAAATCAAATTAGGTACCTGTCTTAATTTGGCAACATGCATCAAAACATGCCTGAAAACGTTTTTAAAAGACAGAACAGCAGGGCTTCCCTGGTGGCACAGTAGTTGAGAGTCCGCCTGCCGATACAGGGGACACAGGTTTGTGCCCCGGTCCGGGAGGATCCCACATGCCGCGGAGCAGCTGGGTCCGTGAGCCATGGCTGCTGAGCCTGCGCATCCGGAGCCTGTGCTCTGCAACGAGAGAGGCCACAACAGTGAGAGGCCCACGTACCGCAAAAAAAAAAAAAAAAAAAAGAACAGCAAGCAAACACATAAGTAACTGAAGAATGATCCATTTGACCAAATGCTTACAATATCTACATCCACACCTAAAAGGGGAACATCCAGCAATCTAATTGCCCAACAGATTAACTAAATTGCAGAATACTATGGAGCCTGGTTTTTCTGTTTTTGTTTTGTTTTGTTTGTTTTTTAAGATTTTTTTGATGTGGACCATTTTTAAGTCTTTACTGAATTTGTTACAATATTGCTTCTGTTTTATGTTTTGATTTTTGGCAGCAAGGCATGTGGGATCTTAGCTCCCCATCCAGGGATCGAACCCTCACCCCCTGCATTGGAAGGCAAAGTCTCAACCACTAGACTGCCAGGTAAGTCCCCTTGGAGGCTGTTTTTTTAAATTATGTTATATAACATGAAAAAAATATTACCAAGATATTGTTTAGTTTTAAAAATTTCCTTAACGGCACATTCTGGGCCTCTGTTCCTCTAGACATGCTTGTAACAATTCCTTATACCAGCAGGCCATCAAGAAATGTTGTTTTACTAAATGAATTCTGTAGTTAATTTTCAGTGAGGACCTACTATGTGCCAGGCATGGCTTTTTTTTTTTTTTTTTTTGCGGTATGCGGGCCTCTCACTGTTGTGACCTGTCGTTGCGGAGCACAGGCTCAGGACACGCAGGCTCAGTGGCCATGGCTCACGGGCCCAGCCGCTCCACGGCATGTGGGATCTTCCCGGACCGGGGCACGAACCCGTGTCCCCTGCATTGGCAGGCGGACTCTCAACCACTGCGCCACCAGGGAAGCCCAAGGCATGGCTTTTATGTTCCTGACACATGTACATTTCTTTCACCTCCACATAATCCTAGGAGGTAGATACTATTACCATCCTGTTTTGAATGGGTGAAAACAGGGGCAGAGGGTTAAGAAATTTGCCCAGTAAGTGGTAGCACTGGGGCAGGTAGGGACAGTCTGGGTCCATGACACAGTATTGTCTTTTGAGCTAGACGACTCCTAAAACAAGTGATCCAGAAAAAATACCAAAAAACTAAAATTTAGTTTTGTCCTTACCAAGACTTTACTCCCAAATCATCAAGAACAAATAACATTTATTAAGTCTCATGATTATTGGTAACAAATCTTTCAGAACTAAGGGCAGAGCCAGTGGTAGCAAAGATTCCAGAATTAACAAGGAGAAGAGGGAGGGATCCTAGTATATTCATTATTTACATTTTTTCATTTTCTTCACTGGCCAGGGGAAATAGAGAAAGCAGAAGAGGGGGGCAAAAAAAAAAGCAAGATTGTTATTAGGTAATTTGGAATCATTACACAGGAAAGAAAGATATCAGGAAAAATATTTTAAGTGCATTATCCTGGAGTCTTCTACTTCCAGATCCATTTTATCTCCCTACTTATCTGTATGCATTTGTTTCAGCACCGATTACACAGGCATGGTTTGTCATAAATTAATTTAGGTCTGTTGAGGAAATTTAAAAAATCTTACCACCAAGAATTAAGATGAAATAAGAATAGAGAAATAGCTGATCACCCCCTCCTCAAGAGACTGTCTCATGCTGTTTCTCAGTTGTTTGTAGCCTCAGGTTAAGACCCCCAACTCGGAAACAGGATTAGTGCTACATGCAGTTTTGCCACTTGAAATGGGTGTGGTGCCAGCAAGCCATTATTTACCTCCCACAGCTCCCCATTTCTCTGTCGGCCTTGGGAATTTGTACTGATTTGAAGGGTGGGTGGTGGAAGAGTGGGAGGTGTTAACCAAAATTCCCCCTCCCTCAACTTCTGCATCACACTTATACATATAGTATGACACCCTGCTGCTCTCCACACCATCCACGGGAGAGCATATGGAGCCTTGTGATGTGTTTTAATTCATTTCTCCCTTCATTCTCACACTCGGAAGGAAACAGGTAAGGTTAGATAAAATTGCTACTTAATAGGGGGTTACTGAGTGTGTAATTACTCCCAGACTTTTTAGAGTGATAGTCCGCTAGTAAGAGCCAACCTTGCTATAAAGAATCTCGCTCAACTGACCAAAGACTGCAGTTCCATTCATTTGTGTTTATTTGAGTAACCCAGCAAAGATTAAGGAGCATCTTTTACTAAAAGCCTTTTTTCCTCCCACCTCATTTCAAACAGGTCAGCAAATTCAGAAGTTCAAGGTTTCAGTCCTTGAGTTGCGAGTGAACAGTTCTAAAATTAGTGCTGGAGTGACTTCAGAACCTTCTTTCCAGCAGCAGAATGTACTAGCAAGTAGATGTGATCTTTGACAGAGTTGTAGGCAGAACCACGGCACTGTATAATTTTTTCAGCGTTTAAGTGATCTTAAGGATCATGATTGCGTTCACGTGCCCTATTTCACAAAGTAGGTCAGCCAGCTGGGAGTGGAAGTTAGTTGTGCTGAGTGCTAACTTACTGCCCTTCCCATTTTCTCCCAGGACAGAGGCATGGC
The DNA here is from genome assembly GCF_025265405.1 of Mesoplodon densirostris. Lineage (NCBI taxonomy): Eukaryota > Metazoa > Chordata > Mammalia > Artiodactyla > Ziphiidae > Mesoplodon > Mesoplodon densirostris. The sequence goes on from NC_082670.1 coordinate 81,798,398, forward strand.
AGAACCGGAACAATGTCGTGGTGGCCCAAGGGATGGGCACAGTCTGACTTGGCAGGTAGGCTCCTGCTTAAGTTGACACAGTTCTCACTTGGTATTAGCGTTTCTCTTGATGAAAACTGCTAATTTTCCATCGTCTCAGAATTGGTATTAGCCCCTCCCCCCCGCTACATATCTTGTAGCTTTCAAGGCTTTCCTTCAAGGCTCTGTCCTGAGGCTGCCAGGCGGGGACTGTCCAGGCCTCCCCATTTTCCCATGGATGCTCTTGTAGGTGGTGGATGGCTGCCCTAGAATTCCTGAGCTCTGTTTCCCTCTCTGACATGGTTAAATTACTGAACCCACTTAAGGGTACACACTGTACGAGCGCCGCCTGGAAAGTGGGTGCACTCAGACTTCCGGTTGTTTCGTCACTTCCACTCATGGGACTGTCACTTCCTCCGGAGACAACGCAGCCAGTTACGTCACGTTTACCTGCTTTCCCAGCGCTATTTCCAAAGTGCTTTGGTCAGGAGTGCAACAAAAGCAAGGAGACCTCTTGGTGTGCCTGCATCCCCATCTCTAATGGGGAGTCCATGAGAAGTCTCAGCTTTTGTGGACTCTTTAGTCAATTTCTGGGGAGTCAGACAGGATTAGGGGCTAGGACCCAAGACCCCTCATCTTTCCAATCACTCTAAAATCTTGCAGGGGCTTTTTTTTTCCCCCCACTTTTGGGGTTTTGTTCAACACGGCCACCATTCTGGGGAGTTTATTACCTTCACTTAAGCTCTTATGTTTGTTCCATTGCTGTAGGTGAATTACTTTTACTTGTTTTTACTATAATTTATTCCTCAGGTATTGGGGACGGGATTGGTTGTGAGTCAGCTCTCAAGCAGCCACCTTCATTGTGGCACCATTCACAAGGGAAATAACATGTCGCTGATAAGGCACAATAATACCATCCCCTTTCTTCTGTCCGTTTTTGTAAACTATCCGAATACATTTTTAATCCCTCTGTGTTACTCGGTGTTACTGGAAGCTACCACCCCTGGGAATGCTCACCAGGGGCAGGGTCCTGTTCACTTCATCTTTCTAGTGCCATGGACAGTGGAATAGGTAGGTAGTCAACAACTGTTTGTAAAATGAGTAGTAGTGAACTATTCGGAGGATATGATTAATTATTTTTTAATCATTACAAAGTGAACTATGAAATTTGAGAGGAGGGAGAGGAGGAGGTGGTCTAGTGATTTGGTTACACATTTCACTGCTTACATTTACTAATATGTATAAGTAAACACTGTGTCCATAGAAAGAAAAAAAGTGATAAATCGTGGTCAGTTGGAAAGCACTGATTAAGCACCGAAGAGTGAGAGTGCTCACAAAGTGATCATGAGTTAGCATTATAGCTGTTCCCCTCAAAGCTCTTCTGAGTATAAGCAGCAGAAACCTACTCAAAGTAGCTCAAGTGGAAATGGGAGGTGGAGGTTCATTGTAATGCTACAGCAATCTCACAGAACCCAAGAAGAGGAAACAAAGTTTACTTGAACTGTATGCAGATCAGAACATGGAGAACAGAACAACCAAGATTTCTCTACAGGGCTTTTCTCATTTCTGTATCTCAGAGTCAGCTCTTTCCCTTTCCTCTTGCTTGGCCTCCTCTGCCTAGTCAACTTAGGCACAGTCCAGCAGCAGTATCCTCAGAACCGCCCCCCCAGATGATTTGCTTACTGTAGTGCCCATCTTCTGTGACAACCTCTCTGAGAGGGTATCTGAGCAGCCCAAATCATCTGACTTTTATAGATGCCTTAGAAGTCATAGATAGGTGGCCAGCCAATGAAGTGGCCACCTTTGGTTCAGATGTTCATCTCCAGTCCAACCTGCAGTGGCTGAGGGCAAAGAAGGAGGGGGATATATTACCTAGAAAGCTTTACAAGTAGATCAGACAATGAAACATACCTAGTAGTTTTGTACTCTAGAAGTCTATGAATTCCTCAGTTTTAGAGGTGTTGTTTTATTCTTTTTGTACACTTGGCTGGTACATAGTAAATCTTCAGCAATTATCTGATGGATGATTGAATGATGTATGGATGAGACTGAATGCCCATTCAACTCTATGAGATACCATGTCACACACAAGAATATCTATAATCAAAGAGACACACAATAACAAGGGTTGACAAGGATGTCGACAAACTGGAACCCTCATACATTGCTGGTGAGAAGATAAAATGATGCAGCCTCTATGGAAAACAATTTAGAACTTTCTTAAAATATTAAATATAATTTACCATATGATACAGCATAGTCATTCCTAGGTATCTAACCAAGAGAACTGAAATCATATGTCCACATAATGGCTTGCACACAAATGTTCATAATAGCTAAGAAGTGGAAACAACCAGTGAATGGATAAACAAAGCATGGCATATTCATACAATGGAGTACTATAAAATGAACTACGTATTGTTAAATGTTACAATGTGGGTGAACCCAAAAAATATTATGCTGAGTAAAAAAAGCCAAATACAGAAAACCACATATTGTATGAGTCTATTTATGTGAAGTGTTCAGAAAAGGCAAATCTGTAGAAACAAAGTAGATTAATGGTTGCCTGAAGGTGGGGATGGAAACAAGGAATGACTGCAAATGGGAGTTTCTTTGGAGAGTGAAAAAAATACTCAAAAATTAGATTGTTGTTATCACACAACTGTAAATTTGCTAAAAATCATTGAATCATACACTTAAAATCAGTGAATATTATGGTTTGTAGATTATACCTCAATAAAGCTTTTTTTTTTTTTTTTTTTAATCTGTGAGACAAAAAATGGCCATATAGGTTCTCTTGCAGAACCAAAGCCCTTTGGCTGATCCTTAGTATTATTTTGCTCTGTTTTCTGAACGGACTTGCACCCAATCCACTGTTGGTTTCACATCCTCCTTACAATATAGCTTGTGCAGAAACAATCCTAGCGGAATGAGAGTGGACAAACCATTCATTTGGGGCTATAAAGCGTACCAGAATTGTGTTGCGACAACATCACCAGCTAAAGCTAAGATGGTAGCTTCTTCTGTGGTAACTTGACTGTGGTAGCTGCTTCTTCATCTTCATGACCCAGATGACCAGTAAAACCATTCCCTGCAATATAGACAATTTACTCATCTGGGGAGGTATTATACACACACTGTTATTATATGGGCCATTTTCTTGCTCCAGAAAATAGAACCAGCTGGTCATTTCAAGTATCCATAGAAACTATAATGTAACTGCCCAATACAGAATGCCACATCACTGTATGGAGAACGTCTGTTACATTCTTCACCAATATATATTGTGATGTTTCTATAATCTCATTTTTTTTTTTTTTTTGTGGTACGCAGGCCTCTCACTGTTGTGGCCTCTCCCGTTGCGGAGCACAGGCTCCGGACGCGCAGGCTCAGTGGCTATGGCTCACGGGCCCAGCCGCTCTGCGGCACGTGGGATCTTCCCGGACGGGGGCATGATCCCGCGTCCCCTGCATCGGCAGGCGGACTCTCAACCACTGCGCCACCAGGGAAGCCCTATAATCTCTTTAACATAAGTAATCTTTCCACGTAGAAGGGGTTAAGGCTGGAGATGACATAAAGATATAGGAATAGTCAAAATATTTCTCAGCCATCAGTATCCTCCTCTGTCCTGAGTGGTAAAGGGAGGATGATGTTGGGTAAATAATGATTTTAAAAATAATAATATCATAACTAGATATTTTATAGATACTTTTATAATTCAATTTTTAAATTACTCTTATACATTCAATTGACCACGACTCTAACCTTGCCATTCACACGGTGCTTGAATACATGATTTGAAAGTAAGGAATCACTCAAGCGGTCTACCCCTTCTACCCTTTACCAAAGAAACTTGTGCTCTAAAAAAAAAATTTTTTTAAGTTTTTGCCCAATTTCATGGATGAACCATAAATTATGCCAGATATGATTTAAAGAAAATTGACTCTTTTTCTGGTGGGGGGAGCATGCCATGCGGCTTGTGAAATCTTAGTTCCCTGAGCAGGGATTGAACCTGGACCACGGCAGTGAAAGCACCAAGTCCTAACCACTGAACCACCAGAGAATTCCCTAAAACTGACTTCTTTGAAAAAATACACTGTGGATTCCCTAAACAAGGCGATTCGTTGGTTTAAAACAAATTTAATGCATATATAAGTATGCATTGAATATGTATGTAAATGTTTGTATGTTCTTTACACAACTGCTCCAGATGGTATGATGTGGGTACCTCTAAGATTTTTTTCTCTGATGATCACATTGAGCCAGTAAATGTTTGATTAATCCCTGTGTTGAACCCTTAGCCCCATAAAGGGCAGTCACAGATAGAAAGGATAGTGATAGGAACTGCTCGTTAAGGAGATTTTTTTTTAAAATATTTATTTATTTATTTATTTGGTTGCACCAGGTCTTAGTTGCAGCAGGCAGGCTCCTTAGTTATGGGTCACCAGCTCCTTAGTTGCAGCATGCATGTGGGATCTAGTTCCCTGACTATGGATCGAACCCAGGCCCCCTGCATTGGGAGCTCGGAGTCTTGTCCACTGTGACACCAGGGAAGTCCCTAAGGAGATTTTTTTTTAAGCATTAGAGCAGAGCCTTGAGTCAAGTAGAACAGAAAAGAATTGGCACCAAAAGAAAGTGAAAATCCAGAAGTACTGGTTTTAATCTCTAGAAATGCACAGAAAAGAAAAAAATCCAAAAACAACAGTAAAGAATAAACAAGAGTTAAGGATTCTTAAATGCAAAGACAAATATAAAATGTTTCCTAATTAACCAGAGCACCTTGTAGATATTGAGTATAACTTAGGAAAATAATGAACTTGTGTGTCATAAATCAAGCAGAACGTATTCCTTAGGCGTGATGGATGGAAAACAAGGGATTGAAATGATTAAAAGTTCATTGCAAAAATGAAAGGATTTCGATGGTAAACTGATTATACTTCCTGTTTATCATATGATCTTCTTAAATGAAATAGATCTCGAAACATTTTTCAAAAGCAAAGTACTGATCTTCCTGCGTTAATAGAAAAGGAAAAAAGAAAAAATATCAATCAGGCCAAAAACATTACATGACTCAATGTCTTAGGGACATAATGGGATTAGAAATAAGTCTGAAATTGAGGTGTCTGTCTTTAAGGGTTTATATGCAAGGTATTTATCTTTATCTTGGTGTATTTAAAAGATACAAGAGTTGAAAATGGAAGAGTTGGAAATAAGGAAAACTGAAACAGCTTTTAAATAGTATGGGAATGGAGGAATAAGTATTCAAGAGTGTGTATACTGTAAAATGGCACTAATTTGGATTAATGAGTATAAATAAGCCTGGTCTAAATTAGTAAAATATGAACAGGAAAATATTTGAAAAGAAAATAAATGTTCTTTTTCTAGTGCATGCCCTTGAAATGAAAAAATGACTAACAGAGTATTGGGCCTGATGTTAGGGCTAGCTTAATTGGTAAATGAGACTTGTTTGTAAATGTGCGTTAATTGCTTCTTTTCACCTGTATTAATCAACAGCTATTCACTGAGCTCCTTACTCCGTGCCCACAAAATGCCAGGCAGGACACCAATGACACACAAGAGGACTTCATAATCTGGCTTTCTTAGGGGTCAGTTAATTTACTGAGCAGCCCACCCAATTAGAGGGTCAAATATTTATAAAATGGTCACAGACCCTCCAATATTATAAAAGAAGATATTTCATAAACAGTCATAATCTTGGGCATTTGTTGATGGCCTGTGCTATCATTCCGTGGCACTTTCAGGAACTGTCAAGGAGCAAATATTTTCACTCTCCTTGTCCTCTTCAACTGCTGTTGTATGCCTTTAGGAACAACCCTGCCCCCTTCTAATTTACTGTTTATCCTCTCCATTGTAATGGAAAACTGCATAGTTTCCCATTTTATTTTCATTTTAATCATTTTCATTACTTTAATCAAATCATGACTTTGTTATTTCATTTTAATTTATTTTTATTTTCATCATTTTCAAAGTAATAACTATAATAATAACAACAGACGTTCCTATATGCCAGCCTCTGTGTTAACCTGCTCTGGTGGACATCTGACTTTTGTCTACTGGTATCCATTTCCTTTTCTTTGGAAAATAGCATCTAGATTTCACTTTGCTTATGGTCCATTTGATTTAGGTGAGTGGACTTGTGATACAGGTTGGACTTCTCAAAATATTCCATCTCCCTGATTATGGTCATTGGTCAGGGATGAGCCAGATTGATCCAAGAGAACTGGTACCTGTTTTGATGGAAATTTTGGGAGGGAGATGGTCTCTTTCTCCTCTGATGACTAGCTATAAAGATAATAATGAAAACTTGGAGAGGTCTCTTGAAAATGAAGAAAGCAAAAGCTAGATATGGAAAAAGAGGCTGAATCCTGACAACCTTAAGTCCCTTGGATTCAGCTATACCTGAAATCCACTCCTAGAGTTTTCAGTTATATGAGCCATTATAACCTCTTTTGTGCTTATGACATTTTGGGTTCTGTTTCTGACCCTTGCAACTAGAAATATCTGCTTAATAGACATTCTCTATTTCATTTTCTCTCTCATTGTCAGGGGAAGATATTGTAATTCTCTACATTTTAGGTATCAGAAATCTGAGGATCTCAGAGATTAAGGACTTTGCCCAGTGACCCAGCCATTAAGTGATAGATTCAGTACTCAAATCCATGTCCACCTAACAGCAGTGTCCGTGCTCTTAACCCCTGCAGTCATCTGCCTTCATGCTTCATTTCTCTGTCTCTCCAGCATTTAACACAGGTTCTGACACATGCTCAGTGTTTCGTCAATGTTTTATGAACTAGTTGGCACTAGAGGAGAGAGGAACAGGCTTTCCTGACTAATGGACAAAGGCATATAATAAAATAGCATGGAAGAAGATAAACTGGAGAGTGGGAGATTTAAAGCGGTGGGGGAGTAATATAAGACAAATTTCACTAGAGCAAAGGGTTTTGGAGAATTTCTGGAAACTGGCCCAGTTAAATCCTTAAAAAAAAGTTGCTTCTCAAAAGTGGGTTAAACATTTACCCAAACTATCTTATTTATTTGATTCATTTACTTTATAACCCCATATTTCATAGATAGGACAAAGGTAAACTTCAGAATGGTTAAATTTGCCCAAATTCCTAACAAGTAAAGGCAAATCAACATATTCTTCTCCATATTTAAGACAAGCTTTTTCCACTTTGTTACTGTATCATGATATAGCTTTTTAAAAAAAAAAAACTCACACTAGTTAATGATCCCGAAAGGACCTACTTTTTGCTCATGTTCGAAGGGCTGTGATGCTTATCTGAGGACAGATCTCTCACAGAGTTGAAAGGGAACTCTGCCCTCAGATATGCTCTGTGGAATTGTGTAGCAAGAAAAGAAACAACCTCTTAAATGGACATGTAGACACGTCTGTCCTAATTAAATGATGCCCCATGTAGTCTCTGGCTTAATCATACCACAAAGTGCAACCCAAATATCACTTGCCCCAACATATGTACAGACATATGAGGACCAGCACCGCAGTGCGAGGGAAAACGTGCAGTATGAAAATGACTGCTAAGTTATATCCATGTCGTGGATCTCTGCCAAGGATGGCTGACAAACCTCGCTTGTCTGGTTCACTCATCCTTTGCAGATCTGGGTCCATTAGGCAGATGATGGGGGAGTGAGGCTAAAGCAAACTGAAGATATTAAGGCTCCATACGTCCATAAAAATGGATGATTGCACAGAGATTCCATCCCAAGTGACAGCCTGGAAGGCAAAGAACTCATTGAGAAACTCCATAAATTGTCCTTATTATTTAGCATATGTAAAATATGTGAAATCCTACCAGTACTTTGAACTCCCTGAACGCTTGCTGTAGTCCAAGCACTTTGCTAAGCATCCTGCATTCCTTATTGCATCCTCATAACCACCCATGGGGTTGTTGCTGTTCTTATGTGGATCCCAGAGCTAGGGAGGGTGAGGCTCAGTGAACCTGCCCAAGGTCACACAATTCATAAGTGATGAGGCTGGGGTTCAATTTTATGGCTGGCTGGCTGTCTCTGGAATGAGGATACTTATCCGCCATATTATACAGCCCCTGTGAGAGATTACACAGAACATTAAAGATGTCCTCTGGAATGCAATTTGTGCAATTGCATTCCTTTTAATTTTTTTATTGTGGTAAAATATACATAACACAAAATTTACCGTTATTACCATCTTTAAGTGCACAGTTCAGTGGCATTAAGCACATTCACATTGTTGTGCAACCGTCACTACTGTCCATCTCCAGAACTTTTTCATCCTCCCAAACTGAAGCTCAGTACCCATTTAGGAATAACTCCTCACTCCTCCTCCCCCTAGGTCCTGATATCCACAATTGTATTTTCTGTCTCTATGAACTTGATTATCCTTTGTACCTCATACACGGAAACATCCAATATTTGTCCTTTTGTTTCTGGCTTATTTATTTAACATAATGTCTTCAAGGTTCATTCATTTTGTAGCACTTACCAGAATTTCATTCCTTTTACAGAATGAAATTCCTTTCATTCCTTTTAAGGCTGAATAATATTTGATTGTATGTGTATATTAATACTGCCTTTTAGGGGGTTTTTTGTTTCTTTTTAATTAATTAATTAATTAATTAATTTATTTTTGGCTGTGTTGGGTCTTCGTTGCTGCGCACGGGCTTTCTCTAGTTGCGGCGAGCGGGGGCTACCCTTTTGTTGTGGTGCACAGGCTTCTCACGCGGTGTCTTCTCTTGCTGCGGAGCACGGGCTCTAGGCGCACAGGCTTCAGTAGTTGTGGCACAGGAGCTCAGTAGTTGGCTCATGGGCTCTAGAGCGCAGGCTCAGTAGTTGTGGCGCACGGGCTTAGTTGCTCCACAGAATGTGGGATCTTCCTGGACCGGGGCTCGAACCCGTGTTCCCTGCATTGGCAGGCGGATTCTTAACCACTGCGCCATCAGGGAAGCCCCTGCCTTTTGTTTATCTATTCATCCATCAATGGACATTTAGGTTGTTTCTACCTTTTGGCTATTTTGAATAATGCAGCTATAAACATCTGTGTGCAAATATTTGTCTGAATCCCTGCTTTCAATTCTTTTGGTTATATACACAAAAGTTAAATTGCTGGATCATATGGTAATTCTATGTTTAATTTTTTGAGGAACCACCATAATATTTGCTTCCAATTTCTCCACATCCTCATCAACACTTGTTATTTTCTGTTTGTTAGGGGTTTTTTTGTTTGTTTGTTTTCTTTTTTCTTTTTTTCTTTTTAGATAATAAGCATCCTAATGAGTGTGAACTGGTATCTCATTGTGGTTTTGATTTGCATTACCCTAATCATTAGTGATGTTGAGCACCTTTTCATGTGCTAATTCACCATCTATATATCTTCTTTGGAGAAATGTCTATTCAAGTCTTTTGTCCATTTTTGAATTGGGTTGTTTGTTTTGTTCTTGTTGTTATTGAGTTATAGGAGCTCTTTATATATTCTGGATATTAATCGTTTATCAAATATGTAATTTGTAAATATTTTCTCCCATTCTGTGATGTCGACAAAAATTCAATTAACAATCAAGTTAAGAAGAAAAACAGAGAATTTTATTCAAGCCAAACTGATGATTATAACCCAGGAGACAGACTCCCATAACCTCTGAGAACTGTTCCACTGGTCAGGAGTTAGAGATGCAGTTTTATCTGTTTTTGAGACAGAGATACATGTATTATACTGACAGGTAAACATTGTACATAAAGTTCATTAGAGCTCTTTTTGTCAGGTGTGCACATACAGAGTGAGCCTTTAGGTCAATGTGACCCTCTGTACAGGATGAGAGACAAATATTAATCTTAAAAATTACAATGCTGGCTTCAGAAGAAAGAGACTATTAGTTTCAAAGTCTGATTGTATTCTCTTGCCTTGAGGAGGTCTGGTTAATATATAATGCAGATGCACATTGCACACTGGGAAAGGCCCATCACAAATGGGGGCATATTATATGTGTTTCCATTCTGACTTAGTTTGACTGTACTGCCATAGAGAAAGTTATGATTTTTCCCCATCAGTAGGTTGCATTTTACTCTGTTGATGGTGTCTTTTGATGCACAAAGGTTTTTAAGCTCAATTACATTTTAATGAAAAGATGTTTATCAACTGGATATACAGCATTGTGGTCAGGAAGAGGCTAAGATGGGTGACAGAGATCCTCTGCATCAGAGAGTGAAGCACATGAGGCAAGATAATAATTAAAGCCACATGGAGACATAAAAATTAAGTGCTGGGGGCAAAGAATGGAGGAAGTTATAGCTCATATCAACAGTAGGGACTTGGAAGGCCTTCTCAAGTGGGAACTATTGCTCAACAAGTAAGCCTGGAGAAGGTAGAGACTCTTGATGAGCACCTGTCTACTCTAAGGAGGAAGAAGAGAACCCAGCCAGGGAGATGGAGAAAGAGAAGTTAGAGGGAGATTCTGTTGATTGCTGTAAGATATCGACATGTACAGTGGGCAAAAAAGTCTTGACTTAGTGTCAGAAGAGCAGCATTCAAGTCCTAGCTCTGCCAGATATTAAAGATCTGGAACAAAGTCACTTAACATTTCTGAATGTTGGTCTCATCTCTAAAGTTGGGACAACAGGACCTGTCCTTTCTATATTTATGTTTGCTGTAAGGATCAGATGAGACGATGTAGTTGTCATCAACTGCAACGCACTGTCCTTATAGAATTATGGAAGCCAAGAAAAGAGACATCAATCTGGCGGGTATGCTCAGCTTAAAATTTGGCACAGTATATAAGAACTTAAGACAGAGATGTGGCAATCTCGAGGTCCTTGATGTCCAAGCAAGCCTTTTTAGTGGCAGGAGAGGAATGGAGGCCAAATTGCCGTTGGTCGAAGAGTAACTAGGAAAGGAAGAAGTCAAGTCTGAAAAAATAGAGCATGCTTTCAAGTTATTTGCCAGTGGTAATTTGAAATGGAAAGAAGGTCATGGGAAAATTGTATGGTTCTAATGAGGACAACAAAATTATTGTATCCACTCTGCACCACTGCCACGGAAGTGCATGATCATAAGACATTGGACTGGCTGGCTAATCAGAATTGCCCAGGAACTTCCCTGGTGGTCCAGTGATTAGGATTCCGTGCTTTCATTGCCAAGGGTGCAGGTTCAGTCCCTGGTCTGGGAACTAAGATTCCGCATAATGCACGGTGCCGCAAAAAAAAAACCCCAAAAAAACAAAACAGAACAGCCCAGCCATTTATCTATAATAGTTGACCCAGGTTAAGTATATAAGCCAAATTCAGTCAGACAGGATTGGAAGTCAGTCAGGCAGGTATTGGAAGACAGAAGAGGCAATCTTTCCTCTAAGGTAACCAAATTGGAGGGATAAGCCTGGAGTTCTCCCTGTTGATCTCACTCCCCATCCCACCTCCACTCACCTGGTCGTGTGGAGGAAGTGCATCAGTATTGGCAAAGGATAAGATCAACAACAAAAGAGGAACAGAGCCATGGAAGACAAAAACACACACAGCCTTCTGTTTCTAGAACATGAATCATCAAACTAACACCTGAAGGCCAAATCCAGCCCTCCACCTGTTTTTGTATGGCCTGTGAGCTAAGTATGGTTTTTTTGTTTGTTTGTTTGTTTGTTTGTTTTGTGGTACGCGGGCCTCTCACTGTTGTGGCCTCTCCCGTTGCAGAGCACAGGCTCCGGACGCGCAGGCTCAGCGGCCATGGCTCACGGGCCCAGCCGCTCCGCAGCATGTGGGATCTTCCCGGCCCAGGGCATGAACCCGTGTCCCCTGCATCGGCAGGCGGACTGTCAACCACTGCGCCACCAGGGAAGCCCCTAAGTATGGTTTTCACATTTTTATATGGTTGTGGAAAAATCAAAGGAAGAATATTTCATGACACATGAAAATTATATGAAACTCATACAGAGTCTCCATAAATAAAGTTTTATTGGGAAACAGCCACACTCACTCATTTACATCTTGTCTGTGGCTTCTTTCATGCTTCAAGAGCACAGCTGAGTGGTTGTGACCGAGACCATCACACACGCAAAGCAGAAAATATTTACTCTCTGGCTGTTTACAGAAAAAGTGCACTGATTCCTGCTCTAGGGTAAGGCCAGGTCCAGCCCTCAACTGTTATGTGATCCCCCCGAATTTAAGCTAATGGGAGTTAGATCTCTATCACTTACAACAAAGTGTTTCCCAAAAAATATCCTCTTGATTTTAAAGATGAGAAACATGAAGGTTAGAGGGACCAAGTGACTGACTTGGTCATATAGTTGATGACAGAATTGAACCTGTATCCTCTCAGCCCACCACTATATAGGCTGGCTCCATGGGTGTACAACATGCATAGTTGCCCAGGGCCCTCCCTCTCCTCACTTATACAGCTCTGCACTTGGATTAATGTTCTGTTATCATAATCTTGAGGTTCTTAATACATTTCAAATGAGGAGTCCTGCATTTCATTTTGTACTGGGCCCCACAGATCATGTCATGATGCCACCCACCCAGCTTTCCCAGCCCTACAAACCTTACTGTTTTCTAATCCCATTCTAAGTCCACATTAAAATTTTCAGTCACCTGTGCACATTAATATTTGAGAAAGTGATAGTGTAACAGCCTCCATGTTTTAATGCTGACATAATTTATATATACTTGAAAACACACATTTTCCTACCTTTATAACAAAACTACATTTCTCCAGGGTTCAAGTAAAATAGCTATACTTTTATTTTTCATGTGATTTAATCATTCTCATCACTGTCACTGCTTTGTATTTATTTTTATATTTCACTTGTACTATGGGAGTGGTATGGCCCAAGGAATGGATTCAGCAATTCTGCATGTTCATAAATTATAAACAGGATTTCAAAAATGGTACCTGTTATTGAAGCATCTGCCTGTGATGATAATTAAAAGGAAAACATTTATAAAGTGCTTAGATATTTCCTAACAGAGCAATGTATGCATCAAAAACTTTATAGCACAGGGCAAACCTCAAGGTTTAGCTGCCTAGTCAAACCTAAATCTCTGTCCAAAACAATTGGGCCCACACACACAAAAAAAGATCCTAAGAAATGCAAGAGAAAGAAAAGTTAAATTACAAGGTACAATACTGTTCTCCATTTTTTTGAACATTAACCTGTTCAGGTTATGTGGGGTTTTTATGTTTCTTTCTCTCTCTCTCTCTTCTTTCTTTCTTTTTGTGTTATCGTGCTTTCATTGTCATTTGTTTCTAGGTATTTTTTAATTTCCTCTTTGATTTCTTCAGTGATCTCTTAGTTATTTAGTAGTGTATTGTTTAGCCTCCATGTGTTTGTATTTTTTACAAATTTTTTCCTGTAATTGATATCCAGTCTCATAGTGTTGTTATCAGAAAAGATACTTGATACGATTTCAATTTTCTTAAATTTACCAAGGCTTGATTTATGACCCAAGATATGATCTATCCTGGAGAATGTTCCATGAGCACTTGAGAAGAAAGTGTATTCTGTTGTTTTTGGATGGAATGTCCTATAAATATTAATTAAGTCCATCTTTTTTATTGTGTCATTTAAAGCTCATGTTTCCTTATTTATTTTCATTTTGGTTGGTCTGTCCATTGGTGAAAGTGGGGTGCTAAATTCCCCTACTATGATTGTGTTACTGTCGATTCCCCCTTTTATGGCTGTTAGCATTTGCCTTCTGTATTGAGGTGCTCCTATGTTCGGTGCGTAAATATTTACCACTGTTATATCTTCTTGGATTGATCCCTTGATCATTATGTAGTGTCCTTCTTTGTCTCTTGTAAGAGACTTTATTTTAAAGTCTATTTTGTCTGGTATGAGAATTGCTACTCCAGCTTTCTTTTGATTTCCATTTGCATGGAATATCTTTTTCCATCCCGCCACTTTCAGTCTGTATGTGTCCCTAGGTCTGAAGTGGGTCTCTTGTAGACAGCATATATACTGGTCTTGTTTTTATATCCATTCAGCCAGTTGATGTCTTTTGGTTGGAGCATTTAATCCATTTACATTTAAGGTAATTATCAATACGTATGTTCCTATTACCATTTTCTTAATTGTTTTGGCTTTGTTATTGTAGGTCTTTTCCTCCTGTGTGTTTTCTGCCTGGAGAAGTTCCTTTAGCATTTGTTGTAAAGCTGGTTTGGTGGTGCTGAATTATCTTAGCTTTTGCTTGTCTGTAACGGTTTTAATTTCTCTGTCGAATCTGAATGAGATCCTTGCTGGGCAAAGTAATCTTGGTTGTAGGTTTTTCCCTTTCATCACTTTAAATATGTCCTGCCGGGCTTCCCTGGTGGCACAGTGGTTGAGAGTCCGCCTGCCGATGCAGGGGATGCGGGTTCATGTCCCGGTCCGGGAAGATCCCACATGCCGCGGAGCAGCTGGGCCCGTGAGCCATGGCCGCTGAGCCTGCGCATCCGGAGCCTGTGCTCCACAACGGGAGAGGCCACAACAGTGAGAGGCCTGCATACCACAAAAAAAAAAAAAAAAAAAAAAATGTCCTGCCGTTCCCTTCTGGCTTGCAGAGTTCCTGCTGAAAAATCAGCTGGTAACCTAAAGGGGATTCCCTTATATATTATTTGTTGTTTTTCCCTTGCTGCTTTTAATATTTTTTCTTTGTATTTAATTTTTGATAGTTTGATTAATAGTGTCTTGGCATGTTTCTCCTTGGATTTATCCTGTATGGGACTCTCTGAGCTTCCTGGACTTGATTTACTATTTCCTTCCCCATATTAGGGAAGTTTTCATCTATAATCTTTTCAAATGTTTTCTCAGTCCCTTTCTTTTTCTCTTCTTCTTCTGGGACCTCTATAATTCGGATGTTGGTGTGTTTAATATTTTTCCAGAGGCCTCTGAGACTGTCCTCAATTCTTTTCATTCTTTTTTCTTTCTTCTGCTCTGCAGTAGTTATTTCCACTATTTTATCTTCCAGGTCACTTATGTGTTCTTCTGCCTCAGTTATTCTGCTCTTGATTCCTTCTAGAGAATTTTTAATTTTATTTATTGTGTTGTTCGTCATTGTTTCTTTGCTCTTTAGTTCTTCTAAATGTCTCCTGTTAAATGTTTCTTGTATTTTCTCCATTCTATTTCCAGGATTTTGGATCATCTTTACTATCATTACTCTGAATTCTTTTTCAGGTAGACTGCCTATTTCCTTGCCATTTGTTTGGTCTGGTTGGTTTTTATCTTGCTCCTTCATCTGCTGTGTGTTTCTCTGTCTTCTCATTTTGCTTAACTTACTGTGTTTGGGTCCTCCTTTTCTCAAGCTGTAGGTTCGTAGTTCCCCTTGTTTTTGGTGTCTGCTCCCAGTGGCTAAGGTTGGTTCAGTGGGTTGTGTAGACTTCCTGGTGGAGGGGACTGGTGCCTGTGTCCTGGTGGATGAGGCTGGATCTTGTCTTTCTCGTGGGCAGGACTGCGTACAGTGGTGTGTTTGGGGGTGTCTTTGAACTTAGTATGATTTTTAGGGAGCCTCTCTGCTAATGGGTGGGGTGGTGTTCCTGTCTTGGTAGTTGTTTGGCATAGGGTGTCCAGCACTGTAGCTTGCTGGTCGTTGAGTGGAGCTGGGTCTTAGTGTTGAGATGGAGATGTCTGGGAGAGCTTTTGCTGTTTGATATTACGTGGAGCCAGGAGGTCTCTGGTGGTCTAATGTCCTGACCTCGGCTCTCCCACCTCAGAGGCTCAGGCCTGACACCCAGCCGGAGCATCAAGACCCTGTCAGCCACACGGTGTATAGCACACAGAACTTGACTCAACACACTGTAAATACCGGAAAAGAATATATAAGGCTGGTACGAATCTGGGGAAAGCAGCACCCTCAACAGCTGGTTTCCCACCCATTGTTTTACTACTCAAAATAGACATGGCTAACATTAATTTTTGTCATTGCTAATGTTTAGAATATGTCTTTTCTAATCAACTTTCTATGTACACATAAAACTTTAGAAAATGAAATCTCACTGTATACACTGTTAGGAATTTGCTTGTGAGCATTTCCCCATGTCTTCATTATTCTTCTTCAATGCCATTTTAATAACTACATTGTATATCATTGTGATGGTTAATTTTATGTGTCAGCTTGTCTGGGCTAAGGGGATGCCCGGAGAGCTGGCAAAACATTATTTCTGGGTCTGTCTGTGAGAGTGCTTCTGAATGAGAGTAGCATTTGAATCAATAGACTGAGTAAAGAAGATCTGGGTTCACCAGTGTGGGCAGGCGCCATCCAATATGTTGAGAGCCCTAATATTAGAACAAAAAGGTGGAGGAAGGGCAATTTCTCTCTCTCTCTCTTCTTAAGCTGAGTCATCCATCTTCTTCTGCCCTCAGACATCAGAGTTCCTGGATCTGGGGCCTTTGGCCTTGGATTGGGAGTTACACCATCAGCTCCCCTGGTCTCAGAGTTTCTACTTCAGACTGAATTATACTACCAGCTTTCCTGATTATGCAGCTTGAGATGACATATCATGGGACTTCTCAGCCTCCATAATCTTGTGAGCCAAATCTGATCATAAACTTCCTCCTATATATCTATATATATACTCTCAGCTCTGTTTCTTTGGAGAATCCTGACTAATTCAGTCACTTATTTAACAAATTCCATATTGTTGGACATTTGAATTGTTTCCAGTTTTCAGCCATTTGAAACAGTACTGCACTGAACATCCTTATAGCTGTATCGATAACTACATTTGTGTTTCTTTTTTTCATTTCATACTAAAGACTAAAAGAAATGATCCTTAATCTCTATAATCAAACAACTTTTATTTCTGTAACACGATTGACAAGGGAGCTTGGATGGAAGTGTATATATAATATTAAACAGTTGCATAACACGGTGCCTACATATATAGTATTTGCTCAACAAATGATGGCTATTAAGAGCTCCAAGAAAGTATAACCTTCCTGACATCAAATTCAAAGGGCAGTTTTCATTAGCTGCCATATAAACTTTGACATAGCCTTTTTAAAGCGATTTAAATGTTTGTGTTATACCATTCCTCAGAAAATGGGTTCCATTAATTTAGTATTTATATGAAAAAAAAGATTTCCTTTTGTCCCACCTATATTTCAGGGTCCACCTCTTCCTAATATTTCAGGATTAGATGAATCTTTTTAACTCACAGTACACATAAAACTTACAAACTTATAGGAGCATATTGTATGCAAAACAGAGTTCACTATTTTTTTTAAATAGATGGTGATACTTTTAGAAAGTATCGCAATCACATCAATAGAAATTAATAAATGAGACTGAGGATTTTCACTTTTTATATTAAATATTTCTAAAATATTTTATTATAACTGGCAATTTTAATTTTTAATTGGATTAAATACTACTAGTAAGTGGGCAAAATTTCTTCCATACTTGGTTCAATATCCTACAAAGGACTTGTGTCTTTCAGACTTTCAAGTAACCAAGTTTTCAACATGGCAAATCCTAATTTAGATGTCAGCAGAGAATTTCTATACATCGCAGGTTTTTTTTTTTTTTTTTTTTTTTTTTTTTTTGTGATAGGCGGGCCTCTCACTGTTGTGGCCTCTCCCGTTGCGGAGCACAGGCTCCGGACGCGCAGGCCCAGTGGCCATGGCTCACGGGCCCAACCACTCCGCGGCATGTGGGATCTTCCTAGACCAGGGCACGAACCCGTGTCCCCTGCATCGGCAGGCGGACTCTCAACCACTGCGCCACCAGGGAAGCCCCATCGCAGGTTTTTGATGAGTGTCTAAAATAATCATTATGTTAGGCACATTAAGGATTAGTTTGCTAAGGATTACAGCTTAGTGCTCAGCTTAGGGCCTGGTATATAGGTAACAATTAAAATTTTATTAATAAATAAATGAATGAGTCAATGTCACCAGGTATTGCCTTTGACCATAGCAAAATTATGGTCAAAATTAACATCCAGGAAAACTTTTATTCCTTCTCTTTATTTATAATCACCATTGATTCATAACTTCTCTTGGTTCCCTCATCTGTAAAATGGGAATAGCAATAGTGCTTTGTATAATTGTTGTGAGGATTCAGTAATGTAGCACATGTAAAGCACCTTGCATCAAGCTTGGTATTTAATGAGCCCTCAACAAATATAAGCTGTATTATGTTAACAGTAGCACTATCATCACCACCATCATCATTATCATTCTGGAATGCAAATGCCATCTATCCTGCTCTCTTTTTAAACAGGCATGAGCCTTATTTTCTCTTTGAGAAGAAGGTTATTCTACTATAGTGGAGTTTCCAATACCTTCCCCACCTCAGGGTATGATGTGGAAGAGAGTCAGAATGTGAGAGTTGGAGGAGAAAGGGAGCCCATTAACTTGGGAAAAGCAACAACTTCCAGAAACCTTGGTCTAGTGTATGAGAAAAAGGGACTTAGTAATTATAACTGTTATGAAATTTTGTATTTTATAAAGCTACAGGCTAGAAGTGTACAATAAAACAATTCTGAAATATGAAAAGACCACTTTGGGTGGCCTGCCAATGGATTATAGACATGACTTTTATATCGAGAGAGACTATCTGGCATTGAATCAGAGGAATTATATGGTTTGAGCAGCAGGATATCAGTAGCTAGTTTGGGCTTAAATTTAAAAAAAATCAAAAGTGGCAAATCAGTGTAGCAGAACCTAAGAAAATTGTTATGTACAGTGTAAAGGAAGAGAGAGTTCTGTAAACATCCAACTCTGAAAGAAAATGCTGGAGATTTTTCATTAAACCATTTCTTTTAGCATACAAACTTTTCAAAGACTTAATTGATTTTTAGGGAGACATTTAACATTGCAATTTGTAGGGGAATGTTGCTCAAGTTAATTTAAGACAAATTTATCATAAAAGCTCATTTTTCTAATTATTGAGGAGAGAGTAAAAAGGATTGCAGGTTGGAGAGAGACATGGCAGATCTCAGGGAAAACAAATCTCTCCAATTTCCTAACACAAAGGAGAAAGGAAGTGCAGAATTGTCCTTTATTGAAAACCACACTTGCAAAAGTTAATGAGAACATGGCATTGCTATGTCTGCGAACCACTGATGGTTGATAAGCAGCTAGTCATAAATGTTACCAGTTCAAGATGGAAACAAAAGCATGCACAAGTTTTAGCCCATAATTGGGCTGCTTCCAGAACTCGGAAGCTTGCTGCTCCCTCTCTTCAAGGCAGACTACTGATCCGTGTGCCATTCAAGTTATAAATTCATATTTGCAACAACCAAGGATTTCTCATTCACTAGAATGCAATATATACCAAATGTACAGGGTGGCAAAATGGAGTTATGTCTTGGGATGCTTAGGAGCCAGATGTTCTGTTAAGACAGGTAAAGTGAAATAGAAGAGGTTAAAGTACTAAAACTGAACACAAACAATCCCTCGTTTCTCCCTGGAAATTTTCAAAATGATTTTGGCCATGAGTTACTCCATTCTAACAAAGAGGAGACTTCCGGGGCATTGTAAATGATGTTGCTATACCTGCAGAAAGTCATCTTCAAGAAAGATTTTTTGTAATATTAACACATTTGAAATGTTTATGATTGGAGTCTGGTTCACCTAGGGGGTTAAAAATAGAAGGCTTTTTACATTATATCTACAATGTCCTACAACCAAACCTGTTTGACTGGAGATTTGTCCATTGGCTTCCCGGTCTTTCTAGAAAGAATGTCTGAATGACTCCTTGATTGCAGCTAATTATCTCAGCTTCAGCCAGTATATATATACATATATATGTGTGTGTGTGTGTCATATATACATATATATGTGTGTGTGTGTCATGTGACACACACACACACACATATATATGTATACATATATATATACACATTTTCAGCCCGGACTCTTTATTCAGTGTTGGGGAAAATAAGAATTCTCTTTCTAAACTCTGACTAATCTTGCTGTCACCAGCCTTACCTCCTTGGATCAATCCTCCACAGTACCATCAGAGATACCTTCCTAAAACATAAATCTGATATTGTCAGGACTCTGTTTTAAAAGTCTTTAGTGGCAAACCACTTTCCTACTGGATTAAGTCCAAAATCCTTATTATAACCGTTTAGAAGACCTATATGCTGGGCACTTTGTAAACATGTCATTTAATAGCATAACAATTACAATACTTTATAAATTATTAAACAAAGATTTTAAAAATTTCTCTTAAATGATGTGCCCTGTGGCTTTTCATCTATTGAGTAAATGGCTTCAGTTTTTCATGAATAGAGCAGATACATAGTAGAGCAGTGGTTTTCAACCAGGAATAATTTGTCCCCCAGAGGACATGTGGTAATGTTCAAGACATTTTTGATTGTCACAACTGGGAAGAGATGACTTGTACCTAGTGAGTGGACACCAGGGATGCTGCTCGACTCGCTACAATGCAGAGGACAGCCTCCCACAGCAAAGAACTGCCCAGTTCAAAATGCAAATAGTGCTGAGGTTGAGAAACCCTGTGTTAAAACAATAAAATATATTGCTCAGCTATGACCATAAAATTTGGGTTTGGAGTCTCATGCTACAAGAGTGGACCTCAGAGGCTGATGGGTGGGTCCCTCTGGGAATTTTCCTTTGCTTCATGCAGGGTTACAATGAACACTGAGGAAGGAATTGGGACCATATTGCACCAATATATATGGCACAGCTGGTGGGCCAGAATCTCCAAGTAAGTCAGTCAGGAAAAGAGGTCAGAGGAGTTAGAAAAAAAATTAGAATGGCAAAGGAGCATCTCACATGTGGTAGACTCCTCACTCAGCACAGGTAGTAACATTCATTGCTCTAGGTTCTTATGAAGAATTTGAGGGACCCGAGAAGCTGTCCCTCTGAGAGCCTACAGTGACAAATTCTGCTCTAGCTAAAGGTCTGTTTCTACCTTCTTTGCCATTTAAGATTCTTACATCTTCCAACTTCATCTGTTGGTGTTTCCATTAATCATCATCTCTTTAGGACATGATGCACTGGTGAAACAGTGGTTTTGGAAGCTAGACTGAGTTGAGAAAGAAAAAGCAATTCTAAAATCTCCTTTTAGCATATCAAAAGTAAAGCTTTCAGATCTGAATGTACATTTTCACCACAAGCCAGAGGAACTTGGATATCACGATATGACATAAGGAAATTTCCCAGCTGCCCAGACAAACAGTGAGGGTATTTTCATGGTAAGGGAATCTGGGAGTAACGTGGTGAAAGTGGAAAGGAGGCCAGTGGTTAGGCACAAGGGTAACTTCCCTTCAGGGTCAAGAGCTTGGATGGAGTGTGAAAGGCAGTCAAAATTCCAGATAGCATTGTGCAGGAGCTGAAAGTTTCAGGGATTTGGGACCTACTTCCCTCTTGTCATTCTGGAAGGAGATCATTTTCAGTGTTCTTCTGACAAATGTGCAATGGTGGAGGAAAAGGGAGCATGGCAAGTTTTTGGCAGAGCTGGCATGGGAGGAATCCAGATGTTTCCACAGGTACTTGGTAAGGAATAGAAAAAGGTAACTATTCAAGGTTGAGAGTCAGCAGTTCAATGAGAGTTGACTTTATAGAAGAGGGTAGGAGTGGACAACAAGAGCTTGGACTCAGATGCAGGATGTAGCTGAGATTCAGGGGATCTGCAGCAAGAAGGCCTACATCAGCATGGGAAGGGAGGAAAACACACCAAAGAAAACTAACCAAGAAAATAAGACCAAAGTTTTACCATCTCTCAACTTCAATGACAATTACCAAGTGGGACCAAGGATATCTTCACAAACCAACAAAGTCCTGGAAGGACCAGCCTTGTGGATTTGCAATCCAGGAGCCAGTCTGTGACAATACATGTATACGTATACACAGGCACCAGCTTAGGAAGAAGACGAAGGAAGGCAACCCTTTGAGAGAACCAGAAATGAAGATCTATCCAAATGTCTAAGCAAGGTTAAGGGAATGGGCACTCAAGAATTTTAGATAAGTTATGGGAAATAAAGAAGATTTGTTTTGGCACATGAAATTATATTAGTTAATATGTTGATACTCATTTCAGTAGGAAACTCCTACTTACAGGGTATAATTATGAGGAAACTGAAGCACAGAAAATAACCTAACTTGCCCAAGTTCACAGAAACAGTATGTGGACGAGCTCTGGCTCCAAAGCCCAGGATCTTTCCACTGTGCCTCCCATTATTATGGCATTTCAGCAGACTCTTGGCAGTCTGGCCTCATTTACGACTACAATCTTCATATTTCCTTTGTTTCAGTCACAGGATTATTTCCCAAACATGCCATGCATTTTCCTCCTTCATGCTTTTGAGCAAGTTTTCCCTGCTGTTTCCCTGCTTCCAAGACACCCTTTTTACTTCCCCCAGTTGACTTTTTCTTCCACCCAGCTTGACACCTTTTGAGTAGTCTTGAACCCTCTTTGTTGGTAGCAAAAGGCGGGAAGTATTGAGAAACAAACTGGCAAGACTTAGTTACCCAAGCCAATCCCTAGAGAGACTGCTGTCTCCAGTTGGGTTTCCTCTGGGCAGAGGCTGCCATGCCAGCAGACAAGACAGCATGGGTTTACCACCACCTACTTGATTTTCACGAGCTACTACCATATCAGCAGAGTCACACCAGATCTGCAATACCTGGTAAGTTCTCAAGCTCAAAGGCGTGGATCAACCATCCTTTTCAAAGCCCCACCGTTCCCTTGACATTTCATCGTTCTTCCTCTGGAGCACACAGCTCCCCAGTTTCTCCCCAGCTTTCCTCCACAATGAAACTAGCCAGCCCACCCTCAGTTCCTGTTTATCTATTTGCACATGGCTTTCCTCTTTATAGTGTCATTTATAGGAGAGGAAAATGCCTCCAGCCAGGCCAGTCAGGAGTATCTCAGTCAAATCCTCTGCTTCACTTGGTTTATCTTCAGCTGGCTCACCTCACTCTCATGGTCACAAGAATCTAAACACCCTGCAACCTCTTCTCTTACTGACCTTCACTGAGGTCTTCTTACAACTACTCTGATCAATTCATGTTCTCCTAAAGCCAGTTAGGTTAGTACAACACTTTCCAATAGAACTTGCTGTGGTGGTGGAAAATTTCGTACCTGCGCTGTCCAGTATGGTACCCGCTAGCCACATGTGGCCACTGAGCCTTTTGAAATATGGCTACTGTTACCAATAAACTGATTTTTTTACATTTTAATTAAGTGTAAATGTAAATAGCCATATGGAACTGGTGACTACCAGACTGGACAAACACAGGATTGGAACATTCTATTTTGACCAATGTAACGTACAAAATATCTTCCAGCATATATTCAAAGCATTCATGATATATTTATATACCCACTAACCAAATATATCTTACATACTTTACACTTAACCTAAATTTTTTCATTCCTCCAATACAGTAGATTTTCCTTTTCTTCAATAATAACTATCAGCTATTATAACCAAGCCAAAAATTACCCCCTCAGCAAAGCTTCCCTGTCACCTCTATGGAAGCAGTCACCACTCCTTTTCCAAGACTCACACATCATTCTATGCATATACCTATCACAGAACCCATCACAGTGTATTAGTTCATTTTCTACATTTTCATCCCCATCACTCCTGTTAGAATGTGTTCTCTCTGAAAGAGGGAAGACACTCTTTTATTCCTCTTGGATTCACTAATGCCTAAGCAAGAGTGGACATAGTAAACATAAAACTGTCGGACAAGTAAATGAATGAAAAATAACTGAAGGAAAGATTGGTAGAAAGGTGACAACAATTTTTTTTAATGGACATGGGAAGAATAAAATCTAGCTGGGGCAGAGATAATTAAAGTATCATCTGTTTTATGTCTTTTTTCTTCCACATTTCTTTTTTATGGGAGTCACTGTGATCTATTTGAGAGATAATGTAGAATTGTAATTGCTAATGAGGGCTCTGTAGAGACCAGCATTAAACAGTATTTGAGTTGTCAGTTAGCAAATGTTGGTAATAGATGGGAGACAACATGCCTGGTGGAACAGTTCTCACCACAGTTGTCATCTGCTATGCATACCAACCCAAGACATTTCTCTGCAGACTTTTGAGTCACAGTTAATACACTGCAGTGTTGCCATCACTCCAGCCCCCTCCAATCCCTCTTCCAATACCACTTCAGTAGTCTTTTAAATTCAGGTGCTTTGGGGTCATGTCCATGATTAAAATCCATTGCTGATCAAACTCCTTAACATGACTTGAAAGACCCTGTGTGATCTGACACCCAACCCAGCTCTGCAGCCACACTAGTCTTTACTCAGCCTGTCTTCACCAAGTTCTTTCTGGCCTCAGAGCATGTGCACTTTCAGTTCATGCTCCTGGAACTCTCTTCACTCTCTTTTTTGCCTAGTTAAACGCCAACTCATCCATTAGCTCTCGGCTCAGATATCACACTTCTGATGTCTGGACAAGGCCTTTTATAAATAACATTTACCTCTCCATAATAACAACACTCATCACTGATGGTTTTACATATATTTGTGGGTATTTGGTACAAGTCAGTCTCCACGCCCAAATGCTTAGTTCCATGGAGACCTGAGTGTGTTTACTTTTGTTGACCATGTGACTCTCTGGCTCCTACCACTGTCCCCAGCACAAAATGGACACTCAATAAATGTCTGTTTGATGAATGAATGAATGATTGGTACAAAAAAATCTCCCTTAAGGGCATAAGCCCAACAATAAATATAATTAAAGATCACAATTCAAGTACCTAAAGATCACAAAGGTTAGATCCCTGTTAAAGAATAAACATATCAACCATTGCCTAACTTCCTTATAGTAAAACAGTAATGACTCTCAAACAAAGGATAAGGTGCCAAGGGGCTTTGCTGGTGGTCCAGTGGTAAAGAATCCACCTTCCAATGCAGGGGAGGTGGGTTCGATCCCTGGTTGGGGAGCTAAGATCCCACATGCCATGGGGCAACTAAGCTCACGTGCCTCAACTAGAGACCCTTCGTGCTGAAAACTGCAGAGCCCACGCACTCTGGAGCCCATGCGCCACAACTAGCGAGAGAAAATGCGCATGCCACAACTAGAGAGAGAGAAGCCCGTGCGCTGCACGAAAGATTGCACATGCTGCAGTGAAGATCCCACGTGCCGCAACTAAGACCCGATGGAGCCAAAAATAAATACAATACAATAAAAGATAAGGTGCCAAGATCACTTAACAGATTCTCTTAGTCTAGAAAGTGACTTATCTAGAGGTCATTAAATCAGCACAGCACAGCACCATCTGCAGTGACCAGCCAGATGTTTCCAGGGATAATTAGAAGCATTGATGTTAAAATATCCAGAAATTATCGTGGAATTTACTTCACGAGTCAAGGATATGGACCTTTTAGCTTAAACGTTTCCTGATCATTAAAACAAAACAAGTGAAATGGCAAATCTCACTTTTCACATTTTGCATCTGGTTTTGGATATACTATGTACTTTACAAAAATATAATTAAAACACATTGATTGGACTTCCCTGGTGGCGCAGTGGTTAAGAATCCACCTGCTGGGGCTTCCCTGGTGGCGCAGTGGTTGAGAGTTCCCCTGCCGATGAAGGGGACACGGGTTCATGCCCCGGTCCAGGAAGATCCCACATGCCGCGGAGCAGCTGGGCCCGTGAGCCGTGGTCGCTGAGCCTGCGTGTCCGGAGCCTGTGCTCCGCAACGGGAGAGGCCACAACAATGAGAGGCCCGCGTACTGCAAAAAAAAAAAAAAAAAAAATCCACCTGCCGATGCAGGGGACACGGGTTCGAGCCCTGGTCCAGGAAGATCCCACATGCCACAGAGCAACTAAGCCCGTGTGCCACAAGTACTGAGCCAGTGCTCTAGAGCCTCGGAGCTACAACTACAGAGCCCAGGTGCCACAACTACTGAAGCCCACGTGCCTAGAGCCCGTGTTCCACAACAAGAGAAGCCACCGCAATGAGAAGACAAGCACCGCAACAAAGAGTAGCCGCCGCTCGCCACCACTAGAGAAAGCCCACGCAGCAAAGAAGACACAATGCAGCCAAAAATAAACAAACAACAAATAAATAAAATTTTTTTAAAAACCACATTGATTACATACTGATAGTCACTCATTCACTCATTCATCAACTATTTAGTGACTCACTGATATTACCCAGCCATGGTGGACACACAAAGACACTATATTTGGACTCATGGTGCCCACACTCCAGTAGATGATAATAGCTAACATTTATTGAGTGAATACTCTCATTCCAAGCACGTGCTAAGAACTTTACATGCATTACCTCATTTTAATGTTCCCCCAAATCATATAAGCTAGAATAATGGGCATTATTACTGCCCAGCATCCACAATTCTTAACAGTCACTGTTTCCCTTGGAAAATTATTCTTCCCAGAGACACTAGCTAATTGGGACTGTTAGACAAACGTGCCACCCTCCCCAACCAAGTGGCAAGATGTAACCCAGGCTTCTAAACCAAGCAAGTGCTCCTTCCCTGGAATCTGAATATTGGGCAGAGAGAGAATGAGACTGAAATGGGCTGCATTCAGACCAGACTCTTCTGGGCGAGAGACCATTTGGGCTTCCTTCTTCCTAATGACCTATGCATGCTGCCTTCAAATCCATGAGTTCTAATATCCTCCTAATAAACTATTTTTGCTTAAGTTAGAGTCAGTTTCTGTTGCTTACAACTCAAGAATATTAACTGTCATTGAAAAGATGACAAAATGGGTTGAGAAATGTATCCAAGGTCATACAGCTAGAAAATGGTGGAGTTAGGACAGAATTAGGACTAGAACTCATGCAGTGTGATTCTAGAACTCTTCTCCCTATTGAAAAAGAAGATGCTGTGTCCCTGGGTGCCATGGCTCATAGGGTAAACTCCATCAGGTTCTTTGCTGTCCCATCTTGATCAAGGCTTTATGAATGTACCACCATCAGCCCATAATGGGGTCCCTGCCTCACACCCTTTGTTTAAGTGTTCGAAGGGACATCTAGAGCAGAAACATGGACGTTTCCTCTAAGCAATGGATTGGTGGACTTATGAATAGAACCAGCCAGAGTCTCCAGGGCACCTACTGTTATCACTTCAAGCTGGACACAGTGGCAGATGGGCTGGCCACTGGCAGTTGGTGGTTTCCTCTGCATAGCACCCAAAATGACCTTGGAACAGAGTCAGCTTCCAGTCTGAGTGGAGCCTCCCTCTCCTTTTCCCTCTTCCCTAGCCAGAGGCTTATCAAGTTCTAGGGAGTAGGGAAACTCACCCCGAAAACATACATCTAAAATCTTTGAGCCAGGGGCTTCCCTGGTGGCGCAGTGGTTAAGAATCCGCCTGCCAATGCAGGGGACACGGGTTTGAGCCCTGGTCCGGAAAGATCCCACATGCCACGGAACAACTAAGCCCGTGCGCCACAACTACTGAGCCTGTGCGCCTAGAGGCCGTGCTCCTCAATAAGAGAAGCTACCGCAATGAGTAGCCCCTGCTCACCACAACTGGAGAAAGCCCGCGCACAGCAACTAAGACCCAGCGCAGCCAAAAGTAAAATAAATTAACTAAATAAATTTAAACTCTTTGAGCCAGAAGCTACTTTCTCTGAGTATTAAAGTGTTTGTTGCAGCTTCCAAAATGAGTGATTCAAGCCTGTGGGAAGAAAAAGGCCCTTGGAGAACAAGTGAGAAGGCACAGGGGGAGGAACACCAGTAAGTTGGGGTTATAATTCTGCTCCATGACCTTGCCCGCAAAGAGCACAGTGATAAAGGATCTTGTAAACTCACGAGAGGATGAAATGTATATAAATACATTGTCAGAGTCCAGTGAAGAGTCCAAGAGCATTTCTTTGGCTGTGTTGGTTTGGATTTCTCACACATACAATAACAAGCTTCTGGCTTCCCTGGCACATATGCTTGTGCAATGTGTTGCTGTGTCTCTGACAGTTGGTGACATTTCCTTTGCAGTCAGTCAGCAAGATTCATACAGAGGCTGTGTGTCCAATGAAGAAATCAACATCCTGAGTCCCCATATTTGCTATTAGTCATCATTTGTGCCTTCATCCAAAAAACATTCATTGAACACCTACTGTGTGCTCAGCCTAGGGGACACAAAGATGAATCTGAAGCAGTCCCTGCTCCCTCAAGGAGATGACACATGTACTTAAATAACTATATTATGCAGTGCTATTGTTAATTAGAAAAATTACAATTAACATTTATTTGGGGAATTAATTGCACCAAGAACTATTCTAAAATATTTTGCATGCAATATTTCCTTTAACCCTCAGAGTAGCCTTGTTATTATTATACCATTTTATAGATGAGAAGCATGGTGAAGTTGTATAATTTCCCCAAGATTACACTAGAACAATAAGAATGGTGCAAAGTACTTCTGGATTCCAGGGGAGAGATGTTAGTCGCACAGAAGAGTACCAGGAAGATTTTGTAGTGGAAACAGTGTGTGAGCTGGTCCCAAAACTCTATAATCTATTAAGCTGGTGTTAAGGAAATCTGATCATATTTCTATTGTGATTCTCACCCTCATGCATCATTGTTAACCTACATTCTTCATCTGAGGATTTCTATTAAATCTGCAGGTACTGATAACAGACTTAACATGAAGACTTTAGGCTTATATTGATCTCTTTTCAAAGCTTGGAAAAGTTCGTTCTATTGGTCTGCTGTGTTTGAAACCTGAGAATTCAGTAAATCAATTAAAAAATTAACACAGAGTTAGAAGATCAATTGAAGAAACTGATACCTTGATGGATTAATCTATTGGCCAAAAGACCATTCAACAATGAGTATTTTTCCATTGGGTGAGACCGTAGACATAAACCGATCTATCACATTCAATTTAAAAATGAAAGAATGAAGACACATAGAAGTAAAAAATACTGTCCAAGGGCACACACAGACTTTGTGTAAGAGCCAGGGCTGGCCCCCTTGCCTTCTGATTTCTAATCCAATGTTTATTTTTTATTAAAAGCAATAACTTTATTGAGGTATAATTGAAATACACTAAATCATATATTTTAAACTGTACAATTTCATCCATTTTGACACATGTATTCACCTCTGAAACCAACACCACAGCAAAGGTAAGTATTTTCATTGCCCTCAAGATTTTCCTTAGGCCTCTTTATACTTCCCAATACCTCCATTCCTGGGCAAGCACTGATCTGCTCTCTATCACTACAAGTTTGCATTTTTGACAATTTTATATAAATGGAATCATATGTACTGTTTTTGACTGGCTTCTTTTACTCACATAGTTACTTTGAAATCCATCCACATTGTGTATGTCCATAGTTCACTCCTTTTCATTGCTGAATATTATTACATTATATAAGTATAACACAATTGTTTAACCATTCATCTGTTAATGGACATTTGGATTGTTTCCGGTTTTGAGCTATTATAAATAAATCCATGGTACTACCTAGGAGTATACTGGCTAAATCATATGGTAGTTGTACGTTTACCTTTTTAAGAAACTGCCAAACTGCTCTCCAAAGTTGTACCATTTTACCTCCCCACCAACACTGTATGTGAGTTCTAGTTGCTCCACGTCCTCTCCAACATGTAGTACCAATTTCTCTTCAGTATTATATTTATTAGCTAGTAACAATTCCCATCACAACTGACTAGTAAATTCTTTAATGCTGCACAGGTAGAGGAAAGCTTTCAAGTGAGTGAGTTCTGACATAATTTTCTCACCCCCTCATCCTTTTCTTTTCTCCCCTAGTCAGTTTTTGTGGGATATAGTCTTTGCTCAAATTGAGTAAAAAGAGTAGATTTTTTAGAGGAGATGTCAGTGTGGAAACCAGAAAGCTCTGGCTTTCTTAAAGGTGCTCCGCTTTGGTGAATAGGAAGAAACAGAAAGCTCCCTCACTCAGCACACAGGAAGAGCATGCCATTATCACCAGACAGGGGCTGGGAGAAGCTCACGGACCTGATGCCAGGACCCTGAAGGGTCTAATGAAGGGAGAGAAGAAGCAGGTAGACCAATGAGAAGGCTCTCTATCTCCCATTCTGGTGGGATCTTTACAGACCACAAGGTGACCTTCCCTTTTCTTCACTAAACTCTTTGAGAGTGGATATCTTCTCTTGGTCATCCCTGTAGGAAACCCATAAACACCTGGTATTAGTTATTGACTCATAACAGCTACTATTAAATTAGCAGAGATCTCATGTCAGGAGCTGTGCTAAGAATTTCACGTTCATTATCTCATTTTCATTCTCAGAACGACCATGTGAGGTTGGTATTCCAAGTCTCATTTAACACATGAGGAAAGTGAAACAGAGATGTTAAGTAACTTGTCCATGATCACCAAACTAGTAACTGAATAGAATTTGAATCCAGTTCTGACTGATTTCAGAACCCAAGCTCCTAACCACTCAACCACCTTTTCAATGACCGAATATAGATGTTGTGAATATAAGTAAATGAGTATGACCTCCCCTTCCAAGCCTAACCCTCAGTGAGTGTATTCTGTAATGTCATGGATTGATTGCAGGCATCGCATGCCAAATATTCAAGGAATTTCTGCAATCCGTAAATGTTTGCCAAGAATAGGTCCTTCATGCTCTCTAACAAATTCTGGAGGGAAGGGGAAATCCATATTTAGAACTTCGGTTACTAGCTGCATCAGTCTTTCCTTTTCTGCCTACTCATTTAAGCTCATGTTTCAGAAATTGCTACAGTTTTTTCAGATGTGTGTACCCCTCCCCACAATGTTCAGTGGTTCTCCATTTTTTATGTACATAAGTCTCACCTGGGGAGCTTATTAAAAACAAAAATGCCAGGGCTTCACATTCTGAGATTCTCATTCAGTAAGGTGGGTTTTGAACCCAGCATGGGTGTTTTCAACAAGCATCCTAGCAGGGAGGCAGTTGTTACTTTGTAGCTGTCCACTGTCCATTTCCTGGCCTAAAATCAGCCCAGTTTTGTTCCAGAGAATTGCTTCTTCTCTGCTGGGCTTGGTCCTGGTGGGAGGGCAAATTCAGACACTCATTTCCATAGAACCAGACCCCTTTTCTCATCAGTTGGTTTTGCCAAGGAATTTTCAGGTAAACTAAGGTTAGCCAATCATGTGGCCTCTCCCAAGACTTTGAATTTTGAGTGAAGAATAAAATGGAAATGATGCAGCTCCACAATTATGTCCTATTCCATTCATAAGGCAATTGTGTGCTTGTTGCTTCTTGGCCCAAGAGTTTCCTTGGTACCTATTTTGTCCCCCATCCTACTTACCCAAATATCTTTTCAACAAATACCTTTCTGCTTAGGTTAGCTGGTCATTTTCTGATGCTTGCAACCAAAGTGACATTCCATGATAACTCCGGCAAGAGATCTAAAGGCCAGCCATTGAGAAACACGGCCCTTAATTTTCAATACTTCCCTACTTGGCCATTTTGGGAAAGGACATGTTACCAGTAATAGCTATCTCTAGCCATCATTCCCACATGAGTAAACTTGTCAAATCTTTTCAAAAATGAAAGGAGACCCAGTGTTCACAATATTTTAATCTTTTCCTTTTGTAGCCTCTGTATAGGATCTTCTCTGTGCCCCCCGGCCACTATGAAGTAAGAGCTCCAAAATGCTGTTCTTAGGCTGGCAAACTCACAGTTACTCTCACTAGATTTTCTATCTGTGTGCACCTCAGGAGCCTCTATTATCCTAAAAGTAGAGGAACGGTTGTTAGAATCAAGTGGATGTCTGACAAGCCACTAATTAGCTGCCTGGTAGTGTGTTGATGTAGGCCATGACCTCAAGGAACTGATTGCAATGTGAAGATCCATAGGAAAGCATGGAAAACCAAAAGAGTAACATTATTAGCAACTCCTGATGAAATGATGACATTCCAGTGATAACAATAGATGCTAATGGTTCCCTCAAAGGAAGTTTCTATAGTAATAACCACTTGGTCACAGATTTCTGGCTAAAGAGTTAGTCGTTGCAGAACAAATTATAGCAGAAAAGAATAAGGACCATGACCCTTTTTTCCCAGCTAAGGCAATCTTATGTACTTTGGTGTTATGTACTGTTGTTAACAAACTAGTTCTGGATGCTGCAGTTATCTTGATCTTCAGAAGAATGAACTTCTCGTGGGTTGTGGTCCTCTGAGGTTTTTGACTGGCCAACATCATTATTCCCCTTCTGTGAGGATGACATCCCACTATGCCTCTGGGAGACCTCCATTTCCCCATCATAGTCTGTGTATGTTCAGTGAGCGTAACACCACCTCCTTAGTTCCAGGGATGGGAACAGAACCTAGGCCTGGCTAGTCAGGGCATTCAGTCTCCCTGGCCAGAGAGATGGATACAAGATAGACAATATGGCACGAGCCAGACCAATGACCTTCAGACCTAGGCTTCTGCTAGAACCATTGGGAAGATGGTGCTTTCAGCTGAGTTTGTTAAGCTAGTTAGATCCAGGTCGTTTTTGCTGCCATTAAGGGACAGCCAATTTCAGAATCATATCAACTTGGAGGAAAGCAGAGCCAGGAGACTGAGGAAGACAGATTTCTGATATCCGTGTGCGAACCACTGAATCCAGCTATGACTGAGGTAGCACTATCCACTGAGCTTTTCAGTTACACTGGCCACTGAAGTCCTTTTTGGTTTTCCTTAAGCAATTTTTGAATTGGGTTTTGTCACTTGCAACCACAAAAACCTTGAATAATACACATGGGAAGCAATAGATTGAGCCCTGTAAAGATTATTTGATGAAGTTGTTTATCTATCCATCTTGAACTTTCTGAACTACTCTTTCTAGTCTAGGAGGAAAAATGATACAGGCATAAGGGAAGGACAGGAAGCTCTTATTATTGAATCCTCCTGCTACAAACACTTTCCCACACATTTCCTAAGCTATGCGGCAAATTTCCTTGGTTCCTTCTGCACAATGTTTTCAAATTCAGAACATATGCTGAAACATTCCAAATGAACTTGACTTCTGCTGTTTCTCTCTCTTCAGGAAAGCATTTAATTTTGTGTGAACGACTGGCCTCTCCATCACCTAATACCTTTCTTCCAGTTGTGATTTCTTTAAGAAGCAAGAATGCCTTCCTACGAGGCCAAAGTCATTAGCCCCAGCATGGCCATCCCATACTTTAGGCAAGTTCTCCATCAGAATGAATCACAGAAGACTCAAAGAAGGCAGGTCAGGGTCACCTCCTCAAACTCATCCCAGTGTGCACACTCCTCTTAATGCATTCACACCCCAGTGAGGGACACGAGTTCATTCATATTTAATGGCCTTTCTGATGTGATCAGGTGAACCTAGTGAGTACACCCACATGCCTCACTAGTGTGAAGTTAGGAAGTCAATTTGCAGCTTATCACCATCCTTGACTCCTCACAAGTAATTTATTGCCAGACCCTGTGATCTCTGTCCTCAAGAAGCTTCAAAGTAAAGCTCAGAAAGCTTAAAAGAAAACACAGGGGTTTTCCATACCCCTAGACCATAGTTTGGTTAGCCCAAAGATCCTCTGCTTTAGATACATAACAAAAATCAAATCTAAAACCTTACAGAGAATGACTACAGAAAAAGGAAAAGATTGAGGAAATGTGAAAGAAAAAATAGTAAAATCTAGCAAAAACTGGACTGTGAATACAAAGAAAAAGACAAATTGGAAATCATGCTGGAGTTTCTTGCTTAGGAAGCTAGACATAAAGTAGAAAATAGCCATGAATTAGAGCTCACAAATTTAAAAGTGTTGCTTTTATTTCT
Organism: Mesoplodon densirostris; assembly: GCF_025265405.1. Classification (NCBI taxonomy): domain Eukaryota; kingdom Metazoa; phylum Chordata; class Mammalia; order Artiodactyla; family Ziphiidae; genus Mesoplodon; species Mesoplodon densirostris. Next base: position 81,832,061 of record NC_082670.1, read on the forward strand.
TTTACAAAAAGAATGCTGTTTCATTGTAGAACTGGAAATTCCCTATAACCACACTGCCCAAAGCAGACACAATTAAAAGTTTAGTATGTTTCTTTTATAACCAGACATACATACCGGTTTAGAAAGTTGGGGTTATGTTAGTGTTATTTATTACAACCTGTTTGTTTAAACATAATATTTTATGATAATTGTTCCACATCATTAAAAATTCCAAACACAATTTTTTAAATTTATTTTTTCAGTTAATTATTCAACATTTCAGATATTTGAAGAGGCATAATGAATAATATCATGAATACCCTATACCTACCACCCAGGTTAAGAAAGTAATCATGATAAACACAGCTGAAGCTTTCTGTGTATACCCCTAGAGTAACATTCCTATCTTCTGTCCACTTGCCCATTAAGCGTGCTTTTTTTCTGGCTGCATAATGTTCCCTCATAAAAATGTATCATAATCGATACATAATTGATGTATCATAATTAACCAGTTCTTTATTTTTAGTTATTTAGACTGTTCCTGTTTTTCATGATTATACATAGTACTGTGATGAACATTATATATACATTTTTTACATCCATATCTTATTATTTCCTTAAGACAAATTCCTAGAAGTAAACTTGCTTTTGCCCAATGGTAAGAAAATTTTGCTCCATACTGTTAAGTTACCATCCAAAAAAGGTCAAACCAAGTACACCCCATCTCACCCCAGCATTGTATGAAAGAGCTTATAAAATAGCTGCACAAATAGCTACACATTGAGGAAGTATCCTAAGGTCTGTTTCTAGACCATCTTTTTAACTGGCCTACAGAGTGTCTGTTTCTGGGCACAAGTTCTATGCTGGGCACTGGGGATTCAGAAACCAGTAAAGCCCTATCCATCTAACAGAGAACAACTCTGGAATGGGAGGCAGAAGATGTGGGTGCTGGAGCGGCAGCCTAGCAAAGTGGTTAGAGCACTGCTTTGGGAGCCACACTTCCCCCTTGGGCAAGTTACTTAACTTCTCTGTGCCTCAGTTTACTTCTCTATTAAATAGGGATAATCAACCTTGCCCAGCATAACCCATAAATCTAAGTCTAAAAAGACTTGATGCACAGTACCACTCAGTTGGAATGTAGTGTTACTAACTCACCTACAGGGCACAGCGTCTTAGGAGAAAGTAAGGGATTGAAAGGGAAAGCAGAGTAGCAAGTCAGAAAATAGAAATAGGAAGGGACGATGGGCAGGGAGGAGAGCAACAAGGTTTGTGCTCATGGCACAAAAATGCAATTACTTTCCTAAGTAAGAGGGCACAGGAAGTGCCCCAGGCCGGTTCTCCTGGGTCCCTGCCTGTGTGTCGCCCCCAAAACAGATTAACTAAATGCTTCATGACTGTGATGCACTCTGCCTGCCTGAGGCTACCTCTGAGCCGTGCAGAGGCAAGTTACTACAAGGGTCTTGGCTCCCGTGCGGAGGGATGTGTGTTCTGTTGCCAAGAAGAAAGGAAAATGTGCTCTCTCATTGCACATCCAATATAATCTTGGCGTATTTATGTACCCTACATACCATCATGTAGAAAAAAAGCATGTTACAGACAATATGCTGCATGTGATTCCATTTATATACATATAAAACTATAATTAATTCATTCATATGGTAATTCATTAAAAAGTCTTTATGGAGGGCTTACTATGTGCCAGGCCCTGTGCTACCTGCAGGGGGATGTAATGAGAATATGGTCACTGTTGTAGGGGAATTTGCATTCCAGTGACAGAAATTGATATCAATCTTATATACTTGCATACTGCTTGATTTTTTTAAAGTAACAATTAGGTATTACTGGACTAATACAAAAATACTAACTTTTTTTTGCTTTTGGAATATAAATGATCTGCAACAGCCATTAAGACAGAGACAGAAACAAATGAAAACACAAAACAAAGAAATAAAAAATAAACCACGTCAAAGAATGCTAAGGAAAAAATCCACCATAGGAAGGAAAGCACAGACACTTTAGGAAGGACAGGGGATTAAACAGCGGTCCCCAACCTTTTTGGCACCGGGACTGGTTTCCTGGAAGACAGTTTTTCCACGGAGCGGGTGGAAGGGGATGGTTCAGGTGGTAAGTCGAGCACTGGGGAGTGACAGGGAGCGGCAGATGAAGCTTCACTGGCTCGCTGTCCTGCCACTCCCCTCCTGCTGTGCGGCCTGGTTCCTAACAGGCTGCAGACCGGTACCAGTCCATGGCCTGGGGGTTGGGGACTGCTGGATTAAAATGAATCTGCTGTTTTTAAGAATCTTGTTTAGTGATCTATTCTAGGACAGGAGTCAGTAAACTTTTTCTGTAAAGGGCTTGATAGTAAATATTTTAAGCTTTTCAGGCTACACAGTCCCTCCCGAAACTACTGTACTTGACTCTGCCATGGTCAAGCAATCAGCGACAATACATTGATGAATCAGCATGACTGCATTCCAAAAAAACTTATTTACGAACACAGTAATTTGAATTTCATATGATTTTCATGTGTTGTGAGATATTTTTCTTCTTTGAATTTTTTAACCATTTAAAACTATAAAAATCATTCTTAATTCATGAGGCAGATTTGGTCCATGGGCCATAGATTGTCAACTGCTGTTTTAAACAGCTATGTAAGAGTCAATTCCATGGGTACTCCAAAATACTTTGAACAGATCCCCAACTGGTAACATTTAGATAATTTCCAGTTTTTCCCTATTATACACAGGGCTGTGACAAACATCCTTGTACATGCACCTTTTGCATCCTTGAGTGTGTAAATAACTACCTTCTGTCTCTGAATCCATACCTGTGTCCCTGGCAGGAACCCGTTTGAAAAAAATTATATGGGAGAGGTTCTTGAGACGGTCCTGCTGAGCTCCAAATGCAAAGGATCATAATGGCTCTTTTATTCACTAACCTAATAATTCCATTTTTAAAGGGCTGTCAAATTGCCCAACATGCCTTATTTCCTATGAACCCTGCTGCTTGTTTTCAGCAATCCACTGTCTTCAGTGTTTGCAGAATTGTCAAGATGGCCTTCACAGGTCCCTCCAGGAGGCTGTCAGAAACTCAATGTCCATTTGCCAGCCTATCCTGCTTTGCTGAGAGACCCCTACTCCCAGCATCTTTCACCAGCCTCCTCACCCTTTCTTTGTGTTAAACATTCAGTCAGTTTGATCTAAGATTTCCTTCCCACTTGCACTGTAACTCAGATACTTGGATGGGTGTTTGGTGCATTTGTAGATTTTTTTCCCCCAAGGATCCTCAACTTCTATTTATATATACACAGCTACCTCCATCCTGTCTACACAATTTTCTGTTTTTTCCCTTTGTTTGCATCACTTCATGTTTTTTTTTAAAAGGTATATTTTAAAATTATTTTTGCAAAAGGAATACCAGCCTGTTGTAAGAAAAAAAAAATGCAAGCTCATTGAACTTTATCAAATAGACTGTAAAATTTTTCCCTTCTCCATCCCACAAGTAACCCCCAACCTCAGAGGCAGCCATTATTCTCAGACAGACTGGGGCTGTAGCTGCAGAACTGCTTATCTTTGTGAACTTAGACAAGTCACTTAATTTCTCTGAGCCTTAGGGTCTTCATCTGTAAAACGGGAGTGATAATTCCCATCACCACAGATGTGAATCATGCTTATGAAGCACTTAACACATAGTACAGTGCCTGACCATAGTAAATGATCGAGAAACAATAGCTATGTTAGTATTATTATTAGTAACAGCCTTACATTATTATTCCTCTGCAAATGTATTCATAATTTTTCAACATAATGTCTAATTTTTGATGTAAATGGTATCATTCTATGTGTATAAGCTTTAAAAAAATTTGGTCACTTAATTTATCTGAGACATCTATCTTAATCTTAATCTTTTTAATAACATCATAGAATACCAATGCATTGATATTCCATTACTTAATCATTCTCCTACTGATGTCTATTTAGGCTTCCAAATAAGGTTTTTGATGCTAGAAGGAACATCCTTGAACACACAGGTTTGGGTTTTTATGGGAGTGTTTTCTTAGGGTGGAGTCTCAAAAAATTGAATTGTTGTGTCCATTTTTAATTTTAATAGTTATGACCCGAGGCAGTCATCTGTTCAGCTCCCAGAATATTTCCAGCTTTCTGCCTTCCAGGGCCTCATGGAGCTGCACCTCCTGGTCCCTTAGTCAGTAGAAAGGCTATGTGACTTGATCAGTAAGCTGTGAGTACAAGGGACATATGTCATCACCATTTTATTGCCAGTTTGAATCCTTGCAGAGCCTCCTTTAAATTCTGCCACAGTGACCAGCAGTATTCCAGATAGTGGCTGCTCCACCAGCTTGAGTCCTGTAGTGGGGACAGTGTGGGACAGAGCCTCAGCTGACTCACCGTGAACACACAGAATGAGTGAGAAGTAAACATTTGTTGTTTTAAGCCACCATCATTTGGACTGTTGGTTACTATGGCATAATCTGATTGATACACTGCCAGATTTCTCTCTGAAAAAGTTTTTTACCAATTTACACTCCTTAAAAAAAACAGTGAAAAAGCCTCATTACTATAAACCTTTTGCAATTTTTCTTAATTTTACCAATTTCTCCTTTTGATTAGTCTTATTAGAGATGAACAGAAAAAAGGGGTATAATGCCTCAGCCACTTATCAGTGCCTCATTAATTTCACCCCCTCCTTATTTATTAGCAAATCCCATTTTTTCAAAAATACTCACCATGCGGGCTTCCCTGGTGGTGCAGTGGTTGGGAATCTGCCTGCCAATGCAGGGGACACGGGTTTGTGCCCCGATCCGGGAAGATCCCACATGCCGCAGAGCGGCTGGGCCCATGAGCCGTGGCCGCTGAGCCTGCGCATCCGGAGCCTGTGCCCTGCAACAGGGAGAGGCCACAACAGTGAAAGGCCCGCGTACCGCAAAATAAATAAATTAAATAAATAAATAAATAAATAAATAAAATAAAATACCCCCCATGCTAATATGCAACTAAAAGTCCTTCTCGTGATCTTTAATTGCCTTTTCCCCCCATATCACCTAATTTCCTTTTTGTCGGCCTCACCTTATGTTCACTGGCCTTAACAAGTGCGTATCCCATCCATGTTTCTCCCCACCATCTGATTTTCACAAGAGGTGGCCCCCCACCCATAGAGAAATGAGCGGTCACTCTATTTTATATGTGACTGTCTTGAATGGTCCTTTTGAAAAAAAATCACATTAACAACTCCATATCTCGTACCTTTATTTTTCATGAGGGAGAACAAATGTAGTTATGTATCCAAACCCTAGCCACTCTTTAAGAACGAGCTCAAATGCCACCTACTTCATTAAGCCACTCCTCAGTCATCCTCAGCTCAAGGCAAGGAGTCCCTCCTCTAAAAACCCATGATTTTTCTATATCTTTTTCACAACGCTCACTTTGTTGAATTGCAAGCAGAGGGGTCTGCTTTGTAAACTGACCCTTGCTGTGTCTCTTTTGCAGCACATCATTCATTTATATGCAACATATTTTTCTATCACTGCATTACAAAGTTGTACAATTGGGTAGCCACTCTCACTGGGAGAGAGGGAAGACATGTGATCAGAACACAGTGGCTGAGAGTGAGCCTCAGCTCTCCAAATTTGTCAGAGAGACTTTACCCCATATGCCTCTTTCCATCCCCCATCTCACTACAAGCTTTGGAAGATTTCTAACACACAACTCTAAAATCGGGGGTAAAAAGCAGTAGATACTTTATTCCTTCTTTATTTTCTTTAAGAAGGATATAAAGGAAACAAGACCTTCTCTTGGCCCTTCACTAAACTGCTCCTTCTCACCCCATCTGCATCTCACCTCCCCAGTACAGATGTGGAGTTGATGTAGATGTAGAGGTGAAAGAGGTGGCTCTGGACAATCCTTACTCCCCTCCCTCCTCCTCCCCCTCATCACTCCTCTCACTAAATGGTACACTCTTTGTAGCCATGGTATTTTGTGCAACATCTCACTGTATCCCTACAATTCCTCCACCAAGCCAAAAGCCAGTATTTTAAGGTGCAAATGATTGCACATGGCCTTTTATTACTCCTTCAGTATTTACATAATGCCTTTTAAGTGTTTTTAAAATGTGTTTTAGGTCAGTGATAATGGATAAAAAGCGTTGAGTGGTAAGGTTCTGAGCATGTATCTAGATTTTTTACAATAATTCTTATGGAAATAACTTCCCATTATAAGTCTTTGCACTGTAAGTTGCGTTTTTCCTAAGATATAGCCTTGACATGTGTTACAGACTCCCTGTGTTCTGAAGCAAGTCCTCTCTCCCCATTAGAGCACAACAAGGGCAGGATCTTTTCTAGTTTTGTTTGTCCAGCCTCTAGTTCAGTGCAGTGGAGCACAATAGGCCTTCAATACGGACTTCTTGAGTAGGTAGATGGGTACTTTGATGATCACAAACAGTTGGGGGCTATTTGCATTTAGTATGACTGTGATTCTGGCTGCATATAGACTTACATTTGTTCTGAAATTATTTTAACAGTTCAACATGTTTAACTGTATCCTAAGTGCACATAGAAGTTTAGAAGTGTGGCTTATTTTATTTTTCCTCAGTACTAATTCTACATTTTTACAGAAGGATGGTAGGCATTGTGCCAACCCTACATTATTTTTGCATAAAATTAAGTCAGTAGGTGCTTTTTTAAAAAAGACTCCAAATTGTGAGGAGAAATGGTAGCTAAGCAATTTTATAACTAGAGGAAACCTTGGAGATCTTATTTATAATACTGGTTTAGGGACTTCCCTGGTGGCACAGTGGTTAAGGATCTGCCTGCCAATGCAGGGGACGTGGGTTCGATCCCTGGTCCAGGAAGATCCCACATGCCGTGGAGCAACTAATCCCGTGCACCACAACTACTGAGCCTGCGCTCTAGAGCCCACAAGCCATAACTACTGAGCCCGCGTGCCACAACTACTGAAGCCTGCACACCTAGAGCCCGTGCTCCGCAACAAGAGAAGCCACTGCAATGAGAAGCCCGCGCACCACAATGAAGAGTAGCCCGTGCTCGCTGCAATTAGAGAAAGCCCGTGTGCAACAACGAAGAACCAATGCGGCCAAAAATTAATTAATTAATTAATTTAAAAAATAATAATAGTACTGGTTTACATCTATTGTGTACTAACTATGTAGACAGCTTTGTGCTAAGTACTTTACAAGCATGGTCTCATTTAATCCTTTTTCTTTTTGTGTCAGACTCCAAAACAGCACTGTTACTGATGCTATCCTTACTGAAAATGTTCATTATAAAATTTTTTGCATTAATTTCGATTTTTAAATACCTTAAAATATTTATTTATTTATTTGGCTGTGTTAGGTCTTAGTTGCAGCACGTGGAATCTTTGTTGCGGCATGTGGACTCTTTTAATTGTGGCATGTGGGCTCTTAGTTGCAGCATGCGGGATCTAGTTCCCTGACCAGGGATTGAACCCAGACCCCTTGCATTGGGAGCTCAGAGTCTTAACCACTGGACCATCAGGGAAGTCTCTGATTTTTAAAGTATGGTATTAAAATATTGTTTATCTTGATGCTGAGCTTTTGGCATCCCCTTACATTTTGCACCCTACTCCTGGCAACAGCCTTGGAAGGTGGGGACTATTATTTCTCCCTTTAGAGATGAGGACACTAGTAGTCAGAGTAGTTGCACTTGCCCAAGGCTTACAGGTGCCAGTAATGGTGGAACCAAGATTAGAATCCAGATGACCTGACATATCAGCACTCAGCTTAGCCACATAATTTCACAGATGGGGAAACTGAGAAGCAGAGGGGCATGATGACGCTTGGAGTCACTCAGCAGCTCTGCTGTAGAACCAAACTAGAGCCCAGAATTCCTCACCTGTCACTAAAACATAGCACCATGAGCCATTCATCGCAGATGCATCGTCCTTATTCTCTAGGCTGCACCAGGCTTCAGAATTCATACTCTCAATAACTATTTACTAAGCACCTCCTAGTCGCTGCACACTATGTACATGATATAATGATGGCTGAATTCCTTGGCAACGAAGCTAGGAAGAGGAAGTCTTAGAAGGCATTCACTCATTCCTTCACTCTACTAGGCTCTGGGATACACAGCAGAGTAATATTCTAAGAGGTTCACTGACAAAGGACACAGATATGCAACTAAAAATTTGGCATAAAGTATGATAAGCTCAACCATGAAAGGATTCAAAAGTTACAGAGCCCCTGTTCCAGAATCTGAATGCTGAATAGCTTTAGTTTTGTAAGCACCTTCAGAATTTAAAACACGGTGCTACATTTACAGAGCCTTTGCCGAGTATCTATTGCCGAGTATCTATGTCCTGATTTTTTTTCATGCTGGTCATGACCTGAAGGAAATTTATTAGCACGTATACTGTATGTCAGGTGTTTTTGACTTGATCATGATCAGCTCTGAGGTGCAACTTTGTCTCACATACTGTACATACCTGTGCCTCCCCTGGGGAGGGCCGCAGTCTGTAATCATGCTGTTCAACTGTTGTGCACAAGTTCTCTTGTTCAAATAAAGTTTATTACTAACATCTAAAAAAAACAAAACAAAACACTGTGCTATGGGCTGGCATAAGAAGATTCAGAGAAATATAAAGTAAGCTTCCTGCCTTTGAGGAATTTATAGTTGACTTGAAGAAAAAGATCATATGCACACTACATGTCCTATGTGTACCTGACCTCTAATTAGATAGTTGACACTTTTAAGGATTCTCATAGCTTACAGAACTTCCCTGTCAGACAGTCACTCATTCTTTCCTTCATTCATTAAGAATGTATTGTGCGGGACTCCCCTGGTGGTCCAGTGGTAAAGAATCCACCTTCCAATGCAGGGGACGCGGGTTTGATCCCTGGTAGGGGAAATAAGATCCCACATGCTGCGGGGCAACTAAGCCCAGGCGCCACAACTACTGAGCCCACGCGCCCTGGAGCCCGCGCCACAATTAGAGAGAGAAAAACTCACACACCACAACTGGAGAGAAGCCCACACGCCGCAATGAAAGATCCCGCATGCCACAACTAAGACCCGACGCAGCCAATAAATAAATAAATAAATATTCTTTTAAAAATTAAAAAAAAAAAGAATGTATTGTGTACCTACAGGTGCCAGGCATTTTAGCAAGTGCTGGGGATGCAACCATGAATAAAATGGGCAAGGCCTCTGTTCTCAAGAAGCTTTATAAACAAAGAAACTAATTTTGTATAACAATGAATATCTAAAACAGGGTGAAGAGACAGCGTGGTCAAGGAAGTCTTCTCCCAGGCATTGACGATGGAGTTGAGACCCAAATAAAGAGCCATCAAGTGATGATGTGGAGCAAGGGCAGAGGAAGCAGTAGATGCAAAGACTCTAGGTAAGAATGACCACAGCTATGCTGGGAAGAGCAAACTCAGGGAGGATGGCTGAAGATAAAGTAAATTAGAGAAACGCAAATCAAAACCACAGTGAGGTTTCACCTCACCCTGGCCAGAATGGCCGTTATGAAAAAATCTACAAACAATAAATGCTGGAGAGGGTGTGGAGAAAAGGGAACCCTCTTGCACTGTTGCTGGGAATGTAAATTGATACAGCCACTACGGAGAACAGTATGGAGGTTCCTTAAAAAACTAAAAATAGAACTACCATATGACGCAGCAATCCCACTACTGGGCATATACCCTGAGAAAACCATAATTCAAAAAGATACATGTACCCCAATGTTCATTGCAGCTCTATTTACAATAGCCAGGACATGGCTTTCTAAATGTCCATAAACAGATGAATGGATAAAGAAGATGTGGTACATAAATACAGTGGAATATAAGCCATAAAAAGGAATGAAATTGAGTCATTTGTAGTGATGTAAGTCTAGAGTCTGTCATACAGAGTGAAGTAAGTCTGAAAGAGAAAAACAAATACTGTATATTAATGCATATATATGGAATCTAGAAAAATGGTACTGATGAACCTAGTGGCAGGGCAGGAATAGAGACGCAGACATAGAGAACAGACTTGTGGACACGGTGGGGGGAAGGGGAGGTTGGGACGAATTGAGAGAGTAGCACTGACATATATACACTACCATGTGTTAAATAGATAGCTAGTGGGAAGCAGCCTCATAGCACAGGGAGATCAGCTTGGTGCTTTGTGATGACCTAGAGGGGTGGGATACGGAGGGAGGGAGGGAGGCTCAAGTGGGAGGGTATATATGTATACATATGCTGATTCACTTTGTTGTACAGCAGAAACTAACACAACATGGTAAAGCAATTATAATCCAATAAAGATGGAAACAAACAAAAAAAGATACACAAGGACCAGACCACATGATGCCTCATAGGCCACTGTAAGGAGTTAAGATTTTAATCAGATTCATCCACCTTATAACTATTTAACATCTGCCCTCCAAACCAAAAAGTAAGATCCATGGGACAGGCTTTATTCCTTTTGTTCTCCATGGCATTGTCAACACCCAGAATAACAAATGGTGTAGAACTGGTGCTCAATGTTATTTTTGGAATGATGAAGGATAAGCAGAAATAAGTCATTTAGGAATTGTGTCATTCTGGTCAGAATTTTGGACACATATTCCCCCTTTTAAAAGTTTCTTTTGACTTATTTATTTTTAGCATTTTTTCTCCCCCTCAAGTGCCAAGTTTAATCATCCATCTGTGTCTCCAGGAGCAAAAATGATACAGGACAGATGGTGGTAGGGTAAGAGGTCTCACTGAAAAGTTTAAGCCTTAGAATTTGACTTAAGTAAGACAATGTATGATCTGCTCCAATGTGAGGTTTTAAGAATCTAGTAAATATTCAGTCCTTGAGTTGATATAATCTAGTGTAATAAAGCCCCAGTTCTGGGGAGTCAGGCAGATCTAGATACATATCCTCACTCCACCACTTGGACATGTGGGGACACCCCCTGAGCCACATGAGGAGATTAACAGTATCCAGCTTACAGAGCTGTTGTGCTGATTAAATCCAATAATGTATGCCATGGTAAACATGCAGATGGGCCACCCAGAGCTCTCTTCAAGGAAGAAGTTACTGTCCAGCTGCTGAGAGCACAGGTAGCAGATGCTCCAGCTGTCAATTCTCTCTGAGTTGGCCTCAGCTGTAGAGAGCCCCTCACTCAAGGTCATGTCTTTTCTGGGCCAGCCTATACCTGGTGACTGAGTAAGGCATAGGTATAAAGGCTGGGCTATTTGAGCCTAATGCAGGGTACCATGATGGCCAGTACTCATCTCAGAGTTCCCCACCATGTTGGCTGAAAACTGCGGAGGAATCTTCTTCCTCTGCCCAGTCAGTCCTGCTTCCTCCTCCTTCCTTTCACAGTGTTGATCCCTAATAAACATCTTGCACCCAAAACTCGATCTTAGCTTCTGCTTCTGGAGAACCCAAGTGATGACATATGCCAAGTGCTTGGCCCATTTTCTAGCACATGGATCATAAACATTCAAAAACATTATTATTATTATCCCTAATGAACTCAAGAGTAAAACTGCTTACTTGTTCTCAATATGATCTCCTACAATAGTACTGAGATTATTCAGTGATGTTGCCAGGGCTTTTGAACCTAATTCATTCTCACTTTCTCTCTCTCTCTCTCTCTCTTTCTCATAGTGCATGTGGATTCGTTTAGTTATTCTAAACCATGACTGAATACTATGGGCCACACTCTGAGCTAAATGCCAGGAATGAGAATAATACAACCAGCCTTACAAAGCATTTTAATTGGCCTCAACTAGACACAAAGGTGAGTGTGGGACTTACTGCCCTCAGTAAGTGATATTGTAAATGTATGGCTGTTTATCCCTGAAACAGGGACCCCAGTGAGGAATGGGAAGGAGGCAGGGGCTCCACAGAATGTGCTAACAGTAAATTATTCTACCTCTGTTGGCACAAAGAGAAAAGTTTTAGTCAGCCAAGATAGGTGCATCTTTTACTATTTCCCTTGGTTTTCTCTCAAGTTTATGCATAGGGGAAGCACATAATTCTCCAAGCAGATGGAAATTCTGGTTCCAACTATGGCCAAAACTGATGAAGAGTAACATGGAAATAGTCAAGAATATACAAACACAGTGGGAAGAAAGAAACACTTCAAAGGCAACCAATTATTTCATTCAGTCATTTCCTAAGCATGCTGGATGCAAAAGCCAGCTATGATGCTGGGTGTAAGAGATAGAGAAATAAGTAAGGCAGCTCCTAGCCTAAAGAAACTCAAGGCCCGTGAGTAGAGACTAAGATCTATACAGACCACCTCTATAGAGTAGAGCATTTCTATGGGTGTTTGTATAAGAGCATCCCATCTGCACGAATATAAGGTAAGTTGTTATTTTCTCATTTATCCACCAGAAGAAAGATATTTGCCATGTATCTGAGTCCTTACAAAGTCTCTCATTATAGGACATGTGCTCAAATATTTTAATTTGAAGAACAAATTATGGAACCAGAACCAACTTCAACAAAGCTGGTTTGGGATGATTATGGAGGTCACCTGATACAGTTTTTAAAAATAAATAAAAAGAGAAATTTAAGACAGATTTAGAAAGGATTCCTAAATGTATAACCTCACAAATTCAAGAGTTATATTTATAAACAAGTCTTTGAGAGGCCGTTTTAGAAAGCAATTCAGGACTTCAATTTCAGCAAGGTATACACTAGATAAATGACACTGCTAAAGGAAACAAGTAAAAAACTGGATTAAAAATATAAAAACATCTGTTGAAGTGCTTTGCTGGGCTGGAATGGAAAGACAGATTCTCCAGAGGCCAAGAACAGAGAATCGGGGTTCCTGGGAGACGTTCTTCTGGGACTAGAGACCTTGAATTTTGGCACTGATGGCAGCTCAGAGTGAGTTCCTGAGGGGGTGGGGCCGGCAGTGCAGAGGGGTACTAATTCAGAGTTCCTGCGTAAAGCAGAGACCCCAACAGGCCGTGCCTTCTGTGCAAGGAGCAAGGAGAAATAAACCTTGTGTACTGAAAGGAGCCGGAAGAAAACAGCTCTGGGTGAACAGGGAAAAAGCTCCCCTGAGAATCTGTAACTACAAGCCAGCCTTCACCTGGGTTTACAGGCTGAATTCTACCTGTGCGATCTAACAACACGTCCAGAATAAAATTTAATATAAAGTAGGACGGTAATTTAAAAGCTGTATCTTTTCATCCACAGAACTACAATAATGTTTTTAAAACGTTCATTTCTTTATTATACAGGTACACTTAACTATCATATTTTTAAAAAACAGAAAATACAAAAAAGGAAAAAGATATAAACAATTTTCAGCAAAATTTATGCATTCATCTAAATGAATAAGAAATCATAGAGAGTTTTAAGGATAACAGCCAAAGATAGCTATGGCAGCAAAACGTTTAAAAGTAGCTTAATGTAAAAAATGACTTGTTTTAACTGTTTCCTTAACTCTCTTTTTTACTTTTTTTTTTTTGTCCTTTCATGTGAGAAAAATGAGATAAAGTTTTGGGGATATTTTGGAGCAAAGTGATACGATACTTCTTATTAATTTGCTAAATCAATGATAGTCAATAGTTTTCTTTAATTATATCAATATTCAGGCTCACCAGGAATAATAATAGACTTCTCTGGACACTGTGGGACTTAGTCAAGCATTTAACACTGGGACGATATCAAAAGCCTTTACATGACAAATGGGGAAGAGGAAAAGAAGTTAGATCCCTGTGAGTATTCAGGTCACCAGGGAAAATTAGTATAAAGGGAATAATTACCTTGACATATCAATGTTTTCCTCTGATAATCAACCACACTCTTTCAGACGTTCAAATTTGCTTTATTTATTCAAAGGGAACCAGTGAAGGCAATAAAGCACATCATTTAAATAGTCAGGCTCCAAATTTCATCCAAATGGATTTTTTGCCTCTGTTACATGATTTGCTCACACTCCAACATTCCCTTTTACAGACATTTTTTTTTTAACATCTTTATTGGAGTATAATTGCTTTACAATGGTGTGTTCGTTTCTGCTTTAAGACATTCTTAATATATATAATTTCAAGTAATTCAGGAATTACCATAAATTTATCTGTTGATGGATAATGATATAAAGCTAATGTTCACCAATGCCTAAATAATTAGTAGCTCTGTACTGGGAACAGGGCTCGGTAGTCAGGATGGAACTATTTTAAATCCAAAATCAAGATGTCTCAGCATGATTCCCTTCAAACTATGAAAATAGGTTGCATACTATTTCATTAAACATAAAGACACTTCTTTAATGAATTAAGACTAATCTAGGGGCTTCCCTGACAGTCCAGTGGTTATGACTCAGCACTTCCACTGCAGGGGGTACAGGTCAGGGAACTAAGATCCCACATGCCACGCAGCCAAAAAAGACTAATCTAATCTTTCTGATGGATGTCTTCAATAAAAAAAAGCTAGAGCCCACACTCTTAATTTATTTCTAAGGCAGTCTAAAACAGGTTGGTTGATGACTATTCTCTAACTAAAGCCAGACATTTAACCACACTCATCAAAGTTGGCAAAAAGATATACTGCACTGCAATCTAGGGAAGAACATAAAATGAGTGTGCCTTGAAATAAAAAGAGGCATTTTGGAGAGAATATTTGTTGGTTGCCTCCTCCACATAACCTTCTAGCCTTCCCCGCCCTTTTTTTTTTTTTTCTTTTTCACAATGTTGATGCCCCTCCAATGTCTGCTGATTCTTTTTTTTTTTTTTAACATCGTTATTGGAGTATAATTGCTTTACAATGGTGTGTTAGTTTCTGCTGTATAACAAAGTGAATCAGCTATACATATACATATATCCCCATATCTCTCCTCTCTCTTGCGTCTCCCTCCCACCCTCCCTATCCGACCCCTCTAGGTGGACACAAAGCATCGAGCTGATCTCCCTGTGCTATGTGGCTGCTTCCCACTAGCTATCTATTTTACATTTGGTAGTGTATATATGTCCATGCCACTCTCTCACTTCGTCCCAGCTTACCCTTCCCCCGCCCCGTGTCCTCAAGTCCATTCTCTACATCTGCGTCATTATTCCTGTCCTGCCCCTAGGTTCTTCATAACCATTATTATTATTATTTTTAGATTCCATATATATGTGTTAGCATACGGTATTTGTTTTTTCTCTTTCTGTCTTACTTCACTCTGTATGACAGACTCTAGGTCCATCCACCTCACTATAAATAACTCAATTTCGTTTCTTTTTATGGCTGAGTAATATTCCATTGTATATATGTGCCACATCTTCTTTATCCATTCATCTGTCGATGGACACTTAAGTTGCTTCCATGTCCTGGCTATTGTATATAGAGCTGCAGTGAACATTGTGGTACATGACTCTTTTTGAATTATGGTTTTCTCAGGGTATATGCCCAGTAGTAGGATTGCTGGGTCATATGGTAATTCTGTTTTTAGTTTTAGCCTTCCCCCTTTTCAGTAAGATCTCAAACTTCTCAGTCATGAGGTTTGGCTGGAATTGAATTCTCCCAAGAATCTAAGGACGGGCCCTGACTGGCTTATGTCAACCAGTGTGTCCTTCTCCCAGCCAGAGTGAATGGCTTTTTGGAGGAATTCTGAGAAAGAAGTGTCCTCTCTTTTCTGTGGAAGCTACCAGAGAATTCTTTCTCTTCTCTGCTAAAACAGAAAAGGGTGGCCCCTATTCCTGTTGCCAGTCTTCTGTCGACCTAAAATATGCCAATCTTTAAATGAAACTGAAGATGGGAAAGACAGTATGGAGGAACAAAAAGAAACTAGGCCCCTAGTGATATAATTGAGCTACTAGATCAATCTGTACCTGAAGTCTGCACCTCCACTGAACTTTTCAGTTAATAAATTCAGCTAATAAATTCAGCTAATAAATTCCCTTTATTGTTTAACCTAATCCAAGTTGGACTTTCTGTTATTTGCAACCAAATAATCACAAGTAACAGATGCTTGCAAACTAGTTAATTGTTGATGGAGGCTGAAACCAGATTAGAAGACAGGCATCATTAAAAAACCACAGATTTGAATAAAATTATCCAGATTCACAGCTTAGACAGTGTAGGACATTTTACTTGACAAGCAAATGTAGCCTGGTTTTTAGTAAAGTTGACTCCATTACAATGAAAAGATTTTAACACTAGCATGTAGGAAAGTCTATTATTGCTGATAGAGTGGCAGCTTTTCTTAAAACATTTCAGTTCATTGTGAAAAAAGAGCTGAGGCTAATACCTGAGTCCATCCCTATGCATGGGCTGTGAAGAAAAGAAAGAACAAGTGTATAATTTCCTCCATCATCTCCATGGCAATTTGCAGTCTCCTTCATGAAATGTTTAATCCAAGAACACTATTTTGTTTTGTTTTGTTTTGTTTTGTTTTTAAGAAGAAAGATAAGAATTCACAGAGATACTCTTTGAACAACCAAGATAAAGCAAAGACTGTTTTTTTGTCTGCTTCATTTTTCCCTCTTCCTATTGAAACCACCAAAAAGTAGCACATTTAAAGGTTTCTTTGATATATTGTATACCAGTTTGTCTGGCCAGTGTCCACCACCTGACCCATCTCTTCTACCCACATGGTTACAACGCTGGGTTCCTGGCAGCCATGATTAGCCCTGCCCACTGGATTCAGTTCATTAGATCAGGAATGGATGCCTATTCCAAAAAGTCAAGTGATCTTCTCTAGAAATGTGGCTTTGGAACTAAGAGAATGTCAGTTTAATTTGTCCCCTGTGACTAGACCAGGAACATATAAAGTCAGTAGGATTGAGCGGTCATTCTTAACCATATGGTCTGGAAAGTTAAGAAATCAAGTCTGCAGTAATGTATTATAAGAAGAAGAATTCAAAGAAATAATGGTTGCTGAGTGCTTAGTAAGTAGCAGAACTGCGATAAGTCCTTTATGTGCATCACTGCTTAATGCTAAGAACCACCTTTGAGGAAGCTGCTATTATTATGCCCATTTACAGATGAACACACTGAGTTGTTAAGTAAATTGTTCAGGATCAGAGGGCTTGTGTCAGAACAAAGATTCAAGCTCAATCTGTCTTCAGAGCATTTGATCTAAACCACCAAGTCCTGTCTCTCGTGCCACTTTGTGCCTAAGTTTCAGATGCGTCTCTCTCTTTGAATCCTATAAAAATCATTCAGTATTTCTCTCATAAACTTTCCCATTTTCCTTAGTTTAACTTGGTTTCTGTTTCATGCAACCAAAAATATCTGAAGGAGCACATCAACGACCATCAGGCATCAAACATTTACAGTTCCCAAGAACTTAATAAACAGTGAGTAAACAGATAAATGAACAAATTAAAGTCTTATTACCACAGACCCCCCTCTTCAGTGAGCTACTGGGCATCGTAATTCATAACAACTTCAGACTCCGATCCTCTGAGCAATGCCTCTTATTTGTACCCTGTACACAGCGGATGCTGCATCCCTGGGCATTTTGGTGGTAGGTGGGTAATTTCCTGGAATCAAGTCCTTCATGTTCTTAAGAGGTAGCACAGACAACACCCTCCTCTGCAGTCTTGGCCTTTTGAAGGACAGAGGCAGGACTCAGTCAGTAGTTAGAATCCAGGTGGAAAATGCAGTTAGGTTAAATTTTTGAAAAATTAAACCATATTACTTATGGCAAGATTAACTCAAGGCTGAGAATTGAGCTTTGGAGTCGAGCAAACCTGATTCTGAACTCCCACCATCTCCACCCCTAGCAGCTTTGAGACATTAGACAACTTTCCTAATGTTTCTCTAAGTTTTATGAATTTTTAAAATACTACTTTGGGAATTTAAAAAGTACCCTCAAAAAAGAACGAAGAAAGAAATAACAGTGAACCATATTTACCCCATAATTAATTGCCATTACATCTTGGCTTATTTGCCTCTGTTTTCCATGTTTGCTTGTTAGGCTAGTTGGTTGATTTAAGAAAAATCACACAATGATGTTCATAAAAGTGATATGTGTTCTATGTAAAGAATCCAAACAATGGAGAAAAATAAGAGGAAAGTTTATTTTAATCACATTTCACCGTGCAGAAATTCATATTATTTACATCAGGTGAACATTATTATGGAAATTTTTTTAGGTATGTACAGAGAGAAGGTTGGCTATATAGATAAATAGTTTGGGAAATAAATTAGATAATGGGTAGAAATACTTTACTAAAGTCAGATACTTTCAGTGGCTTTTAAATAAAATGTTAAATTTAATTTTATTTGACTTTAATAGGAAAAATAAACTAAAGGGACATTAGAGGCATTATTCCTATAACTTTTAACTTCTGATTTTCTTAGCTTAGGAGCCCCAAATTCCAGCTGATGCTTATGCAAATATATCCACAATCCTTCACACTTCTTTTTAAAAAAATTTATTTATATATTTATTTATGTTGGCTTTGTTGGGTCTTCGTTGCTGTGCGCAGGCTTTCTCTAGTTGCGGCGAGCGGGGGCTACTCTTCATTGTGGTGCGCGGGCTTCTCATTGCATACACTCCCTCACATTTATGTGTCCTAAATTTCAGAAGAAAGAAGACCTTCAGATTGTCCCTTTTTTTTTTTAATTGTGGCAAAATACACATACCATTAAACTCACCATTTTAACCATTTTAAAGTGTACAATTAAGTGGCATTTAATACATTCACAATGTTGTACAACCACCACCTCTATGTAGTTACAAAATATTTTGATCACCTCAAAAAAAATCCTACAACCATTAAGCATCCGCTCTCCCACCCTCATCCAGGATGAGGGATAGATTCTTCGCAAAAAATCCCCTCAAAATAGTCATGGACACAGGAGAATACAGAAGGCCCGTTATACAATCTTACTGGTAATAGGTAATAATTCAATCGGACAAATATTAGCTCTTATTTACTAAGTGGTCATTGTGAGCCAGTCACTGACTCTGCATTTCATGTGGCTCTCCTTGAATCCTCTCCACAACTCTGTGATTCAACAGGCACTATTATCATCACTTTCAGGTGAGAAAACTGAGGCTCAGGATGGGCCTGCAGCTTCTCAGCAAGTGGCAGAGGTAGCATTTAAATACATCATGAGTCTGACTGCCAAGTCCACACTCTTAACTCGTACACTATCCTTTCCCTCCAGCCCATGGCAGAATTTCCAAGTTCAAGGCAAGTTTTTTTTTTTTTTTCTTTTTTTTTTTTTGCGGTATGCGGGCCTCTCACTGTTGTGGCCTCTCCCGTTGCGGAGCACAGGCTCCGGATGCGCAGGCCCAGCGGCCATGGCTCACGGGCCCAGCCGCTCCGCGGCATATGGGATCCTCCCAGACCGGGGCACGAACCCGTATCCCCTGCATCGGCAGGCGGACTCTCAACCACTGCGCCACCAGGGAGGCCCTCAAGGCAAGTTTTGAAGCCTATGATTATTCACTTCATCAAGCACAACAGAAAAGTGAGTTAAGGAGAAGAGGCCTCAGAGAAACTAGTCTGAGTATATTGACAAGGAAGAAGTGAAATGAAATCACAGTAACACAAATATCCCCAACCCATGAGCTTCACCAGAAGTTAGGTGGTGCAGGTCAAATTGCATTATCTCCAAAGATATAACAAATGACATAACAGCTTTTGGTATCATCTCTCACCAACATGTTTCAACAGTAATAAAACCTGCTGTGACTGTGTGGTCTTTTAATTATTTAAGCAACATTCATGGACCACTACTCTGTGTCAGGCACTGTGCTGGGCAGGTGATACTTTTGAATCTGTTGAAAGAGGATTTATCCCACCTAGTTAACTATTAGACATGCTGTATGTTTCAGGAAGACCATTGAATGTGCTGTAGCCACAACTTTCTTCTTTTTGAGGGGCCTAGTAATTAGATACTAGGAATGAAATTAAAGAGGAACTTGAGTTTGTATTTAAAACTCTTATCAGTATCTCCATCAATATTATTATAATTTGATTAATCCTTATCCCTTTTCTAATGTGAAAATTAAATATCAGCTAAGCCTAAGAATTTCATATTAAAAAAAAATCAAGTCAAGATGGAACAATTCAAGCACGTTGTCAGAAAGAGACCATACATACTGCGAGGTCTTACACCCTTGCTGGGGAAGGCAGAATAATGGCCCCAAAGATGCCCACATCCCAGTCTCTGGAACCTGTAAATATGCTCTTTTACATGGCAGAAGGGACTTTGCAGATGTGATTAAGTATCTTGAAATGGAGAGATTGTCCTGGATTATTCAGGTGGGTTCACAAAGTAATCAGAAGTGTCCTTATTAAGAAGGAGGCAGGCAGGTCAAAGAGAAAAGTACATATGATGAAAGAAACAGAGGTTGAAGTGATGCAGGGTCATGAGTCAAGAATGCACACAGCCTCTAGAAGCTGGAAACGGCAAGGAAATGGATTCTCCCTTAGAGTCTCCAGAAGGGATGCAGCCTTGTCAACGCCTTGATTTTAGCCCACTGAGACTGATTGTGGATCTCCAGAACTGTAAGATAATGTTTGTATTGTTTTAAGCCACTAAATTTGTAGTTATTTGTTATAGCAACAATAAGAAACTTGCAGACATACCTTTCTGAATAATATGATGGTTAGATGTTAAATTACCTCTGAATGAAAGCTATGACATCATTTAAAAAGAGGAAAAAAAAGGTGTTTTTTCATACTAGTCTTTTTAAAATCTTGAGAAAATGAAACATGGTCCTCTCTGTGAAGGCAAGGGGAAGAGGAAGGCAGAATGGTACAAGGTGAAATCTTACCTTTCAGAGAGATTAGGGCATCATCTATAAAAATGGGGATAGTGAATTTAAAAGACTGTTATGAGTGTAAACCATATAAAATCTACATGAACACCTACCATGTGGTCCAGTTTCAACACAGAATCATATTCAAAGAAACAACAACCATATAAAAATCACACTTCAGAGCAACTCAAATCCTGATCCAAACTTTCAAGAAAATTATAAAGGGGAAAATTCACTCTTAATAACTTCTCAAAAAATCCTTTGGGGGATTCTCTCATCCTCAGTCTGTAGTAGTGACTCAAAAAATTCTCCTTTTTCTCTTTCTTCCCCCCAAAACTGTCCTCACCGCCCACTCCACCACCTCTCTAGTCTAGCTCCTTTCTCACCTCCAAGTCTCAACCCTTAAACATGTATATCTGTGACTCCCAAGTTGGGGCCAGGGATGCTGCTAAACATCCTACAGTGCATAGGTCAGCCTCCAAAACAAAGAACTATTTGGCACAAAATATCAATGTGCCAAGGATGCAGATGAGTCTCTCTATCTCTTGATTTTCTTTTCATTTGGGAACACCTTGATCCTGCACTACAAAGGTAGCTCCTTAACCAAGGCAGCAGCCTTCCTCCTTAGAAATGGGGGAGGAAGGGCTTCCCTGGTGGCGCAGTGGTTGGGAGTCCGCCTGCCGATGCAGGGGACACGGGTTCGTGCCCCGATCCCGGAGGATCCCACATGCCGCGGAGCGGCTGGGCCCGCGAGCCATGGCCGCGGAGCCTGTGTGTCCGGAGCCTGTGCTCCGCAGCGGGAGAGGCCACAGCGGTGAGAGGCCCGCATACAGCAAAAAAAAAAAAAAAAAAGAAATGGGGGAGGAAAACACCCGCAAGCTCTTATAATTCAATATATTTTCTTTTATCCCTGTCCCGTAAGAATGAATGCAATAACATATATAAAATTCCCAGCATGGTTGCTCAAACCATGGATGCTAACGGGTGCTCAAAAAATATTAGTTCCCAACCCTTTTTCCAGAAGGGAATGAAGAATCCAATTTATTCTTAATATGGTGTCCCCAAGATAACAGCATCTCCCTACTGTGCCCTCCTACCCCAAAGCCACCTCAAATTTTTGAATATTTGAATTATAGAAACTGTTCATCTGCTAAAAGGGAGTAATACATTCCCCAGGAGAACTACATTTTAGAAATAAGAACATCAGAAAAACAGCAGAGAAGAGGATTATTGAAATTCATTGTTCGACTGCTGAATACTGAGGCTTCAATTAATATGTTTGAATATTTAAAATAAACAAAAATTTTATCAAGTCACATTCAAAACGCATAAGGAGGGAAATGACTTCTACCTGTTTTCAAAAATACCTCATTTTTATTGTGATGACCATGAAGCTCTTTGCACTTTTCTGAATATATAGAATTTCAGTTTCTCTGTATGCTATGTAATATATACATATCAAAACTTTACCATTTTAACCATTTTTCAGTGTACAGTTCGATGGCATTAAGTACAGTCACATCATTATGTAACCAATCACCATCATTTATCTATCCCCAGAACTTTTTTCATCTTGTAAAACTGAAACTCTGTACCTATTAAACAATGAATCCCCATTTCCCCTCCCCCAGCCCCTGACAACCACCATCCCATTTTCTGTTTCTATGAATTTGATTGCTTTAGGTACCTCCTATAAATTGAATCATACAGTATTTGTCCTTTTATGACTGGTTTAATTTCACTTAATGTCCTCAAGGTTCATCTATGTTGTAGTATGTGACAGGATTTCCTTCCTTTTTCAGACTGAATAATATTCTATTGTTTGTATATACTACATTTTATTTATCCGTTCATCAGTGGGCACTTAGGTCGCTTCCACTTTTTGGCTATCGTGAATAATACTGCTAGAACATTGGTATAGCATTTATGTTTTTTAAACGCTCAAGTCATGGTGATTGTGTTTATATTTGTACATGTTTAACATGAAATTCAAATTTTACTTTTACTGGCCTGTCAAATAGTGTAACAAGTTAAGCTTTCTGAAACAAAATTAAATAAAACAGGAACAACAAAAGATGACATAATTACGGTAAAGTCAAGAATATGCATATAGTATCTTAAGGGTTAAAAGCATGGTGCTTTTTAGTCAGTCTGGCCACATGCAACTCTGGGTGAGTAACTTCATCTTCCAAAAATAGTTTTTATTCTTTATTGAGTAGTTACTAAACACCAGATATTAAGGTAGGCACTTTACATGTATTAACTCTTGAATGATCATAACAATGCTATGAGAGATACACCATTATTATCCCCATTGTACTTATCTCAGCAGTTGAGATCATGTGCTGGATC
This sequence comes from Mesoplodon densirostris, assembly GCF_025265405.1. NCBI lineage: Eukaryota > Metazoa > Chordata > Mammalia > Artiodactyla > Ziphiidae > Mesoplodon > Mesoplodon densirostris. Next base: position 81,855,091 of record NC_082670.1, read on the forward strand.
CACACTGCCTAGGCCAAATCTTGGCTCCTCTACCTACCAGCTATGAAACCCTGGTCAAGTTAATTAACTGTGCACTAATTTCCTCAAATGTAAGATAGAAATGATATTATCTACTTTAGAATGCTGTTATAAGGATTGAGATGAAGTATGTGAACTCTTATCTCAGGATCTTGCATGTAGTTAGTACTCAGTGAATATTACATGCTAGTATTTGCAACTAATTTTCACTTAGTACAATCCAAATACATTTCTTCCCCATCCTTAGTGGTCATAGCTGAAAAGTGAGTACAGTATTTACAACCTAATGCTAATATTAGATTAAGCCAAACATAATTAAGAACGTTGTGATTCTCAAGGTTGATATTTGTATCAAGCACCAATCTTCAAAGCTGTATCAACTCCATTTTTTGGAAAGCCCTTTACCTTTGGGTCCAGCCTAACAAGACCTCACTTACATCAAAGCAGAATCATGCCCTAATTCCCTCAACCTGATTCAACAGAAAGGAAATGTATGACTAGTGTATGTGTGCAAGGTAAAACCTTTTCATATGGATTGGATTCTGCTTAGTTAGTAAGCTATTCTTTGAAAAAGAATTTCTACTCCCTCCAGTAAGAAATCCCTAGATGGCCTCTCTACAGAGGTGACTCTTGGTCAAGCATATCAATTGCTTCCTATCTCTCCACCATCATGAATGAAAAAGCTGACATATTGAGGTTTTGCTGACCAGAGAGCGTGCACAAAACCCATGAAAGATGAATTTGACAACCTCTGACTTCCTGATTTCTAGGCCTTTGCATGTGCCACTTCATCTACCAGGCATACCCTTCCTTCCCTGTGGAACTTTTTTTTTTTTTGGCTGTGTTTGGTTTTCGTTGCTGTGTGCAGGCTTTCTCTAGTTGCGGCAAGCAGGGGCTACTCTTCGTTGTGGTGCGCTGGCTTCTCATTGCTGTGGCTTCTCTTGTTGCGGAGCACTGGCTCTAGGCACGCAGGCTTCAGTAGTTGCAGCATGCGGGCCCAGAGTGCGCGGGCTTCCGTAGTTGCGGCACGTGGGCTCAGTAGTCGTGGTGTGTGAGCTCTAGGGTGCACGGGCTTCAGTAGCTGTGGCGCACGGTCTTAGTCGCTCTGTGGCATGTGGGATCTTCCCGGACCAGGGATCAAACGCACATCCCCTGCATTAGCATGCGGATTCTTAACCACTGCGCCACCAGGGAAGTCCCCCTGTGGAACTATTATCCATCAAGACCCAGTTCAAATACCACGTTTCTCCATGAAACCTTCTAAAGCCTTCTAAAGTCTAGCAATTTGTAAGGTTCTTTCCTTATTCAGCTCCAATAGCATTAATTCATGCATCTCTATTGATATTTATCATATACTTCCTTGCTTGGTTTGCATATATATGTCTAGGAACCTTGCCTTTTTCATCTCTGGAATCCTCACAGTGCTTAACTTGGCATGTTACAGATACTCAACAAACATTGACGGGTTGGATACTCTCCACAGACTATCAGCAGGTAGGTGCTACCTGTGAAACTGAATCTGATAATTTCATTCATTTGCCTCATTTGTGTCCCCCACAGTCGCCCTCAGAGTACAGTGTTGGATTGATTTGTCTGAACAGATAATTTGTTTTGCATTACTTTCACAATGTTTAAATCTTCTTGGTCAGAAAATGTGAGAATGAGAAACCCAGAAAATCAAATAGGAGCATCTTTGTTTATTATAGATGGAAAAATCTTCTCATACTTGATTTGGTGCTGTTCTTAATGACCTAATGGATGGAAAAACAGGCATTGACTGGATGACTTCAATAGTATACTGTGAAGTTTCCTGAAGATAAACAATCAAAAAACAGATGATTTCAAAAGTCATTATGAATAATCTCCATGGACACTGAATTGGACAAAATCTCATTGCAAATAAACAACTTTGGGTAGGAAGACTGGCTGGAAATACTCAAACATGCACCAGTACCAATTTGCAACTTCTGTGAAGAGAAAGTGGATGGCCTTTTGGATTTATCAAAACTATTTATAAAAGTCCACAGGTCTGTGGCTTAAGAATAAAGTATTAGAGAATCGGCAAGATATAAAATCCACTGGCTGATGTTGCCCAGAACTAAGGAGCTCACCTTAAGTGTTGAAAGGAGTCCCTCTATTTTACGTTGAAGAATTGAGTGATACATAGTGTTAAAGGAAGAGAAGTCACATGCAATCAAAGATCAAAATCATCAGATTCAATATAAACAAAGATGTCAATTGGCAAGCAATATTTGTCATGAATAATTAAATCTAGAATTGGCTGGAGCTAAACTCCAAGTAATTCCTTGATGTAAAACCAAACTCACTGAATAACCTCCAGGGAACTTCCCCATGTGTTAAATGGAAACCAGAGTCCCAGAGTTCTGGACCTCGCTCTTGGAAAGAAAAAAAGCTGGCTACATTTCTGATGTTATCACCAGAGAGTGCTGCCCACTTGCTCAGTGGTTTCAATGCCCAGTATTTCTTTTTTTCCTCAAATTAAAATCATATAAGTATGAAATGATCATTATATTTTAACCAGCTCAGCATATTTTATTAAAACATTTGTACTTATGTTAAGACAAGAGATGGTTAGGACAGAGATAATTAAGACATGGTTCCTGTCCTCAAGGAGCACACATTTATATTAACAATAATTACAGTAAAATGTGATGAACACGATAATAGAAATAGCAGACAGAAGATCTCTTATCCAAGAGATCTCTTATCCAAGAGTAATTGTGTGTGAATTTTTAATACATTATTGGGTTTGGTTTGTTAATATTTCGTTAAGGATTTTTACATCCAAGTTCATAAAAGATATTGGTTTGTAGTTTTCTTTTTTTGTACTATCTTTATCTGATTTTGGTATCAGAGTAATACTGGCCTCATAAAATGAGTTGAGAAGTGTTTCCTCTTCTATTTTCTGGTATGAAATTGGGATGAATTCTTCTTCAAATGTTACATAGAATTCACCAGTGAAACCATCTGGGCCTGAAGATTTCTTTTTCAGGAGCTTTTAAATTTTGAACTCAATTTCTTTAATATTTGTAGGGCTATTCAGATTGTCTGTTCTATGTTGGTTGAGTTTTGGTAGTTTTTGGTTCTTGAGGAATTTGTCTATTTATTCTAAGTTGTTGAATTAGGAGGATAAATTTGTTCATACTAACCTCTTATTATCTTTTCAATGACTGCAGATCTGTAGTGATATCCCCTTTTTCATTCCTGAAATCAGGGATTTCTTTCTTATATGTTATTATTTTTGTCAGTCTTATCAAAGGTTTATCCATTTTATTGATTTTTTAAACATCTTTATTGGAGTATAATTGCTTTACAATAGTGTGTTAGTTTCTGCTTTATAACAAAGTGAATCAGCTATACATATACAAATATCCCCATATCTCCTCCTATTGATTTTTAAAAGAATCAGCTTTTTCTTTTTTCATTGATTTTTCTTTATTGTTTTTCTATTTTCAATTTCATTGATCTCTGCTTCTTTCTTTGTTATTTCCTTCCGCTTGCTTTGAATTTTATTCTTTTTAAATTTCTTGAAGTAAGACTATAGTTTATTGATTTTCAACATTTTCTCATTTCAAACTTAAGCATTAGTGCTATAAATTTTCCCCTTAGCACTGCTTTAGTTGCATTCCATGAATTTTGTTCTGTTGCTTTCATTTTCATTGAGTTCAAGGTTTTTTTTCTTTTGAGACTTCCTTTTTGAGTTATGATTATTTAGAAGTGTGTTGTTCAATTTTCATGTTTGGAGATTTTCCTATTGTCTTTCTGTTATTGATTTTTGTTTGATCCAAATATGTTGAGAGAAAACACTCTGTATGATTTCAGTTCTTTTAAATTTGTTGAGGTTTGTTTTAAGGCCCAGGATATGGTCTTAGTGAATGTTCCATGAACTCTTCTGCTGTTTTGAGGTGAAGTGTTCTATGTACATCAACAAGATCTTGTTGGTTGATTGTGTTGCTGAAATAGAATTGTTGCACCTGCTGAGAGGGGATAAAATCATGAATTTGTCTATTTCTCCTTTCACCTCTATCTGTTTATTTTGAGGCTTGTTTGGTGCATACACATTTAGGATCATTATGTCTTTCTGGCAGATTCATTCTGTTACTTCCATGTAATGTCCCTCTCTGTAGTAATTTTTTTCTAATAACTACATTTTCAGATATTAATAGAAATACTCCCAATCTTATTGATTGTTTGGATGGTAAAACTTTCTCCATCCTTTTACTTTTAGCCTACCTGTGTCATTTATTTGAAGTAATTTTTTTATAGTTGGGTCATGTTTTCTTATACATGCTATCAATCTATCTTTTTATTGGTGTATTAAGACCATTTACATTTAAGATAATTGTTATGTTATCACATAAATCTGCACTTTTAATTTGTTTTCTATTTGTTTCCTGTAGATCTCATTTTTTTTCTTGTTTTGATTTCCTGTGCATTACTTGAAGAATTTTTAGGATTCTATCCTCACTTATTTATAGTGTATCTGAATTCATAACTTGTATAGTTTTCATAATGGTTACTCTGGGTATTTTAATATACTTGTGTGATTTATATACCGGTATCAACATTTGGCCTCTTTGAGTGTAGAAATCTCAATTCCATTTAGATCCCTCTACTTTCCCCACTTTGGAATATTATTGCTTTGGATATTAAATGGTGTTAGAATTTTTGTTTTAATTATCAAATATTATTTATTAAATTCGTCAGGAAAAGGATAGTCTATCATATTTATCCATATCTCTGTCTGTCCATTCTTCCATCTTCCTCCCTGATACTCCAAGATCTGTTCTTTTATAATTTCCTTGCTATTGGAAGAAATTCCTTTAGCCAATCTTTAAGGACAGATATGCAAGTCACAAATTTTTTTAGTTTTCCTTTGTCAAAGAATATTTTTAATTCCCTTTTATTTATGAACAACAGCTTCACCAGATCTAGTATTCATGATTGACAGTTGTTTTCTTTCAGCACCTCAGAAATAATGTGATCCTTCCTTCTGGTCTCCATGGTTTCAGATGAGAAATCTACTGTCATTTGAATTGGTGTTCCCCTGTACAGAAGGCATTGTTTCTCTCTGGCTACTTTCAAGATTCCTTTCTATATCTTTAGTTTGCAAGGTTTAACTATATGTTGTGGCATAGATTTCTTTGGGTTTATTCAGCATTTGCTCAGCTTCTTGCATCTGTAGGTTTGTGTCTTTTACCAAATTTGGGAAGTTTTTCAAGCATTACCTTTTCGAATACTCTTTCAGTCCCCAATTCCCTTTCTCCTCTCCTCTGGGACTCTGATAATACAAATGCTGGATCTTTCATTATTTCCTACAGATCCCTGAAGTGATTTTTATTTATGTTGTTCTATTTTCTCTCTGTTGTTCAGATTGATTGAATTCTATTGTTCTGTCCTCAAGTTCACTGATTCTATTTTCTCTCATCTCCACTCTACTATTGAGCACATCCAGCAAGTTTAAAATTTTCTGTTACTGTATTTTTCAGTTCTTTGATTTCTATTTTTATATATATATAATTTCTATTTCTTTATTGAGATTTTCCATTTTTTTTCATTTTCATTCATTTCATTGTAATTGATTGTCAAAACCTGTTTTTTTTTTATGATGGATGCTTTAAAACCTGACTTATCTCAGTGTTGGTGTCAGTTGATTGACATTTCTCATTCAAATTGATGTTCTTGGTTCTCTGTATTTTAGGTAACTTTTCATTTGTATTCTGTACATTTTGCCTATTTTATTAGGAGACTATGGGCTCTGTGAAAATCTTTTATTTTAGCAGTCAGTCACCTTGTTTAGGTTTAGCATGTGGGTCTTGACTTACTTTGTGGGCTGTGGTTTCAATGACGGCTTAATTTTCAGAGACTTTGTAATGTTATTTTGGTCCACTTGGTGTATCTGGTACCTCTGGTGCAATCTGAGGGGGCAGAAGAGATTTCCCCTGGCCAGGCCACCAGATGTCTCTTGGTGAGGGAGGGATGTGGTAGAATCTTCCTGCTGGTGGCCCCCAGCCTCCTTGTTGTCTTTGGGTGAAGGAGGAGAGTTTTGAGCCACTGAGAAAATGAAGCTTCCTGAACCAGGCCACCTGATGTTACTGAGGCTCTCCAGCAAGCCTCCACCTATCTGCCTTAGTTTCCCTTGGCAGAAATGGACAGTCTCAGGCCTGGCAAGGTAAAAAAGACCTCAGTTGAGTTTTGTTTTGTTTTTGTTTTTGTTTGTTTGTTTGTTTGTTTGTTTTTTCTCAGTTGAGTTTTGAATGTTAAGTTAATCTTGCATTCCTGGAATGAGCCCTACTTGGTCATGTTTTCTGATCCTTTTTATATTGTTGCATTCAATTTGCTAAGCATTTTTGCATCAATGCTCCTGAGGGATATTGAGCTGTAACTTTTTTTTTTTTGTAATGTCTTTCTCAGGTCTGGGTCTTAAGGTTATGCTGGCCTCATAAAATGAATGAGGAAGTATTCTCTCCTCTCTTTCCTGATAGCGATGATGTAATGGTGGTCTTATATCTTCCTTGAGTGTTTGATACCATTGACCAGTGGAACCATCTGGGCTTTAGAAGGTGTTTTATTTTGGGGAAGATCTTTGATAAAGTATTTAATTTCTCTAAGAGATGTAAGACTATTGAGATTTTCTGTTTCACCTTATATCAGTTTAGGTAAATTGTATTTTTCAAGAAATTTGTCAGTTTCATCTAGCTTGTTGAATTTGGTGGCATAAAGTTGTTTATAATATTATATTATCCTTTTAATGACCATAGGATCTGTAAGAAAAACATCTATTTAATTCCTGATATTGGTGATTTGTGTTTTGTTTTTCCCTTGATGGTTCTAGCTAGGGGGTCGTCAATTTTGTTGATCATTTCAAAGAATCAACTTCTTGATTCATTAATTCTCCTTATTCTTTATCTGTTTTTATTGATCTGATCTGATCTTTATTATTTTTTCCTTCTTCTTGTAAATATATAACTTTGGTCACTGATATAAGCATTTAAAGCTTTAACTTCTAAATGCTGTTTTGGCTTCATCCTACAAATACCTCTTTTATGTGCTTTACCATATAGTTTAAAATATTTTCTAATTTCCTCTGTTATTTCTTTGACTCATGAATTATTTAGAAGTATGTTGTTTAATTTCTGAATATTCAAGATTTTCCTAGATATTGTATTAATTTTTAATTTAATTCCTCCACAGTCAGAAAACATACTTTGTATGATTTAATTTCTTATAAATTTATTGAGATGTTTTATGACCTAGCTTATGGTCTATTTTTAAGAATATATTGTGAGACCTTGAAAAGAATGTGCATTCTGCAGTTCCTGGTATAATATCCTATAAATACTAATCAAATCAAGGTGGTTGTTAGTGTTGTTCAAATATTCCACATCTTTAGTAATTTTTTTGGTCTAGTTTTTCTTTCAGTTCTTGTGATGGAGTATTAAAATTTAGAACTATAATTGTGGAATTGTCTTTCTCCCTTTAATTCTGTCCATTTTCCCTCATGTATTCTGAAACTTAGCAGTAAGAAACAGCAGGATGTAGTCAGGAAACCTACATTCAAATTTGGGTAAGGCTGGGCATGGAGTAATGTTGGAGCTATTAATTTTCATCTTTATTAAATAATGATGGCATAGGTAGCAATAACAACATTATCATGCTGTTCCCAGCTCAGGCTCTAAGACTTTATTACAATAAAAATAGTGTTATCAGGAGAATCTGCAGGCAGTCCCAGAACCAAATAATATTAGATAGAGTTTAAATGAGATTCTTTATAGAAAATTATCTTAAAATGTATAAACACAAGTAGGAGTGATCATAATCATCATCATTATAAAATCATAGAGTCCTCTTCTATCCAGTTCCATGCTAAAAAAAGTTGTGTTCTATCAACACTTCAGTATTCTTAATGTTCAATAGAGCCATTTTAAAAACTCTTTAAAGAGTCATTACAGTGTTAGTCAAGGGGAGCTCTTTCCTCTGAAAAATAGGGGTAGTGGGAGATAAAAATATCCTGAAAATTGCAAAAGGTACATGATATATAATATCATGAATAAATTTATACATAAGCATATGGAAAGTTGAGTAGGATATATTGTTAAATGAAAAAAATTTGTAGAACAATACGTAGTGTGGTTTTTAAAAAATGCACAAATCTGTAGATGCATATGTATATTTGTACAGGCCTAGATCAAGAATTAAATTATTAACTGTGGGCAACTCTGTGGAGGGCTATTTCAGGAAGAGGAACTGGCTTGGGGGCAGGGGATGGGAATGAAAGAGGGGCACTTTTTCTTTTAACTTTCTGTAGTTTTATATTATTTGTATTCCCTCTTACAACCAACATGCATTGTTAAACAATATTTTTTTAAGTGTGAGCAAATGACAATTGATCAAAAAAGTGGAAAATACGCAAAAATAAGTTAAATTTTCTAATACTGGGACAGAACAGAACCTTGAATAAAGTCGAAGAGGAATTTTTCGGTGAATTTACCTCTAAATTGCAAGGCTAGATAAGATTACTGGAGTATTTTTTTCATAAATGCATGAAAATAATCTGCTCTGAGATTAATGATATTAATACATTGTAACCTGTTTTTTTAATTGTATTTTTAATCAAACTTAAAAAAAATAAGCAAATACAAAGCTACCTCCTGAGCATTGCAACACAATAGCAGCCTTCTCCTGTGCTGTCCTTTATTAGATTAATTAAATTCAGCTGGCTCTTAGGGGATCACATATTCTACAGAACCCTAAAGGCAAAAGACACATAGGGCTCCCTAGTTATAGCCACATTGAATCAGGACTTAGTTGGTTGGGGTGGGCAGTGAGAGACACAGGATTTGCCTGCAGACTATAACATCTTTAAGCAAGTTAATTTTGTCCCAACAAGATACACCAGCCTGCTCAAGCATGGTCATTTATAATGTAAAGCGATCATATAACAAAAAGTGCAATTACCACAGTGTCAAAAAGCAGACACTTTTTGTTACCAACCTAACAGCCTACTCTTCTTTCTTGCCTTCCTCATGTTCCAAAGGAAGCTGAAAATCCAGATACTTAATTTCTGAGCCCCCTTGAAGTTAAGGTATGGCTATGTGACTCAGGCCTGTCCAGTAGGACTGGAAGGGGATATTTTCTGGGATAAAGAGAGAAATGAATGAAAGAAATCTTTCTCATTCCCTTCCTGCTTTTGGACATTGTTGCTTTTTGCTACTGCAGGAGCCTTGTTACACCTTTGAAGGAAAACATGTCGCTGATATACTGGGGATGGCAGAGCGGAAAGATGGAAGGAACCGGGGCCCATCAGTCAGCTGAGAACCCCACCTTGAAATCACCTACTTCTGTACTTCTATGTTGCTTTGGGACATAGAGTGGTCTGTGATCAGATCAGGTGTTGAGCAGAAATTGTGGGCAAAGAGGAGGGGTCAGGTGTTATCCACATCTTTGACACAGTTTAGAAAATGGCCACATTGTTGCAGCAGAGGTATTAGGTATGTGAACAGGGAAAGCTTGTGAGTTACCCACTGTAGTCTAGGAAGGTACTGGAGACATGGCAGTTGGAAATGACAAATGAAATCCCCACTGTGAGACCTGCTGCCCATCCCCAAGACAGAGCTGCATTTATAAGTGGGAATTACATCTGCCAGGCCAAACAGCAGTGAGATAAAACCTGGTTGTTTAAAGCAGATGCCAGATCCATCCAATCTACCTCCTATGCAAGTCACTTTTTGTGCAGAATTTCTCACTGTTGGCTTCAAGACCACACATCCTCCATGGTTTCACCAAGAGCCCTTCTTCAGAGACTTCTTCCTCTATAGTCCTGAAGACTTCTGTACCTCACTGTTACTCCAGCTGAGGGCTCTAACTCCTGGGCAATAATAATAATATAATAATGAAATAGCTAATGTTTATGGAGCTCTCATTCCATGCCAGGTGATATTTTAAGTGCTTTAATGTACTAGCTCACAATAATTCGATAAGGAGGATACTATACATGTGAGGAAACAAAGGTGCTACGTAACTTGCCCAGCTCATATCTAGTAGGTAGCAGAGCTGAGCTACAATCCCTGGCAGTTTGGCTCCAGCGCCTGTATGTCCAACCCCTACACAAAACTGCATATTAGAAATAAGCCTCCTTCAGAGTCTAGGGAAGAGGCAGAAAAGAGGAATTAATCTGAAGAACAGACGTGTAGAAGTGACAGTGTAGGAAGACAGAGAGGCTCCAAGTGTAACAAGTAACGCTGGAAAAAATGACTAACAGTGTGAGAGACTTTCCCTATATCACCAGATCATTCCAAGCCCAATCCCCCATATTTCCTTTTTTTTGCCGCAGAAGCAGAGAAGGCACCACTGCAGTCAAAATATCTCTAGCTTGCCAAGGTTACCAATCTCTTCTCCCACAGCTCCTACTTTTACTCTATCCATTCCTTCATTACTCTTTGTTTAATAATGTATTTACCATCTGATAGACTTCAGCTGTAGGTTGCTGTTTTACTTATTGTTTTGGAGACAATGGACTGTGTTACACTTTTGGTGACATATGACAAGGACTCAATTTCAGTTTTCTTAAACACAAAGGAGCCATAGCGGTGGGAGGATATACAAGAAAAATATCCCTTTTTCCTAGTGTTCCTCTCACCTAAGGGCACTCACAGTCAACATAAAATTAGTCTCCAAACAATACCTCTCTCCAGTGATACCCACTCATAGCCACATTTCCCAGTGAGAATCCTGAAGCACCAAGGAGACTAGATAAGAAGTGTTTTCACTAGAACTTCCCTTAAGACAGTGATTCTCAACCCTGAGCTAGGATCACCAGGGGAGCTTAAAAAAACAAAAACAGTGCCCATGCCATGCTCCAGATGAACTACATCAGAATCTCTGGAGGAGGGACCAAATAAACAGAGTCCAGAGATAGATAAGGATGGAATTGAACGGAGAGTCCAAAAATAAACCTATACATCTATAGTCAATTGATTTTTGATGAAGGTGTCAAGACCATTCAATGAAGAAAGAAGAGTATCTTCAAAAATTGGTCTGGTGCAACCGATTATCCACATGCAAAAGAATTGAGTTGGACCCTTAACTCTTACCATATACAAAAATGAACTCAAAATGGATCAAAGACCTAAAGAACTAAAACTATAAAACCTAGAAGAAAATGTAGGAGTAAATCTTCATGACTTTGGATTTGATAGTGGTTTCTTAGTTATGACACCAAAAGCACAAGCAACAGAAATAACCAAAAAGAAATAAATTGGACTTCATCAAGAGAGTGAGAAGACAACCCACAAAATGGGAGAAAATATTTGCATATCATATATGTTATAGGGGTTTATTTAATATCCAGAATATATTAAGAATACCTACAAACTCAACAACAAAAAGATGAACAACCCAATTTAAAAATGGGCAAAGGACTTCAACAGACGTATCCAAAGAAAACATACAAATGGCCAACAAGCACATAAAAAGATGCTCAATGTCATTAGTCATTAGGGAAATGCAAATTAAGACCACAATGAGATCACAGCCACTAGGTTGGCCACAACCCCTAGAAAAGGCAAATAAGTGTTGATAGGAATATGGAGAAATTGGAACATCTGTATGTTGCCACTGGAAATGTAAAATGGTGTAGCCTCTATGGAAACCAGTTTAGTGCTTCCTCAAAAACTTAAAAATAAAATTGCTATATGGTCCAGCATTTCCAGTCCTAGGTATATACCCAAAAGAATTAAAAACAGGTATTCAAACAAACACTTACATGAGAATGATCACAGTATCACTGTTCACAATAGCCAAAAGGTGGAAACAACCCACAGGTCCATCAACAGAGGAATGGATAAACAAAATGTGAGCTATCCATATAGTGGAATATTACGTGGCCATAAAAAGGAAAGAAGTACTGATACATGCTACAACATGGATGAATCTCGGGACTTCCCTGGTGGTCCAGTGGCTAACACTCTGAGCTCCCAATGCAGGGGGCCCAGGTTCGATCCCTGGTCAGGGAACTAGATCCCTCATGCCACAACTAAGAAGATCCCACGTGCCTCAACGGACTCGGCACAGCCAAAAATAAATAAATAAATATTTTTAAAAAAATGGATGAATCTCAAAAACATACTAAATGAACGGAGCCAGACACAAAAGGCAACATACTGTGTGATTCCATTTACATGAAACATCCAGAGTAAGCAACTTCATAGAGACAGAGAGCAGATCAGTGGTTGACGGGAGCTGGGAATATGATGGAATGGGGATTAACTGTTTAATGGGTACAGAGTTTCCTTTTGGGGTGATGGAAATGTTTTAGAACTAGGTAGAGGTGATGGTTGCACAACATTCTGAATGTACTAAATACGACTAAATTGCACACTTTAAAATAGTTAATGGTTAATTTTATGTTGTGTGAATTTTACCTCTTTTTTTTTTGAAGAATTGATTAATGTCCAACAAGATCATAAATTGTACCCTTTACGGTCTTCTGTTCTACCAGATAGAATTTAATTTCATCTAGCTAAACCCTATCAGACAAAAATCTACAAAGTCTCTGCCTCCTATGAGTTATGAAATGTCCTTGACAATGTAAAGTCAATCTAACACTGCACTAAAGAACATCCAGCAATATCTCTCCTATTTCTAAATTTCAGATATTTTTTTCTGACCTCATATAGAGTCCAGACTTCACCCTTACTGAGAGTTACTTTCACCTTTAGAGAGGGCTGCCATTTTTTTTCAGTCAGCTGGCCTCATTCAGGACTATTTCAGACGAATATGTCAGAATGGTATATTTTCTTTTTGGGCCTAAAGTTAAAAATAAGATTTACTTTGCATGCACCATTAAAGGTGATAAATCTCCCAACTTCAGTTAAGAACGTAACAGCACCAAATGTCATAGAAATTCTTTCTCTATGCCACTTATTTCATTATGAAATTTAAAGCAGAAGTTAAAGTTTTTTTAGAAGTGTCATAGAGTTGATGAACAATGCTTCTGGGAAGATGATAAAAGCTATAAAACAAGGGCTAGTAATCAGTTGCCATGCACCAGTACTCAGTGTGGGGTTTTACATCAAGCATCCCTTCTCTTTGGGCCAGTGTCCATTCTAATTGATCAGGCATCCCCAGTCTGAGCACTGAAATTCTAACATCCTGGAAGCCCTTTTAGTTCTGGGGAAACTGGGACAGCTGTCACCTTAATGAACCCTTTCAGCAAAATCCAACATTATTAATTTAAAAGCAACTCAAGTCCACATTTTGTAAACAACTGACCCTCTTCAGGTCTGTAATACACCCTGGAGATTTTTTTTTTTAATACTCAAATCATATTTAAGATTAGAATGGAAATTACATGAGTATCATGTCAGGGAAGCCTGGTAGCAGAAAGACTTAATTTGCATTGGCATTTATAGTGGAGAGAATTTACATATTACTTGTGAAATTAAAAATAAAGAGTTTTTTAAGAGACAGATTTGGAAATATGCCTAAAAGTTGTTAATTTGAGAAGAGCGTAGAATAGAATTTCTTCTGTGAGATTTGTTATTGTTTTTAAATTTGAATTGTATTGATTGGAATACGTATAAATTTACATAGTACAAAAGTTCAAAGGAACAGTGTATGTACAATGAAGCATCTTCCTCCCACCCTTGTTTCCCAGCCATACAACTGCCTAAACAATTATTATTAATATCTAGTAATTGTCCAGAGATATTTTGTGCAAATATAAACAAAGACATAGAATTTTTAGAGGGCAAAATAATTATTAAAGATGAGATCAGGGCTTCCCTGGTGGTGCAGTGGTTGAGAATCCGCCTGCCAAAGCAGGGGACACGGGTTCGAGCCCTGGTCCGGGAAGATCCCACATGCAGCGGAGCAGCTAAGCCTGCGTGCCACAACTACTGAAGCCCACACGCCTAGAGCCCGTGCTCCGCAGCAAGAGAAGCCACCGCAATGAGAAGTCCGCGAACCACAACGAAGAGTAGTCCCCGCTTGCTGCAACTAGAGAAAGCCTGAGTGCAGCAACAAAGACCCAACGCAGCCAAAAAAAAATAATAATTATAAAAAAAAATAATAAGATGAGACCAGAATGGTGCAGAGATACTGAGTCTGGAGTTGAAGGATAGGAGTTAGCCAAGCCAAAAAAAGGCAAGGAAGAGCAAAGGAACAGCACAGGTGAAGGTGCAGAGTATGGAGTAACTTGGAGCATTCAGGGAACTGCAGGCAGTTCAGGTCAGAGCCAAGGGTACGAAAGCAGTGGGGGCAGTGAGAAATTAATCTGGAGAGGCAGGCAAAGCTAGCACAGTTTTTTCGGTGTGAAAGCATAATCTTTGCTTTAAGTGAATACAAGCCAAAGAAAAGCAGATTAAGTCTCCAGGGGGGTGAGGGTGAGGGGAACAATCAAAGGTCTTGATAGGCAGTTCTCCAAGCCCAGTTTGAACCAAACTCTGGATGATATTTTAGATAGTTTGGAGGGGAAAAGATATCTACATTCAAGACCAGTTTCTTCCAAGACTGATGTCCACCTCTGTTAAGTGAAGCACAAGTGAAGCTTTGGCAAAGGTACACATTAGAGGAAATTAGTTCAGCAAGGGCCCCTACTTCCACGCAGACTGCCTTGACAAACTCTGTGTGTCTTTAGAGTGTTGGAAAGTGCTGCTTTAAACAGCTCTCATCAGCCCTGCCTCCTCCAATCTTAACTCAACAGATGTCATAACCGTGATCTTTTAGAAGGCATTCTCTGTGACTGAAACTCCCTATTGGAGAAGCTTGGGGAACACTGTCCTCACTTTCGCATTCCCTCTGCATGTCAATTGACTTCTGGCAACTGTAAACATGTTCTCATTTACTGAGCCAATAAATAGGGACTCCCATTCTAGAAAGAATGACTTGCACCATTGCATAGTAATTTCTAAGAAAAAAGAAAGAGTTGCCACAGTGCAACACAGGAGTTCCTTAACCTAGCTCTTGAGAATTAAAAAAAAAAAAAAAGAAAGAAAAAGAAAAAAAGATTCAGGGCACCAACCTTGACTTATCGGGTCAGAATGGAGGATAAGAAATAAAAGAGTTTATTTTTTTTAAAAGAGCACCCCAGGGATTACAATGATCAATCAGATATAGGAGCCTCCATCTGCTACTCCAAAATGGGACAGTCCTCAAACACTCTTTTGTAATCACAGACTCATTCCAAATGAGCCTGATTGCACTGAGGGTGTTGAAAGGTTTCTAACCACTTAGGTTGAGAGACTCTAACTTCTTGGCAATTTGTTAGTCTCCACAGCAGAGGAAATGGCTGGTGGAGAAGAAAGTCCTTGTAGAAACCCATTGGTTATTTAACTGTATTGGTGTACCTTAATACAGTAGATGTGCTCCAGAAAAATGTGAATAAATCAAATTTTTATAAATGGAATGTTTTTCCAAGTGTACTAGGAGATGTAAAAATTTAAAGGGATCTTGTGGGGCATTTTTCAGATCAGTATTTTATTTTAAATGTAATACATGCTCATGTTTGTTTTTTTAAAACATCCACTCAGAGCAGAGAGGAAAATAATATAAAAAGTAAAATCACTCCTTTCCCTTCCTACTTCTCCCAAATAATCAATATTAACCCTTTCTTCTTTCCTAGCCACTTTTGCTATGTATTTCAGTATGATTTTATAAAATGTTTGCCTCTTTTTTTCACTTATCAATACATAACGGACTCCACTTCATGGTAGGACATAGAGAGCCCCCTCATTCTTGTAACTGCTGAATGGATGGTACCATATATCTACTATCTACATAATTACTGCTCTACTTACGGAAATTTAGGTGATTCTCTCCCTCTCTCTCATACACACACGCACACACACACACACACACACACCAATGCTCCAGTAAGTATCTTTGCCCATATATTCAAGTATATCTCTAGCAATTTCCAAGTGAAATTGCTGGGTGAAAGAACATGTCCATTTTACATTTGGTAAATGTTCTCAAAATATATTCCCCAAAACAATACACCCACTTCCACTGCCATCAGCAATGTATGGGTCCCTACACACCCAATTCCTCACATCCTCTCCATATTATCAAACTGCTTCATCTAGGTCAATTTCATTGGTGAAAAATAGTATCTCCTTCTTACTTTAACTAGTATTTATTTTATTATAAGGGAGGCTGAGTATATCTTCCTGCTTTTACTGACCACTTAGATTTTTTTTCTCAGTCTATTGAGGATTCTTTTGCAAAGCAGACATTCATTTTTCAAAGTGATCCTTCAGTTGCCATGATTTATCCCTTTCTAAGTTTCGGTCATCACAAATCAGCCTGAACAAGTCATTTCCAAGGGATAACCACACACAAAATAAGGTCACCCTCATTTCGAAAAAGCCATTATTTGATCCTGCTCACATCACATTTCTTTCCTTTGCTTTGCTGCCAAGAGGTTGGTTCTTGCTTCCTTTCCATCAGTACCTTCCACAGTCCCCAAGGTCTGGCGTCTGTCCCCACCACTCTAATGAACGTGCTTTCTGGAAGGTCACCGAGAGCCTCCTTATCGCTAAAGCCACAAGCTATGCCCTGTCATCATTCTCCTCCCTTTGTAGGGGCCCCTCTGCTGCCTAACCTCTCCAGGCCTCAAGTTCCTCAGGTGATACTAATAATAATACCCTTTCTGTCTTGGGTTTGTTGGGAGTTTTAAATGAAAACATATGAATGTGCTTTGTAACCTATAAAATACTACATAAATACAAATTATTATTATTACTGTTTGCCTGGGCCCCTGAAGTTCCCTGCACAGGCTTAAAGCTTAAGCTTCATTCTTATCAATATACTGAGGCACTGACTCCCTTAGATCCCTCTCTCTCTCTTTCTCTCCCTGTGAGAAATTAACTTTTATTAAGTACCTACTGTGTGCCAGGCAGCATGCACGGTGCTGGGGAAACAGCACTAACCACTTTTGGGAAACCTTCATTAAGTGTTGACAGGGTGCCAGTACGGTGCTTAGAAGCCCATAGGGATAGCAATGCTTAACACTTTTATTAATTCTCAGAGTCAATATTATTTATACCTCTGTTTTACAGATAGGAATCTGAGACCCAGAGAGGTTAACTAGTTTACCTGAAGCTACACAGCTAGTAAGTAGGGAAGTGAGGATTTGAACACAAATTTCTATAGTTGCACCATATAATGCTCATTACCCTGCATCCTGTCTTATATGGCTATTGGGTGGACTTCAGGACCAAAAATGTCAGCATGGTTAACTCTGGGAAAAGCAGATTTCAGAGAGAACTGGCAGAGCTGGTGTACAGGCCTGGGGTGGGGTGGGAGAGGCACTTTGACGTTCCAGGTGAGCATAACAGCGGCACTGCATGATGATCAGCTTGGGCCACAGCCAATTACCTATTTCCTTCTCTGGCACAGGAGGTCCATAACAACTCCGTCTCATTCACTCATGTATTGGCCTCTCGCTGGAGGGAACAACAAGGGATCAGATGTCACACTACAGTCCTGAGTCCCAAGAAAGACTTTTAAATCAGGTGACTGCAGGGAGAGAGATCAGTCTGCTTTCTTGGAAGAGAGACTTAAGCACTCTGGTGTGTGGATAGTATTCTCTTGAAGCAGGCACTCAGAATTAGGGACTCTGGGTCATTCTGCAGACTTATCCGATAGGTCAAAGGGAGACAAAACTCACTGGCCAGCCATCATTCCAAAACAATGAAAAAATTGCCTACGCATTGCTCTATGGTTCTATCAGAGGATACACAGGTCCTGTGGTACAATTAGCCGAGTGCTATTATGACAGTGATGGCTGCTGCCACTTCTCACCCAACCTAGAACAGCACGAATTGTAGAACATGTCACGTTTTAATGTGCCACCAAGAAAAAGCAATACTACTTAAATGGTGGTGTTCCACCCATTGTAAGACACAGCCACATTCCTGAAAATGTTAAAAATGTGAAAAACGGGCTTCCTTGGTGGCGCAGTGGTTGAGAATCCGCCTGCCGATGCAGGGGACACAGGTTCGTGCCCCGGTCCAGGAAGATCCCACATGCCACGGAGCGGCTGAGCCCATGAGCCATGGCCGCTGAGCCTGTGCGTCCGGAGCCTGTGCTCCGCAACGGGAGAGGCCACAACAGTGAGAGGCCCGCGTACCGCAAAAAAAAAAAAAACCCAAAAAAAGTGAAAAATGATGTGTATCTAAGAATGGATAAAATTGTTACTAGTAAGAACAGCTAAACTGTTAGTGTTTTCCACTGGCTGGGCAGTCCTCCAGGTGCTTTGCCTACCTATTGAATCTTCAGAAGCTTGTGAGGGAGGCCCGCCGCTCCCTCTTTCACAGCTGAGGATGCCCTGTGAGGCTTGGAAACACCCACCTCACACACACAAGATCACAAAAGTGCCTCTGGAACCCAGGTCTGTCCACGCCCAAGCGCTCTTTCTGTCACCACCCTCTGTCAGTTTGGAAAAGGTCAGCATGTCCTTCGCAGTGCTCAGCAGGCAACATGGAGTCTCTGAGACCAAGTTGGAGAATGAGTGGCGGTGGGAACAGTGCCCAGAGCTGCCACCTGCCAAATGAGGCAGACAACATGTGTGGATCCCTGAATAGTTTCACCAAGGTCATCTAACAGGGAAGAACAAGAGAAAAGTTCAAACAAGTTCTGGAATGTAGTTTATACTAACAGACCATTATTAATCTCAAACAGTGAGCTGACATAGTGAGGGTGACAGCCAGCACAGTGGGTGGAAGGGACGCAGCCCATCCTAACTGCATTTAATGTAGCTACATTCTGGAAGGCTAAGAGCATCCATGGACAAGGCCGGCTAGCCAGATCGGAAACAGAGGGAAGCACGCTCCTTTAGAACATAGTCTCTGAGAAACCCCAAGTGAATGCTCAAAAAACACTTGCCGTAACCGTATTGGCTTCTATTCTGAAAGGCCTACTCTTAGCTCAACCTCTTCACACCCTTGCATGGAGCTACCTCATCCTCATTGTTACAGCTGAGGAAATGGACAAGAAGGAGGTCATCCAAGTAGGCGTCACAGGGAAATAAAATTCAGCCCCCTGGCTGCCCAATCCTGTTCAAGCCGGTTTGTCTCGGGAGAACAAAACAGCTGGATATTTTTACAAGGGAAATCAGTTCTGTGATTAATAAGGGACAGCAATGCTCTCTGGCGACACCCCCAACAGACCTAGGCTTAGGGATTCCCTGGGGAATCTCATTTAAATTTCTGGTGCCAGCACCCTCTCATGCGTATTAAATCAAATTATCTAAGAATAGATCTAAAATCTGTATATTTTTTTTAAAAGTGCCCTAGGTGATTCTTCTGAGCTGGATAGTTTGGAAAACCTTGCCCTGAGGGCAGTTCTTGTTTCAGTGGTTGGAGAACCATTGGAGTAGGGGTTACCTGGGGTGAGCAGATTGCTGGAATGCATATTAGTCCTTGAGACAAATGGAAAATGGAAACATTGTTGGTTCTTAACTGTTATTTTCTCTTAAAAAAAAAAAAAAAAAGTCTTCCAGCCAGTCACCTGGACATGGGTGAGGATGAGTTGTACCCTTAGTGGTACAGCATAAGAAGGAAATTCAAGGAAATTCAAGACTGCGGGTCAGGGACTGTTTTACTGGCTATTGTTAATCTTCATGAAAGCATAGTTGGTATGTTCCCATTTTACAAATGAGAATTCCAAAACCCAGATAGGTTAGTAACTTGGTGGAGAGTCAAGTATGAATGAGGCAAATGGGAGCTGAAGAGACAAGAAGGAGTCTACGCTTGAAACTGTCACTTACATAAATCCAGTTTCCATTTGGAAACCTTATCTCAGGCCTTTTAAAAATCACTGGGCTTTGAGTTAAGAGGAGTAAACCCTGCTCTGAAGGAAATTAGCTTCCAACTTTTTCTGCCATTTTAACTCAATTGAAAAAAGTCATCAAAGCCCAAATATAACCAAATATTCTAAATATTCTACAAGTGGCCCCTAATGATTTTTTTTTAATTGGCCCACTGTCTTATCATCCTTATAATAAGGATGGAGAAGATACTCATTGCACTTAAGCTATACCTATTCCTGGTTCCAACTGCAAACTTACAAGAAAGGACATTAACTTCTACACACATCCAAGCAAGACTACTCCGTCCTTCTGAGTGTTGTTAAAATAATTTCTTAGTTCTGTTGATCAAAATTTAGTGTGCAAAAGAACCCTTGTACAGCTTGCTTAAGATGCACATTCCTGGACCCCAGCCCCTGAGATTTTAATTCAATAGGTTAGGTCTCGGGTGAGGCTCAGAAATGTAGTAATAAACTGCCAAGTTGAATCTCATAATGGGGACCCATTTATTAGTTCTGTGTTAGTAAAACTTCTTGTAACCGCTTTCCACTCTTAACTGCTCTCTTTCACCCCAAGGAAGCCTGTTTTTATATTCGATTCACAACTGTCAGAGGTGGCTGAAAGAGCTCCGACTTTCAAGAAAAACAGGTAAATTACCAGCAGAGTGATTTATGAAGTGAAATAACTCCCTCATTTAGGCAAATCGGCTCCCCCTTGTGGAATGTATTCTATGGCAGGTTCAGGCTTCATAAAGGAACCACAGGTCCTGGTGCTGAGCTGATCCACACAACACAACCAAGAATATTCTTTTGGTTGTTGGAGCTGGAATTCTGGGAAAGACTTTTGGTTTCCGGTGTCCTGCTTCACAAGATTTCTTGCATCTGATCTGTTGCTTGGAGTTCCTGTTTCACCAGTGGTGTGAATAGAAATTAATTGAATTAGACAGTCTCCAATTTTCATTTGCACAAACCCACTTAGAATTTAATTCTGCAATGGCTGCTTTCCTCAAAACCCTCTCTTTTTAGAGGTAAAATCCCTAGGTAAACAAACCACCAACAAATAGGTTTTTCCCTTGGTTATTTCCAAAGATAGATAAGCTAAATGAATTTTGTGTAATAGGTTCCATCATCATTTCTAAAACCAGTATTTTTTTTCAAAATCTCTTAATTCTGTGATAATCTCTTGTAATGTGTGTTTGCTCTATTATTTAAGATTTTTATTCTGTGATGGAAAGTAAGAAAAACAAATAGGGAGAAGAGATGAAACTAAACATAGTAGCAAATAGCTTATGAGCTACATTAGACATAGATAAACGAAGTGGAGGAATACACATGCTAAACATAGACAGAGGAAGGGAGGGAAAAACGAGAGGCACCAAATATTCCTGCTATACACATTAAGGACAAGATTTTTTTTTTTTTACTTTATTGGAGTATAATTGCTTTACAATGGTGTATTAGTTTCTGCTTTATAACAAAGTGAATCAGTTATACATATACACATGTTCCCATATCCCTTCCCTCTTGCGTCTCCCTCCCTCCCACCCTCCCTATCCCACCCTTCCAGTCGGTCACAAAGCACCGAGCTGATCTCCCTGTGTTATGCAGCTTCTTCCCACTAGCTATCTACTTTACTTTTGGTAGTGTATATATGTCCATGCCTCTCTCTCGCTTTGTCACAGCTTACCCTTCCCCCTCCCCATATCCTCAAGTCCATTCTCAAGTAGGTCTGTGTCTTTATTCCAAGGACAAGATTTTTTAAAGGGGTGTCGTGTAGGAAATTACATTGATGCAATTGCCTCTAGGTACATGATCATGCAATATTCAACCTGTGAGGTCTTAAATTGGCTACTATTAATGACACTCATCCTGGTTCCAGGGTTTCCGCCCAAGAGTAGCTGCTCATCTGACTTTCTGGCCAAGTACAGGTGTTGATCAGGGATGATTGCAGGTATCTCAGATAGAGCAAGTTTGTGTCTTGTCCCCAATACCTTTCATTTTGGGGTATTTTGCTCAAATCTCACTTCTGGTCCTCATAAACACTCCATTGTCAGGAAGACTGATGTGGCAGAGACAGAGTGAGAAGGAGAGCGAGATTAAGAGAGAAGGAACAGGGCTTCCCTGGTGGCGCAGTGATTGAGAGTCCGCCTGCCGATGCAGGGGACACGGGTTCATGTCCGGGAAGATCCCACATGCCGTGGAGCGGCTGGGCCCGTGAGCCATGGCCGCTGAGCCTGCGTGTCCGGAGCCTGTGCTCCGCAACAGGAGAGGCCACAACAGTGAGAGGCCCACGTACTGCAAAAATAATAATAATAATAATAAAATAAAATAAAATCTAGTGCATTTAAAAAAAAAAAAAAGAGAGAAGGAACAAGCAAACGTCCCCAGAATTCAGATCGCGTGAGCCTTTCACCTCATGGGTACCCTATATTAGGTATGTTAATCTATCCCATCTTGTCCCCCTTGCTTTGCAGTGTGTTTTAAATTGCTTCAGTAAGCCACATAATTTGAACATATTACTTGGTATACGAGCCTTTCAGTTAAGTAACCTCTGGGTTAACTTGCCTGGCAGTTTATTTGGAGGCTATCATTGCATCCAGGTAATTTCCCACAATCATCTCTTATTTCTACATTGTCTATAACTTGTTGCTAAATATGTCAGTAGAGACATTAAGAGACATAAAGATATACAGTTATCTATGTGCACCACCCAAGGTGTGGGAATTAACATTCAAAGTGCCCTTATCAAGAATCCACACTCAGTCTGCATGTGGAGGATATTAATCAGGAATCAACACACCAGAGAAGTCCCTTCACCCAGAGCTTCAAATATCTCTAGCTGAATCCATACTAGAAGTTTTATTAATTAGCATAAGAGAAGTTAAAAGTAAGTTTTCATGTGTGAAATGATGAGAAGTTGGCAGGAAATTTTGTACAGGCACTTCATTCTGGCGTGGATGAGGTATAATTATCTGGTGAGCCCAGAAGCCTACCACCCTCTGAGTGACACCTGAAGTTTATAACTCAGTTCAGTTCTGTGTCACCCGGACTGACTTACTGAAGGATTCTTTCATCAGATTCAACTAGAAGGTTAGTAGATCCTGCCATTGCAACATGGTCACATTTATCTTGGAATAAACCTTTCACGTGAAATGCTACCAATGGTCCTAAAATGACAAAGAACAGGGACTTTACTGAGTTCACAAGACTGGACGTGTGATTGTTTTGTGTCTGCTTGTCTGCATGGCAGAATTAGATCTGAGGTTTGCCGTTGTTTTCTTGTTCAGTCATATTGTCAGGAAGAAGAACTAGAGGCCTCACCTACCCTAATTATTGGGGGTTATCGGTATCCATCAAAAAGAACACACGAATTGTGAACAACCAAATTGACTTATGGACTTCCCTGGTGGTCCAGTGGTTATGACTCCACATTCCCACTGCAGGGGGCATGGGTTCCATCCCTGGTCAGGGAACTAAGGTCCCGCATGCCGTGAGGTGTGGACAAAAAAAAAAAAAAAAAAATTAGGTTAATTTGAGGCATGTATTAGTTATCTAGTGCTGTGTAACAAATTACCCCAAAACTTAGTGGCTTAAGAGAATAAGCGTTCATTAGCTTCCAGTTTCCATGGGTCAGGCATTCAGGAGTGGTTTAGCTGGGTGGTCCTGGCTCAGGGTCTCTTATGAGGTTGTTGTCAAGATGTCAAGAGCTGCAGTCACCTGAAGCCTTGGCTGAGCCTGGCGGGCCCACTTTCAAGGTGGTTCACCCACATGCCTGGCAGGATGGTGCTAGCTGGTGACAGGAAGCCCCTTTCCATAGGAGTCCTTGAGTGTCCTCAGGTTACTGAGGATGACTCTCCCAGAGTGAGTGATCCAAAAGACAGCAAGGTGAAAGTGACAATATCCTTTACGATACAGGCTCTGGAATCACACATGCTGTCACTGCCACATTCTATTCATTAGAAATGAGTGATTAAGTGTGTCCCACACTCAAGGGGAGGGGATTAGTCTCCACCTTTTATAGGGAGAAGTGCCAAATAAATTGTAGACATATTTTAAAACCTCCACAAAGCACTTACTAGATCTTCATCTTTGCAAGTCTAATGGTGTTTGTTCTATCCTCTTCATGTTCTTACAATAAATATTTATCAAGAACTTACTGTGTGCCAGGTTTTGCTATGGATATTAGGAATACACCTCTGAACAAAGCCAATGAGGTGGGGGGTGGAGCAGGAGGGAGGAGACCCAGGTTCAACTGAAGGGAGGTGCCAGGTGTGAGAATAGTAGGGATGGATGAAATGGAAAGTACTTAACTTGTCAACAGAAGGCATTCTCTACCAAGTCGTGTGGGGGAAAAGGGGCTCAGTATATCCAGATCTTCTGATTTTTCAAGAGAAGGAGAAAAATATGGACATGTGTGTGAAATTTCCAGAATTTTAATGTTAGTATAGTTCAAATGTTGACAAAACACTGTGAGGGAAAAAAAGTCAATGGGCCTAATTCAACCAAAGTTTGCCATTATACAATGCCTAAACTTTTACTAAAACACAAAACCCTGATGGTTTCAGGATGGCACGAGCAAAAGTAAGGACATGATAAGCAGGGTCTAAATGATAAACACTTTAGCTAAGGGCTGAAAGATGAGACCTTCATATATAAATCTCAAATAGACAAAAGTATGCACAGAAAGCTCTGTGAATGTGTTACTGATGAGCTTACATACTAATAGATACGTGTATTTTTAAATGATGTTAGTAACTTTTTTAAGGCTTACCACAAAAATCTCTGAGAAATAGAGCAGAAAAAAATGGTATCATGGAGGAAATTGAAATTTTCTGCATTTAAATAACATGAATTTACAATCAAGTAAGCAATATTCTGGATAAATTTTTGCCCTTTCTTCTTACTGAAAATAAAGCAATTATGGTATTTTTAAAAAAATAGATGGAGGGCCTCCCTGGTGGTGCAGTGGTTGAGAGTCTACCTGCCGATGCAGGGGATACGGGTTCGTGCCCCGGTCCGGGAGGATCCCATATGCCGCGGAGCGGCTGGGCCCGTGAGCCATGGCCGCTGAGGCTGTGCGTCCGGAGCCTGTGCTCCGCAGTGGGAGAGGCCACAACAGTGAGAGGCCCGCATACCGCCAAAAAAAAAAATAATAATAATAATAAATAGATGGAAATAGAGACTTCCCTGGTGGTCCAGCACTTAAGTCTCTGTGCTTCCAATGCAGGGGGCACAGGTTTGATCTCTGGTTGGGGAACAAAGATCCCACGTGCCACGCAGCATGGCCAAAAAACAAACAAACAAATGAAAAAAACAAAAATAAATACACCATATGTACGTCAGCTAGAGACAAGGACCATATCACATATTTCTCTGGTTCTAGCCCTGTTCATAATATGTACTACGTTTCAATGAATAATGGATGAATAATTGAAAACCATCCTTTAAAAAAAATAGATGGAAATAGATAAAGATATAGAGATATGGATATGCCCTAAACCCAGATTGTTGCTTTTGGTGATTTAAAAATGAGAGCTATTGGGAATTCCCTGGTGGTCCAGTGGTTAGG
Source organism: Mesoplodon densirostris (assembly GCF_025265405.1). Lineage (NCBI taxonomy): Eukaryota > Metazoa > Chordata > Mammalia > Artiodactyla > Ziphiidae > Mesoplodon > Mesoplodon densirostris. The sequence goes on from NC_082670.1 coordinate 81,880,508, forward strand.
ACTTGGCACTTTCTTGGCTGGGGCCTGGTTTCAATCCCTAAGATCTTGCAAGCCGCACAGCGCGGCCAAAAAAAATATAAATAAATAAAAATAAGAGCTATTAATACTCTTAAATGATCAATGTCCTTGTCATTCATTTCATCCCCAAATTATTTATTCTGTTCTAAGATGCAGTTTACAATTAAGAAATAGAAATAATGATGTAGCATGTCTTGATTTAACAATGTGAACTTTGAAGTCAGTAAGATTTAATCTACCAGGCTTTCAAATTTATATAAGAAATCATTATGACTGACACTCTGTAAATGAAGCAGAGTGGGTGTGGATATTTGGTTTAAGAAGGTGAATGACTTCTGCAGATATAATCACAGGGTTAATATCAGGAGGGTATTGGTTAGAATTTGAGTTTTTAGTTTCAGATTCTTGGTTCAAATTTTAGCCTTTGACTTTAGGCAGGTTGTTACATCTCTCTAAGGTTTTTATTTTTTAATTTGTAAAATGGAGATAATAAAATACACAACTCAGTGCATTGGAGAGATAATAAGGTCAGACAAGTAAAGTCCTGTGCATACTATCAGTGCTCAAGAAATGTCAGCTATGGCTATCACTGGGCCGCCTGCCTTCCATATGGCTGCCTCCTGGGAAGGAAATAAACCTGCCTTGTATAGATCTTCCTGACCCTCAAAATCCACAGGGTTTCCTGTAGGCCTCAATTTGGGCCAACAGCTGCTTTCTTCAAAGGTAGTTTAACATCACCAGATGGTTATTTGTTAAGTCCCTGAAAAATTGCCTTAATGGTCTTTGTAGAGACCTGTACAGAGTTCAAATCCTGGAATTCTGTCTGTGACCTCCTCTCTCAGAAAGGGTAAATCACTTAAACTCTCAGCTTGTTTGCCTGGAGAAAAGAAGAAAAAGCCACTTTCCCAACTATGATATTAATTAGTAGAAGTAAAGTGTTTTGGCAATGCAGAATATGGTTAATTTTTAAAGGGTAAAACATAAATGTTAAGTGCAATGGAATTTTATCATACCGTGGAGGGAATGTAACTGTTTCAACACATTTTTTTTTGCAGGAATACATAGATGGCGGTGATATTGCTTCACTTTCAGAGGTCTGGGTTCATTTTGAGCAGAGCTGAGAAGAGCCTTGGAAGATGAGGCAAGTTTTTAAAAATTGGAGGGAAAAAATAAAGCACTAGGAATTTTATACGACTGCTTTCTCCATGAGATTCCTTTAGTAAAAGTGAATTTACTTCCAGTTTCCAAAGATTCCCAGTACTGAATATCCCTAGCTTTTAATATGGGCATAATAGCACTCAGATTTCCTCTTTGTCACGAAGAGGCTCTCTGTTGAGTATTAAATTGTTCATTTCACTCATGGAAGTGAGGGTCCCTGAGTCACCAAGTCAATATAATGGATTTTACGAGCTGGTTTAGATCGGTGAGGTGTTCTAGTATAACGACTTGCTTAAAGAACTATTTAGCTTTTCAAAATGGAGATATTATCCGTTTGACCAATAAAGCGCACACAGAAATCCCGAATGAGGGAATCATTGTCATGGCCCATGCAAAATTAGTGTTGCTTATGAACAAGGAAACTGGTCTATTTTTATTTTTTAAGCGTGCTGATTTTTTTTTTTTTTTTTGCAGTACGCGGGCCTCTCACTGTTGTGGCCTCTCCCGTTGCGGAGCACAGGCTCTGGGCGCGCAGGCTCAGCGGCCATGGCTCACGGGCCCAGCCACTCCGCGGCATGTGGGATCTTCCCGGACCGGGGCACGAACCTGTCTCCCCTGAATCGGCAGGCGGACTCTCAACCACTGCGCCACCAGGGAAGCCCCTGATTTTTATTTGTTTATTATTCCAGGCTTTAAAAATCCCCTATGGGGGCCTCCCTGGTGGCGCAGTGGTTAAGAGTCCGCCTGCCGATGCAGGGGATACGGGTTCGTGCCCCGGTCTGGGAGGATCCCACATGCCGCGGAGCGGCTGGGCCCGTGAGCCATGGCCGCTGGGCCTGCGCATCCGGAGCCTGTGCTCCGCAACGGGAGAGGCCACAACAGTGAGAGGCCCGCATACCGCAAAAAAGAAAAAAAAAAAAAATCCCCTATGGAATAGAAGAGCAATATTATCCCCATTGACTAGAGGAAATCGGGGCAGTTGGGCTCGGTAACTTTTCCTGAGTTTGTGATGGAATCTAATGAAAGAGCCCAAATTAGAATCGCTAAGTTCCTGCAGACTCTCCATTTGCGCCACTGAACCCCCCCCCCCCCCCCGCCCAGGCAAAAGCACTTCACTTTACTGTCTCCTGTTTGTTCTTGGAGGAGTTATGCCCCTTCCTAATCTTTTTTCTTTTGTCTGACCTTCCAAAGACAGAAACATTTATCAAAGTCCTCTCTCCAAATGATCTGGCTGGCACTAGCCACCTTCAGATTTACTGTAAAGAACAGACTGGTAACACCCCAGCATTTAGTGAACTTTTTGAGAAGGACAGTGTGCCTCCAAAATGGGGCTGACCATGATGAAAAGACCTGGGGAATGGGTCCTATGAGACAAGAATGGAATTAGCTGAGAAAAGGAAAACAAAATCTGAAGGAGGCCTGGAAGAGGAAGTATTAAGGAGAAAGAAAAATAGTAACTGGTGTTCTCTAGTGATTGAGAACAGAGCTGGAAATCAAAGACTTCAATTGCAGACAAGAGGTTAAAAGAGTAGGAAATTTCCTGTTCCCTGGCTCTGCAAAGAAAGGTGGATAACTTGATGATGATGCCTAAGTACTTTGAGAATTTGAATGCACTGCTTCCTGGGGCAGAGGGATGGACTAAATGAGTCTATTGGGTTTCGCTAAGCCACAGGGTTTCAGACAGTACAAAAAGTTACAGGATGAAAGTCTGAGAGGCAGGCAGAGACACAGAGATCTTGGCCAAATGCAGAGTCTGATTCAGAACCCCTGAATGGGGCTCAAGCCTACATTTCTAACAAGCTTTGAGAGGACACTGCTGCTGCTGGTCAGTGGACCACATTTTGATTAGCAAAGCCACAGAGCTACACTGTTAAATGGAAATATAATGTGAACCACATACTGTATTCTAGTAGCCATCTTACAAAAATAAAACAGAAATTAATTTTAATAGATTTTAGTTAACCTAATTTATCTAAAATATTATACTTTACCAAGTAATCAATATAAAATTATTGATGAGATATTTTATTTTGTTTTTGTCCTGTACTGTCTCTGAAATCTAGTGTATATTTTACACTGACAGAACATCTCAATTTGGACCAGCCAAATATGGCTGGTGGTTTCTGTTTTGGGCAGTGCAGGTCTAACCAACCCCAGCAAAATCTTAGCCGCCAGTCCAGGGAATTCCCTGGCAGTCCAGTGGTTAGGACTCTGTGCTTTCATTGCTAAGGGCCCAGGTTCGATCCCTGGTTGGGGAACTAAGATCCTGCAAGCCTTGCAGTCAAAAAAAAAAAACCCCAACACTTAACCAGTCCAAAAGCTGAGAAAAACGTGCTTTCAGTACTGGAACCTACTTAAGTGGAAACCAAGAATTCCCAGGGGCTTAATGAATTCCCTGTTATGGAGAAGTCCTCAAAATATAATTATTCAACAGGATCCCCTGAGGATAGGGTTAAAATGCAGATTCCTCGGCTTCACCCCCAAATATTTTTTAAAAACCTTTTTATTATTAAAAAATATGTGAACATCTGTACCCTGAAACAGAGAAAGTAGATTATCAGATGTCTTCTGCCTTTTTAATGCCATTGAGGTGTTTGTTAGAGAAACTGGGTTGTCACTTCTCCTCGACTTGGCTGGTTGCTTCCCCATGGTGTTATTTCACTTGTTCTTCTATTTCCCATATTTCCTGCAAACTGGCTTTTATTGTTGAGGAATTGATGACTTGCAGGTCTCAGAGATTCTAATCGGGGCAGAGGTTCTCAACCCTGGCTCCACATGGGAAACACCTCGGAGCTTTAAAAATTTCAGATGCCAGGGTCCCTCCACTAGAGCTTCTGATTTAATTGGTATGGTGTATGGTCTGCACATCAGGATTTTTAAAAGCTTCTAGCTGGTTCTGGTAGAGCAAGGGTAGAGAACCCCTAGATGAGACTAAGTGGTTTGAAAAAAGGCAAGGGTTCCACAAAGGCCTGAAAACAGACCTTCTCCACCTCCTCATCACTCTGCCCTAAACAGCCTTGCAAAGTTACCCTCAGAGACTGTGTGATGCTAAGAACTAGAGTCACCTGGGGAGCAGAAAATACTACCAATGTCCAGACTCCAACCCCAGAGAATCTGATGTAATTGTTCTAGAGTGGGCTCCGGTATCTCTGGTTTTAAAGTATCCCCTGCTTTAATAGTGATTTAATGTAAAGCAAGGATTTAATTGAAATATCTCCCAGGATTTAATGGTGATTCCAATATACAGCAAGGATTGAGATCTGAGACAGTTCTCCAATTTTAATGAGCATATCAATCATCTGAGGATTGTGTGAAAATACAGATTCTGATTTCGCAAGTCTGGATGGATGCCCAGGTTCTTCACTCCTATTGAACCCCCATGTCACGTTGATGCTTCTGGGACCAGTTTGAGTAATAAGTGTGTAGATGGAAAATGTGTACTATGGAGCCAGAAAGAACTGGCTTTGAATTCCACTTTTGCAGCTTACTAGTTGGTGTGGCTTTCAGTGAGTCACTTCACCTCTCTGAGCCTTTTTCCTTATCTACGAAATAGAGATGATGATACCTACCTTTACACATCCCATGCCAGGTGTTCAGGAAACGGGACCCTGTTACTGGCTAATGCCAGTAGCACAGGAACCTAGTTGGATATTGAGTCTTTTTCCAAGCTCTTTTCCCATTGATGCTAGATCATTTCTGGGGAAGTTTGTTTTGTCTTTCAGTCAATCCTTTGTTTAAAAAAGAAAGATCGGGGCATTTAAATAAGTATTCTGAGGCCAGCATCTGTAGTTCTCTGCTTGGTGCCAGACTTTCTGCTTGGCAAAGTGGAATTTCAGGTTATCCATGACCTGTCTCTTCACTTCTAGTCCTCATTACCTCTGATGGGTTTCCCTCCCACTCTGCTATCCCCAGCACTCTGGATTAATTGTCTTTATGTCGTTGTAAATCACAGCCAGCACCACGTGTTTCTGTGACTGTTGAAATAAAAACCCTCTTTTCTCAACATCTGCCTGGCTTGCCCCACGTCTGAATCTCAGAGGTTCTTCCTGCCCTGACTTTCAGGGCTCAGAGCACACGCCAAAAGGAATGCATCTACCCTGAGCTTGAGAGAGAAGCTCTCCTGTTAACATCGCTTATGAACTACAAGTTCAGACCCTCTATTTTTAGCCATATGGAATAATTTGGAAGTCTATAAATCACATGACTGTGGAGACTAAACTAAAACCACCTCTTTTTCGCATCTACAAAAAAACTTATATTTATTCTGTTTTCTGAAGTTGACAGACAAAAACAAAATGTTTGCTGTGGCTTTCTGACTTTAGAAATGTGCCTCCCAGGTGCTTTCAACATTGTTCTGAGTGTTAACAGTTCACAGTGGAAACTGATTTAACACCATTAATAGTTTTCCAGTTCAACAGCCCTCTCCTGTCTGAGTGACTTTTAATATCTGTCTGTTTCTTTCCATGTGTCCCCCATTCAGGCACCTGACTTCCTCTCAATTTCAAGTTCCTATTATGTCTTTTGAGGGATCAGATAAATTAAAAGACTTTTTTTGTTTTCCAGTAGAGATGTCCTTATGCTAAGTAAAGTGAAAATGCGTTTTCTATCCAAATTAGGGGGGAGAAAAGATACTCTCAGTATTTTCAAAGCAAACTATTCACTGATTCAATAAGCAATTTTTGGGTGTTTCCTGTGTTAAGAACGTCATGCTGAGTGCTGGGGAGGGTGCCTACAGAGATGAAAATAATGCAGATATAAAGTCTCTGTCCCAAAGAACCTGAAAATCTAGAAAGGAAGAGAAATCTACATATATGAGCACCTATAATATGAGCACAAAGTGAAAGATGTTTCTCAAAGCCTTCGCAGGTCCTCTGAGATTTTTCTTGTACACTCTGTTTTCAATGCCAGTATTAACCGTTGTGTTATTTTTTGTTTTGTTTTGTTTTTTTTAAAGAGAACCCTCCTAAACTGTTGGTGGGGATGTAAGTTGGTACAACCACTATGGAAAACAGTATGGAGGTTCCTCAGAAAACTAAAAATAGAACTACCATATTATCCAGCAATCCCACTCCTGGGCATATACCTGGATGAAACTATAATTCAAAAAGATACATGCACCCCTATGTTCATAGCAGCACTACTCACAATACCCAAGACATGGAAACAACCTAAATGTCCATCGACAGATGAATGGTTAAGTGTTGTTATAAGTACTTGCCTACCCTATGTCTCCTTGGGAGGGCTGTAAGGACTCTGAGGTCACAAATCTTATCTCACTACCTCTCTGATATAAGCAGATTCTAAGGTGCTGGAAGAATGAATGAGAGGGAGAGGGAGGAAGAGAAAGCTAACATGGCCGCGAGTGGACTTTAAGGGTAAGAAGTCGTGCCTGTGCTCCAGACATTCAGAGCTTCCCTGAAGAGGGAGGTGATATTTAAGTTAGGTCTTCAAACATGGGAAGAATAAGACTGGCTAAAAATGAGGCAGAATGATATGATATGAGGAGAGGAATGCAGCCAGGAAGGGCAGGGCCCATCTGAGGAATAATTCCTATGTTTACTTCTCTTATTAGGCCCAAGATAGAGACACTGAGAAATGTTAAGAGGGGGAATTAAGAAGTAGAGACCCTCGGTAGTGGAAATGCCAAAGACTGAGCTGGTAAAATGCCTGGTGGCCATCACTCTTTCATTCATTAACCTAACATAATTAATTGTATGGATTGAGCCCTAATTATATGCATGTTGTAGTCCACCTTCTGGGGGCCCACTGGTGATTGATTCAGATACGTGACTTTCCTGTCTGCATAGGACTCATACTCCAGTGGTGTAAATAAACCAACGAAACCATACACAATACATCATGCGCTAACTTATTGTGAATGGGATAGCAGTGATAGAAAGTGACCAGTTGGACAGTGTGGTCAGGGAGTGATACTTTACAATGGTTAACCTGGACCCCACATGTGTTAGAAATTACGATTTTAGGTGGATAAAGTATTTCCTTTAATAACTTCAAAATAAACAAGTCGTTGTTTTTGGTTGCTTTTCCCAGCTCTCTGCTATTCCAATAACAGAGCAAAAAATGATTTCACTACAATTTTCTTCTGAGAGCTTGAAGAAAAAATGTCCAAACAATTGGCCCCTTCATTCTGTGGATCAACAAAATTCCTGTAGTGAAGAGGGACCCAGAAAATGGAATCTTGTTTAACCTTGTTTAATCCAATCCTCCAGTATTCTGTCATATATCTTTATGGCTCTTTTGCCTACCCAAATTGCAAGTGTGGGAAGAAAGACACCTTCATCACTGAGAACTCAGACATGATGGATGATGATGTAATGACTGATTTGCCATTGTTGGAAAACTTAGCTGTACGTGTTAAAACCTCGGTGGAGAGAAGCAAGATTAAATGGGAATGTGGCTATTAATGTGGTCCAGAGAAACATGAAATAATGTGCCTTTAGAGACTTTTGATGTATACACAAATGTACAGTTTTATAAACATACTCGTAAATGCTTAGTCATCAGTCATTCTATCACTCACACACGCTACTAATACCATTGAGCCCCTAATAAGTTGAAAAAAAATGTGTGTGGTGTTGGAAGCTAAAAAGAAAAATAAGACAGAGTCCTTGATTTCGAAGAATGTATGGCTTATGGGTAAGGTATGACTTAGACAGCAGGGTATAATATAATCCAGAATTAAAGAAATGCCAGATGGAAGACAGAGACGTTTACAGTTTCTGCCTGTCTAGCATATATTCTCTTTATTCTAGTGATAGCAACTTGATTTTTGTTTTTTTGTTTTTTTCCTTTTGCGGCACGCGGGCCTCTCACTGCTGTGGCCTCTCCCGTTGCGGAGCACAGGCTCTGGACGCGCAGGCTCAGCGGCCATGGCTCACGGGCCCAGCTGCTCCACGGCATGTGGGATCTTCCCGGACCGGGGCATGATCCCGTGTCCCCTGCATCGGCAGGCGGACTCCCAACCACTGCACCACCAGAGAAGCCCGCGACTTGATTTTTCTTCAGGGAACAACATCCTCCACGTCCTCTGTCCGTGTGGATTGGATCAGTTTGGCTCTCACTTACCCTCTTGCCCCTAGCAGTGGGCACACGACCCAGGCCCAGCCAATCGTCGTATTTCATTCCTCTGGCCAAAGGGTGGCATGGTCCACAACTCCAGGAAGACACTGGACTCAGCTTGGTCCAATGATAGTCACTCCCTTCAAAGGGAAGGCCAAGCTTAGAATAAATCCAGCCTAGAATAAAAGAGACAAAAGGTGGAGAGAGGTTAATTCTTTCTGACATTGTTTAAGGCCTTGGATTCAGTCATTCCCGAAGTCAGTATTCCCTGAACCACTAAAGTCCCATTTTGAAAAATTGTTTTTTTAATTTACATACAGTAAAATTGACTTAATTTTTAATGCATAGTTCTATGAGTTTTAACACAGGCATATATTCATGTAAATACCATCACAATTAGGATACAAACAATTTCATCACTCCAAAAAACTACCTCCCTCATGCTGCCCCTTTAAGGGGAAACCCTCTCTATACCCCTCACCCCTGGCAACTACTGATTTGTTCTGTACTCTTATAGTCTTAATCATTACAGAATGTTACATAACCATACAAATGCAACTTTATGAGACTGGCTTCTTACATTCAGGGTAATGTTTGTAAAATTCATCCAAGTTGTAGTGTGTATTAATAGTTCATACCTTTAGGGCTTCCCTGGTGGTGCAGTACTTAAGAATCTGCCTGCCAAGGCAGGGGACATGGGTTTGAGCCCTGGTCCAGGAAGATCCCACGTGCTGTGGAGCAACTAAGCCCATGTGCGACAACTACTGAGCCTGTGTGCCACAACTACTGAAGCCCGCTGGCTTAGAGCCCATGCTCCGCAACAAGCGAAGCCACCTCAATGAGAAGCCCACGCACCACAATGAAGAGTAGCCCCTGCTCACCTCAACTAGAGAAAGCCTGCATGCAGCAACGAAGACCCAATGCAGCCAAAAATAAAATAATTAAATAAATAAAATTAAAAAAAAAACCCTTAAGAACGTCATAAGCTTTAAAAGAAAAAAATAGTTCATACCTTTATATTGCTGAGTAGTAGTCCATTTTTTATATATACCATAATTTGTTTATCCATTTTCGCATTGAAGGACATTTGCGTTGTTCCCAGTTTTCAATTAAGAATACAGCTGCTACAAACATTATATATAGACTCTTGTGCAAACGTGTTTCATTTCACTTGGGTAAATACCTACAGTGGAATTGCTAGGTTATATGGTAAGTATATGTTCAACTTTATGTTTTCCATAGTAGAGGTACCATTTTATATCCCAACCAGCAATGAATGAGAGTTTCATATGCCATGCATCCTACCCAGCACTTGGTATTATCAGTCTTTTTTTAAAAATTAATTTTTATTGGAGTACAGTTGCTTTACAATGTGTTAGCTTCTACTGCACAGCAAAATGATTCACCCATATATATACATACATCCCCTCCCTTTTGGATTTCCCTTCCATTTAGGACACCACAGTGCATGAAGTAGAGTTCCCTGTGCTATGCAGTATGTTCCCCTCAGTTGTCTATTTTATACATAGTATATGTATCAATCCCAATCTCCCCATTCCTCCCACCCCACTCCATTCCCCCTTGGTATCCATGCATTTCTTCTCTACGTTACGTCTGTGTCTCTATTTCTGCTTTGCAGATAAGGTCATCGATACCATTTTTCTAGATTCCTCCTATGTGTGTTAATACACGATATTTGTTTTTCTCTTTCTGACTCACTTCACTCTGTATGACACTCTCTAGGCCCATCCACATCTCTACAAATGACCCAGTTTTGAGTTCTGGAGGCTAGGAGTCCAAAATCCAAGTGTCAGCAGGGCCATGTTCCCTCTGAAACATGGAGGGGAAATCTTCCTTACCCCTTCCTAGTTTCTGGTGTTTGCCATCAGTTGTTGGTGTTCCTTGGCTTGTAGGTGCATTGTTCCAGTCACATGCATCTCCTTCCCGTGTGTTTGCACATCATCTTCTCTCTGTGCTTATCGGTATCTGTGTCCAAATTTCCCCTTTTTATAAGGATACCAATCATATTGGATTGGGCCCCACCCTAATGACCTCATTGTTACTTGACTACCTCTGTAAAGATCCAATTTCCAAATAAGTTCACATTCTGAGGTACTAAGGGTTAGGAGTTCAATATATTTTCTTTGGGGGACACAATTCAACCCATGCCGGCACCATTTAGATTAACAGTAGATGAAGTAGATTGTCTGCAAAGGCCATAGTTCATGCCTCTGTGCAATGCAATTTTACTGTTCTTCCCCTCAAGGACTAGGGGCTATTTCCACCTTCCCCTACCTCTGGGCTTTTAGACTTGCTTTGACCAATAAAATGCAGTGGAAGTGATGTTATGCCACTGCTAAGTCTAGATCTCAAGATGCCTTGTAGCTTCCACTCTCTGTACTACTGGCCTGAGACATCTTTGTGAATAAGTCTGAGAGAGGCTACTGGAGATGTCATTGGCTGGGGGGCTTCAGCCAACAGCCAGCACCAATTGTCAGGCATGTGACTGAGGCCATCTTGCACTGTGCAGACCCAGTTGAGCCTCTGGAAGCTGGTGCCGTAGCTGCATGTGTGACCTCAGACAAAACTAGCAGAACTGCCTAGCTGAGCTCAGCCCAAATTGCTGGCCTACAGAATCAAGAACAAACAGAATGATGGTTGTTTCAAGTGACAATGTTTTGGAGTGATTTTTTCCACAAGAAAGAAATGATGGCTACTGTAGACCAGGTGTCAGAAGCTTGAGTCTTCTGTTGTTTACTATCTCAATCACCTCAGCTAAATCACTTAATTCTAAGAGCTCCTGCTTCTTTTTTGTAAAAATGTAAAATGTGAATATTTCACTTATCTTTTTCCATAAGTTCCAGGTTTCAAGTTTTTAGTTCCAATTTAATAAAAACCCAACTCAAAGAGGTAAAAAGAATAAAAGGGATTTATCAGCATAAGTAACTGAAAAGTCCAGGGTCTGGTCTGGCTTTACGTAAGACTTAATCCAAGGATACAAGTGATGATATCAGAGGTTTGTTGGCCCCTACCACCCCCCTTTGCTTTTCTCTGTGTGTCCACTTCACCCAAAGCAGGCTCTTCTCAAGTCGGGACCTCCTTGCTTCTCAAGGCTGAAGTCTATCCAGTGCGGCAAACCCAGGAGGAAGTTTAACTTTCATTGGAGCAGGTGAAAACATGTGGCCATCTCTAAGTCAATCAGGCCAGCGGGTTGAGATGGTCCAAACAGTCGGGCTGGGACAGGTGAGGTGAGCCAGTGAGGTGGAGAGGCAGAGGGTAGTGATGGAGGAATACAGGGTTAGGCTTCCCAAGACCATCTGGGGAGATTAGCACAAAGGAAACTGGAATGCATTTACTAGAAGAAAAGAAATGGAAGCTGAGCAGGTAGAAAATAACGGATGTTCACTCCTTATTGCTTAAGCTTGTTAAGAAAATAACAGTAATAATTTATGTTTATCAAATGCTTATTAGGCACCTGGTACTGCTCTAAGTACTTTATTCTTTTTTTTTTTTTTTTGCAGTACGCGGGCCTCTCACTGTTGTGGCCTCTCCCGTTGCAGAGCACAGGCTCCGGACGCGCAGGCTCAGCGGCCATGGCTCATAGGCCCAGCCGCTCCGCGGCATGTGGGATCTTCCTGGGCCGGGGCATGAACCCGTGTCTCCTGCATCGGCAGGCAGACTCTCAACCACTGCGCCACCAGGGAAGCCCTGTATGTTATTCTTTTTAACTCCTTCTGATCTTCTCAATTTAAGAATAGGTATAGTTATTATTCCCTCTTTACACATGAGGAAACTGAGGCACTCAAGTGATGAAAAGTTAAGTGGTTAAGTTGCCCAAAGCCAAGCAGATATAAGTATCAGAACCCAAATAGAATGGTTTGGGAGCTATTGCTTTTAACCACCAGTCTATACTCAAGATAGATCACCAGCACTATGGTAGGCAGAATTCTAAGATGATACCCAAGATTCCTATCCCTGGTATATAATCCCCTCTTCTGAGAGTGGGTGAGACCCGTGAATGTAATAGGATAGTCACTCCTTAATTAGGTTACATCATATGGCAAAAGTGATGGCATTGTCATTCCCAAGACTCCTTCATAGCCAACTGGAGGGAGAGTCTCCTGTTGGTTTTAAAGAGGTAAGCTGTTATTTTGTGAGGGCCCCACGTGGCTGGGACCTGAAGGTGGCCTCTAGCTGAGACTTACTTCTAGCCAACAGCCAGCAAGAAAATAGGGACCTCCAGCCTACAACTACAAAGGGCTAAATTCTTGAAAAACAAAAGAACTGAATTCTGTCAACAATCTGAATGAGTTTTGAAGAGGACCCTGAGCTCCAGATGAGAACCCTGGCCAACATCTTGATTTCAACCTAGGGAGACCTGGAGTAGAGGACCCGGTTATGCTGCGCCCCAACTGCTGACCTACGGAGCTGCGAGGTAATAAATGTGTATTGTATTGTTTTAAGACACTAAGTTTGGGGATAATTTATTACCCAAACCAGCATCTTCTCTTTGCGGCCTTATTTTCCCATGGGGTTCTCCACACCTTTTGTTGCACTCATACAACCCTTCACACCAACTGTGCTGGAGCGCTCACTGTATCATGCAGCTCCCACATCACCTGGGGAGTTGTCATCAGCAGGTGAGAGCATTGTCAGGTCCACTGCCTGTCATTTTGTGTCACTGACATTTTTAGATAGAGTGTCTGTTGTGTATGAGCTATTCTGTAATTGGTTGTAGAATGAATGAAAAGCCATCCCGTGTGGTATGCCTATAACATTCTACTTTATTATGGGAACTGATGGGGCCTGGGTTGTCGGAGGGTGCTTCCAAGAGCAGTTCCTGGTATATTTCAGCCGAGGGCCCCAGGATAGTCACCAGCCCAGACCTAATTTAATATTAATTTTTAATGTGGGGCCTCCTATATTATGAGGGTAGTGATAATTCTCTCTCCAAACCTATTTGAGATCTCTCCATCCCACATTTTAGTGTCTTCTCAAACCATCATTTCTTTGCCTTTTCACATCTGTGGAGGCAGACAGACCTGAGAATCTCAGCTCTGCTACTCACTAGCTAGGGATCCATTATTTTACTCCTCTGAGTATGTTTCCTTGTCTATAAATGGGCAAAATAATTCTTACTGCTTCCGGAACTGTTGTAAGGATTCTGAGAGTGTATCCTGTACTTTGGAAGGTAAGCTCCATACAGGTCACAGGCCTGCCCTTTTTGTTCATGGCTGTGTTCCCAGTCGCCCCCTCCCTCCCTCAATAAGTGCTCAATAAATTTATGGAATGAACAGCTTAGAGAAAGAATTTAGCACAATACCTGGTGGGTAGTAAGCATCCCACAAATGGCAGTTTTTATTACGTTATTTTGCAAAGGAGGAAACTCATCTGGGGATGTCTATCCAGGTGTTCTGTCCTGATTCAAATTCCACAGATTTCCCCATTTTATCGCGCAATTTTTTATGAGGTAATCATATACGCAGGGGTCATAAGAACCTCTCTCAGAGCTCCCACTAATCAATGGACAACCCTTAAATACAACACTCCCAAGAAAACTGACCCTCTCCCAGCATTTATGGGGGAGTCAGGATTCCAACAAAACCAGGAAGGACCAAATTCCAAAGCAAGTAAACTCGACTCATTCCCCACCCTGGGGGAGGGTGTTCACCCCCGTTTTGCTAAAGATAGAGCGCCGGCCCTCCCAGGGAACTTACTGGCTTTTATTAGTTCGTAACCCCAAATGTAACTTTTCAAAGATTTTTCTTTTGGAAGTGTGGGTGTGAAAGTGCTTCCCTAATCACATCTTGCGGGAGGATCTGGAACATCTGTACATTATTTGAAAACCTAGCATCCGGTTCGGATGTTTGGGTGGGTGGGAGACCCTGCGTGGTGGGATGAAACAGCAGGAGCACGTTAAAAACAAGTCAAGATGGCTTTTAAACAGAGGCAGAAAAATTAGGCAAAAATTACAAATGGCTCATCACCTTGGCTCAATTACACGTTTAATCAATAGCCCTCATCCCCCACTTTTAGCACCGGCGTAAGGGGGAAAAATAGGGCGCTAAGAAGTCTAAGCGATAAAGATCTTTCTCACCAAGAGCCAAGGGACAAAACTCATTACAGATGAGCCCAGTCCTCCATTTCCCCCGGACGCCTCTCCACGATTGCTAAAGTGGTTGCCGCTCCTCGGGGTAGCTGCCAGGAAATCGGTCCTGCCCCGCGGCGCAGCTTTCACCCAGCCAGGGGTTAGAGGCGCACTTCCTGCACCCTCCCCACCAGCAGGCTGTGGTGCGGGAACCTTCCCTCCTCCCGTGGAGCGGCGAGTTGGGAAAACTCCGCCACTGATCCACCGTGGGGCGGGGAAAGGGTGTGTGGGACTCGAAAGGGCTGGTTTTTGCAAGCCTAGGATAGATATTTCTCCCCTCCCCCACCTCTCCCTGGCCGGGAACAAGACCAAAGGAAGCCCAAAAAGAAAAAAAAAGAAAGTAAACCCCAACGCGGAGCCCGAGTGCGAAGGCCGCTTGGCTTTGTTTCCAGGCGGGGGCATTCGCCGGGTTGGGGGCGCGAGCATGGAGTGAACAGGGGGCGGGCAGGGCGCGCCCCACCGCGGTGCTGCCAGGGCGAAGAAACCCAACGTGAAACCTCCTAGCCCTGTAAAGGCAGCAGGCCGCCCCATCCTCTCCTCAAACCGCAGCCAGGGCCCCCCCAAGTCTCGGATACGCGAGCAACGCAGAGGGGGCGGGGGAAAACCTCGCCAAGCCCGCTCGCAGCGCGGCGTCTTTAAGAACTCGCAGGACGGGAATCTGGGAGAGACTCGCCGGTCCCGAAGGCAGTCGCTCTCCTCCCTCTCTCCGAGACCCGTCCAGAGCGGCCCCCAGCCCCGAAACTGCCCCAGACGACTCTGCAACACCCGGGGCTGCGGGCGGGGAGAACCGGGTTGTAGGACGCCTGCGAGGTGGGAGCCGAGTGCGGTTGCTTTAAGAGCGCGGGGCGCGCGCGCCCGCCGCTGGCAGCCCGGCTGCGCGCCCTGGGTCGCGCGCCGCCGCCACCGCCGCCGCGCGCCCCTTGCTCGCTCGCTCGCCGGCTTTAAAGTCTCTGCCAGGATCCATGCTCACATGTTACTTCCTGTATGGAGGCATGGCTAGTTTCCAGCCCCGCGCTCCCCGATCCTCCCCAGCTCGCGCCAGAGCCACAACTTTCAGGAGCATGGACTGAAGGCGCCCTCGCCCCAGCGCCCCTCTGAGATCCTTTGTGTTTCCCTCGGTTTCCTCTGGCTGTTTCTATTTTGGGGGGCTCTTCGCTCCCCCCGCCTTTACCCGCCCCTTCCCCGCTCGCAAACATGCCTTCTTCCTTCCCCGGGCCCTGGAAGGAGCTGCCTGCCTGAAGCCCGGAGACGCAGCGCCGCGCTCAGCCCCGCCGCCGCCCGCCGGCTCTCGGGCTGCGCTGCCGACTCAAGTTGGGGATCCTCGGCTGCTCGCCGCCGCCGCCTGCGGTCCCTGCCTACCCCGGGCCCCAGGCATCACCGCCGCCCGCCGACTCCTCGCCCTGCCCGCTCGGCTCGCTCCTTTTTGAACGGAAAGCAGCCCTTCTCCGCCGAGGATCGTCCCCAGCGTGGCTCCGTGTTCTCGGTCACTTTCTGAGATTTTCCGGGGGGCGCTCGGCGGCTTCCCGGATTCCAGGGGAACTCGGTCCGCTGAGCGCGGGGGCCCAGTAGAGCGGACTAGCAGGGGAAGAGCCCGGGCTTAGCGAAGGCTTACACCGAGGCAAGAACTTATTCAACAAGTTTACCCCCCCTGCTTTCTTCTTTTCGATGTGCGTTTTCGGACATGCGGAGGTTACTGGAACCGTGTTGGTGGATTTTGTTCCTGAAAATCACCAGTTCCGTGCTCCATTATGTCGTGTGCTTCCCCGGTGAGTGCCGGCCGCCGAGGGGACGCGGCCCTGGCCAGCGCGCGCGGGGGATGCGGAGTTGCCGCCGGGGCATGGAGCTCGGGCGCCCGTCCCGGGGACCCCGGAGAGGGTGGAGGGGGGTCGACGCCCGCAGAGGAGAGAGGGAGCCGCTCCGCTGGTTCTGGCGGCGTAATTAGGGAGGCTGGTGGTTGGGCAGGGTGGAAGCAGGGGCTGGCCGGGGAGGGGGACAGGGGCCGCAGGAGTCTGTCTCTTGCTCGGGTTTAGGGGGCCCGGGGGAGTCGGAGTCAGGAGAAAAGACTCGTTCTGTTGACCCGCCGCTGTTCGGGAGAGCTAGCGCTCTGGGGCTGTTGGGGAGATTGGGGCCATGGGGAGTATGTCTCTGTGGGTTTGGGGGGCCCAGGGTGCGTCCTTCGCTCAGGCGAGGGTTGAAGGGGTTCAGAAGGGGGGGGGCTTGATTTGCTGCTCCCCGACTCTTTGGAGAGGCTGGTGTTCGGGGAATGGAAGCCGGAGGCTGGCCGTGGCGGACTGGGGATGTTGGGAGCAGCCTGCGTTCTGGTCTCGGGGGTCAGGGACGACCCTGGCTCGGGGCTGGGGCACGGGCTGAGCTTCGGTGCCGGCGCGATGGAGCCTTCCTGGGCGCGGGGGCCTGGGCGCGGTGGGAGGGCAGGGAGCAGGCGGTTTAGGGAGATTCGTGGCTCCCCCAGCCCGGTCCCGCGGCCCCTTTATCCCCCAACTCTGCTTGGCTGGGCTGCTCGGGTCGGGGCGCGGGGTGGAGGGGGGCGGGTCGGCAACTGAATTGCTGTTTGTGCCGGGGCAGATTTTTTTCTGTCTCGCGTCTTGCCTACCTTCATCTCTACCCTTTTGCAGGCTGTTCACGGCTGGCAGACCCAGACCCGCTCCTTTCTGGTCGGGTTAAGACAGGAACAGTATTGGCCATTGATGAAGATAATAAATCACCGCACGTAGCGGTGTGCGGCTCGGCGACCCTCCACTTCCAGCCCTCCACCGGCCGACCCCCCCCTCCGCCTTCTCTTTCCACTGGGGGAGGGCAGAAGCCAGCTGTCTCCCTCTTTCCTCTTGTAGCCTCCCCTTTCCCCCCAGGCTGCAGCCCTGAGCTCCCTTTGGTCTGTCCAGCCCCCTCCCCCAGGTGGAGGCCTTGTCCTGTGCCCTAGTCGGGGAAGGGGTGGGAAGAAGGGAGCGATTCGTTTTTCATCCTTTGCTCTCCTAAGGACAGGGAACCCCCCCTCTCCGTTTTTCTGCCTTCTCATCCACCAGCTCCTGGATATTCGGAGGAGGGTGTTATCCAGAAAAAAAGGAACCTGCCTTCCGATGTTTCTGCTCCCCCTTGTCCTAGCCGCCTGTCCCCGGGTGGCCCGAGCGCACGGTTTTGGTGCACCGGGTCCCCCAGCTCTGTCGTGCGCCCTGGAGGAGGTCGCGGGCGCTCTTGCTGCCCTCGGGGACTGGCAGCGAGTTTCCCCTTTGCAGGCACGGGGGTGGCCTCGAGGGGCAGAGAGGCAAAGCACTGTCTTTTTTTCGGGCACCTTGTATTTCCCTCTGCGCATTCTCCTGTCCCCGGAACCGCACGGAACTCCGGCCACAGCCCAGAACCCCAGCTCGGATGCCGAGCGAGGACGTGCGTTCACACTCACCCGAGGTCTGGGGTGTGCTCACCAGGGTCCTGCCTCCACTGGGACCCGGGGGCGGTGTGGACATTTACCCTTAAACATCCCCCCTGCTTCCCCAGTGCTCAGTATTTGTGTTAATCATTACGCCTCCTAGACTTTTTTCTGTGTCGTGGACTTGCCGTCTGAGTGGGCTCAGGTGCACACTGGGGTTGAACTATTTGAGGGTCACGTTTTAATGGGGGTGAGTGGGAGGCAGCAGGGGAGCAGCCTTGCGAAATACGGGGAATTTCTAATTCCACTTCTGGCCTTCTGCTTACACTTGGGTGTGCAGTCAGTGGGCCAAGCCGCGATTTCTTTTTCCTGATGTTTGAGGAAGCCTTGAAATCCAAAATGGGACCACCAGTGATGCCGCCTGCGTCGGGCTGGGACAGTTGTCGTCTTACACATTTTCTATGCGTGCTCACGCTGCGAGGTAAATAAATAGCCCATTCCGTGGTTCGGGAGCCGAAGGGTGTCGGAAAGGGAAGGGGCAGTAGTGCGAGGCGCCGGGAAGGAGGGCTGTGGTTTGGGAAAGTGCGCCCGGAGAGGGTGCAGCAGCAGCCTTTGCAACCAAAGTTAAAATGTCAAGAGCCTGAGACGCCTGCTTTACATTTTCCGAAACTGCCGCGACGCTGCTGGACCTCAGGGGGCGCCCCCGAGCCACTCGTCAGGCTCCCGCCACCTCCACCCGCCTAGGTGCCGTGGGGCCGCGGTGGGATGAGGCTGGGGCTGGAGGCTGGGCCGCTGCAGATGCGCCTGGGAGAGGATAGGCGGCCTCAGCTCCACCCTGGTGCTCCTGGGCGGCTCTCAACCGGTGGGGACCCGAGTTCTCTTTGGGACGCCCCTTCTTGCCAGCTCTGACCTGGGAAGGCTTTATCTGCTTGACACGAGGGATAAAGATGCTTCTGGTGTTGGATTAGGGTTCTCCTTGTGACATCTTCACCAAAATCCCTTGTTGGTTATTTTGTTTGATTCCTCTCAGAATTGTGCCAACTTTTATGATACATTTGTTCTCAGCTCCTGTGAAAGATACAGGGTAACTTTAATTTGGGAGGGTTTTGGAAACATTGCCCTGGCCTGAGTCTTTCCCCAGAGGATGGGAAACAGTGGCTTTTAGTCTCTCAACGGCAGTATGGCAGGTGTGGGACCCGTGTCGCCATTAATGTTTCAACTGATGTTTCCATTTCCAGAGCACAAGTGTTATCAACATGATATAGTGCATAGGACGTTGTTTTCTGACATCTAAAAAAAATACTCTATTATGGAAAAACTTATGAAAATGGAAAAATATAATGGGCCCCTGTGAACCCCCTACTCAGCTGTAACAGTTACAACTCAATTTCCCCTCTTCCTTTACCCACCCCATCCTCCCCAAACACCTCATTATTTTAAAGCAAATCTTACACATAGTTCATTTAAGCATTTGGTGTATTATCTCTAATCATTGAGAATTTAAGTGCCTCCAACAGCAAATAAATTATGTTATTTGGAAGGGTTAACATTTTGTGTATTTTACATTCTTAAGCTATTCAGCGGAAACTTAATTTATTTTTAAATTGACTTCTCTTTCTGCTCTCAGAGTTGAAACCCTTCTCTGATTCTGATGTGTTCTGTACAGTAATTACGTTACATCTAGGAGGCTGATGTTGGAAACATTTCAGATGGGTAAGCTCTGCTGTGTACCTTGGATGTGTCAGAATCGGAGGATCCATGATTGATGTCCTGCGAATCTCCCTCTGAGCTGTCTCTTGGTGTATTTGCATGTACATGCTTTAGTCCTGGTGGACAGCCTTTATGGACTTATTAGAAAAATGCAGAAGTAACATTTGTAAGTCAGCAGTTTTACTCTTCAGGGATGGGGTGAGAAACCATGCCCCCCCGCCCAGCCCCTTCCCCGAAGTGTCTTATTTGAAAATGGAGGATCTTTGTCCAGTCTTGAAACTTGGTTCCTCTAATGCAGTCATGGAATAAAATTTTCGATGTTTCCTTCTAAACAGTGTTCATATTACAGAGTTGATGAAGAATATTAGTACAAATAGGCATGACGACCTTTTGGAAGTAGGGAAGTTGCTGTTGCCACAGGCAGAATGGAAAGGTTGGCTGAAATGAGAAAAAGAACTAACCAGTTGTGAAGCTCTGGGCATCTCCCCTTAATTATGGACCCGTTTTCACAGAATAAAAGATAACATTGTTTAAATGAGGCAGTATGGGGAATGCTGATGATTTAACACAGCAAAATAAAAACCTTTTCTGATTCATCTTTCTATTCTGAAAAACTCCCAAGTTAATGTAGTATAATCAGTTACATATCACTGCACTAATTGAAATGAACTTTCTTACTTTTTATGAAAGAGCATTTAAAATGCCCCAGAACAATTATTATTAGGGATCTCCTTCTCCTTCCTTACCCCTCCCTCATTTTCCTGAAAACTTCTTGACCAAAAGGACAGTCTGGACACATTAGCCATACCTAGGTGAGGAAAGCAATTAAGTGTTGCTAGTGCTTTGTTGCTTTACTTCTTTTATGGTGAAAGTTTTTGTTTGTTTTTTTTTTTTTTTTTTTTTTTTAAATCTGAATATACCTTCAGCATTCTACTCACAGCATGCAGGACAATGCAATGTCATTCCTAAGCAGGATAAAGTTGTAATATGGGTGTGCATTCTGAGTTGCAAGAATGAAAAAAAGTTGTGATTAACACTTTAATTCTAGGGCATATCTTTCATGTCACATTTCATAAATCAGACTTTATGGGAGAAATTCAAAGCATCTGAAGTTATCTCAAAAGTGCTTGACCCCCCCAGTAAGCTCTTGGTGGGCTTTGGTTATAGGTTGACCATTATCAGGTGAGGGGTGGTAAAGAGTGAAGCTGCGTTTTTGGCTGGCTGTGTAAAGAATAAAAGGTCTGTGTATCTAACAATATAAAGGAAGCCAAGGAGATGTGCCCTGCCTCCACTTTTAGTTCTCCATCTGAGCCTGATCTGGGCAAAGCTGGTAGCTACTGAGGGAGGGGCTCAGGGAAGTGAGAATGTTCTTCTGAGAATAGCCTGCCCCCAACAGGCGGTGAGAGCTGCTTGTGGAACTCCATGGGCCGTTGCTGAATTTGAACCAGAATGAGGTTGCCTTGGTACACATTAGGCCCTCAGTAAGTATTCCCAAATGATTAAATGATCCCATACCTTTGTTTGCCTGTCTGAGAAATGGAAGTGACCATCTTGCTCGTAAAAGACCCAATTCCAGAACTATGGCAGTGTTCTGTGCACCCAGAAGAGCAAATGCACATCTGTAAAAAAAAAAAGTTCTCTGTTACTGACTTTGCTTTGACTTTTTTTTTTTTTTTTGCGGTACGCGGGCCTCTCACTGTTGTGGCCTCTCCTGTTGCAGAGCACAGGCTCCGGACGCGCAGGCTCAGCGGCCATGGCTCACGGGCCTAGCCGCTCCGTGGCACGTGGGATCTTCCCGGCCCGGGGCACGAACCTGTGTCCCCTGCATCGGCAGGCGGACTCTCAACCACTGCGCCACCAGGGAAGCCCCTGACTTTTTATTTTTTATTTGTTTACATGGAGTTCTAACCAAAAAAATCACTCCAAAAATGATGCATGTTTTTAAATACTGTTTACCTCTCCTTGCTTTTTTCCTACAATTCCTTTTTGTCTGAAATTTTCAAGACAAAGAAATTATTAATGTCTCTTAAAAAAAAGTCTGGAAGTAATGTAGGTGAATTTCATTTTCAGAAAAGCCTGTGATGATTGAAATATATAACAGATAAGTTTGTGGTTTTTTCCTATTATGAGAAGGACTGAGGTTTATCCAGATGGCTGTGCAAGATCGCTTGAGGTAGCTAGAGGGCTTCATGAGCAGTTGTCTCCTTCTATAGGGACACCTATAATTGGAGGGGCCATTTCATCTGGTGTGACTTGTAGCAAAATATTTGGTGTTTTGACAGAAAAAATATATGATCTTTGTGAGTTGGCTTGCCGGGCCTATGCAGTCTCAAAATTTTTATGACTATAGCACTTGATATGATGATTTTTTTTAAAAAAAACATCGTAAAAAGTGCTCTTAGGTCTGGGTCGGGGAATGTCAGTCAGCTAACCAGGTTCCAGATGTGCCCGGTTTCTCTTTTCGGAGCGCCCTTAACTGAATTGGGTGGTGTTCCTGCTGCTCTTGGGGTGGAGGATGGGAGGCAACTTCTCCATTGAAGGAGAATCACTCTACTGTTTTATCTGCATATGAAAAGGAGAGACCTTTTAGGAGCCTAGAACTTGCAAATACATTTTATTTCCTTTCTGAGCCAGGTAGCTATGGAAAGTTGTTTAAAATATATCAGAATATCATCTCGAGCCAATCAGCCTCTGCCATTACTAGCTGTGCTGCTTTAGACAAGTTACTTAACTTCTCAGGTGCCTTACTTTTTTGCCCTCTCTTTCTCTGCAAAATGGCATAGTGATAGGACCCTGATTCCTAAGGTCTTTGTGAGGCTTGAATGAGAATGCATGCTAAAGGACTTAGCACAGTGCATGGTAAATAGTAAGTGCTCAATAAATTAACCATTTTGTGTGTGTGTGTGTTAAAGAGATTTGGGTAGGAGTATAGAGAAAGAAAAAAATTGAACTGAAAAAGACAATATATGTAAAAACATATTGTATATATGTATATGTATAAAAATATATGTATAAAAATTACATATATTTTACAATATATGTAAAAACATATATTTTGTTTTTATATGTAAAAACAAAAACATTTTCAAAAAATTTATATAAACTTGCATGATGATTTTTGTGCCTGGATTTGCTCTTGAGGGTGAGGGAGGCTGGCATGAGAGCATCCCATGTATAATTAGTAAAATGGTTACATTTTGAGGTTTAAAGAAATGAGAAAGCCTCCATGTTGAGATAACCTCCTTGCGCACATCGCAAAGGAATTCTCCTCTTTCCCTGCTTAAAAGGTGAAAAATGTTTTCTGCAGGCTTACAATGTACCATGCAAGATCCCTATGTGGTGTTATCCTCTGTAGAAAGAGCTGCTTGGTCCTGCACCCTGGAATGCCCATCCCCCTTGTAAGGCCTGCTGTGCTGTGTGGTAACCAAGGAGAATGGGTCTACCTTTGACTGTCATTTCTGGGTTTTAATTGTGTGCCACTAATGGGAAACAAACTTTAGTCTTCGGGTGTTGCTTTTATTTTGTACTTGTGTGACACTTGAACACAGGTATGCCCTTGTCTCCATATCTTCACGGATTCAGACCTGCAGAGTATACAAGAGAGAACCACACACTGTGCGTGCAAAGCTCCTGCCCTCTAATCAGTTTTTTTTGCAAACTGAAATCAGCATGATGGTTTTCGACCAAACAACAAAATATGATTTTAAACTACTCGACTTAGCTATTTTGGGGCTGTAGCAAAGTGACACAGTTGGCTGCCGAAATCTAGCAACTAAAAAGGAAGCGATGAAAAGCATAGTTCATGGAATATGTAACACTTCCGTGTAAGAAAATAGGACAACTGCTCTTATTTTTGGGTTGCAGGGAAGCAGGTTGTCAGTTGATACTGCAGTGGGTACACTTTTGAGGAATTCATACGAGTTATTAGATGAATCCAAGAGGTGTTTGGATTCTGACACCACTGCAGCCACATGAATTCCACAGTGCACTTAAATCAGAAAAAGTCATCAATTTGGAATAATTTGCGTAGGAGACACAGCCATTAGCCATTACCAAACATAAAAGCATAGTCCAGATTAGTGAGGAAATGTCATTGACTTTTCAGGAGTCAAGTTAGTCACGAATCATCAGTAGGATTCATTTACAAAGCAATGGTTATTTATAAAAAGTGAGTTCTGTTCGTTTTTTTAAATATATCATTTTTCCTGAAGTGTTTCAATTCAGTGAGTGTGGAGGTTAAGAGCCATAGTCTTGCCCTTGGCTATGTCACTGGGTAGCTGTCATGTCACTGTGTCACAGGACAAATTCCTCAACATCCTGTGGAAGTGGGGTTGGGTGGTAGTGGGGGTCTGGGAGACCTCAGAGGTCCAGGATGAAATTCTTGATCTGTTGTAGCAGTGTTATGTTGAGCAAATGGGCCTCATTTTTTGAATCTCTAAAATGGTAACAATGGTTATAACAGCCCATACTCACCAAGCACTTGCCATGATGTAGCTGCTGTGTCTGAGCTTATATGCCTTTAATCCTCTCTGGAAGAAACCGTGAGTATCCTTACTTTAGGATGAGGAAACTAAACTCAAAAGGACGTTGTCACATGTTCAAGGTCACCTTTGTTGGGGGGGGGGTAGGTAAAATATGTCTCTCTAGTTGTCTCTCAGAATTATTTTGAGTCAGGGACTTCCCTGGTGATGCAGTGGTTAAGAATCTGCCAGCCAGTACAGGGGACACGGGTTCAAGCCCTGGTCCGGGAAGATCCCAGAGGAGCAGCTAAGCCCGTGCGCCTCAGCTACTGAGCCTGTGCTCTAGAGCCCGCGAGCCACAACTACTGAGCCTGCGTGCCTAGAGCCCGTGCTCCGCAACAAGAGAAGCCACCGCAGTGAGAAGCCCGCGCACCGCAACAAAGAGTAGTCCCCACTCACCGGGAAAGCCCGCGCGAAGCAAGGAAGACCCAACGCAGACAAAGATAAATAAATAAATGAATGGAAAAAAAAATTCGAGTCAGAATGGTTGCTGTTCATTTGGAAGATGTTTTTCCTAACTGCACAGGAAGGCCGGTTAAAAGACAGACCCAGCCATTTGTATTTGACACTACTATTCCCATATAAGCAAGTACCATAAACACTGGGTGAAATAAAGGTGTTTTCCTGTATTTGCTACAATTAAATAAGGAAGTAAGGCAATTACTATAGGATTTTATTTGGTTACATTGAAGAGGTAACCTTTCTGCAAATTACTTTAGCTTCTGAATAAGCTGATAATAACTGTGAATAGAGTGAGTTTGCTGGTGGTGAGTTTTTCTGAATCCTCTTCAAAAAGATCTGAATTGATTTAGTTTATAATTTGAGAACTTTCGTTTGGGGTGTTGAATATGGTTATGTTATAATAATGGGGTATTATTATCATCCCATATATCATTTGAATGTGGCCTGCAGGCTCTGAATTACGACTTCAGGAAAATGTCTAAGGGAGTTGTGCTTGGCACGAGATGGGTTTGGGTTCTGGATTTTTTCTCTGGAGTTTAGAATTAGCTATGGAAGCCCGCCAAGCCAACTGTGGGATTGGGGCAAGACCCTCAGTTTCTTTGGGGTTGTTTTCCTCACCCTTAACTAAATGGCTTCTAAAATTCTTCCGGAATTTTTAGGGATTGTTGATTACACACTGGGTGGTTTGGGAGGTTGTGGCCTTTCTGAAATACACAACTCAGATTCCCAGTCCATATTATAATGTGATTTGTGAGGGGTCCTTCCGGTTAGCTTTACTCTGAGAGTTTGCTTTTTAAGGCGTTAAGAACCCTTTGATTATTTCTCAAACCCTGCTGCACAATATCCCGGGCGAGTTAACAAACAAGGTAGTGAGTGGATCTTGGTTAATGAAATGCCTGTAAGCTATATATATATATATATATATATATATATATTTTAAACAGGAAACCTGATATCTCCTGGAGTCCAACTTAAAAAAAAGGAAAAAAGGAAGTTTGCTCATGCCAATGAAGTTATGCCTGGATTTTAAAACTATTGAATGTGATTTAGGATTGGGATGGTGGTGGCAGGATTCTTTATCTAAAAAGAAATCCCCAAGGTAGTTCCTGAGCTTACTCTGGAAAAGAGGAACGGAGAAAGGACAGTCGTTCGGGTTATTTGGACCTCTGCAGGGCACCTCTGGCCAGCAGGTGCTCTGTTTGGCCATACAGTGTTGAAAAACAGTTGAATTAAAAAACGGGGCATTTCTCATTCATGTCATCAACAAGTGTAGCCTGAATGCCTGCAGCATGCCAGGCACTGGGGAGACAGTGGTGACCAAAATGGATGGAGACTCCTACCCTCATGGGGGCTCTTCTCATAGAAGTCTTTCCAGAACTCCTGGAAAATTGGAAGGTATAGCAACGTAGGGCGTGTGTCTTGCTGGGCGACAACAGTAAGCTGGAATTAAATAGTGGGCGCTCCTTGAGATGGGGCCCTCACCTGGCCTGCAGTGGTTATTTACAATTCTCAGCTGATCTCTGGAGGTGTTTGCCACCTGCAGAGGTGATTTCTAGTTTTCTACCCGAGGGACACTTTTTTTTTAATTCTCTTTTTCTTTTTTTGCTGTTGTTTGTTTGGGGTTTTGATTGCCTGGATTGCTTGTGTGTGCATGTGTATGTGTGCGCATGTGCTAGTGCAACAAGCGCATCATTGGCTGATGAAGTGGCGCCCTTCCTGTGGGTCTGAAGTTCAACTCTCCTGGCTGTGTTGTTTTTTTCGCTCTGCATATAGCCTGCTGCTTGGATACTTCATAATAATGTGGCAGGTTTACTGCTGATCTAAATTGCTGTTGGCTTGTTCAATTTTAAGAAGTTTCTCATTTAAGAACTAGTGCCCTTGGTCACTTGTTACCAAACTCCCCAAGAAGGGCATGATACGGGGGGTAAGAGACGGAAGGCCAGTGACCAATACAGTAGAATCTAGTAAATTAATATTGGAGATGTCACCTTAGTGGGTCCCTTGCCAAAGAGCTTAATTTTTTCATATAATCTCCCTGGACTAATAATTTTTTGCAAGTGACACATGTATGGACTTCTAATCTGTGTTGGAGATATCACGTATCTTAATTCATCCAACAACAACATAGAAAAACCTGAACTTTGGATGGAGTAGAGTGTCCAGCTTTTGGTCTGGGCATTTGGAAGATTTGAGGGGGTAATTCCTTTACCCTAATTCCAGCACATGTTCTTTAAGTAGTCATTATAATATACAGTACATCTGTGTGAATTGTTCCTGTATGACTCAGAGCCTAATTAGGCTCTATGCCCTTTGAGGGCAAGACTTCAGGCCTTCCACCTGCTGAATCCTCAGTATCTAGGTGGTGGTAGTCATTTTTGAGCACTGAGAGAATGAGCAGCTAATGCTCTCTAGAACACTTACAGGACATTTACAAGACAGTAATAATATCATTGTATGTATTTTCCAGAAATGTCACATTGCATCCTCTTAAGAGACATGATATCCAAGAGATATCTTTCTTAAGAGAACTCAGAGTTTATATATATTGTCATGGTGTTTGAAGTCCATCTTTAAAAACGGAGAAGCTAAATTTATACTTTCTATTACTGGTCACCAGGGTATCTATTGCTGAAAATGATATATTCTAATTAGGGGCCAGATGTCTCATGGGGCAGCAGGGTTAGGTTTTGATGGTCACAAACCTTTTTTTTCCCTCTCTTGTGGAATAATTTAGGCTAAATTCTGTGAATCTGGTGTTCATTTGCATCAGAAATGACCTTGGCTGTAGGGTCGATCCAGGAGAAGTAGGCAGTCTCATTTCTGCTTTGGTTGTCCTGGTGACAGTGACATGAGGTAGGTAGAGGGCAGCAGAACTTGTTGGAGCTGACTGTAGAGCGTGAAGATGAATGTTGATCTGTTGCCTGGTAATGGCTTTGGGCAGGTTGGTCTAAGAGAAGGGCTTGCCTGAACTGACCATTTGGGCTTGCTTGACAGGTATCGGTTGACCATGTTGTCTAATGCCCTTGGCTAAACAGGTGTTAGCTGTGCATCATGTCAGTCCAAATGTGCTTAGGCATAAGTTAAGTTTTCTAGCGCACATCGCTACTAGGTGCCTGCCCTCTTTTACTCGTCTCCCAGCCAGTTATTTTCTCTTCCCAAACTAGTCATTTTCTCTGCTTATGTGTGTGCAGAGGCCACGTGTGGAGGGTGTGGAAAAATCACTTGACAGTTTTAGGCATCAGCCCCTTATTTTCTCAATTGGTCAATTTGCGCAAAAACTGCTGAAATTATTTTATGTGATAGAGGGTGGGTGACTCTGGCATTAGAGTTCTTTCTGGACCTTTTTAGGATGTGCTTTTAAAAAAAAAAGTCTCAGTTACTGCAGTGTATTAACTGATGTGAGGGACCTGCTGGTTCCTGAGGTTTGTGCCTTCACTCGAGATGCCGAGTCGAGGGAAAATTGATTTCTGGAGAAGCTGGGGGAACTGTAAGCACTCTGACCAGATAAACAAAGCAGTCTGTGGAAATAACTCTCAGATGCCTAGGGACCTTTAACAGGGTTTTGAGGAAATGAGACTTAAGATGGGTGGATTCAGATGAAAGAGGCCAGCGGCAAATGCATGTTTTTGGAATTGCACAGATCTGTCAGTCAAGTTAACTGGCTCAAGTTAGTGAATCTGAGCTTTCTCCTGTACTGACTTGGGTCTGTACCTACTTGATTGTTTTTCTCATCTGTAGAATGGGAGTTTCAATATCCCAGAGTCCTTGAGAACATGGAATGAGATCCTGTGCACAAAGCACCAGGAAAGCGTTAGGTGCATAGGACGGTGTAAATGGTACCTGTTTTTAATAGCTGTTGTTTAAGATTTACGAAAGAAGTGCTTGCATAACTATGCCCTCAGTTAACACCATGCAACCCTAAGAAAAGGTGGGAGGGCTGGAACTCGGGGGAGAGCAGGGATCCCACAGTTAATGAAGTAGCGGGATCAGAATTTGAATTTGGCTTTCTGGATGATATCGTGTTCCTTCTCTGCTGGCAGAGTAGGTGGTGGATGAATTAAGGCACACATGACCACTCAGGAACATTGTCTGTTGATGGAGGTGTATTAAAAAGTCTGTTAGGTTTTAATTTGCCCTAAATACCCACTGCTTGAAGGAACAGCCTTAGGTTACCCTTGGTATTCTCCTTACTGAAATTATCTGTGTGGGTAAGATGTACATGCCTTGCTGTATCTCTCTGTTAATGTGGGCCCCTTCACATGCTCTGTGTGCATGCAGATAGAAACATTCAGTGACAGTCTGTAGCACGTGTGTTTGTATTCTTCTTGCCCCTGTGTTTTTTTGCAGTTTTTCTACACAGGGATTGCAAATTGACACATGAGGCCTTTCATCTTTACCCATAGTCATGGCAGACATTGCTAATTGATCACAGAACTCTTTCCTGCTAAGGCCTGCCCGAACTGGGGTTTAGAATCCTTTGTAAGAGTTGGCCTGGGAGCGGACTTTTGTGCCATCCCTGTGCTATACTGAGACATGTTAGTCAACCTGTGAAAATAGCATTTGGAGAGGCATATCCAAGGGGCTTTTATATCCTTGCAAATAGGTTTGCTGCTGTACAGGCAATTTTTAAGCCATACAGCTATTTTGAAATTGACCTGAAACAGCAGGTATCAATAGCAAGTACCTGTGCAAAGGCTTCCTGATCCATGAAATTGATTTGGGCTCATACTTGACTCACATTCATTTATTCAGGGGGAAAAAAGTCCAGTCTCTTGATGGTGGTTACATCACGTTCTAATAGGTAAGCTTTACTAATGGAGGTTTAGGGATCTAAAATTAGTTGCTTATTTTTTCATTTCTTCAAAGCCCAGAGGTTTTGCATCAGATGATGGCTCTTTTAGGACTGTTTATATTCCAAAGTGACACCTTTTTGAATTTCTAGCTATTTAAGTAAGTGTTACATATGGGCTTGGTAACAACAGTTTTCAAAACTGTGACTGACTAAATGGGCCCTTTCCCCCTGTTGCTTACACCTGGTAAAGTATCTTGTGTTTACTCTGAATACATTCGTTGTTACCTTTAGGGTAGCTTGTTTCTCAAAATTTGAGCGGTCCTCTGATCAGTATTATGTTTGATAAGGAAATTGGAGAGCAGTGATAAAAGGCAAAAGGAATTCTTTCGTGAAGCTGACATCAGATAAATTTGTGGTGTTGGTAATATACCAAGTACTTGGATGACATCAAGTGAGCCCATATTTGTTTCCTGGGTGTGGATTTTCCCCCTAAAGTTCCCTTCTAATGTTGAGCCTTAGCTAATTTACTGTGAAATATCTGTAGAACTGTGCTGTCCAGTATGGGAGCCCCCAGCCACATTGTGGCCATTGAGCACTTGACATGTGACTTGTCCAAATTGAGATGTGTTTTAAGTGTCAAATACACACTGGATTTCCAAGACATGGAAAAAGTATGTAAAATATCTCATTAAAATTTTACATTGTCTATTGAAATGATGTTTTAGATATATAGGGTTAAGTGGACTATATTAAGAGTAATATCACCTGTTTCTTTTTACTGTTTCATGTGACTATCATAAAATTTAAAATTATATATGTGGCTCCCATTCGTGGCTTGCACTGTATTTTTTTTTAATTTTTTAAATAAAAAAAATTTTTTTTAATTTTTTAAATTTAAAAACAATTTTTAAAATTAAATTTTTTTTTTTTATTTTTAAAAATTTTCTCACTGTTGACAAATTTGGCCGCTCTGCAGGGGAGAGGTTGGTGGCTGAGCCAAGATTGGCCTCTCAATCTCCAGAGGTCCTCTGGAAAGATCCGTTAACCAGCACTTGGCATGGTCCTGATCCTGTGTTGATTTGGGGACGTGGTCACGTGTGTATCTTTCCCAGATTAGCGCCTGGACGTCGCTGGCTTCCTGAGCGCTTAGTCAAGCAAATACATGGCTTGCCACAGCTCACAACTAGTTCCGAAGATGAAGAAGCTCTGCATCTCTGTCGAGCAGCGGGTTGTGAATGTGCAAGTGTTTCACGGCCACCTGAATGCGCCAGTCTGCGTGGCGGGCAGAAGACACGGTGCCGGACGTGCCGCGGCTCAGGTAGCGCAAGTCGGCGAGCTTTTGGTACGGGATGGTGGGCAGGACGCTGCAGATGGCCTCCTCGTTCATGGTAGCGGGTGGCGCGGGCACTCAGGCAGCCGGTTGATTCCGGAAGTGCCCGCCGCTCCCGCGGCTCCACTCCTTGCGCGAGCCGGGTCGGCAGGCCCTACAGCCTGCCGGACATTAGGTCACGAAGCCGTCCATTCTCCGTGCAGCCCACGCCCAGCCGCTGCTTATCCGGAGCCGGAGCGGACTCTTCTCTTCTAGAGACTGGTCAACTCTGCGGCGGCAGGGCGCACAGGGAGGTACACGGGCCTCTCACTGTTGTGGCCTCTCCCGTCGCGGAGCACAGGCTCCGGACGCGCAGGCTCAGCGGCCATGGCTCACGGGCCCAGCCGCTCCGCGGCATGTGGGATCTTCCCGGACCGGGGCACGAACCCGTGTCCCCTGCATCGGCAGGCGGACTCTCAACCACTGCGCCACCAGGGAAGCCCCTTGCACTGTATTCTTATCGGATAGCGCCGGTTTAGGGCACTCCTTCAGACCTTACCTGACCTTTCATAAGAACATTTCATAACTGCAGTGACAGTTATGAACGTGACAGCAGTCACGTTTTCCATCCCTGCCCCTTGAAAACACAGGACCAGGAGAGACCCTTGTCATTGATGGAGAGAGTTGCCTTCTGGGAGGCACTGGCACTAGGAAGCACTGGAGTCTGGGTGATATCAGGATAGAGGGCTGTGGCTTTGTTTGCCCATCTGTGAAATGGGGTAGTAGTCCCTGCTCCACGAATTTGTTGAAGGAGTAAATGAGGTAAGTCATGGAAGACGTTTGGCACAGGCCTGGCAAATAGGAAGCACTTGAAAATAATAGCCATTATTGTTTTAGCTCATGAGTGGGCATTTAGCAGAGCTCCTGGCTTCGATTCCTCCCCATTCTGGTTCCAGTTGGTGATGCTTTGTGGGACCTGTGGAGGGTTGCAAACAGGCCTGCATGCTTTTAAGACACCAGCCTCGGGCTTCCCTGGTGGCGCAGTGGTTGAGAGTGCGCCTGCCGATGCAGGGGACACGGGTTCGTGCTCCGGTCCGGGAAGATCCCACATGCTGCGGAGCGGTTGGGCCCGTGAGCCATGGTCGCTGAGCCCGCGCGTCCAGAGCCTGTGCTCCGGCACGGGAGAGGCCACAACAGTGAGAGGCCCGCGTACCGCAAAAAAAAAAAAAAAAAAAAAAAAAAAAGACACCAGCCTCTGCTGCCTAGGAAATCCAGGATTGCGTAGAATACCTTGAGCATTCTGATTGCGCTCTTGCTCAGCAATTCGAAAAGCAGCGGGGACCTTAGAGATCTTCGGAGATTGCCAGTGGCCTGCAGAAGTTCCCTGACAAGACTGCTAATGGCTCGTAGCGCCCATGCCCTCCTGCCAGGTGGAAGAGGCCATAGAATCTTTCCTCACACAGTCTCCCAGGCCCGTGTATTTACTCTCCTGGGTATTTGGTTTTATTGCGGCCCAAGTTCCTGTTTCTGGCCAATCTCATACCAGATCCAAGCACTGCACTCTGGGTTATTACCAGGAAGTTTTCCAAGCTTTGCCACAGCTGTGGATTTGTTGAGATGGGTCGGGGGGTTGTCTCTGCATTAGTATAGTAAAGACACATCCAAAGCGTCTCTAGAGGATGTTTGATTCCTTCCTACAACAGAAAGTTAAAATGAAAGGCTCTTCCAAGTAGAGTAGATATTCTGTACTTGCCAACCTGCTGCTGAATTTGGACGTGGAAAATAGGGGGAATGTGAGAGACATAACACACTTCTATCAGGAAGCTCAGGTCCGCCCACAAGGGCTTCTAGCCAGGGTCCTGTGTATTAGTGCACATCTGCAGGCCAAGAACTTGGGCGAGGGTGGCCGCTGCTGGGGAGGGAAGCAGCGAGTTGGCTGGGAAAATCCATCCCTGTTTAATTGTTCTTCAGGTTCTGGATGGGGCTGCTTCCTTCCCAGGGAACGATTGGCAGGGTGGACACATACCCTTTGTGTGGTGCAGCCGATAAGAATCTGGGTTTCAGTTTTAAGTTCTTTTATGAGGGATAAACAAGGATGTTGAAGTCTTCAAGTTAGGGTGTTGAAGGAGTGTCAGTGGGTCCTCAGCCCCCCGCCCTGAGCCTGCCTTGGAAACCCAGGGGAGGGGTGATGAGAGCAGCTGTGTGTGCCCTCGTGGGAAGGGGAAGAAAAGGAGCTCCCTGAGGACTTTCTCATTCTCTTTGGCAGAGCCAGGTTTCAGAGTGACTCTTAAAGGAAAATAGTCTTCCAGACCTTTCTGTCCACACAGAGTTTTAGTATTTCTCTTGAGTTACCAAGGCAAATCCCTTTTTAGGGATGGTATGATTGCCTGTGTCTGCTGCTACTGACAGCTGCCCCCCTCCCTGTCCCGAGGTCTGGGAATTTTATTCCTTGGTAGTGTTTCCTGCTTCAAACTCTGATTTCTACAGGGCTTGTTCACAGATGAGCATCTCTGTGCCCAGCCAGTCTGGCAGGGAGGAGGGAGGGTGTCTGGAAATTCTGCTGTTACTCCTTCTGCAGGTGTGTCGCACTGTGTCGTGGCCATTGATTGAGCACCTACTATAAGCGTGGTGGGCCTCTTGCTAGGGGCTGGACACACCTTATCTGAAATTCATCCTTGTGCTTCCCAGGTGAGCACATGGAAGTTTTGCTTAATTAAGAAACTTACCCAGCATTAGATACTTTTGAAAGTGGTGGACCCAGGCTTCTCACTCCAAAGCCATCCATCTTTTTCCTAACAACATGGTACTTCTATTCATACATAGATGAATGTGCCAGCTTGGCACATCTTGTGAATTGCACTTACTGGATTGAACTCTGGGTACTTTAAGACTGATAGCCACGTTCTGAAAAGGGGAAAGGCTAGGTGATTGAAGACTGAAGGCCAAGCTGGACAGATGTCTAAATTCTTTCGTACTTGACCACTGTACAGGATCAAGGCTTTGTATGTATTCTGACATAAGGTTGATGAAACGCTAGAGTGCATTTTAAACTCAGTAAATGATATGTATGTTAACAGAAGTAAGGGAAAAAAAGCCTTACTGGGTAAGTGTATTTTCTTCCTGTGGCCAAGAATAAAGTAAAGGGACTTAAAAGATTATTATTTTCTTTTGGCTGCAGAAACCTTTCGGGAGCTCTTGGTAAGTTACCGTGGGTAACAGGATATAATTATACCTTTCGTCTGTAGAGGGCATGTTTGCAAGGTAGTGTGTGATTTGTACTGGTTTCTGGAGGTTTCCAAGTAGTTACAGAGAAGTAATGTCTCTGATGGAGGGAAAATATTTGTGCTTCCTTCATTGCTGTCTTAGCCCCGGAGCCGGGCAAACTCACGTTCTCGCACTCTGATTTCTCCAAGGCTTCGGGCTTGGTCTGCTCACGTGTTTTTGTCCATGATATTTTGGGCACTGTCTATAGCCAAGGAAGCCATCATGTAGTCGGGGATGAATTCTTAACTTTTCCTTCTTGGTGGTGGGTACACTGGAAGGCCGCATAGGTGGACACTGTGAGTAATGAACTCGCCTCACTGAGTTCTCTGCCGGTTCTGTCCTAAAGGAGCTGTTGTAAATCTGGAGTCATCAGTTCCCGAGAGAAAGTTGCCAAGGTTTGTTTTCCTTCTTTCTTTCTTGGCACACCTGTTAATTAGTTCCAGACACTAGCTAATCAGACGGCAAGCATGAAAGCTCAGGGGTGAGAAGGAAGGTCACATCAGCTTTGTCTCTATACAACCAAAGCCCTTGTTTTAATAGAAAGGGTTTGCAGCCTCCTTTTTCCTCTGCTCCGTGATTCTGTGTTTGAGTCATTTCTGAGTGCAGGCTGCACACAGCTGTGGGGCTTTTTGTCGGCTGTGATGTGAGACTTGTGCTTAGCAGTTTGGGAGCATGTGGCCACAAGAATGTGAGAGAGCAGTGAAGAATGCAAAGAGTAAATGAGAGCACCCAGAATTGCTTCTTTATTTTGGTGGTTGCTATATCCTTATCTTTTTGACCGGGAATGATGAATATATAATATATTCATGTATATTACAGTATGTCAATGATAAAAATGACAAGGGTAGCAATAGGATTGGGCAAAGTGGTAAGGTTTTTTAATGCATTATTTCTCATCACCCTGGAATGACTCTGAGATAGATACTCCTTCTCTGGTGGGGCAGAGAGACAGTAAGAGATTGAACCGTTCGGCCAAGACAGCAAACACAGCGAGGAAGTGGCCTAATTTGAACCCAGGGAGCCTTTGCTTATGTTTGACAAGAATGGGATCAGTGTTGAATTTAACCATGTCTTGGGTGAAACCATTGACTTCTGGACTTTACTTTTCCGGTCCATAGATACAGAAATGAAGGCCTGAGCTGTCCAGTGGGACGTTATGGTTTTTTTTTTTAAACTTAAGAAGGTATCCTCTTGCATGTTATTGCAAGGCAAGTAATGGGTTCAAGTCAAATATTAGTGGAAACTTTACACATATAGCACTTTGCTTGGTGTTATGCAGGTTCTAAAAATGTGTGCAAATTGGGGAAAGAAAACGAAGGCCCCCAAAACCATATAATAGAATGCTGAAATACTGATTCAGTCCCTTAGTGTTCAGGAGCAGTAGAGCAAGGAGAAAGGTGCCTTCCTGGGAGCAGGTGTTCTATAAACCTTTGAAAGCCTGGCTCATATCTTCTACATGCCCAGGGAACTAGTGAGCAGAGGCAGTAGTGAACAGGTGAAGGTGGTTCACCATGGGCAAAGTCATGCAGTTCTGGGGCTTGGACCCATGTCCGCCTTGTATCTTAGCTGCTTCCTTATGGCATAAAGCCATTAGTGACTGTCAGCTTACAGGTGGACACTGCTGAGATTTGAGAGGCTCCCCGTGTTGGAGACATTAGCCCTTGAATGCCAGGCAGAGGCATTTGGGTTTGATTTTGTTGTCTGGAGACCGTAAAATAGCACAGGGAAAGGCTGAATGACTTTCTCATGGTGGTCCTGTATACTGAGTCTGTAGTGTCTTCTTGGTTTGTCATGGACTAGCTTTGTGTCTTTTCTTCATCTGTGAGATGGAATAACGATTGCTATCATAGAGTTGATGTAAAAATTAAGTGAGGATATAATTAAGGCTCTGGTCCCTAGCAAGCACATGGCTGTTATTATTATTCTGCTCTTGTTTTTGCCTACCCAGCGTCTCTTTACCATTTTTTTTTTCCTACTCTTTGGGTATTGATCCCTCTTCCATGGTCTTGATGGGACCTTCTGCTAATCAACAGGCTCTGTCTACCCCTATTTGAGGTCCAAAACTCAGGCTGGGCCGGTCGTACCTTTTCCCCCTGGAATTGGAGGCTTGAGGCAAGTGACATGAGGACATCTCTCTCAGTTCCTGCTGCCTGAATCCCCCAAGCTGCTCTGATCCTTCCCTTTCAGAAGCTGGATTCTTTGGTGGTTGATTGGATTCTTTGAGATGTTCAGGATCCTTTCAATACATTCTTTTTCTGCTTATGTTAACCAAGGGTTGATATGGGTCATTTTCAATCAGAGGGCACCAGCATTAGCTGGAAGTACATCAAAGGGAAGGTAACTAGGTGTATCGTGAAGGACAGGGACCGTCTCCCCTGCCTGCCCAAAATAGTCCTTTCATAATGGTTTCATTCCTCCGTTTGGTTTTTCGAGTTCATTCATTTTGAACTTTTTATCTCCAGGAATTCGAGGACTTTTATTTTGGTGCTAAGGACAGCCTCTCTTGAGGAGACATGCTGATCACACTTGGCCTTAACTGCTTCTCTTGATTTTATTTGTAAATGAGAATCCTAAGGATCTTTAAGGAAACGAGTAAAATTTAATTGAACAACATTGAGAGCTGGAATTTAAAAAAATATTAAAAAGAATCCATAATTGTAAGAGGCCCTGGAGGATGAGATGAATGCAAAATGGTGCATCTGGGTGTCTGTTCTGCCTGCATCTAATCTTGCCTATCACGTTTTAACTACAGCTGAGACCAGAGGTCAGCCGAGTATCTGATGGCCTCCAGAGTTTGTCTCTTTTATCATATCTTGTCCCCACTCACAGTTTCCTTTGCTGGCATTATTGAACAGCAAGTGTTCCAACCTAAATTAAAATCAATAAGAAGCAATTTCATTTGTTTTTAACTACAGAGACAAGCGCTTCCAGCAGAGTACTGTACTTCCAAGTAAAGTTCAGTTTTTTGTTTTGGTTTTTTTCCCCTCTTTCTGGTTGGAGCCCAAAATGCATTAATTTTTCAGTGTAGGACTTTGCTGGTGTTGCCCTGGTTTGATTTAAGGCCTTGTTACCATCATCATCTCTTTAAAACTGGGATTGCTGGTATCTGAATTACTTTTGTGTTTTATAGAGTCTTGGCAATCAAAGCTCCGTAGGGTTTGTCCAGCTATAGCATGAGAGCTTGTTAGACATGCAAGACCTCAGCCCCGCCCGAGACTAATGGAACCAGAATTTGCCTTTCAACAAGACCTTCAGGTGATTTGGAGCACCTTGCAGTTTGAAGACTGCTCTGTTTGAATGAGAATGTTATTTTAATCTCCTTGTTTTTCATAATTTTAAAAAATTGAAATGTAATAAATGTTCATTGTGGAATATAGGGGAATTCAGAAAGGTACATAGAGGAAAAATAAAATCATCTGTAATCTCAACACTCATTTATTTACCATGTTGGTCTACAGCCTTTTGATGGATTGTTGGAACATTAAAATATATATTAAAATCATTTTGTGAAAGATATTAAAACATCTTTTATTTGACATAAAGCTTAATTCTTAGGAGGTG